>NC_090271.1:197758045-198399045 GCF_040414725.1 Anabrus simplex
AGTGGATGGAAAGGAGAAAAACCGAGCAAGAAAACGTTACTTTTAGCCTTTTGTTGAAGATGTTGATTGTAACTGTTGAAAGTTTTAGACCTAGAGTAAAACGGAACGTCGAAATTGACGAGCAAGCAGCCAGATGACGTCAAATTAAATTACCTGCACACGGTAGCTGAGGCAGAGCGATTATCATTGGAACGGGGTTCACTCAGCCTCGGGAGGTCAACTGAGTAGAGGAAGTTCGATTCCCAATTCAGTCATTCTCGGAAGTGGTTTTCCGTGGTTTCCACTACTTCTCCAGGAAAATGCCGAGATGTTGCTTCCTAGCTTAGCCTTGCATTGCCTAGCTTCCATCCCTCTCCCTTGCATATCCCTTCCAATCTTCCCATCCCCTACAAGGCCCCTGTTCAGCATAGTGGGTAAGGCCGCCTGGACGTCCACCCCAGTTGTATCACCAGCTACTGTAAATGTCTCACATTCAAGGGCACTGCCCGTGAGGTGATTGAGGTGGGATCTCTCGCTGAGTCCAGGGCAAAAACCAACCCTGGAGGATAAACGGATTAAAATAAAGAATATTTTCTTGAGAGAGCTCTCGAAACCAGCTGCGCAATCTTAGCTCCTCTTAATTTGATGACCACCACAGAAACATATAGTGAATAAGTCCACCGCATGGGATTGGCGTCAGGAATGGCATCTGGTCGTAAAACTGGTGTAGGCCTTAAAATAACAACATATAGTTTAGATTTAGATGTGTGAGTGGATGATCTGTTTACGCAATTATACAGCACTGAGACAGAAACAACTAGCTAAATAAATTGCCGAGGAAGTCTTTGCCAGATGAGCATAATTCAAACGCACGAGTTTCAGGGATTGTCTTCCTAAAACTTGCCTTTGTCTTCTTTGGTCGGTTTGAGCGAAAGTACGTCTGATCTACTCAGGTAGTCACTTGAGAATCGAAAGAGCAGCTATGATTATTTTGTCTCTAAAGGATGAGTAACGACTTTGAGTCATGGAAGCTGCTGAAATTAAAAGAGAAAGGAAACTGCATGTCTTGACGGAAACTGGACGTCTGATAACTGTATCATAATAGTCATGTTCATGCACATACGTGAAACATCTCGTATCGTGAATTAATCATCAGGCAGCGCCAAGCTGTGTAAATCAGTCCACACTGAAGAATTACAGGTAATTCACTGGAATGTCCTAGCATCCAGATTTTATCTTCACTTAATATTACTGTCCAATCATATGCCCTGGTGGAGTATAATGATAATAATAATAATAATAATAATAATAATAATAATAATAATAATGTGTTTAACGTCATCTTAATAAAATGAAATGAAATGGCGTATGGCCTTTAGTGCCGGGAGTGTCGGAGGACAAGTTCGGCTCGCGAGATGCAGGTCTTTTGATTTGATGCCCGTAGGCGACCTGCGCTGCGTGATGAGGATGAAATGATGATGAAGATGACACATACATCCAGTCCCCGTGCCAGTGGAATTAACCAATTATGGTTAAAATTCCCAACCATGCCGGGAATCGAACCCGGGACCCCTGTTGTCCAAAGGCCAGTACTCTGACCATTTAGCCATGGAGCCGGACGTCCTTTTAATTATCGGTGTTAACAGACGTCGGAATGCCTAAATTATGCACTGAGAATGAGTTCCTTAATGTGTTCGTAAATTTACTGACATCGGTGCACTGCTACACATATGCGTAGAGTGTGTGCGTAGCAATGATTTGCTTTTAATGTTTTAGCAGCACTTTCAAACCTTTCCACAAACCCACCCTCCTCCATTGCCGACGGTGGAAAATGATAGACTACCATTTGGAGATACATTATTCGAATTCCAATCATGACAGCAGTTACTCAATGAGATTCGATTAGTTTATCATCCTCCTTCCAATAGAGGCTTACGCTTTGAGAAAGTTGTACCGCACTTAGTGGCACAGATGGTAGAACACAGGGGTTTTCATCATAATGTGGTGGGTTTGATGTCGGCTCAATGTGGTGATATTTAAAGGTGCTGGAAGTCGCCATTCATTGTTGCAGTGGTGGCATTTTGGTGAAGAGAACGAGCTAAGGGTTGGTCTTCCTTAGATAACAACGTTCTGTGAATTACGCTCAGTGGCGAGAATGTCGCGGAGAGACACGCTACTGAATAAAAGATTTCTCTACATTGGTTACCATGGCAGCAGTGATGTATTTATGGCACCACTAAATGAGAAAACATGCGAAGTGAAGAGTCTTTCACTTTCTTTGCGCTATTCCTTGAAGAGAAATTAACTCACCTCGGAAGTGTGAACCTTCCTATGCATGTACCTACGCCCAAGAGAGAGACCACTTAGCGGCCACTAGTTAGCCAGATAATAGCTGGAAACTAAGGCGAAGTCCAAGGTGACTGTTTTTTCTTAATTATACTTCTACTTGAAAATTTGCATTTCCAAGCCCGAAGTGATGTCATTTGGGAAGAAACATAAGAATAATAACTAATGTTATTGGTTTTACGTCCCAGTAACTACTTTTACGATCTTCGGAGACGCTGAGGTACCGGAATTTAGTCCCGCACCAGTTCTTTTACGTGCCAGTAGTGCTACCAACACGAGGCTGACGTATTTGAACACCTTCAAATACCACCAAAGTGAGCCAGGATCGAAACTGCCGAGTGGGAGTCAGAAGGTATGCGCCTCAACCGTCTGAGCTGCTCAGAACGTAAGAGAATTGAGTTTTAGGTAGTCAATACAAAACTCGAACAGGTGTATTATTTCAAGTATTTAAGATGTATGTATATTCTCCCAAGATTATACAATAGTAAGTGAAATCGGAGACCGCCTCTGTGGTGTAGTGGTTAGCGTGATTAGCTGGCACCCTCGGAGGCCCGGGTTCGATTCCCGGCTCTGCCACGAAATTTGAAAAGTGGTACGAGGGCTGGAACGGGGTCCACTCAGCCTCGGGAGGTCAACTGAGTAGAGGTGGGTTCGATTCCCACCTCAGCCATCCTGAAAGTGGTTTTCCGTGGTTTCCCACTTCTCCTCCAGGCGAATGCCGGGATGGTACCTAACTTAAGGCCACGGCCGCTTCCTTCCCTCTTCCTTGCCTATCCCTTCCAATCTTCCCATCCCTCCACAAGGCCCCTGTTCAGCATGGCAGGTGAGGCCAACTGGGCGAGGTACTTGTCATACTCCCCAGTTGTATCCCCCGACCAAGAGTCTGAAGCTCCAGGACACTGCCCTTGAGGCGGTAGAGGTGGGATCCCTCGCTCTGTCAGAGGGAAAAACCGAACCTGGAGGGTAAACAGATGATGATGATGATGAAGTGAAATCGGATCAAGGTGTAACGAAGCTAAAGCAATGAGTTCATTGACTATCAACGGTATTCTGCAGGAAAGAAGTGAGTTTTGAGACTGTACTACTTTTAGATCGATCCGTTTTCAGACAGACTTCGCTGTACGGGGATTCAGGATACCTTATTCGGAGGTTGGAAGTAAGACATGAAGTAAAAAAAAATAATGAAATGGCGTATGGCTTTAGTGTCGGGAGTGTCCGAGGATGCAGGTCTTTTGAATTGACTGCTGTAGGCGACCTGCGCGTTGTGATGGGGATGAAATGATAATGAAGACGACACATACATACAGCTCCTGTGTCAGCGAAATTAACCAATTATGGTTAAAATTTACGACCCTACCGGGAATCGAACCCGGGACCCCTGTGACCAAAGGCCACCACGCTAACCATTTAGCTATAGAGCCTGACATGAAATGATGATGAAGACGACACATACACCCAGACCCCGTGCGAGCGAAATTAACTAATTAAGGTCTAAATTCCCGACCCTGCCGGGAATCGAACCCGGGCCCCCTGTGGCCAAAGGCCAGCACGCTAACCATTTAGCCATGGAGCCGGACAAGACATGAAGTTAGCGAGAATGATAACTGGTACAAACAGGCGACCATAATGACAAGTGGGTACTTGAATGAAGAATAAAGGCTATGAAGCTGTGTGTATAAGCAGGTGGGCAGTAGGGTAAATACGACTTTTCCTCGGAGGGGACATGGATAATAATAGTACAAATATAATAATAATTAACACATTTCAAATGCACAGGTAAGTAAGGTAAGGGTGTATTCTGCCCGAAGGCAGGTCCGAACCTCCGCAGAGGTGTGCCTGAGCCGGAGTTTTTACGTACGGTAGAGTGGCCAGTTCCTTTCCGCTCCTCCATTCCCTTACCCCCCCCCCCCACCAACAGCGCGTGGTGGCAACCCATCCAAATCTTGACCACGCCCACTGTTGCTTAACTTCGGAGATCTCACGGGATCTGGTGTTTTAACACGACTACGGCGGTTGAGATGCACAGGGGTCCATTTAAGTACAATTTACGGGCTTGGGGGGTGGGGGTGGATTAACAATTAAAATCCACTGCCTGATTCCAAATTCAACCAGGTTAGGAATGGAATGAATCAAACCCCCATCTAAGAGTTGTGCTGGCTTCCGAAGCCTGTCGCACTCTTCTAGGGCAACGATTAATAACTGATAGATGAAATGATATGATATTGGAGTGTGTTACTGGAATGAAAGATGACTGGGAAAACCGAAGTATGCGGAGAACAGTCTGGCTCGTTTCCGGTTTGTCCAGTAAAATTTCACTTGGAGTGACCGGGATTTGAACCACGGAACCCGGTGGTAAGAGGCCGACGCACTATCGCCTGAGTCCGACAGGCTTTTACCGGGGAGGGGGGATATGAATAGTAATAAAAATACAATACAATACAAATAATAAAACACATTTAAAACGGATGTTTTCATTATCTTATTTTGTTTTAGTATCTGTTGATAATAAGGAACACAGGCGCCTCATGGGGGGAATATATCCCCTTATCCCCGCACATACCAATGGGAGTTAGATTCCCTAGGGGTATAATGGACGGTAAAGAGTAGCAGACCAAGACGACGATGGTTGGACTCACTTGTTAATGATAATTGATAAGATATAGAGAGCGAAGTGATACCACGAGGCTAGTTGCAAACAGAAGATTGCGAAAGTGCATAGTTAATGCTTGTAGACTGAACAATCAAGGACATAACAGTCTATAGCGAAGATGTGTACTTGTACGGTATTATTTTCAGTCTGAGTGGAATTCGCCGAAGGTTGCATAACCAGCATTTCAGTGACGAATGTGCAATTTTAAACCATCATTTAAATAACCTGGCGGAGGTTAGGTTTTGTTGCGAAAGATGTGAACAAAAGGAAATGCAGTTTAGCTGCATAAATTTCTTTTCTCTTTTCCGTCCCTTGTTCCCTTTGTCTTATTATTATCTGGGTATTTGCAAAGCCATTTTCGTTTTATTGCTGATGAGCATTAACCACGAGTAAGCACAATTCGACGGGATGAAAGTTTTCTCTAGCACTCTCTTTACTTTTAACAGAAGCAGGCTTCAACATACTATTATGGCAGTAAATAAAATTATATCTCCTGATCATATAACATTTTAAATAATCGTTCCAGATAACGTATAACTGCATACTTCATCATCATCATCATCCGTTTACCCTCCAGGTTCGGGTTTTCCCTCGGACTTAGCGAGGGATCCCACCTCTACCGTCTCAAGGGCAGTGTCCTGGAGCTTCAGACTCTTGGTCGGGGGATACAACTGGGGAGTATGACCAGTACCTCGCCCAGGCGGCCTCACCTGCTATGCTGAACAGGGGCCTTGTGGAGGGATGGGAAGATTGGATGGGACAGGCAAGGAAGAGGGAAGGAAGCGGCCGTGGCCTTAAGTTAGGTACCATCCCGGCATTCGCCTGGAGGAGAAGTGGGAAACCACGGAAAACCACTTCCAGGATGGCTGAGGTGGGAATCGAACCCACCTCTACTCAGTTGACCTCCCGAGGCTGAGTGGATCCCGTTCCAGCCCTCGTACCACTTTTCAAATTTCGTGGCAGAGCCGGGAATCGAACCCGGACCTCCGGGGGTGGCAGCTAATCACGCTAACCACTACACCACAGAGGCGGTCATAACTGCATACTTCCTCATTTTAATTCATGTTATTTTTCAGAATTATTATTATTATTATTATTATTATTATTATTATTATTATTATTATTATTATTATTATTATTATTATTATTTGCTAGTGGCTTTACGTCGCACCGATACAGATAGGTCTTATGGCGATGATGGGATAGGAAAGGCCTAGGATTTGGAAGGAAGTGGCCGTGGCCTTAATTAAGGTACAGCCCCAGCATTTGCCTGGTGTGAAAATCGGAAACCACGAACAACCATCTTCAGGCCTGCCGACAGTGGGATTCGAACCCACTATCTCCCGGATGCAAGCTCACAGCCACGCGCCCCTAACTGCACGGCCAACTCGCCCGGATTATTATTATTATTATTATTATTATTATTATTATTATTATTATTATTATTATTATAAATACAAAAAGTCATTCCAGATAACTTAATATCTCGTAACTCAACAACCATTTGGTGGTCCCTTCCATGTAGAGTGAGTCAAGAAGTCATTTGCGTTGTTTTATTGTTCAGAACAAAAGGAACAGAGCTTGCTCCAATAGTTTGTAGGCACACCGATAGATTGTGCACAGATACACAAATCTTGAACGAGTGGTTGCGAGAGGTGATGTGTATAGTGATCAATTTTGTGCAGGCAAATACACTGAACCTGTCAACATTCACTCGAGAATTGTCTGTATACAGAGAGAAAGTGGCGTGTGGCCAACAAGTGCGGAAGTCGTGCTGTGAATTTAGAGGCTCGAGTGACTGTAAAAGACAGAAAAGCCTTGTGGCCGTCCATCAGTATCAGAAGCATTTGTTTAATACCATTGATGAACTGGTACGAGAGAACAGATGTGGAATATTGAATCAGTTAGGTGTTCAACAAACACAATGCCACATTCGCACATTGTATCGTCAAAGGAAGTAGACACTCGTTTTACGTTAAGACTAACGGTGGAATAACATATGTTGCAAAGTAAAGGAGTGATGTCGAAATTAACCAGTATTATTTTGGTCCGTATTTACCTCGTCGCCTACAAAACATTAGAAAAACTCACTTTTTGATTTTCCTTTGAACATGCATTCATACGTGGAATGTTAGAAACTGCTTTCGGAGTTAGCTTCGTTGTACGTTATGTGGTGAAAAAGTTGAACGTATAGTCATACTCAAATCCGAGTTCAGAAAAGAACAACAATTGATCAAGGGAATTCGGATAAGAAAGAAACCTATCGCATATCCCTTTTTTTCATTTTCCTTGTGACTATATTGAAGGTACTAAATCGTAAAAGTATACAGCAGATGATGAAATCCGAAGCCTCTATCATAGAAATAGCTTTAGGGAATATCTTAAAATGTTGGTTGTTTACGGTGAGTTGAAAATGTAACCCTAGACGAACTCGAACATAATTAGTTCGCTTAGAAATGACATACGGAGGTATTCATCAAAGAAGTCTACCCGAAATAACTCATGAACCCTTAAAGATACTGTATAAGCATTCTGTTTTCACTTTCAGGTTTGTTACCCAAGGGCTCATAATTTAACTTGCAGTAATTTTCCAGGGTGATAATTACTGCTGAGATAACAGTACTGACTTCGTATTCTACGCTTAGCCGTAAACTTACGGTCACTTACGCATTCAAAGCTGGTGATTATTTTCAAAATCGGACTAGTACTTCTCGAGAAAATTAAATGTATTCATTTGCCAACCGTGAGCCGCTCTGTTGGATTGCCACCAACAAAGCAGCCAAAAGACGCACCAAGTATAAAACATCTGTTAACATGCAGAGTTCCATCACCTTCTTCTGGCCGCTACGTAATCGCTCGGTGTCCATAAGTACTTAGATCAATTTTATGATTTAGTACCTTCAATATAGTCATAGGGAAAACTGGATATGCGATAGGTTTCTTTCTTATCCGAATTTACTTGGTCAACACTTCTTCTTTTCTGGCCCTCCGTTGTTGGGTTTTCACTCCCTTTGAAGCCTTTCTTCCTCTTGTTCATTCCTCAAAGGATCGAATCTCTCCCTTTTTCTCTTCTGATAAGCGTTAAGAAAGGGTGTGGTTGGAGAGCTGTACTTTCTATTAAAACAATAATTTCCACTTTCACTCTGTCAGTAAAGTTAGCTACGGCCCCCCTTACAAAGCCTTATTAATGTTTCTTCTGTCCGACTCGTTGGCTGAATGGTCAGCGTACTGGCCTTCGGTTCAGAGGGTCCCTGGTTCGATTCCCGGCCGGGTCGGCGATTTTAACCTTCATTGGTTAATTCCAATGGCCCGGGGGCTGGGTGTTTGTGCTGTCTCCAACATCCCTGCAACTCATTCACCACACATAACACGCAGTTACCTACACATGGCAGATGCCGCCCACTCTCATCGGAGGGTCTGCGTTACAAGAGCCGCACTCGGCTAGAAACAGCCACACGAAAGTTTTAAAAATGTTTCTTCTCCATTCTCTGTCACTTTTCTCAAACTCTGAAGGGGACGGTTGGTGCGGACTGAGGCATACGTGTGAACTTGGCCCAGTTTTACGACCAAATGTCCTTCCTGATGCCAACCCTGTGTATGTGGCTGTGTTTAAAATTTATTTTGCTAGTGTTCTATCACCGCACTAAGTTAGGTAGGTTTCCGGTACCGGGCAAGTTAGCCGGGCGTGCAGCTGTGAGCTTGTTCCGGGAGATAGTAGGTTCGAGCACCACTGCCGGCAGTCCTGAAGATGGTTTTCAGTGGTTTCCCATTTTCGCACTAGACAAATGCTGGGGCTGTACCTTAATTAAGGCCATGGCTGCTTTCTTCCTACTCCTAGCCTTTCCTGTCCCATTGTCGCCATAAGACCTATCTGTGTCGGTGCGAAGTAAAGTAAAAAAAAAAAAAAGGTCCGGTGACAGTAGGAGGGGGAAGGGCTATGACCTATGACTGGGAAGAAAGCGACCATGGCCTTGATTCCCTACAGCCCCAGAATTTGCCTGGTGTGAAAATGAGAAATCACGAGAGAACATCTTCAGAGCTGCCGACAGTGGAGGTTCGAACCCACTATCTCCTGAATGCAAGCTCACAGCGACGTGCCTCAAACCGCACAGCCACTCGCTCGGTATTACTATTATTTTTATTAAAATACTCCACTCCTCATTTCCCTAGTACCCCTCTTCAGTGATGCCTCGGCCATCTATGACAGCTAATGGTAGAGTTGTTGAGAACCGGGTGAATTAACCGTGCGGTTAATTAAGGCCACGACTGCTTCCTTCCAACTCCTATCGCATCGTCGTCATAAGACCTATCTGTGTCTTTGTAACGTTAAGCTAACTGAAAAAAAGGAGCTGTTGAGGATAAAACCAGTCTTTGGGCTGAAGACTTTTTTTTTTTTTTTTTTTGCTAGTTGTTTTACGTCGCACCGACACAGATAGGTCTTACGGCGACGATGGGACAGGAAAGGGCTAGGAGTGGGAAGGAAGCGGCCGTGGCCTTAATTAAGGTACAGCCCCAGCATTTGCCTGGTGTGAAAATGGGAAACCACGGAAAACCATTTTCAGGGCTGCCGACAGTGGGGTTCGAACCTACTATCTCCCGAATACTGGATACTGGCCGCACTTAAGCGACTGCAGCTATCGAGCTCGGTGGCTGAAGACTTAACATGCACACATTATTATTATTATTATTATTATTATTATTATTATTATTATTATTATTATTATTATTATTATTATTATTATTATTATTAAATATAAGTTCTCAGGTATAGAATTCTGTATTTCGAACAGTAAGAAACTCTAAAGTAATTATATATTGGCTGTGTAAAATATAGCCGTTCCTTAGGTCTATGAGTAGAGCAGTGTTTTGCTGTTTGGTACCTTCATTTGCAAGGCACTCTTATAAAAGTGCAGCTCTATTTGGAGATCTAGCAGCATTCCGCTGAAAAAATAAAATACGTTTGTTCGTATCAACCAGATATTTGAATATCAGAAAGAGATGTGGACTGAGGCACTGTATGGAAGACAAGCTGGGACAATAACTAGTGCCGTGAGATAAGACAATAATGTTAATTTACTACTTCTACGGTTTTCGGAGACGCCGAGATGCCGAAATTTAGGACGAATAAGTTTGAGTGGCGTTTATAAAAGTAGGAAAGATCACAATATGAAGATAAAGTTGGAATTCAAGAGGACAAACTGGGGCAAATATCCATTTATAGGAAGGGGAGTTAGGGATTGGAATAACTTACCAAGGGAGGTGTTCAATAAATTTCCAATTTCTTTGAAATCATTTAGGTAAAGGCTAGGAAAACAACAGATAGGGAATCTGCCACCTGGGCGACTGCCCTAAATGCAGATCAGTATTGATTGATTGATAGTCACGTAGGAATTCTTTTACGTGCCAGTAAATCTACCGACACGAGGCCGACGTATTTGAGCAACTTCAAATACCACCGGGCTGAGCCAGGATCGAACCTGCCAAGTTGGAATCAGAAGGGCAGTGCCTCAACCGTCTGAGCCACTCAGCCCGGCGCAAGGTAAGACAAGTTACGGTTTGAGATCACAGCAGGTTTGTAGTATTAGTACGATGATTTCATGACTAGATCGTCGGTACTGCGAAAATTGTCCTACAGTATTTGGCAGTATTTATTTTTAAATTATTGTTGGTACAATGAGGACGTGACATTTCAAAAATCCCAGATATCTTGGTCAGGAATCGAACCACGATTGCCTTGATGGGAAATCAGTGACTTATGTCAACTCAACTTAAACGTATTTCGACAGCGATTAATGGCGTATCATAAAATAACACCTGCGAGCTATCATGGAAATATCCTTGGCTTCATCTTTCAAAGCAGACTAGCGTTGCGAAATCTTGCACTAAAAAAAGCATCTCAATAAATTATGCTGGTTTAAGATGACCACTAAAACCGGTTGACTTGACCTAGGCGAGCGAAAGCTGTTCGTGTAGTTCAGGAAGGGGTAATGACTTTGCTAGACATCTGTTATGTACTTTCATAAAGTAGTGCGCAATACACGGTATAATCTTCTTCATGCATATACTGTATTCAGCTATTAAGTCTATACTGCGTGGAGCCTCCGTGGCTCAGACGGCAGCGTGTCGGCCTCTCACCGCTGGATACCGTGGTTCAAATCCCGGTCGCTCCATGTGAGATTTGTGCTGGACAAAGCGGAGGCGGGACAGGTTTTTCTCCGGGTACTCCGGTTTTCCCTGTCATCTTTCATTCCAGCAACACTCTCCATTCTCATTTCATAGCATCTATCACTCATTAATAAATCACCTTGGGAGTGGCGATCCCATCGTACTAACAGCCTATATCTGCTTCATTCATTCCATCCCTGACCCGGTCAATGACTGGAAAACAGGTTGTAGGTTTTCATTTTCATTTTTCAAGTCTATACTGCATGTTATAGTATTCCACCGCCCCCTCTACCACGAATGAGGATCCAGTCAGCTCAACATAAAATCCCACTCTTGGACATCTAGATGCAAATTGTAGTCTTTCACCTAGCTGCATTATGCACTTTGAAGAGTGATTTACTACAGTGGCGAAAAAACAAAAAACCAACACCATGAAATAAGGAATGAAGAATACGGAAATTTCGGCAGTGTATTTGTCGACGTAACATATGTAATTGATTAAAGGTACAAGACCCGCCTCTATGGTGTAGTGGTTAGCGTGATTAGCTGCCACCCCCGGCTCTGCCACAAAATTTGAAAAAGTGGTATGAGGGCTGGAACGGGGTCCACTCAGCCTCGGGAGGTCAACTGAGTAGAGGTGGGTTCGATTCCCACCTCAGCCATCCTCGAAGTGGTTTTCCGCGGTTTCCCACGTCTCCTCCAGGCAAATGCCGGGATGACACCTAACTTAAGGTCACGGCCGCTTCCTTCCCTCTTCCTTGTTTATCCCTTCCAATCTTCCCATTCCCCCACAACGCCCCTGTTGCGCATAGCAGATGAGGCCGCCTGGGCGAGGTACTGGTCCTCCTCCCCAAAGTTTCACGCTCCAGGACATTGCCCTTGAGGCGGTAGAGGTGAGATCCCTCGCTGAGTCCGAGGGGAAACTAACCCTGGAGGGTAAACAGATTAAGAAAGAAAGAAAAGGTACAAGACTACAGGCGAGAAAAGTCTTCGCAAATGTGCCATGCTGGTCCATTAACAACCGGTGCAATCGCCTGACTGTTGAATGAAGGCATGCAAAACATGCATGCATTGTGTCGTACAGGTGACGGATGTCAGCTTGTGTGATGGATTTTCATGCCTGTTGCACTTGGTCGGTTAATGCCGGTTTTGTATGACGCTGGAGTTGTCGTCCAATGGTGTCCCATACGTGGTCGATTATCCTGTTGGAAAACACTCTAGGGAATGTTGTTCATGCACGACAGGTTGAATCACCAAATGGAGGTACACATCTGAAGTCAGGGCGTGTGGGATAACCACGAGAGTGCCCCTGCTGTCGTAGGAAATTTTTTCCCAGAGCAGAACTCCCGGTGTAGGTCCAGTGTGTCGACACCGCAGACAGGTAGAATGCAGACGCTCGCCCGGCCTCTTTCTAACCATCATATGACCATCACTGGCACCAAGGCAGAACCGGCTATTATGGGAAAACTCAACATACCTCCACTCCATCCTCCAATGACTATCGCTTGACACCACTCAAATCGCAGACAGCGGTGGTTTGGGGTAAGTGAAATGCACGCCGCAGGGCGTCTGGCTCGGAGCTGTCCTTCAAGTACCCGACTGCCACTCGAATTGCTGCTGCAGACGCAGTCCGCTGCGCCACTGACATACACCGAATACAGCGGTCCTCCCTCTCGGTGGTGCCTCGGGGACGTCCGGAGCCTTGTCGTCTTGCGAGCGTACCATCTCGTGACCAGCGCTGCAAGCACGCATGCACAGTGGTGACATTCCTGCCAAGTCGTTCTGCAGTAGCGCGGAAGAAAAATCCACTTTCACGTAGTCCTATTATACGGCCTCGTTCAACCGAAGTGAGCTGTTGATACTGGCCTCTTCGTCGTCGTAAAGGCATTCTTGACCCACTCTGTCACTCCGTCCAATCTCACAGGTAACTAACGCTCTCGCACAGTACACTACTACTACTACTACTACTACTACTAAACGTTTTCATTCCTCCCCTGAAGGGGGAGGCGGGCCTCTTAGACGGTGACGCCGTCTCTCAGGCCGGGAGATTTGTTACGGTGAAGGAGATGTGCGGAGAAGGTGAGGGGGTAGGCAGCCGTGGCCTATATTACGAACTGTCCCGGCATTCGCCTTAGTGCAGGAGAATGGAAAACCACGGAAAACCATTCTCAGGACAGCCGATGGGTGGGACCAGGCGTGAAGTACAGCACTGTGCCCCAGACCCGTCTCCCGAATGAAGAGGCGTAGAGCCACGGTAGAGCCGTGGCCAACTTTCCTCTGCTCGGTTGGCCGGTCAGAGTACAGAGCATATGGGACAACAACCCACTCCGCATCTACCGACCTCGCACAGTACAGCTCGCATTTAATGCAAACCTGATGTGCAACCTCATGCGTTCGCTACTAGCGCCACACTAATGCGATTTGCGGGAAATTTGAATCATCGTCATCTTTCAGATGTATAAACACGCCTGCCAACGTTCGTTAATCTAGCACAACCTTCTTGGTGTTTGGATGTATTTTTTTTTTTTTTTTTTTTGCTATTTGCTTTACGTCGCACCGACACATATAGGTCTTATGGCGACGATGGGATAGGAAAGGCCTAGGAATGTGAAGGAAGCGGCCGTGGCCTTAAGTAAGGTACAGCCCCAGCATTTGCCTGGTGTGAAAATGGGAAAACACGGGAAACCATCTTCAGGGCTGCCGACAGTGGGGTTCGAACCCACTATCTCCCGGATGCGAGCTCACAGCTGCGCGGCTCCAAACCGCACGGCCAACTCGCTCGGTTGGATATTTTTTCCGCCAGTGTAGATGATTGTTGTTTTAAGGAGCCCAACATATAGGCCATTGACCACTTGATGAAATTTTGGAGATATTTGCTTATTGTCGTAGAATACGTCTATAGTTTCGGAACCGTAACTTACTTGGGCGCGTGAGCGTTGCAAAACCATGGCAATTTTAAAATTAAAACAATTTATGGACTAAATGTGTAACGACAGAGTCAATTTCTCAATGTATGTATGTAAGTGTATGTATGTATGTATGTATGTATGTATGTATGTATGTATGTATGTATGTATGTATGTATGTATGTATGTATGTATGTATGTACAACCTGTGACAATAAAGTTCGGTGAATGAAGTCAGAACGGTCGATCCGGCAACACTGGCGACACACAACGCTGCACCTGCGTAGCAACAGGTTTTGACCATCTGCTCCCAATGTTGTTCAGGTGAGCATCGTGTGTGTGCCGTGTAAGACCTGTTTGGCACAGTGCGTGTTTAGTGCGTTGGTTCTGAACTGCGAACAGGAACATGAACGACCAAAAGATCAATTTACAGTTTTTTTGTAAGCTTGGCAAGACACCGAAAGAAACGCATGCGATGCTGGTACGTGTTTATAAAGATGAAGCACTGTCCTTGAAGTGTGTGTACGAGTGGTTTGTCTGTTTTCGAGAAGGCCGGGAAAGTGTTTCTGACAACCCCCGTAGCGGAAGATCGGTGACCGCCGTCACCGACGAAAATATTGAGAAGGTGAGGACATTAATCACGAACGATCGGCGATAACTGTGCGCATGATAGCGGATGAACTGAAAATTAACAGTGAATCCGTGCGACAAATCGTTACCCAGAAGTTAGGGAAGAGGAAAACGTGTTCTCGTCTTGTGCCACATCACTTGACTGACGATCAGAAGTAGGCACGTTTAGAGGCTTCACAGGAATTTGTCGAATCGGCGGATGCGACACCAAATTTCTTGAACTGTATCGTCACTGAGGATGACACCTAGTGTCTCAGGTACGACCCTGAAACGAAACGGCAAAGCCTGGAATGGTGTTCTCCGGGATCCCCTCGTCCGAAAAAGGTCAGAGCCAAAAAGTCACGCATCGAAACGAATGCTCATCACCTTTCTCGGTAGTCAAGGCATTATCCACAACGAATTTCTACCTGAGGGAACGACGTTGAATGCTGCACGGTACATTGAAATTTTGACCCTTTTCATGAAACGTCTACGGGCAATCACCTTCATAATCAATCAGAAAGAGACGTTTTGTTCTTTGAACACACCTGATTCAGTGTTACATTTAGATGAACAGACACTCCTGCTCCAGCTCTCTGCAAATGCATGGCACTGATTCTGCATCCATTCGACAGGCATCGCTTTCCTTCCATGTAAAGAGACAGTTATCCCATAAATACCGACAAATTCCGTATTTTCACCTCTGATAACGGATTGGTATGCGGACCTCCTCTCGACATCATTCGCTCGATACCTTCACCATTTTGCAACTGTTGCAGTGCTAATGTTGTGGTTTACCGGCTTGTGCACCTGTGCGCATTCTGCCGGTGTGACTACAAACTGTTGAATACCTAAGGCGAATGGAACTCAATTCCTTTGTTTCTGAGCAATAAAACGGGAAACTTAATTTCTGAATGCGCCCAGTGAAATGTAAAATCATGGGTTTTCCATTCCGATATTCGGCTGGAGTGGAGGTAGCTGTTGAAAACTTAACACCCGTTAACCTTTGTGACTCAGGACACGAATACAGCCATACGTCCTCGAAGGCTCCCTGGTCGGTAGAATGCAGAGTGGGTCTCGGCCCAGGCTGGTCCAACAGCTCTGCACTCGGACCGGCCAACCAAGCAGAGGAGGGGTGGCCACACGGCTCTATCGTGGCTCTACGCCTCTGCATTCGGGAGACGGGACAGGGTTAGGCCTCACGGCTGGCCCCAACCGTCGGCTGTCCTGAGAATGGTTTTCCGTGGTTTTCCATTCTCCTGTACTAAGGCGAATGCCGGGACAGTTCCTAGTATAGGCCACGGCAGCCAACCCCTTTACCTTCTCCGTGAATCTCCTTCACTAACAAATATCCCGGCCTGAGAGACGGCGTCACCGTCTAAGAGGTCCGCCTCCCCCATCAGGGGACGAATGAAAACATTTTGTAGTAGTAGTAGTAGTAGTAGTAGTAGTAGTAGTAGTAGAAAGCCCCTTTCAGATTTTTATTAATGGGTTCATTGTAATCAAGCTTTTACTCTCCAAACACTGGAATACTGAACAGTTAATGCCAATTACATACGTTAGCATTCTTCAATTAGTACGTGTGAGTGGAGCTTATGCTGTTGTTCTCATTAACTTGTAAACATGTTCGATTGATCTGTACACTCGGAAGTACATCCCACTGAAGAGAACAAAGCCCTTTAGAGGTTGGCTAATGAGATAGCCTCTTGAAAGGTCTAGTCATGACATCAATACAAGCGGAAGAGAGGAAACCGATAAGTGTCTTGGGAGCATCCTACAAAAAGGTGTGTTTCTTAGTGGTCGGTGGATGATGGTTACTCGATGCAACAGCAAGCAACAGTCTTCCCATATCGCGGATAAACCCCTCGTGTGTTTAATATGTGATAAGTCTTATCTGTGTAACTACGATCAATGTTTGTAATTAATTGATGATAGGGGTTGAAAGGAAGCAGCTCTGGTTTACCAATGAGGTGCCAATCTGACAATCCTGAAATAGAAAGGAAACCACAGAAATTCGTTTTATGGGATGTGAAAGCTGAGTGATGTAGTCGCTGGCTTCTCACCAAGGTGGCCGTGGATTGGATCCTTGCCTCAGGATGTAGGATTTAAAAAATAAAAAGTCATGTTCCAGGTGTTCAGCTTCCAAAAAAAATTGGAAATCCTGTGCTTTGATCACGATATCAGCAGTCGCGTAGAATACAAGCTAGATTCCTTTGTAATGAAAGTCAGTTTCAGGTGACTGCGTCTGGTCCTTTTGTTCTCAGATCCGAGGCTGGCAGCATGTCCTTCCTAGCTCTCAAACCAGCTTGCATTTTGTACCAGAAACGGGAATCAAACCTGGCTCAAACGGTCGGGGAGCCACTGTGTTATTTTCTAACGTAACTACCACTTAGCATGTGCATGATAAAATTTTATCTGCCATTTATTGATTATTGTGCACCGATCGCAGTTAAATCAAATTACAACAAAAACAGTCTTAGGCTATACATATGTACTTATCTAACGGTACTTACGCGCTGTAGGCCTAATATTTATGACTGTAGTAGTTAGCTTGTGATGACTTCTGTGTGTCCTTATTCCCTTCTGATGACCACAAAACAGACTTTACATCTACTGTAATGTTAAACGTATTTCAGAAATGTGGATTTGTCCAATTTTTTTGAGATTCGGCACCAAATAGGCCTAAATTGTAATAATAATAATAATAATAATAATAATAATAATAATAATAATAATAATGGCTTTTTACCGAGCTCGATAGCTGCAGACGCTTAAGTGCGGCCAGTATCCAGTATTCGGGAGATAGTGGGTTCGAGCCCCACTGTCGGCAGCCTGAAGACGGTTTTCCGTGGTTTCCCATTTCCACACCAGGCAAATGCTGGGGCTGTACCTTAATTAAGGCCACGGACTCTTCCTTCCCACTCCTAGCCCTTTCCTGTACCATCGTCGCCATAAGACTTATCTGTGCCGCTGCGACATAAAGCAAATAGCAAAAAAAATAATGGCTTTACGTTCCACTAACTATTTGTACGGTTCCCGGAGACGCCGATATGCTGGATTTTAGTCCCGCAGGAGGTATTTTTACGTGCCAGTAAATCTACCGACACGTGGCTGTCGTATTTGAGCATCTTCAAATACCGCCGGACTGAGCCAGGATCGAACCTGCCAAGTTAGGGTCAGAAGGCCAGCGCCTTAACCGTCTGAACCACTCAGCCCGGGTGTAATGATATTATAAACGGAGATATTAGCGCTTTTGGCTTTCTTTTTGTTCAGGCTTTCATCTCTGCCCTCCTTCCCTTTCAGATGGATCACAATATTCCACTATAAAAACCAAGTATCTGTGGTGTAGTGGTTAGCGTGATTAGCTGCCACCCCCGGAGGTCCGGGTTCGATTCCCGGCTCTGCCACGAAAATTTGAAAAGTGGTACGAGGGCTGGAACGGGGTCCACTCAGCCTCGGGAGGTCAACTGAGTAGAGGTGGGTTCGATTCCCACCTCAGCCATCCTGGAAGTGGTTTTCCGTGGTTTCCCACTTCTCCTCCAGGCGAATGCCGGGATGGTACCTAACTTAAGGCCACGGCCGCCTCCTTCCCTCTTGTCTATCCCTTCCAATCTTCCCATCCCCCCACAAGGCCCCTGTTCAGCATAGCAGGTGAGGCCGCCTGGGCGAGGTACTGGTCATTCTCCCCAGTTGTATCCCCCGACCAAAAGTCTGAAGCTCCAGGACACTGCCCTTGAGGCGGTAGAGGTGGGATCCTTCGCTGAGTCCGAGGGACAAGCCGAACCTGGAGGGTAAACAGATGATGATGATGATGATGATGATAGAATTGCAAAGCCTTCAAAATGTCGGCGGGATGAACTCCACATAGCTAATTACCAGGTCTTGGATTGAAAGGTTCACAAGACCGCCACTGATATTTCCCTCATTTTTTACTGTATCAAAAATGTGTAAAACATAAACGTTGTACATTATTCTTATCTTTAGCAGTTTTCCTGTAACACCAACCGTAAGACAGGTGCAAACAGTTTTATATTTCAGGCCCGCTCGGGAGCCTTCTCGTCGACCCTAATAGTTCCCATATTTTTCCCTGTATTTGAAAAACGTATAGAAAAAAATCGATTCTAAATGCATCATGGACCACCATGGGCGTGCGTTACCTGTGATAGTGCCTTTATGTGAAGAAGAACACAATGGGTGTCTGTTACCTGTGAGTGGTACCATAATGTGTGATACACCGTGGTTCTACTTTGCCTATGATTAATACCCATATGTGAGCAAGACCATAAGTATACATGGCCTGTGATTAGTCCCACTAACAAGGGGGCATTCTCTACTCAACACCACCACCACCACCACCACCACCGATTTCGCTCAAATTTATAGAATATGCAGGGCTTGGCTAGAAATGAAAGTACCCAAAGTGGGAACTCCAGATGGGCAAGAGTATAGGGAATAAAAATATAAATATAAATTTTGACGCGGCTCTCGCACCGTATAAGCCACTTACGTTAGTACCCACGCTGAGCGGTTGTTGGAGTAGCGGTAAGAGCGCGGGACTGGTAATTCGATGGTCGTGGATTCGACTCCCCGTGTGGAGACTGTTTTTCCTGTCATCTTTTGTATTATTCATTTTCCAGTTAAGCAAATAGGTGAATAATTCATTTTATTTAATTTATTTATACGCAAAAGGCATAGAAAATGTAAAAAATTGGGATTTAATTGTCAGACTTTTTTTTCTACCTGCACCAAGAATCTATTGTTTGTGAACAGCCAGCAGGAGCGACCTTCACTTGTTAGGTGAAAACTAATCTTACAGCGAAACGACTATTCACGTTTATGGCACATTCCCCAAGGAGGGGAGATAACCAATAATGGAGAAAAACAACAACAACAACAACAACAACAACAAGAATTTCTGTTTGAACACGTCGGGAAAGTTCGCAACTGCAAATTTTCTACAATTGTGCGCTCATTAAAAAAATGACGTCCTATATGCATTTTGCATACAAATAAATAAAATAAATGAAAATACATGAATAATATAAAAAATGAAAAAAATATTCTCCACACGGGGAGTCGAACCCACGACCATGGAATTACTAGTCCGAGCTCTTACCGCTACGCCAACTACTGGTCGGCGTGCGCACTCACGTAAGTAACATTATTATTTTTATTTTTGTTTTTATTTTTATTTTTAATTTTATTTTTATTTTTTTATTTTTATTTTTATTTTTATTTTTATTTTTATTTTTATTTTTATTTTCCACACGCTTAACCATCTGGAGTTCTCACCTTGGGTACTTTCATTTCCAGCCAAGCCCTGCATGTTCTATAAATTTGAGCGAAATCGGTTGTGACGGGTAGGGAATGCCCCCTTGTAAGTGAGGAAGACCATGAATCTGCATTGCTTGTGTGTACTTATGCGAGGAAAACTATGGGTCTACATTATGTGATTAGTACCACTGAAGAAGGAACACAAGGGTTCCGTTTTACGAGTAATTAGTACAAATATGAGGAGCTGGTGACCTGGATTCGGTCCGTTAGGACAACAAGCATCACCTCAGAATGAGACATTGTGAATTGGATCCACTGATTGTTTTGGATTCATTTTAGTCAGTGGATACATTTTGAAGTTTAAATTATCGTTTCATTTCTTTGCATCTCCGACCATTAGGGGCTTCGCATCCGATCCTTGTGTTCTTATTGGAATAACAGTAGGACCGGATGCGAAGCGTACTTGGTTAGGCCGTTTATACTTGAGAGCATGAGTTCTTATTCGGGATTTGGTTGGTTGGTTGGTTGGTTGGTTGGTTGGTTGGTTGGTTGGTTGGTTGGTTGGTTGGTATTTAGTAGTACTCAAAGACCTTACGTCAGTAGATTTACGGATACCGTACGCAAAGCAGGCCATGGCACCAGTGTCCCTTTCTTAGATACCCATAACATTTGAAGATACAGAGGCATAGAGCCATAGTAGAGCCATGGCCACTTGTGGGCGACACGCACTCTGCGTCCGTCGACGACAGTTTTACTCCGGATACCAGTACAGTATGTTTCACCCGCCGAAACTGATGCGAGTGTTGTATGTGGACTCAGTACTGAATTTTGGAAACATTTCATGAAAGATATTGTAGGAATCTTGTTCTTAAGCGCCTTCCTTTCTTCGGAAAAACGAAGTGCTCAAATTTGTCTGGACAAATTGACAGTCACTACTCCATTAAACTTTCCTCACTGATATTCAAAACCAGTTTCGCCCTGGCGATTAGGAAATTGGCGCGGCATTCATTACATAAACACACCATTCAAATTGACTGGTTCGGCATTTTTTGATGACCTAGTCCCTGCATATGTAGTAGGTCAAGTCTGAGAGGAATGTCAAGAGTATGTTGACTGGTGTAGAAATCTCGTGTTATATCTCTCCCTCGTCCATCAGGAACACTTTCTCCAGTCAGAGTCAAATGCCGGTGTATTGGAAACTGATTTATGATGTCTTGCCGCTTATTCTGAAATTTGTGGACGGCAAGCCTTTACAGATCCAGGTGTGCAATCACCCTTTAAATAATAATAATAATAATAATAATAATAATAATAATAATAATAATAATAATAATAATACATATTTTATCACAGATTTGGTTATCTTTTCATCAGTGTGGCTACGGTTCGAAGCCTGGCCAATACTTCTGAGATTTTGAAATGTATTCACATCCCTGTGGCATGGATTCCTTATTTTATTATTATTATTATTATTATTATTATTATTATTATTATTATTATTATTATTATTATTATTATTGTTATTGTTTTATTGGTTTTACGTCCTAACCACTTATTTTAAGTCTTGGTGTTGCCGAGTGCCGGAATTTTGTCACACAGAAGATTTTACGTGCCGAAAAATCTACCGGCACGAGCGTAGCTTATTTTAGCACTTTCAGATACCACCGGACTGAATCGTGTTCAAACCCATCAAGTTGAGCTTATCAGAGACGTGGGTGTGTTGAAACTTCCATTTTAACCACTCCTTATTGGCAAGCGACTGTGCGGAGATTCGACCCCACAAACCTACAGTTCGGGAAGCAAGCGGCTAACCAAATGTACTGCGTTCTCACAGACTGTTAAATATTAAATATAATCGGAGGGTCCATGTAGACGACTGTTATAAATATTGTTGATTAGTACCAATGTCTGTCGATACATTCAAGAGGTGAAGACGTCTATTCTTTAATTGATAAAATTATATCGATTCGATTGCTGGGTTATTGAAAACAATTCTGTTTTCCATCCCCACTTCGTCAACCGTTTTGAACGTAGATAATGGACCGCGATATCGAAATAGAATTTCAATCAGTTTCATTCTTTACCACAGTTCTATTACGGTCGCCTCCTAGAAACCAATTCAGTTCTCTTTTAATGGATTTCCTTTATCTTGACTCCTACTGTGTGAGAGCGATAACGGAGTTCCTCTCCTTTCTCTTTCTTTCTTTCTTTCTTTCTTTCTTTACCCTCCACGGTTGGTTTTCCCTCGGACTCAGCGAGGGATCCCACCTCTACCGCCACAAGGGCAGTGTCCTGGAGCGTGAGACATTGGGTCGGGGATACAACTGGGAGGATGACCAGTACGTCGCCCAGGCGACCTCAGCTGCTATGCTGAACAGGGGCTTTGGTGGGGGATGGGACGATTGGATGGGATAGATAAGGAAGAGGGAAAGAAGGAAGCGGCCGTAGCCTTAGGTTAGGTACCATCTCGTCATTTGCCTGGAGGAGAAGTGGGGAAATCACGGAAAACCACTTCCAGGATGGCAGAGGTGGGAATCAAACCCACCTCTATTCAGTTGACTTCCCGAGGCTGAGTGGACCCCGTTCCAGCCCTCGTACCACTTTTCAAATGTCGTGGTAGAGCCGAGAATCGAACCCGGGCCTCCGGGGGTGGCAGCTAATCACACTAACTACTACACCACAGAGGCGGACTCCTCTCCTTTCTCACAGAGGGAAATTGTGCGTGCCGTCAGTTCCGCAATGTTGTGCAAAAACATTAATCTGTTCCTCAGATAGCAGGGAAACCACACAAAGCAATGATGGCGCCTAAGATATGAGGAGGAGCAATGTAGTGTTCTTTTCCTCTCCTCACTGGGCCAGAAAGTGCTACTGCATCGCTAACATTCAGATGAGTTAGTCGTTCTCAAAGTGTCGTTACTCTGTCACTCATCCCTCACCAATTTCCACAAGTTCACAGCTGCACTTGAGACTGGGACTTCGGTGGAAACTACATTTGATCTGGGCTATACAAAGATATGGATGCAGAAATACTGCGCCCGTGATGATGATGATGATGAGGATGATGATGATGATGATGATTTAATTATATATTTAATTATTCGTTTATTCAGTTGGTTATTTGGGAAAAGGCTTAGAAGAATACGAAGCAACTTTCGACTGACGCTATTATCCAAGACATGAAGCCCGCAAGCCGGACGAAATGGGACAGTTAATGAAGAAGAGCACATCCTCCATTGTGATGGTGGTTACCGATTAGGAAGAAAATACCTTCCTCGAATGAAGAGACCACTCGATATCCTGTTACATGTAACACCACTTATTTATGAGAGAATTATATTGAACGGATTAAAAATAACAGGAATTTCCCCCAATAGATTAATTCATTTGCGTTTCTATAGGTTTTTCTTTTTCTGTTTGCTGTCAGGTCAGTAGCTCCAACCATTTCTGCAATACAGGAGTAGCCAACCTAAAACACACGTGCCACTAGGGGCACGCAAGAACGTTTTTAGTGGCACGCGCAAAGTAAAAACGTGGGTATGTCTATTTTAAAACTCTGCACTCGAAACATAAAGCACTGTGTTTCGTGCTGCCGCCACTATTATAGCTTTCTACTAAAAGTTATGTGAAGCTAAAAATGTTCAAATATCACTGCAAAGTGAATCAGGAAACCCTGTGGCCAAGAAGGTGAAACTGTCTTCTGTAGTAGATAGAGCGTCTTCTTCCCTGTCAGTTTCCAACCCCGCAGGATACGTGATATGATCCTTCGATACTGCTGTGGGTCTGGATCGACATACATATGTAAAACATCTTATTGACATAAATATGTCTTATGGCTGAGGTCATCTGAAATTATCGATCCAACCGTGCAGACTGTGATATGAAGTATTGATGCACCGTCCACTATCATATCGCCGACCGCGCCCCTGCCAAGTGAACTATTGCGAGGCTAGACATGCAGCTGACAGTTCCCAGCCTATACAGTGCCTGCTCCTAGTCTGTGTGTCCACCTCCTGTTGTAAGGTACGTGTTCTTTTGTACCTATGTTCGTTTTATGGGTTCATGCAGGGTATCCATAATGAATTATTAGTAGCTCTCAAGATTCCTACTGTAGAATAGCCCGTAACTGCACATCTGGTTGCATTACCCCGGTTTAGAGAGATGGACCAATGTATTTCAGAATTGTAGTAAACTCGATGTGTAGCATAAAATTAGATCAGAAGGGGCGGGTCGATTACGCGGTATCAAGTGGCACTCTGTGTACTTCAGGTTGGCCATCCCTGGTGTAATACAACGTAACCGGAAAGTTTCTGACACACCAGTGATTTCCCATAGCCTTCCAGCAGTTCACGTGTAGTTATAAAAATTCCCGCAGTACTTTATTTACAGAAGTATATTATAATTTTCTCTGGAGGTATGTTACGGAAGAGGTTGACTGCGTAATACCTTCCTACGCAAGATCATTCCACTAAGAGTTGTTAAAGTTCAGATAAACACGTTACTGTAATAATTTAATGAAATATAGATTTTACGTGATAGGCGCTGAAGTAAACTTTACTATAATTCCTATAATGTAATAAGGTTTATTTCCCTCAGCAAAGGAATTTAAGGTAGACTGTGTTATTAATTCCCGCCAGTACCCATTTATAGAGTGATGCTGTAGTTTTTACATCTGTTCTCTGACAGTCTAACTGCTAACTGCTTCGAGCGGTCCAGCTATTTTTCAGCAATTAATTATAACACTATTGTTCACTTCACGGCAAAATGGTCATCACCATTAAATTTAGGATATGTTAATTGATTATACTTCCAAGTTTAATTGAAATCTGTCTTGTCCTTATGAGTGTAACAACACACGAAGAAGGACGTTGTACTGTACTTCTACGAAACCATTTCAATGAAACAAGGCTTTCATCGTGGCGTTTGTTTGCAGGCGTGTTGTACAGAAAGTTTTCAATAAGAGAATCATATCTATAAATTCTGGATTAAAGATGTAAATAATTTCAGTATTAAATCAGGATAAAAACGTTTTAGCCTTAAAAATAAATCTCAATTCACCCATGTTTTTCCAGAAAATTAAATATGAAGTTACGTAAACAGATTCGACTGCTAAAGATTAAAAATCCCACATGCATTGATCATTATTTGATTAATTGGCGTCGTGGTGAGAAGCTAGTGACAATGTCGCTCGGCCATAACATCCCAAGACTTATCAACATCTTAAGAAATAAATACATATCATGATACCCTGACCTAGAATCGAGCCAATCATCTACTCACCCAGTCCTCCCATGGAACGAGTGTTACAGCAGAGGGTTGTGAAAGAAGGTTTATGTCAGAATCCGAGGACGAATCACACAACGTTCACTTTCAATTACGATATTGTTTTAGGCCAGCGGCTTTCAGTTAAGACGTCCATCACATCTCGAAAACAGCACGTAATTATATACCACAGTAATGGATGTAACTTCAAAAATAATCTGGAACCTATTACGCTGCCGGAGCTATAAAAACACCACTCGAACAGTCCCAGTCAAGATAAACAGATGGTGAAGTAATTTAGTCACTCGAGGTTATTATTAGAGTTGTCGCACTGTACACTATTATCTTGTTCCTGTAAATGGCAAACAAATTATTCGTTTCGAAAGATTGCAACGAGTAGTAGAGATTTCACGTAACGACATCATACGTTCAGAAATTTCTATACGAATCCAAACCAAGGGATGTTAACTCACTTTATCCAAAAGTCTGAGAACCTGAATTCTAACGGAGAGAACTATACCCGTGAATAATTCATCTCACGAAGGCGTGTCTGTCGATCACCTCGCTTCTCTCCCTCCGGTTGATATAACATGTCTTCCTTTTCCTCCACGCTGTCTAGTTCTCCAATCGTCCTACTCCTCCTATTTACTGCATCAGGCTCCCCTTGAACTACTTCTGTACATCCTTCTCTCCAACCAATCGCACTTTAATCAGCTAACAATACTGTTCTATGCTGAGCTCGGTACCTCTGAGAGGAAAGCAGGAAATGCCGCGAGGAAGAATTAACAGCCCGGAGTGACAGACAGGTGACAGTTCAGTGGCTATTAATACTATACAGTTAAGAAACATTCTGCTTACTTAAGCTCTTCAGTACAAACCTAAGTAAACCATTCAATCAATCAATCAATCAATCAATCAATCAATCAATCAATCAATCAATCAATCAATCAATCAATCAATCAATCAATCAATCAATCAATCAATCAATCAATCGATCAATCAATCAATCAATCAATCAATCAATCAATCAATCAATCAATCAATCAATCAATCAATCAATCAATCAATCAATCAATCAATCAATCAATCAATCAATCAATCAATCAATCGCCACTGCCCTGCATTTAGTCGCCCAGGTGCCAGATTCCCTATCTGTTCTTTACCCAGTCTTTTCTTAACTAGCAAATGTACCCGTGCTTCCCTACGGTATTCTACATTGTATTCGAATATCGAAGTAAATACTGTACATGCAGTACATAAGATTGTTTTAAAATTGCATGTCTCTTAGCGTTAATCGAGAAACAGCATGGGGAGGTCTCCATACGCTCTTTCCAATGTAAAGTGTTTGTTACGGATTTGTGATATAATGGCAGGCTCACTTGCCTACTGCCATTCACAATCGAGTTGGGAAGTTTAAATTATAATTGCAGGCCCCATTGCTTACTGCGCGGTCACAATCGATTTGGGGAGTTTTCGTTACAATGGCAGCCCCCCTCTCCTACTTCCAGACAGATACCAGTTAAGGAGTTTCTATTATAATGGCAGGCAACTACCGTACTATCAGTCGAAATTGAGTTATGCAGTTATCATTATAATGTCAGGCCCATTTTCCTACTGCCAGTCACACCAAGTTGGCGAGTTTCCATCAAAATAGCAGGCCACAATGCCTAATGCCAGTCATATTTTAGATGATGACATTTGTTTATAATTGCGGGCACTCTTGCCTACTGCCAAACACAATCGGTTAGGGGAGTTTAAAAAAAACTACATGCTCCCTTGCCTTCTGCAAGTCAAATCGAGAAGTGATTTATTCATTACAATGGTATGCCTTCCTTACTAATGCCAGTTACACAGGAGTTGGAGAAGGACCCCATTCCTACTTCCAGTCAAAGTCGGTGTGGGGAGTACTGATTACAATAGCAGACACACCCTTTCTCGATCGCTACAAATCGACATCCGTGAATATATATAGATCGACATACGCAAGTATATGCGTGTTTACAATACTGCAGACCTTCATTTACAGATTAACTGCTGCTAAACGTACGTCATATCGACAGGGGATTGTACCATAAGACACCCGATTTAGGGGCCTAAATGGCTGGTCCTATGATATCTATTCTTGGGTCAGATTGAAAAACGTTGAACGGGGCCAATTTTCGTGTAGACTTTGATGATTCTATCTTTCCTATAAGTGATGGAAGGTATGAATTATGTATGTGAAAAGTCCAAATTTACTTAACATCGAGAAATAGAGAAAAATCAAACGTAAAAGGGATAGAAATACGACAAAATGTCGTAAGACCAAGGTTGTAGATCACTCCAAATTGAACGGGGATTGTGCCATCCGTTATGTGATAATACTCCCCGAAGGTCTGCACCATCATTAAAATTGCCTCCATATTTCCATATTCTTCGGGATAAAAAGGGAAAAATTTAAAGATCTTGGAAGTTTTCCGTCCGTTACAGGCTAAAACGTATAATTTTGCCAAATTTAAATATCCTTCTTCGACTGGCAGATTATGCCGCAATCTGGGTTTTCGGTGAGGAGTGTAAAAATTAGGACTTTCAAGAAACTAAACCAAAAAATATGCAGATGGTCATTATTACCCCTCAAACGTGTAGCTGTACGAAAATTTCGCCAAAATAGTCAATGCACAGGCACACAGTCGTTACGATTTTATTTACATAGATAGATAAGGAACCTGTTCCACGTACAACACCTTTTGGGCTATATCCGCTGGACTTAACCTGAAAAACGGACCGTTTATGATATCTCCCTTATTAATCCTCGTATCGAAACGATGCACATGAAAAAAAAGGTTTAGAAATTAGATTTCCATTAAGGCAGGTAGATTTCCATTAAGTTTGGTTGTGTACATTTTATGGGAGTGCAAAATCACAGTTTCGGTTTCGTATAAACCCCCAGTCAGTTCAGGGATTTAGAAACAATATTTGCCCTAAAACCTACCCAAGGACAGGTGGATTCTTAATATGAAGTTTGGTGGAAATATATCCAGTAAATTCTAGCACTCGCGTATATACGGAGTAATTAAGAAAGAAAGTAATACAGTTAATAAAGTTGAAATTAATAGAAAATGGATTGTAACCTAGGACAGCCGGATAACGACAAATATGTAAATGCCAAGTGAATGTATTGGAAAATCAAATGCCCCTCAATAAATTATGCTGGTGTGAGTTATGGATATAATAAAGTGATAACAGAGGAGAAATTTAGGCTCAGTGATTCTTAGGTAAACAGATAAGAAGATGACTAATGGTGTTATTACTTAATCTATTCGAGGGCAGTTATAACCTCCAACGATATTCCGCCAATATCCCGCAGATAGCCCGGTTGACGCCCGTTTTGCCTTCTACCCAAGGAACAACCACGAATTTAAAAGCATGATGAGGAAAATTGCTATACGTTACCTCCCTGCTGGCAAGCAGTCAAAGACGTTGCCATGGTAACCTGTAGGTTCGTTGTCGGTCTGTTGGTCACTCAATGCAGAACATGATACCCACAGAAAATAGTAAATTTCTCCGTCATGTGAAGAGTAAGGTAAATTATGAACATAACGAAAGTTGTTTATAATGAAGAGACGTTTCATGTACGGTCCACGGAGTTTACAAAAAATCAATAGTATAAGAGAAAATGGAGGAAAACCGTTCTGGTTTTCCTATAAACCCCTCGTCTCTTCAAAGATTTTAAAATGATATGCATATCAAAACCTTCCCCGGGATGAGTATACTCTAAATATGAAGTTTGGTTGAGGTCTGTCCAGCCGTTTCGACGTGATGGTGGAACCGACAAACTGACAAACTGACAAACAAACAGACACGAAAAGTAAAAACCACCGATTCGGTCTTGAGTTGACCTAAAACGGAAAAATATCTGAAAAATTGGTAAAACAAAAGAAATTACAGACAGCGGACCCCCTACAACTTTATTTATATAGATTGCAATGAATTTGGAAAAGTATTGAACATCTCCCTTGGTAAATTTTTCCAATCCCTAATTCCTCTTCCCATAACCGAATACGTGCCCCAGTTGTTCCTCTTGAATTCCATCTTTATCTTCATATTGTGATCTTTCCCACTTTTAAAAACATCACTCAAACGTATTTGTCTACTAATGTCATTCGACGCCCTCTCTCCACTGCCAGCTCAGAACATACCACTTAGTCGAGTGGCTCATCTCCTTTCTCCCAAGCCTTCCCAGACCAAACTTTGCAACATTTTCGTAATGCTAGTCTTTTGTCGGAAATCGCCCAGAACAAATCGAGCTGTATCAACTTGTAATCCTGAATTGCCACTTAAAATATACTTACCTCGCGAGTTCCACTCTATTCCCATCTATCCACGCTTTCTCGTCTCGCAACGGTCAAGAGCTGGAAGTCTGATAGTAGTGTGTCCATTTTTGTACACTTCAAGTGTTCCATTCCCTGCTCTTCCTGATATCATTCGTCACAATTATATACTGTAATGGGAATCATATATTTAGTAACTTCAGATCTATACAATAATTTGTAGACTATACAGTAGCGGCACTAGGAAGCTCGGCCCCCTCTCCCAGCCGCAATAATTGAAAATGGGCCCCTTGTTTCCTGATAAGGAAAGTTACCAGTTTATTTCTTAGTACAAGGTTGTATATTACTACAATGACCAGCAACGACAATAATAATAATAATAATAATAATAATAATAATAATAATAACTACACTATTTAGTTTTCAAATCCGAAGGAATAAAAATACGTATACGATGGTACGAACACACACACATGCACATTCCAATTATAGTAACCAAAACACGCTGACCTTCACAATATTAAGGAATAATCTCGTTCCTAGGACCAAATAATTTACTACTGTTTACAACTCGATCGTCCATCGTAGGCCTACTTAGCTACACTGACTGCCGAGAGTTATAAACAGGCTCGAAACTTCAGTATTTAGAGTTTAGATAAGGAGGATGTCTGTTATCGCATCTTCGCTGACTACTGGGTTCTCAGTACCGGCTGATTATTTCAAAAGCCGTGTTGATTGTCGTGAGTGGCAGCAAGGGATCGTTATTATTGGAACAGGTTGGGAAACCCACATTCTTTCAGAAATAACTACCGTATTCCTATTGACGATAGAAGCTCTGCACTACGACGGCGTAAGTTTGGAATAACCCACTGTAATACAAATAATACTGTGTTGTGTGCTGTAGCTTTATCAACATGTAAAATCACTCTTCAGCTACTGAATTAAGAAACAGTCATGGGTCGCCCGCCCCGCGGGGTCTGGTAATATGCTGTGGCCGGGCTGAGTGGCTCAGTCGGTTGAGGCGCTGGCCTTTTGACCCCAACTTGGCAGATTCGATCCTGGCTCAGTCCGGTGGTATTTGAAGGTGCTCAAATACGTCAGCCTCGTGTCAGTAGATTTACTGGCACGTAAAAGAATTCCTGCGGGAAAAAATTCCGGCACCTCGGCGTCTCCGAAAACCGTAAAAGAGTAGTTAGTTGGACGTAAAGCAAATAGCACTATATTATTATTATTATTAATATGCTGTGGTATATTTTGAATTAGTTAACCTTTATCGATTAGCGAAGCGAAGAAGATTGTTTTGTCAAATAGCAAAGATGATGATAGTTGTGGATGTTTTAAAAAGACCAAATATCGAGGACATTGGTCACTGTTTTTTCAAATGAATGTTGTGGAGTATTGAATTTATGTTACATTAGGGAAGGTAGAAAAGGCTGTGTGTTGGATACCATACCGGGTTGCACAGAGTTCATGGAGGACACCACAGAAAATCATTTCTAGGGCAGTTAAAGGTGCAATTTTAACAAGCCTGACAGGGTATCTCTCCTTTATTGCCTCTGTTAGGTAGCTCCTGGATAAAGTTAGTGAATTATATTTCTCATAACTCGATTAAGATTTTATCAAAACAATTGGTTGACAAAAATATAAATGACGAAGAGACCTACAAGTACAGAATGTGAAAGCTCGTGTAGGATGTGAATATTAAAAAATATCAAACTTCTAAATTTATTATCTTCGTGATGTATAATCGAATCTCCTAAGAGAAAAATGCACGCCTTTACCACATTGGCTTGGCAGCCCATCTCTGCCGAAGATATGGGGAGTAATATGAAAGGGGTGTGAGAAGGCAGAATTTTTAGACGTGCAGTAACTTCCTAACTATTAAGTAGTAGAGCCTCTGGATACAGCAAGATAGAGCTACAGCCCGCACCGTAAGAAATAGCTCTTTTGCAACGGCATTTTGGAGATCGCCTATTTCTCGTGGAACTCTATTCCTGTATCCTTCGTATCTCACGGCTCACGGTCCCAGATGTCTGCATATGGGTTATGTTGAATCAGCTTACAGGATAGTTGACCCACATGCACATATTCCCGAATTACGGGATAAGGTAGTCATTTTTTGTGTACTGAAAACTACTTCTGTTCTCCAACATGTTCACTAATCTTCATAAATATTGTGTGGGGGGTACACATTTTCAACACTTACTGTACCAACGCACTTAATAAACATTTAAGTGTCGTATGTTTTGCCGCATACGGTATATTAACTATTGCAGGGGTTTTCAAACTTCATGTAACTTATCATGGCTTTCCCCAGCTGACAAAATACAAAATTGAATATATTAACACATAAATGAAAGTGACCCTGAGAGAAAATCAACCATAAAGTATCTTTCATGTTTATATTTACTATTGATACATATAAAATACAAATATGTGCGATTAACAGCAGCAATATACAATGTTGAATGTTAGCTGGAGTAAATTCAGTCAATGATACGTGATACGATATTCATGTGAAAATGTATTTTGGATCTATATTTAGTGCATCTGATACCGATATACTTACATAAGCAGCTCGCCGCAGCACGAGTACGTAATGTGATGAAAGATATATCATGTTTCTCTTCTTCCTGTGTGTCCAGTAGTGTTGGCTACTGAGTGTATGATTCGAAGCAGTGTATCGTTTCATTCATGTGTCCGAGTGAATCGATTCACCGGAACGGCGAGCTCACGGCACACGATTCAGCTAACTCGCAGCAGACAGTGCGAACTCACGGATCAGTGAGACACAATACATACATGGTTCAATAGCGGGACAGTGGACATTGGCGGGCAGCCGAACTTCCACTGCAGCGAGATATACAGAGCCATGGCACACTGAAACAATCGTACGCAGTCACAGATCAACGAGACACAACACACACACGGTTCATTATCAGTACTCTGGACATTGGCGGGGAGCCTAACTTCCGCTGCAGAGATACATACGGAGCCATAGCACACTCAAGGAATCGCTCGCTATAACGGATCCTCCCGCTCAGCTCATTTGAAAATACCCACTAAATAATAGACGGATTTATTTGCAGTGTTAAAAAGGTAGTCAAAACATAACTCCAAAGTATCTAGCTTGTAAGTAGGTAGGCTATGAGGTTATTCTATTTACCGTGTTAGTTTAATCAATCAGTATTTTTATAACCAGTTGACATTCGACAATTAATTAAACTCGGCTCTCTACTGTCCAGTTTTTGTAAAGTTTATGCGAAAAAGAAATACTTATTGCTAACTACTAATTTTTACATAACTACTTCGAGATACAAATGGGTGTGAGACAGAGATATGTCCCCTCTCCAATCCTTTTTTTAACTTATCCTCTTGAATATGTTTTTTTATTCATTTTCATAAATGAACCAAAAATGAACAGATGGCACCGTAATACTTCTGATTTTGTATCCTTTTTAACTTATCCTCATGAATCTATCTTTCGATTCGTTTTATAAAGGAACCAAAGATGAACTGGAAGCGAATAAACACCATTTGCTATGGAGATGCCACCGTAATACTCCTGATTCACGATTCGCACCAGATAACAAATAACGGCGAACGAAATAAGTTCAAGAATCCATACTCTTGTATTAATATAGAATAATTTATTATATAATCATTAGAAACAACTTTCTTTGCTTAGAAATTGCTGCAAGGATACTGTAGATAACTTTCTAATATACACCATTCATAAAATATGGTAACGTCCTTAGATGTTCCTAACTACATTATACGAATGCATAGTGGGATGAGGATGCGACTGTTACAGAAATAACATATCCTATTTAAATAACCGGCGGCTTTGTCATCCGGAAGCTTTGAGAGATGTCAGTGTGGTATGAAAGGTACGAATGTCTAAATTAATGTGTGTGCGAATGTTGGTCTGTGTGGAGTGTATTTATTCAAAACCGATTCACTTAGCAATACGTATATAAGAATATTTACAAGTCGCGACAGGTCGTGCGGCCTGCGGTACGTATTTTCTCCTTGCGTTAAGAATATTTACAAGTCGTGACTGGTCGTGCGGACTGAGGTAAGGAGAAAATACGTATTGCTAAGTGAATCATTTTTGAATAACTACATCGAGGTACAAGGGGGGTGTGAGACAGATGGGTCTCCACTCCAATCCTTTTTAACTTATCCTCTTGAATATGTTTTTCGATTCATTTTCATAAAGGAACCAAAAATGAACGGGAAGGGAATAAACACCATGCGCTATGGAGATGGCACCGTAATACTTCTGATTTTTTTTTTCAGTTGCTAATTTTAACAAAGGAGAGGTTTTTGTTTTCATTGCGTATCTGCTTTTCATTTCAGTACGTATGTGTATTATGGATGAATGAGTAGATATGAAAGTGCGAAGTTTCTTTTCACAGCAGCTTAGGACGCACCGAGATTTAGTGTCTAGTGGTTTGTAACGATCGATGATGCACAGTTATGGCTTTACGAGGAGCCGTTAGTATTTTTGATACCCATCCTTCCAGTGATCCCGATCTTTTTCCGTCTCTTCGCTCGTCAGTCATCACAATATATCACAAAGTTTCACTGCTTTGAATTTAGGGTCATCTGATTGCCCAGTCGAACTCACAAATTAAAAGAGGTGTAACAGTGTCAACGCATTCTCTTATGCAGTGTTATTAATCGAAATACATTCAAAAAGTAGACTTAAATGTTCATATACTAATATTATAAAGGACCGAGCGAGTTGGGCGTGCGGTTAAGAGCGCGCAGCTGTGACCTCGCATCCGGGAGATAGTGGGTTCGAACTCCACTGTCGGCAGCCCTGAAGATGGTTTTCCGTGGTTTCCCATTTTCACACCAGGCAAATGCTGGGGCTGTACCTTAATTAAGGAGAGAAGGAAGGTTTACTCCCTTCTACTTGCGCGGTATTCCAGGTACGCTCACAATGACAAGCCTCACATACTGTTCTCGTGGAGCGCTGAAGCACTGCGGATATTTCCCGGGAAACCTGAGAAATCCCATACGTGCGAACCCGGCGGTAAATGATAGTCTAAATACTCATAATGCCGTAGTCGGTCGTCGTTGTCCTGCTCCCGAGGAAACTTCATCTCAGCGGAATTTGAGGATTCTTGAAGGCAGTATAATACATGTCGTTGGCTTCCACTGCCTTGAGGAACTCTCACGGGACAAAATTCAAACACCCCGACGCCTCTTTAAATCCGTATCAGTTGAAGGGATGATCACGTACTCCATTTCAACAATAATTATTTAATCTGATGTGAAATTTTTAAATGCTTTTCGGCCTCTGGGAATAATCAGTGGCACTTTGTCAATTTTTAAAAAATAGCTTACTATAAATCGCGTCTTACAGGTTTCTTTTCTAGTTGCTTTACGTCGCACCGACACAGATAGGTCTTATTGCGACGATTGGACAGGAAAGGACTATGAGTGGGAAGGAAGCGGCCGTGGCCTTAATTAAGGTACAGCCCCAGCATTTGCCTGGTGTGAAAATGGGAAACCACGGAAAAACATTTTCAGGGCTGCCGACAATGGGGTTCGAACCTACTATCTCCCGAATACTGGATACTGGCCGCACTTAAGCGGCTGCAGCTATCGAGCTCGGTCTCTTACAGGTTTACCCCGAAGGTTACCAAAAATAGATTGTATAGATTGTGAGGGTTTAACTTGATATTATCTCCACTTCGGTGACAAATGCATGTAGGTAATTATAGTTAATTGAGAATAAATTACACCAAACTATCTAAATTACACTTACATTGCAGATGTTAATGTTCTTAATTTTATGGCTAACCTTGAGAAACCAATGTTTACTAGACTATGTTTCCGTCTGCTGACCATAATAAGCGTTATTATATTTAGTTTAGTTTAGATTGATTGATTTATATCATATACGTTTCTCTCTATAATTATTATAATATCTGTATAAATTTCATTCACTCGAAGGACATGAAACTGTGTGAACTCAGCGCACGTAATCAACGGGTCTCAAACACCTAATACGAAGGTTTTTTTTTTACCACTTTACGTCGTACCGACACAGATAGGTCTTATCGCGACGACGGCACAGGGAAGGGCTAGGAGTGGGTAGGAAGCGGCGGTGGCCTTAATTAAGGTACAGCTCCAGCATTTGCCTGGAAACCACGGAAACAATCTTCAGGGCTGCCGACAGTGGAGTTCGAACCCACTATCTCCCGGATGGAAGCTCACAGCTGCGCGCCTAACCGCAAGGTCAACTCTCCCGGTAATGTGAAGGTTGCGAGTGTGTTCACTATCAAGAACAATTATTGAAAACAATATTAGTTGGGTAATCGTAATTAAGGAATACAGGCTATGATTGAAATAAACAAACCGAAGGAACCAGCTACGATCACGAGGCCATCCGAAATGAACTGTGGCGTAATATCGTCTTTCGTTAATATATTAACTAGCTGACGTGCCCGTGCTTCGCTACGGAATTCTACTTTGTATACGGAATTATATATTAAGAAGCATATGCGTCGTAAAATTTAATCAAATTCCAAGGCTGTTTGCCTTACCCGAGAAACATCACGGGGAGAATTTTAATTATATTGGCAACCTCCCTTGCCTACTGCCGGTCACGATTACAAAGCCTCCAAATTTTCTGAAGGCCTTCGCCTTATAAAATAGCACATTTCTTGTCAAATTATATTGCATGTACTTCAAAATGATATTTCATATGGTGGACTGATTTAAGAAAGAGAAAATCGAAACAGTCTGAGGCAATGGACTGCGACAACACAGAAGATAACTCCTTTTCAAAAATTAATTTGTATGACGAATGAATGTTTAGTTAAAAGAGCAGTATGAAGCTGTGATAGAACACAGAAACACCTTTGATCGTATTGCTGTAAATGAGACACCTCTACAATACGTAGAAACATGTCTAATCGTATTACTGTGAGTGAGTCAACTGCCTGCTTCTTCTATAAAGGCAATGAATTACGACAACATACAATAAAGCTCTTATACGTACATTAATGTGAATTTCTTCTACAGAAGGAATTTATAAATTTTACGCAATTTCTTTGTATGTGTTGTTTGATATTACATGAAAAGGGCCATCGCATTGGCTACGGCCATATTTTGTTGAGGATATTCCTTCTATTTCTCGGCCTTGTAAATAGCGAAAGCAACACATTGGTGCTATTCTCAACCATTATCATGATAAGAATATGGAAATATGGATCCAGTAACCATAAGAGTATCTCGGCAGATTAGCTCTGTCTATGAGCTTGTATCTCTTGTAAATACTAATAAGAGTACGGCAATGGGGATCTAAGAACCATAAGTATCTCGCAGATTAACGCTGGCTATGAGTTTAACATGTTTGAGAAGAATCTCTCCGTGACCTTGCCCACACTCACGCACGTGCCTACTTCGGACACCAGGCCTATATTCTGGAAGCTCTGGCACAGCACTTACGGCCAGTTCGTCAGTTTGAATCCCGCGCCAGGAAGTAATAAAAGTAAGCCTCATTTTCTCCAAGCAAAACATTTTTTCCGTCTATTCGCTTGAGCCATCGTTCTTTACATGACACGAAGAGTATCCCTGATTTTGTTTTCGGCATAATTCAGATACACCCTGTATACACAGAACAGCACACTACCAACCACCCCAGAAACTCGGAATACTGAATACATCCCTCCACATGGGGTTGACGTCAGGGCATCTGGCAGTAATGCAGGGCCAAGACTACATGTGCATCAGAGTTTGCGGCCGCGACGCTACCAAGGCGTGGGAAAAGCGGAAAATAATAATTAAAAGTTTGTACAAATTTTAATAGTGCCTATTTCAATTTTTCGTATGTATTTTTAGGCTGTCTAAAACAGTTATTTTATTACTTAAATGTCCTCAGCATGGTGATTACAATTTTCGTCTCGACCCGAATGGCCCTAGAAATCCTGTGTGACAATATTTAAGGGCCAAACGGATCTTACTATCCAGGGACACGTGTAACGAACATCGGGTAAATGTGAACTTGCAATGGGTGATTGTTGAGATCAAATGACTGCTTGACAGTAGAGCTTAGGCTTTCATGGCTATCTCGATTAATGAACTGCAGACCTGAAAATGAAAATCCACAGCCTGTTTCCAGTCATTCGACCAGGCCAGGAATGGAATGAATGAAGCCCCATCTAGCGGCGAGGATGGGAATTGTGCCGGCTGCCGAAGCCTGTCGCACTCCTGGGACAATGATTAATGAAATGAAATGATATTGGGAGTGTTGATGGAATGAATGATGACAGGGAAAACCGGAGTACCCGGAGAAAAACCTATCCCGCCTCCTCTTTGTCCAGCACAAATCTCACATGGAGTGACCGGGATTTGAACCACGGAATCCAGCTGTGAGGGGCCGCCGCGCAGCCGCTTGAGCCACAGAGGCTCGAACTGCATACCTACCAACCCAATTTAACCACGTTTTATATTCATGGAAGAATTTCCTTTTATGTTGTTCAATAGGATGTTGATAGGGTTATGTAATCCAGTCGTTGACCTTGTGATGGTGAACATTTAAAATGGAATATTTCAGAAGAATGCCTATACTTAGAGTAGGCTACTCTGTACGCACCTTCAAGGAAGTTTTCCACAACATCACAACTTTACTATGGCCCGCCAAAGCCCTATTGAACATGTGTGGTTTATGAAGGGTAGACGACTAAACAAACGCCCTCACTCATACCGAATTCTGAAAATACTGATGCTCATAGTCCAACAAGCATGAGCTGTATTTCCGCAGGGAGTGATCCACGGGTCTTCTTGAATTCAGCTATGTCTTTTAGCACGATGCTGTCGAACCCAGTTCTGACTCTCTTTCTTCAAACTTGTACACGGAGGAACTCGTGTTATCACTAAATTACCGGCCTACACCTGGCCTGTATGCTTAACTGCATCTTAACAGTTCCATTCTTTTATGGTGTCCGCTCAATGGCTATATGGTTAGCGTGCTGACCTTTGGTCAAAGGGGTCCCGGGTTCGATTCCCGACAGGGTTGGGAATTTTAACCATGATTGGTTAATTTCGCTGGTACGGGGACTGGATTTTTGTGTCGTCTTCATCATTTCATCCTCATCACGACGCGCAAGTCGCCTTCAGGATTAAAATCAAAAGACCTGCATCTGACGAGCCGAACATGTCCTTGGACACTCCCGGCACTAAAAGCCATACGCCATTTCATTTCATTTCATTTTTTCTTTTATGGTGATGCAACTTCCCCTTTGACTATTTTATTAAGGTACTTCCAAGTTCATACATCTTCTCGAGATGAATTGCTCCTACCTCTGGCATATCCATAAAACTTACCGAACTTGGGAGAGTAGTAACATATAATGTTTAACGGTGTACAATTGTTATTTCCCTACAGTTCGCTCAATCTTCATGAAGGTAGTTGGGTAAGGTGTGGAATATATTAACTTGTGATCTTTGAAACTGCTCTTAAGTTTGAAATTCTGATGAACTTTCATTATGAACTTGATTCAGTCGTGTGCTAGTACCTGTGACGGGCGCGTTTAATAACTTTCAAAACTATTTGTTTCAATTCAAGGTATATCGATTTCATTGAAACTTTATGTTAGGAATCGATACTGGCAGATAATTTTCTTACTCAATTCTTTCATGGGACTTGATAACCGAATGGCATCGTCACTGGCTTCTCACCTAAGGGCTACGGTATTTTTTTAAATGTTATTTGTTCGGGCCTTCGACCCATGTGGATCTTTTGCTCCTGCTGGCACCATATTGTATGAACCTGCATGTAATTTGATTGGCGGTAGTGTGGAATGTTGTTTGTGAGGAAAGGAAGATTAAGGACATCACAAACACCCTGTCCGGCCGGGAATCGAACCCGGGGCCGCCGGGAGACAGGCGGACGCGTTGCCTCCTACACCGCGAGGCCGGACAGGGGCTACGGTTAGAATCGCGGCCAATGCATGTAGGATTTTAAAAGGACAAGTCACGTCTCTGTGATTCAAATTTCTAGTAAAATCAGATATGACTATGATCACGGTATCAGCTGTTTCAGAAACCTGAAGGATTGTTTTTTTCTGCTCATTTAATACGAGAACGGCTTAGCTCAAAATCAGCCTGTTTTGGATTATGTATACCATTTTATTGGTTCTTGCATGCACTTTTAACTGGTATACGTAACTCCAGCTTTTGAGTTATGGAGTTGTTGTTAATAAGCGATGTATCAAATTCTCGGACTTTAGCAGCGCAATAGCGCACAAGTCTTGGCGACCGCTGTCATAAACTATCCTAACATTGCTAAATCTATAAGTGAGCGGTAGTGTGTCAGCTTTTTGATCTCAAAATTGCGGGTTCGAACAGAAAGAAGTCCATTTGTCACTTCGCTTCGTATGTTGTACGATCTTGAAGCATAAAAGATCTGTGGTGTTACATCAATAAAACTCAGCAGTAGGCTATGCCGCCAAATAATGTTCTAGCTTCTATACTATCTGGTAGAGTGGAACAGAATATCAAAATTGACACTCACCAATCTACCAGATTAAAGAGCCTCCTCAGGATAACTGAGTCCATATTTTTATTATTATTATTATTATTATTATTATTATTATTATTATTATTATTATTATCATTTCGTATAGGCCAGCTAAGGACCACGACATTCAACTATTACATTTTGGAATGGGCTATGATGTTTGCCCAGTAGTTGCGCATCCTCAGGCTGTGCTGCTCCTTCCTCTCCTTTGTCCAAAGGGCGCCAGTCTTCTTCGTTGGTAGTCTGTCCTGTAACTCCTTATGTTTAAGTATCTTCCTGAGTGTCGTCCGATCCTTTAAGTTTCCTTCTGTTATTCCCAGTTCCTGTAGATCTGTATCCACTTCCATCAACCATGGTGACGTGGTCTTCCTCTTTTGCTAGTAGCTGAGAATCCGGTTGGTCAACCTGGTCGGATGCCTCCTATAGACGTGCCCATAGAATGCTAGGCGTCTCTTCCTTGCTACATTCGTTATTCTTTCACAGTACTTGTAGAGCTCTTGGTTAGGCCGTCTTCTATAACTGTCACCTTCCTTGACTGGCCCCAGTATCTTCCTCATTATCTTTCTTTCCCGGATTTCAAGTTTTTCCGTAAGTCCCTTCCTGTTGAGTGTTAAACATTCTGAAGCATATAAGGCTTCAGGGCGGATGACTGTCCGGTAGTGCTTCATCTTAGTATTACGAGAGAGACACTTTTTATTATAGGTATTCTTCGTCAGTTGGTAGGCCATTTCAAGCCTGTTAACTCGAGTTGACATAACTGTTCCTTCAGTGAGATTAGATTCCAACCATTCTCCCAAGTACTTAAACCTGTTGGTTTTCCTGATCTCTCCCTGTTCCAGATGCAACGTACAAGGAGATTCACCGATGTTCGTGATGAATTGTGTTTTTTCAAGAGACACATGTAGCCCAACCTTTGCTGCTTGTTGTCTGAGAACATTTAGTTGTTTCAAGGAAGTTTCTATTGAATTTGATATAATGGCCAGGTCATCGGCAAACGCCAGACAGTCAACATTGAGCTCATTGCGCTTATGTCCCAGATAAATAAATTATTTCTGGCTCCTTGGCTGAATGATTAGCATAATGCTCTTCGGTTCAGAGGGACCCGGGTTCGATTCCCGAGGGGGTCGGAGGTTTTAACCTTAAATGGTTAATTTTCTTGGCTCGGAGACTGGGTATTTGTACTGCCCCCAATATTCTTGCAACTCACACACCCCAGACAATAGGCTACTATCCTGTCCTATGCACGACAGATACCACACACCCTTTTCGGAAGGTCTGCTTTAGAAGGGCCGCACCAGGCTAGAAATAGCCACACGAAATTATTATTATTACTATTATTATTATTATTATTATTATTATTATTATTCTGTCAGTATCTCAGTTACTGTTCATTTTAGATAAGTACTATATCTAAACGCCGGCCCCGCGGTGTAGGGCCTCTTACCCGGAGGCCCCGGATTCGATTCCCGGCAAAATCAGGGATTTTTACCTGGATCTGAGGGCTGGTTCGAGGTCCACTCAGCCTACGTGACTGCAGTTGAGGAGCCATCTGCCGGTGAGATAGCGGCCCCGGTCTACAAAACCAAGAATAACGGCCGAGAGGATTCGTAGTGCTGACTACACGACATCTGATCTGCAGGCCTTCGGGCTGAGCAGCGGTCGTTTGGTAGGCCATGGCTCTTCGGCGCTGTTCGCCCCTGGGGTTTCTTGTTACTATTTCTGAACTGTTGATGCTTAACAGTAAAATCTTATTCTTATGATGTAGTCTATATGCTCTATAGAAACACTAGTTTAATGTTTTCAATTGCAGTTGTAGAGTTTCTGCAATCGGTATTAGTATGAAAGCTATCTCCGATAAGTAACTGCCAAAATTTACCTTAATACAGAATATAATTGACTTCCTGTATTATCGCACTTCCTGTAACGCCCGAAATAGCCTCACGTACTCTTGTAAACAGGCCTCGTAGACGTCATATTGTATTTCCATTTTACCTTGTGATAAGTGGTATTAATGGCTCTTTAATAGCAGTCGTGAGTAGCAGCGAGTGATACTGAAGCAACAAATACGGGAGCATAAGACGAAGCCGATCTAGAGCAGATAGCTTGATCATTATCTCTCCGACCTTCTAAGTTTAGAATCTTTAACAATACTGTAGTAGCCGGACTGAGTGGCTCAGACGGTTGAGGCGCTGGCCATCTGGCACCAACTTGGCAGGTTCGAACCTAGCTCAGTCCGGTGGTATTTGAAGGTGCTCAAATTCGTCATTCTCATGTCAGTAAATTTACTGCACGTAAAAGAACTCCTGCGGGACCAAATTGTGGCACCTTGGTGGCTCCGAAAACCGTAAAAGGTAGAGGGACGTACAGCAATTATTATTATTATTATTATTATTATTATTATTATTATTATTATGCGTGAATGGTCCCTTTCGGAACACACGAAGCTTTATTTGTGATTTCGTTTGCGGAGGATCCAGGATGCTTTCATCTTTTGACTAAAGAGCCTCTTCCTTTCTTCCGTCCACTTGGTATCTGCTCCTTTTGGTACTTCATTCTCTGGAGTAACTTCCCACTTGTCAATTTTATTTCTATATATATTTCGATTCAAAATTTCTTCAGGTTGACTTTGTGCGTTCTTCATGTCCGCTGTTGTTTGTTGTATCCAAGAGAAATTTTTCAGTTTATCAAATCCTTCAAGAACTTGATGGGTTAGTCTGGTTTCTGGAAGTTTCTTTACATGTCCATAAAACTTAAGCTTCCTTTTCCTGAGGTCTGCCGCAATATTAGATAATTTTTCTGTGGATTTCCGGGTTTGGAGGCGGTACTCTTCTTCCGTGTGTCTTGGTCCTAAAATTTTTCTCATGATTTTTCGCACTTCTTTTAGGATATTTTCCAGCTTGCCCTTTTTATGAAGCGTTAGTTTCCCGTGCATATGAAGCCGCAGGATTGATTACAGTATTGTAATGTTTAATCTCAACGTGGAGAGACATACATTTTTTGTTGTTGTAGATTTCTCTTGTTCTCCCATATGCTCTTCGGAGTTATTATTATTATTATTATTATTATTATTATTATTATTATTATTATTATTATTAATAATAATACTGTAGTAATATTTCCAAAATTATTACAGAAAATTCCAACCTATGAGGTTTGTTTAAACAATTTTCTTTTCTTAGAAATCATCACTGACAAGTTATTTTCATATTTTTCAAATTTTAATTTGCAGCCAATTTAGTCTTTAAAAATAAGTAACCTCTTCAGTTCTATAATATCCTTTGTGACGTTTTTTTCACAGAAATGTAAGAGAAATTCATGACTATTTCCCCATTATAATACACGTGAAACACTGAAATAAGAATATTGAAGTACATGACCAACTAATGAAAATTGTAACGAATGCCAGCAAGTCAATCTTAGAGTACCTCTGTTTATAATAAATTATATTCGTACACCTATGAAATAATAATAATAATAATAATAATAATAATAATAATAATAATAATAATAATAATAATAATAATAATGTTACTGGTTTTACGTTCCATTAACTACTTTTACTGTTTGCGAAGACGTCGAAGTACCGGAATGTCGTTCCGTAGGAGTTCTTTCATGAGCCACTAAATCTAGACATGAGACTGACTTATTTGAGCACCTTCAAATACCACTGGACTGAGCCACGATCGAACCTACCAATTTGAGGTCAGAAGACCAGCGCTCTACCGTCTGAGCTACTCAGCCCAGCCTGATTTTTCGTAGTTTCAAATTCCTTTGCTTTTAGATTTGATATTTCCTCAAGTTCCTTACTTAAGAAGCACGAACTAAGGAAATCTACTTAATAAAAAAAAAAAAAAAAAGGTACAGTAGGAATGAGGGAGAAGTAACATTTATGAAGGAACTAAACATCCCCATGAATCTCAAATCACTAGTTACTTCGTTCTCACTTCTGTATCCACATTGCAATTCCTAAACATAGCTGAACCATCATCCTTCAGGTATCTCTAAAGGTGCGTCCACACCAAGATGTTTCCGTTAACTTTGTTAATAAACACTGTTACCCAACAATGTTCATGAACATTTTTGACTGTTAATAAGCAAAATAGCGCGTTCGTTAACTTTTAGAGCATATTTATAAACAAAATATCTTTAACTTTCGTGAATGAAACTTTTAATTAACTTTTCGTTTTTTCGTTAACATTTCGGTTCGCACATGCGCAAGGATGCAATTATACCTTGCAAATTCGTAGCACAGAACACGATGCTTCCTTATTTCTTCTAAAAATTGACTATCAAATCGCAAGCGAAAGTTCTTATATACAGTACTTTTAATTCTGTATGATATTCTTTTAGCTGTGTTCTGATGTAGTTTCATTTCCAACTTCGCTCTTTGCTGAATAACCTAACCTTCCTTAATCACTTGTATGTCAACAAAATAATACTATTTCAACTAGGTTGAATGAAGATTTTCTTTATTTCGTACCTTACCGATTCCTTGATATTGTTGGAAAAATCTTCAAGCACCTCAGGCACAATAATTGAAATTGCTTTCTTGTTAATCTAGACAAATATGTAAGTGAAATGTCCGAGTCACCGATTGCTAGGAATCTTAAAGTTTTACCTATAAAAAATAGCCTATCATTAGCGGAGCCGGCTTTTCGATAATTTGTAACATTTCTTGCAATTTCAGGCCTAATTATTGTCAACACGAACTGAAAGTCATTTGGGAACATTCTCAAGAAAATTTTGTAAGCCTGCTGAATCATGAATTAAAAGTTCTGACATAAGGGTTCTTTCCAAACTTAATTTAATTCTAAACGCCTTTCCAATATTTTTCTTTTGCCACACTTTGCGTCTATTTTCTTCTTCCTGACCTTATGCATCGTAACCTTACAAACAACTTTTCTGGTGTGGACATAATGTTGAAGAAGTCTGTTAACAAAAGTTTATTAACTGTGTTGAGAAATATTTTCAAAAACATTATTATTTAACTTTGGTGTGGACCAGCCATTACACTCTTACCTACAGTACTTCAGTTCCCTCTACATGTAAGCTGATTATTTATTTGGTAATTGAAAATGTTACAGTATGAAGCTTTTATCACCAACAACCATCAGCTGATATTCGTAAATTGTTTTTGTAGCACAATATTATAAATTGTTAGGTTACCCGTGACACATTTAAAAGGTTATATAAAATACATTGTTACGAGTGAAATTTAAATTACAGTACATGGAAATCACACTCCTTCATCCAACGTCCTCGTTAAAACATATTTAAATGTGGGCTTTATCAGTTCCTTCGCTCTTCCCACACACTGATGGGATTGTAGGTACGAATTATCGCGCTCATGTGGACTAGGACCTGTTTCACGACTAGATGCCCTTTCCGAAGCGAACACTGTGCGAAGGAATGTGTTCATTGTTGCGTGTTTCTGTGGTGGTTTGTTGTCTGGTGTGCTGTTTGTATTATGAAGAGGTGTATATTGAGACAAACACAAATACCCACCGAGTTCGATAGCTGCAGTCGTTTAAGTGCGGGCAGTGTCCAGTATTCGGGAGATAGTAGGTTCGAACCCCACTGTCGGCAGCCCTGAAAATGGTTTTCCGTGGTTTCCCATTTTCACACCAGGCAAATGCTGGGGCTGTACCTTAATTAAGGCCACGGCCGCTTCCTTCCCACTCCTAGTCCATTCCTGTCCTATCGTCGCCATAAGACCTATCTGTGTCGGTGCGACGTAAAGCAACTAGCAAAAAAAACCACAAATACCCCGTCCCAGCGGCAGAGAAATTAACCAGATGCGGATAAAAGGGCATGAATTGAAGTGAGGATCCTATAAACCGAAGGCCCTGACATTGACCATCCGTCCAAGGAACCGGACCGCCTTTAGTAGTTAATGATCAAAGTTAAAGTGAGAAAAGTGAAAGCCTATGTTAAAGTTAAATAAGTGTAGGTAAATACACCGGGTGAAGTTTCACAAAGCACTTCGTTTGGCCTACAAATCTCGCCAATGAAGGGTACAGTAATGTTACCCCGTTGTCCCCTCCAGACACTGTTCGACACGCCGTTACGAAGGAAGACTGGTAAACGTTCCAAGAGATGGGAGCCAGTCTAGGTAAAAAAGCATGCGAGGTCCTTAACGCTTGCTTTCATGAATCAAAACATCGGGTACTCACCAGAGCCTAACTATCACAGATCATTAACCCTTAATATTTTCCATCCCACGCCCAAGTTAACTCGGAACTCATCACATTTTCCACCGTCCCAGCTACAAGTTAAGCAGGATTTCAAATGTCACACTCTATCCCAGTCCCGAGTTTAGTCTGACGCTGCAGTTGCGTTGTTCAACAAGACGTGTTATCATTTGACAGTGCCCTGTGATTATTATTATTATTATTATTATTATTATTAATTAATAATAATAATATTACCGTATGGCCTCCGAAGAGGCCTGATTCAGGTCTTTCGAGTTTTCGTTCATAGATGACCTGAGCGTCTGTGAGGATAGGGGGCCTTAATTACGATGAAATCTAATACTAAAGAAGGCACAAACACCCAGTCCTCAAGTCGGAAGAATTAACTAATGAAGATTAAAATCTCCGCCACGGCCGGGATAGAACCTGGGATTCCTTGTGCAAAGGCCAGCATGCTAACCATTTAGCCACGGAGCTGGGTAGTGCCCTGTGAAAGCGATAGTCGATTCTACGGGTATTCATTACTTTAAAATATTTTTACCATAATTCTCTGCCTTGTGTTTAACGTTGACTGCTGTCTTGTCTTCCTACACGTCTCTCTACCCAGACGTAATGAAAGCATAATGGAGGATGATATTTTGGATATTGTCACGAATGATAAGTATGATTTAAAAAAGTCTTATTGCAGCCAATGGCCATATATATAAAGTGTTTAGTGACACAATGAACCATACAGATTTACAGGTACTTGTGCACATATTCAATCTGTGCTTAGTTCAGTCAGAGAGCATGGTATCTGTCACACTGCCGATAACACCATATAGGCTTACATATACACTGTGTATCCGGTAGATGATTCTTCTTGAGTTGGCAAACCTTGTGATGAAATCCATGTATGGCCAAACGAGTTACAGTTACTGCGTGTCTCAGTTTGTATCCACTATTTGTCCACTCGGTCATTGTTAGAGCATCAGTGACATAGAAGTCGTCCCGTATTTCTTCCGCTTCATTTCATTTAAGACTTCCCCATAGCCCGTTGTGTAGGGAAGCTTTACTTGAGATAGTAGGTCTTGAATAAAGAATGTCTCTTTTGCCATTTCATATATCGAACTTGACGGAGCGAATTTGGACACACCCAACACTCGTTTCAAGCGAGTTGTCTTGTCCAGTTCCTTCAAGTCCATAAGTAACTACAAGAGTTATTTTTATCTTGAATAAAGTCATAGCTGGTTTTAGAGAAATCTGGTTTATGTATCTAATGTCGTTAATTGCCATTAATCCAACAATGCTTCTATCTTTAATATGAGCTGCAAATACCGTTGCATGTGACTGTAAGGCAACTCCCAAATACTTACATTTGTTGACTATGTTTATGTTTGAGTAATCACATGTTTAAGATTTTTTTTTAAACCTGAGAGTCTACCTCCTCTTCTGAATACCATAGCTACAGTCTTGTTTTCGTTGATGTTTAGTTGATTCCTTGGATCATTTCGTTATCCTTTCCAATGGTTCTTTCAGTTAGTCTTGGTTCTGAGAAAATAACACCATGTCATCTGCATAAATTATCTTGACTTGGTCTGTGACACAGGCCTTCACTACATCATAGGTTCCAATACTGAATAATAGTGGACTGATGGGGTCACCTTGGAGTACTCCTACAGTTTGCAGAACAGGTTTCAAAGTTGACAAGTTATCGTATGTACATACATAATTGTCTGATAAGGTATTTCTAAGTAGTCTTAAGATGTAATGTTCTCCGACGATATTTTCTATTTTAGTCAATATGATGCTCCTACTGAGTCAAATGCTTTTGTGAAGTCTATAAATACAGCACACAGCTTTCTCTTTTGTTTTTATGACGATGGAAATGATTTTTCAGTTAATTAATCCGTGGAAACTGATTACACAGTTGTTCAGTTCCGGCGAAAAAGGGAAGAAGTAACAAGTATTACTCTTTTCCTTCCGTGATTGTTCAGAAACTTTGAAAATATTGGTAATATTTTTTCAACTACTTAGCCCATTTCAGCCATTGCTAAAGCATTCAGAAAAACCCGGAATGTGTATTCATAAGGATGAACAAAACGTGCTACTGGAAAGGTTAAATGCATTATATTTTATTCTGACAATTTGATAATATTTTTTTGAATTCTTCAATGGATCATAGCAAGGGAAATATGATTTATGTCGGTTGGTTAAAGAGCGTACGGAAATGTTTGTATGTTGCATATATCTATTTTTTTATAACCGTTAAGTTCTTCAGTCTCGGGAGTGGATAAAAATTCGTTTCACAATCGGCATTTTATTCTATACAATAAATACACGGACAAGTACCTTCTCTTTCCTTTCCACTTTTTGGCTGCAAATAAATTCGACACATGGTTTGTGTTTATTCACTGATGAAACCGACCTACATGAACCCATAATTAGGCCTAATCCTGTTATTTCAATGGTTCTCTCATTTAAGAACACTGTGGAAATCTTTGTAACACCTTTTTTTGCTAGAAACCAATGTGAACCTACTGCACCCAGCAAACATGCATCGGATTCATTTGGTATTCCAATTAGGCTTGCGACTGGTTGAGTCTGGAGCCTTCAAGAAATGCCATTTAGCGAACGAAACGAATTCCAAACTTCAAGTCAAAGTAGTGTTGGTAGATAAAACTGAAAATCCACAGTGCAGACAATCGCTGAATACTTCATAAAGTACACTGACTGACAGAGCAAATGCAACACCAAGAAGGAGTGGTCAGAACTTTATGCCAATTGCAGGGTAGACTGACGTCACTGAGGTATGCTCATGATGTGAAATGCGCCGCTGTGCTGCGCACGTGGCGAACGATAAATGGGACACGGCGTTGGCGAATGGCCCACTTCGTACCGTGATTTCTCAGCCGACAGTCATTGTAGAACATGTTGTCGTGTGCCACAGGACACGTGTATAGCTAAGAATGCCAGGCCGCCGTCAACGGAGGCATTTCCAGCAGACAGACGACTTTACGAGGGGTATGGTGATCGGGCTGAGAAGGGCAGGTTGGTCGCTTCGTCAAATCGCAGCCGATACCCATAGGGATGTGTCCACGGTGCAGCGCCTGTGGCGAAGATGGTTGGCGCAGGGACATGTGGCACGTGCGAGGGGTCCAGGCGCAGCCCGAGTGACGTCAGCACGCGAGGATCGGCGCATCCACCGCCAAGCGGTGGCAGCCCCGCACGCCACGTCAACCGCCATTCTTCAGCATGTGCAAGACACCCTGGCTGTTCCAATATCGACCAGAACAATTTCCCGTCGATTGGTTGAAGGAGGCCTGCACTGCCGGCGTCCGCTCAGAAGACTACCATTGACTCCACAGCATAGACGTGCACGCCTGGCATGGTGCCGGGCTAGAGCGACTTGGATGAGGGAATGGCGGAACGTCGTGTTCTCCGATGAGTCACGCTTCTGTTCTGTCAGTGATAGTCACCGCAGACGAGTGTGGCGTCGGCGTGGAGAAAGGTCAAATCCGGCAGTAACTGTGGAGCGCCCTACCGCTAGACAACGCGGCATCATGGTTTGGGGCGCTATTGCGTATGATTCCACGTCACCTCTAGTGCGTATTCAAGGCACGTTAAATGCCCACCGCTACGTGCAGCATGTGCTGCGGCCGGTGGCACTCCCGTACCTTCAGGGGCTGCCCAATGCTCTGTTTCAGCAGGATAATGCCCGCCCACACACTGCTCGCATCTCCCAACAGGCTCTACGAGGTGTACAGATGCTTCCGTGGCCAGCGTACTCTCCGGATCTCTCACCAATCGAACACGTGTGGGATCTCATTGGACGCCGTTTGCAAACTCTGCCCCAGCCTCGTACGGACGACCAACTGTGGCAAATGGTTGACAGAGAATGGAGAACCATCCCTCAGGACACCATCCGCACTCTTATTGACTCTGTACCTCGACGTGTTTCTGCGTGCATCGCCGCTCGCTGTGGTCCTACATCCTACTAAGTCGATGCCGTGCGCATTGTGTAACTTGCATATCGGTTTGAAATAAACATCAATTATTCTTCCGTGCCGACTGTTTTTCCCCAACTTTCATCCCTTTCGAACCACTCCTCCTTGGTGTTGCATTTGCTCTGTCAGTCAGTGTATAATGATCGCTCATAATTATTCACGAGAATACTGTCAAAGAATCGGACTAAGCTCATCGGACAAAAATTAATCATACCTGGATAAATCATTACAAGCATGATTTAATACCCTGTAACTTCGCCCCTGGACTTGATAACCGCGTGGATTCGGTTAAGAAGTGAGTCCACAAGGTTGTGCAGGTATGTCGCATTCAGGTTAAGCCACTCGCTGAGGAATTGATCGCGCAATTCTACCAAAATGCAGGCATGCTGATGTCTGCGTTTTATCCGCTGTTCCAACCTATTCCAGCGATTTTCAATGGGCTTGAAGTCAGGTGATTCTGCAGGCCATTCGAGATGTACTAGGGTGGGGGAGTGTTCATAAAATCAGTCACATATGTGTCCAATCCGAGGAACTTTGCTGTTGTCATCTTGAAAAATCAATTTAACAATAGCATACCCATCATGCAGATATTGACTGAAAGGCAACACCTTACCATCCAGAATGTTTAAATAAACATGCTGGTTCCTGTTGGTGGTCACTCAAAGTGAACGGGCCCAATCCATAATACAAAAAACACCCCCGAAACAGCACAGACTCGTCTCCGGCTTGAACCTGACCTTGCACACTTCCAGGGTGAAATGATTCATTTGGCCTTCGGTGTACTCGACTACGTGCGCCATTGGAATATAGGCAAAACGTGAATCGGCAGACCAAATTTCGTTCCGCCAGTCAGCTACTGTCCACGTTCGATGATTTCTAGCTCATTGTGCCTGAAAAATCACCTCTCAGTCAGGATCTTTATGTGCCTGTGTGAGCAAGAGCCTCTTGCAAGGTGATCGACTTCAAATGTTTATTGTATGCAGTTCCCGTCGCAGTGTTCTCTGGCTAACAGGTTGGGGTGGACCTTCATTCAATGACTGCAGCAATTTCTGTCGGGTTTGAAAGTGATTTTGGTTCACAGGCCGTAAAACATGTCTCCGGTCCCTCTCAGTCAGGATCTTTTTTCCGACCACAATTCTGACGTGTTTCGTGGCCATGTGTAGTAAGTACACCGCTGCTTCTAGACACGTTGAAAAGCCGCTGCGAAACACCAACAAATGCAATAACTTCACACACCGTATGGCCATAGGCACGGCCAAGCACGATTGCCCCTTTTTACCACTCTGTCACATCCTTACACCTACCCATGTTGACATACACCGTCCGCTTGAAACACCGATTTCTCACTGATCGCTAGTGGTGGGATCGAGCCGACCCGATACGCGCCGAGGTTCGAGCCTGTTCGAAGCAAGCTCGAGCAGTCACGTGACCGAAGGCGAAGTCTAACTCGGGCTACAGGGCGAACATGCAGATAAGCAAATAACATATGAAGTGAAGCACCGTTCACCGTTCTCCTATGATACTGATAACGAAGGTGCGTGCTGTCATATATTATTACATTCAGTCATTGACGTATATCTTATAGCAAAGCAAAGTCACCTCCGTACAGGCCATGAAGGCCCTTGGAAGAGTGGAAGGTAAAGGCTTCCACCATTGTTAACCTCGGCACGTGATGCGGTAGAGTGGTTAGCTCTACGCCCGGCCGCCTTTGCCCCCAGGAATTAACCTGGTACTCATTTTTGGTGTAGGCTGAGTGAAACTCAGGGCCATATGCACCTCCGGAAGTGGAAATCTCTTTTCTTAAATTTTACGACTTCCTGGCGGGGATTCAAACCCACGTCCTTCCGGGCGAACCGAGCACGCCTTTACCGCCTCGGCCAGGCAGCCCCTGACGTATATCTTATGGGCAATTGCCCATAAAATTAGAAGGCTTAGCCTATGATAATATGCTATGAAAAGGACAAAGCATGTACCGGTATCCGTAATTCCGTAATATTCTCCGCATATTACAGGAAGTGTTTCCTCCCAAGGCAGTGTTTGTGAATCTTGTAACAACCGCACGTTTGACGCAAAATTGTGAATACGGTAATATTATTCTTACAATGTCATGCTTTGGACGGCTAAGACAGCTGTGTAACGCCGCAGGCGAGGATCTGCTTCGTCCTCAATGTTGGGGGGTTTGAATACACTCCTTGGGAAGAATGACCTTTTTGCTCGTAAGGAAGAATTTGAGTAAGAAACGATTGACATCTCATCAATCGTGTACACAAATAGATTTATAAATATTATTATGGAGCAATGTTACTGTCTAATTGCATGAAATATATACGAAAATCAAAAGTGACTCGAGATTTCAAGCTGTATCTTTCACCAAAGTTCAGGTCAATCCGTCCAGTAGTTTTCGAGCCCATCCGGAACAGATAAAACAGGTGTTAAAAATTCTGACCCTGCCGGCAATCGAAGCCGGGAGCCTTGTGATCAAAGACCTACACGCTAACAATTTAGCCATGGAACCAACCGGCAAATGCGCCAACAGCCGAAGACAAAATATCATACATTTTAGTCTTATATATAACCATTCAAATATGTAACTAGATCTATTTCGACACGTGTAATCGTTTCCTTTTTCTGCATTTATTATACGGCCCAGGCAACACATTTTAGTAGACAATTGGTTTATTCTGATGGAGGCATTTGTAACGAATCATCGCACAAACACAAATTTTGACTGTCTCCAATATACAGATATGGGTCGAAGTTATATTATGTATAAAAGACACGGACGTAACAGTAAACTAAAGACGAACCCATACTGTCAAGCATAATACTCTTATACATTCTTCTCAAGTTTTCTGGGTATTCGTAAGAGCAAGGCGCTAGGTGGCGGTGCGCACAAAAGCTCGAACGCTGACGTCATCTGTTCGAGCAGCTCGAGCCGGGCTCAAGCTCATCACTACTGATCGCTACTGCCTTATGCTCACGCAGAGGCATTGTGCGTGCGGTTGAACACGAGACTACATAGAGTCACTGTATACGATACTCGTTCGCTGCGCCATCTGTGCAGGCTTAACGATGAATCTGTGCGTGCGCACCGGGGTGACTAACTTTTTGTCCGACGAGCTTACTTACTTTTCGTCAGTAGCACTTTGAGTTATTTTACATTCTACGGAATCTTCGCTGCCACGTCGAAGTGGTATCTAAAAAAGTAACCCGTTCTTTTGCTTCTATTTTTCAGTACTGTATCTGGCGAGATCAACATGGCCGACTCGCCCATCCCCGACCGACTGCCCTTGGGTATTCAACCTGCGTCTCTGCCCATGGGGAAATACGAACTACGCTTTGAGTGCATCGAGATGGGTGATGAATTCAGAGAAACGGCCAGCCGGGAACTAAGAGAAATACCCGATGTCGTCAAAGATGCTATGGATGAGTTCAGAGATCTTCTCAAAGGTAAGAATAGGACTTACATACTTTCATTTACGAGCAATTACAGTGAATCTTAAGTTTCTATTACAACCACTTGAACAAGTTCGCCTCCGTAGCGTAACGGTTAGCGTTGTTAGTTGCCGTCCTCGGAGGTCTGGGTTCATTTCTGAGTACTGTCAGAGATTTAAGAATGACAGGAAGACTGGTATGTGGTTAAAAATGTACAAGCAGCTCCCTCCATTGGGAGTGTGACTGAATAGCACAACATCGGAACGAGGGCACGAGTTTGCTTGAACAAGAAGTAAACGAAGTTTAAGTTTAAAAAAAGTCTAGCGGGACTGTCAGGGCTACGATCGCTAGTTTCGACGTAGAGTACTTACCGCGTATAGGTGTTGTCGAAATAAGTATCTAGTCAGTGTGGGTTTGATTTTATATTGACGGCATTTTCTTTGTAAATTTTAAGCAACTTTACACATCTGCAAGACAGTCGATATACAGCAAATCTGTGATATGAGAAGCAAGATGCGTTTAGTAAGAGATAATAATCTTGTTGGTTTTGCGTCCCACTAACTACTTTTGACGGGTTTCGGAGAGGCCGAGGTGCCGGAATTTTGTGCCGCAGGAGTTCCTTTACGTGCCAGTAAATCTACCAACATGAGACTGACGTATTTGAGCATCTCCAAATACTATCGCAGTAAGCCAGAATGGAACCTGCCAAGTTGGGGTCAGAACATTGCCTGAACCGTTTTGAACCACTGAGTCTGCCGTATAGTAAAACATTATTAAGCGCGAAAGTTAAATCTAAGCTTTCAGAGTCACGGGGGCTTCGATGGGTAGATCGAAATATGTTACAATGAAGTTCGTAAGTTCAGATTTCATGAATGGGGCAATAAACGTGCTTGGCTGGGGCTTCAGAAGCGCAGAACTCCTTAAGTAGCCTCGGCCGCCTTAGCTATGAGACGTCGGCGTTAAACCTTTCGACACTCCACGTTGGTATTCTGACAATTCTCTATCCTCTCCTGCCTTTGAAACCAATTATAACCGAGCGAATTGGCCGTGCGGTTAGAGTCGCGCAGCTGTGGGCTTGCATTCGAGAGATAGTGAGTTCGAACCCCACTGTCGGCAGCCCTGAAGTACAACGTACGGAAACAATTTATTAGCTGGCGGTTAGAGTCGACTGGATAAGGTATCCTGGTCTAAACAGTCATGAATCGAAGTAAATGACTAAACCAAGAGATGAAACTGGATCTCCTGCTTAGTCTACATTTTTTTCATTCTACAAAATGAATAATGCAGTATAAGTCTATACTGAATAAAAATCCACAGCCTGTTTCCAGTCAATCGAGCAGGTCAGGAATGGAATGAATGAAGCCCCCATCCAGCGGCTGTGCCGACTGCCGAAGCCTGTCGTACTCGTCTGGGGGCAATGATTAATGACTGACAGATGAAATGAAATGATACTGGAGTGTTGCTGAATGAAAGATGGCAGGTAAAACCAGAGTACCCGCAGAACATTCTGTCCCGCCTTCTCTTTGTCCAGCACAAATCTGGCATGGAGTGACCGGGAGTTGAATCACGGAACCTAGCGGTGAAAGGCCGGCGCGTAGCCGTCTGACGCACGAAGGTTCATAGGTCTATTCTGAATAGTTATATTATTTGAATGCTCTCCATGCTTGAGTGGAATGTCATCTGACCCACGGACCTTAATTTGGACGATCATAAGGTATCCTGGTCTAGCCCGCCTGGTGGCCATGATCGTTAAGGCGCTGAAGTCTAAAAACGGTCTAACACCGAGGTTAGCCGGTTCGAGTCCCGTTGGTCGAAAAAATTTTCACCATCAGAATGTTGGCCGGCAGGGTAGGGGAGGTGGTGGTATACAATTTCTAATCACTAGATTGCGTGCCAAAAGCCTGGATTAAATTCCAAACCTCTCCGCAGTGCTCATATGGAGTGAGGGCATATGACGCTGTTGATGGTGATTCGTCCGTCGGATGGGGACGTTAAGCCTTGAGCAGACCCCTTGGTGCTATTCGACAGGAGTAGGCTATGTGCCGGCACCGGGTTTCACCCTCTCCCTACTATCATATATCACGTCATTCATTTCATCTCCCATTAACTCCTCTGATGAGGTTGACGTCAGGAAGGGCATCCGGTCATATAAAAAAAACCGCCACGACAAATTCATCTCACCTCATACCCGACCCCGTAGGGAAACGGGACAAGGGTTGGACAAACACATAAGGTATCCTGGTCTAAACAGTCATGAATTCAATTCCGTTCTTGCGAATAAGGGTGCTATAATATCCTGAAATGGAACCCTTGGACGAATCACCTAACACACCGACTCAGATTAACACCGATGAAGTTGTTAACACCAAAGCCTGTCCACATTGTGGTAAACTCTATAAAAGGGAAGCTAGGAGAGAGCATCCGCATTAGGCGACCTCATCCACAAGGACATAGACCTGCATTGTTAGCTAAGCAGCCCGAATGGAAATCAGCGAGAAGTGGTCGTGCACCCCTTTCATATGATACTAATATCTTGCTTCCAGGTAATATTAACGAAAATATTAACACGCCAGACATAACGAATCACAGTACGTTGTTCCAAAATCAAAACACACAGACATACAAAGAACGATGCAAAAATTTAAGTTGGAATTCCAGAATATCGGTGATTACGATGACTTCTGTAATCACGTCAAAGAATTCATGGAATTCTTATCCAAAGCCGTGCGTCAGCTTCCCGGTCCAAAACACCCTGCATTTAAATTTTATGAGATACGGCAGAGAAAAAGTTACTTAACAATCAACGTAAATTTACGCAATCTAGGAAGGGCGACCAACAGAGATAGAATAAACCAGAGACGAAAAGCAGTACATTCAGCTAATTTCTCCTTGTGTACATCATGTGGTTGAGTGGATGATGCCTCGGTTCTAATTTTGGGGTCTATTAAGAACAGGAGCAGGAGGCACCATTTCTCACACGTTTCACAACTTTTGTAAGAAATTTAATTTGGATAGCCAATTTATTAAGGACATTGAGTTAGCATCCCTGAAAGGATCGTTAGCAATAGTAAAACATAATGTATACTCTTAGCTGTATATTTGTCCTATAAGGAATTCCTCGTGGATTTCAAAATTGACTGATACGATTTTTATTAAGTAATAAGTAGGCTTTAATATGGTATTCCAATCATTTATAGAATATTTTATACGAGCCTTGTAGTTATTAATCAACTTTTCATGTAAACTTTGCCTCTTTGGCAGCCTCCAAATAGGGGAGCAGAAATAAATGTATTTCTCTCTTTCTAGGCCTAGAATGCTAAGGATTGGAGGGGTGGGTTGGGCTTCGAAGTATAAAATTTCAAGTCCTTGGCTGTAAACAAAGAAGTTACAACATGTCCGTTTCTACGAGAACTTCGAAGATGTCTCATCATGGTTACGGGAGTATAATTTTGAATAATAGTGATGAAACAATTTGACAGGACTATGACCGTCATGCCTTTCACGTCTGTCCGGTACGGAGTTAGTGGATGGTAGAGTAAATCTAAGCCAATAGCCAAGCGAGCTTAGTGCATGCCACTGTCTATAGTAGGGCCCACGAGAGTTGAAGTCTGACAGGTGAGCGGCGAAAGCTGTAACTACGAAGTACGCTGCGTTGTCATAGTTACCTCCATTTGCAGCCTACCACCCTTTCAGACAGGCTGAGTGTTTAATAAAACATGTAGGCCTAGGCCTAATACAATTCATTTACCTTAACCGGTTCCTAAGCTCGTGTTAATAATTCCAGAATTTAAGACAGAACACGACATTATCGATATATATAAAAGATTTCATAATCACTAACAAAATCAACAGTTTCTGACAATAACCTCAACAAATGCACATGTTAATCACAGAAGAGAACAACACTACCCACACTGATAGTTTTTTATTATTTAACTCCGATTGTTAACGGTAGCTGTACAATTCAAAAATAATCTACGGTATAATAAACACAATAGGAAGACGATACTTCATCGAGAAAAGAAATCAGTCAGAATATGAATGACAAAAGTGACTGAGAGCAAGCCAACCCACGTGGTGATAGCGTCCTAAAATGTTGCAACTCTGTTATCATTGCCATAGCAACAGGCCATTTTCGAGCAGCGTTAGTCAACTTTTTCTCGCCGGTGGCGCTAAACGTCAGACTTCAACTCTCGTGGGCCCTACTTTACTAAGGTACATCCTTGACATGTTGTGGAGCAGGAGGACGGTCCCCACTTAGTGGAACAATAGGCAGTTGCCTTAATAATTTTTCTGTTTGGATGGGTGAGGGATCAGTCCTGTTAAAGTTATTTTTATTTGCCTGAATTTCCAAGAATTTTCTCAAACTTCAGCCACCATAACTAACGTTAAATTACTCCTTAAATTGCTGCTAAATATGAAGCCAGTCCATTTACAGTTTATTTCTGATTCGTCACTCATAGCATGCCGGAAGCTCCGGACTTAATTGTCGATATAGAAACGACAAACGACTTCGAGTTAGTTGCCTACAGAATAACTTTCAACGCAAAATTCGATCAGTACAAAGCGACTTTGATTTAGCTGGCAAGAAAGAAAAAAGTTCTAAAGTGAGATTTTGTTACAATTAATTTTGTAAGATTTAAAAAAAACATTAATAATTAACAGTCCACCTCCGTGATTTAGTGGTTAGAGTGGTTAGTGTGATTAGTTGCCACCCCCGGAGCCCCGAGTTCGATTCCCGGTATGCCACTAAATTTGAAAATTGGTACGAGGGCTTGAACGGGGTCCACTCAGCCTCGGGAGGTCAGCTGAGTAGAGGGGGTTCGATTCCCACCTCAGCTATCCTCGATGTGGTTTTTCCGTGGTTCCCCACTTTTTCTCCAGGCAAATGCCGGGTTGGTACCTAACTTAAGGCCACGCCCCCTTTCTTCCCTCTTCTTTGTCTATCCCTTTCAATCTTCTCATCCCTCTGTAATGCCCATGTTCAGCATAGCAAGTAAGGCCAGCTGGGTCAGGTACTGGTCCTCCTTCCTTTTATCACCAACCCAAAGTCTCACTGTCCAGGACACTGCCCTTGAGGCGATATAGGTGGGATCCCTCGCTGCTGAGTCCGAGAGATAAACCAACCCTGGACCGATAACGGATTAAGAAAGGAAGAAGATGATATGATATGATATATGATATGATATGATATGAGGAAGCAACGGGAAACTATCTCACTCCTCACTTCCCTAGTATGCCTCTTCAGTGGCACCTAGGCTTCTATGACAGCTGTTGGTGGAGCTGTAGAGGATCAAACCAGCCTTCGGGCTGAATACCCAACATACATACATACATAGGATAGGATACGATAGGATAGGATAGGATACGATAGGATAGGATAGGATATTATTAGTTTGGATCAGGATGTTCAGACCCCCTAATCTCCCACATACCTGCACCTTAGGCAATCGAATCTGCAATTCTGTGCATGCATGCGTACGTACATTTCCTGCTTGACAAGAAAATCTATATGTGTGAAAAATCTTGTTTGTCTTGCCTAAGATCAAACGCCTGCACTTACATTCCTGATCAGTTTAATGGCAGTGATCAGTCTATTATTATTATTATTATTATTATTATTATTATTATTATTATTATTATTATTATTATTATTATTATTATTATTATTCCCTCAGTTGATGCTAGGTTCGTGTAAGCGATGCTACAGTATTATTAATGACCTTGTAGGAAAATACAAGATGATAGTTAATGTAGTAACATTAAGCCAGCGTAATGTCTTGTGTATGTTATCCAGTTTTGCTGCTGTTACTAAGATAGGAGGTTTGTCTTGTAAGGAAAATGGAATACCGTTGTCTACTTCCTTTCCTGAATGACTAGCAGCATTTAGACGTATTTTAATCTACTCGATAAAGGACTGAAAACAAATGTTTGTTCATTCCCTCTATTCAATGCAAATTAATTCTGTATTGGAGATCCAGGCCAGTAATTTACATAGCCTTCTTAACATATAGTACACGAGTGAAGTACATTGTCACTCAAGAAATGTACCACAAGAGAAGGTATTGTGTGCTAACCTTATCCTGAACAATAAACGGTTACCGAAATAGTGGTTTTATTACTATTATTCAATATTTTGTGATATTTGACCACTGTTAACAAGAGAGGAAAAACAAACATCAGACAAAAATGTTGTTACTTGTACATACGAACACAAGGCAAAAGCAGTTGCTTACTGATGACGCGATTTGAAGTCTATATCCTATAGGTCCTTCTGTAACTATACAAGTGAGTAGTTTTCTAATAAAAAAAAGAGCTGAAACAGAGAGACACACACATTAAAAAACAATTGTTCACAAACCCTGCAATATTTGTTATACTGAATGCTTTATTAAGAATTAAATTGGGAACTGGTTAAGAGAAGAAATGCGCAAAAGCACACGAGTTGAAATTAATAAACTACCGGGCGAGTTGGCCGTGCGGTTAGGGGCACGCAGCTGTGAGCTTGCATCCGGGAGATGGTGGGTTCGAGCCCCACTGTCGGCAGCCCTGAAGATGGATTTCCATGGTTTCCCATTTTCGCACCAGGCAAATGCAGGGGCTGTACCTCAATTACGGCTACGGCCGTTTCCTTCCCACTCCTAGGCATTTCCTGTCCTGTCCTCGCCATAAGACCTGTGTCGGTGCGACGTAAAACAAATTGTAATATGGAATTAATAAACTTATTAACACGAACACTCATTGATCATGTTCAGATTCTTCTCTTGGTGAAAGAGAAATATCTCGAGGAAGTTGACTTTTAATCCAACGTGGAAGTGTTGACCGTTTTCCAAGGGCGAAGAACGCTGCACGAGACACTTTTTGTCTATAATCATTAAAATGATCATCTCTCAATCAAGACGTGTAGTCAGCCTGAATTTTCTCGGGGGAAAAGTAGAGGATGAAACACGCTACAAAAAAAAAAAAAAAAAAAAAAAAAAGAAATCATTAAGAGGTGTTATGTCCATTGTCGAGATTTGCGTAATAAGCGTAAATTCATGTGCTCGTCCCAAGGTGGTGCAGCTCCTTTTTAGCCGCACTGCCAGTGAAGGTGAGCTGAGCTGCATGTTTCTTTTTAACCACATACCAGCACTACTGCCAATCTTAAATTTCTGGCGGTACCAGAAATCGAACCGGGCCCTCTGAGTATGACAGCTAATAGTGCTAACCGTTACACTACGCAGATAGACAGGTGCACAATAAAATTCTTGAAATATAGGAATGGCGATGATATTTCCTGGATTTTGCCCCGTTTTACGACCGGATACCCGTCCTAGCGCCAACCCTATATGGAGGGATGTATTCAATATTGCGAGTTTCTTTGGTAGCTGGTAGTGTAATGGGAACGTATTAATATGAAAAAATATCCAGTCCCCAAGCCAAAAAAATTAACCATAATCCTTTAGAACCGAAGGCTAGCACATTGACCATTGAGCTAACGAGCGGGATAATAATAATAATGATACTACTACTACTACTACTACTACTACTACTACTACTACTACTAATAATAATAATAATAATAATAATAATAATAATAATAATATAAAACTTGTTCAACATTCGTTCTGTTAACGGTCTGAACGGATGTGAAGTGACGCATTTCTGTCCTTCTGGAGTTCTTTAACGTGTCAGAAACCACTGACGTGGAGTTATTGCATTTAAACATCCTCAGATATCGCCATTGATGCTTTCACGGCCCGAACTTATAGACATGATGTAGGCTTTTGAGCGTATGCCGTGTCAAGAATATAAGGTGAAATTCTTTACGTTTCGCAGAGAACTTGCTCTGTATCTTCTGAAGAAAATCTCACTGTTCACGAAAAAGGCTTCTCAAACGGATGTTATATCAAATACAGTAGGGACAATACGCGACACTTCCGGATTTAGCCTTTTTTTAAATGGGAGACAAGTCGCAAGTGGCGCTCCTAGTTGCTTGACCTGCACATTCGCGCTAAATTCAAATATCAATGGAAATGTATGTACGGAAATGGATAAATAAATTACGTCTAGAAAGAAAATGTTACTAAGATATTAACTTCAAAGTTGCTAAAGCAATTCTGTATAAATGAATGAAGAATTATTTAACAGGTTATTATTTAAAGACTGAAATTAGACATATAATCAAGATGTGAAAGGGCTTGATCTTTCATTTATGCATTACATTTTTAGCTTTAGAATTCCTGCCTGAACGTTCACGGCTAGATTTTTCTTTTTTCTGATTTAAAAGCATTGTATCATCACATTAAAACACTTGTCAACAAAAATATCGGCACATTCCTTACACCCATGATTCAATGAATTTACATTTAAGAGCTAGACAATTTTCCTTTTAACTTGAAACCTACTAACAGAAAGAAAATCTATAAATTTAGCCTCAAAAACATTCAAACTTTCCCTGTAAGCAATACTTGCCATAATGCTATTACATTAGTGTAAAACAAATTTGCATCATCATATTGTTTCAACAAAATATGTACATTTCTTAAATCACCCATATTTTCTTCATTCCATTCCAAATGGGGTAACTTGGAACACAACCAGCCACACTCATATGCATATTTTCCTGAATTAAATCAAACCCACAGATCAGACCTACAACAAGACCGACCGACCGACCGACCGACCGACCGACCGACCGACCGACCGACCAACCAACCAACCAACCAACCAACCATGCTGCTACATCTTGGCTGCCCGGAAGTTATTTGCAATGTTTCCATGGGACCCTTTTACATGTAGTGGACGAGTTCGTCTATCTTGGGTCAAAAATCATATACCGGGCTGAGTGGCTCGGACGGTTGAAGCACTGGCCTTCTGACCCCAACTTGGCAGGTTCGATCCTGGCTCAGTCCGGTGGTATTTGAAGGTGCTCAAATACGACAGCCTCGTGTCGGTAAATTTACTGGCAACGTTAAAGAACTCCTGCGGGACTGAAAGTAGTTAGTGCGACGTAAAGTCAATAACATTGTTATATTAAAATCATATGTACGGGAAATTTTGAGAAAGAAGGGGAAAACTAGTTTTAGGGCGAGTCGCTATGAGTGGTGGTGGTGGTGGTGGTGGTTTTAAGAGGAAGAACAACTGGGCAACCATCCTCTAGTCGCTATGATGAGGTTAGCCAAAATCTGGCAGTAGCAGTTTATACCGCGAAGATACATATGCTTGAAACTGCCTGCGCTATCTTCTCCTACGGATGTGTGTGATAAAGGACGCCTTCAGAATGTAGTGCTGGCGGAGGATGTTAGGTGTGTCTTGGTCCTTAAAACGTACCAACGAGTTTTTTTTAAGTATCTGAAGATTTCTGATTGACTTTATTTCCGTATGAAAGTTAGAATACTCCACATCTTGGACTCATTATGAGGTGAGTTGGACATAATCAAGAGAAATTTAACATTTAAGGGAAAATTGTAGGCAGTAGACCACGGGTAAAATCCCCAACAATCATCGGTGACACAAGGCATAGCCAGTTAGGTCACGATATTCAGACACGAGTAAACAGGATGATGATGATTATGATGATGATGCTGATGATTATTTGGATCCAGATGTGGCAAGTAAATGAGAATTAAACGTGGCCATTATTGAAATAATTTCCCGTTTCAACTTCACGAAATGCTGAGATGCCCTTCTCAAAGCCACCGCCACTTATTTTTCGACTCCAGTCCCATTAATAGGTATAACCTCGTGAAGAGATACCGTAATATTTCAAGTTACCGGAGATTCGCAAACATGAACATCGGGCCGACGACGATTTCTTAACTCTTGAAATGAAATGCGCTAGTGTTTAGTGACCACGTTGAGTGCATTTTTGAAGAACCAGCAATCAAATTATATACCGTACTCTTGAATTTAGTGGCGTAACATGCCTCCCTGAAACTCATAACAGTCGTTTCTAAAAGTTATTTATTGATATCTATGCCGATGACCTTGCACTTACTACTCAAACTGATACCTTTGATGAAGCAGAGATCTCTTTAACTGCTGCATTAGAAGAGCTAGGTACCTATTATGAGAAAAACCAACTCAAACCAAATCCAGCTAAGACTCAAATTTGTGCGTTCCATCTGCGGCATGCACAAGCCTCTCAGAAACTCAAAGTACTATGGAAGGGGAACTTACTGGAACACTGCTTTACACCAAAGTACCTGGGAGTTATGCTGGATCGCACATTAACATATAAGAAACATTGCCAAAACCTGAAACAAAAGATAGCCGCGAGAAACAACATTCTACGAAAGTTATCAGGAACAAGTTGGGGAACACAACCACAAACAATTAGAACATCAGCTCTAGCTCTATGCTACTCTGCAGGAGAATATGCCTCCCCGGTTTGGTACAGGTCTGCTCATACGAAGCAGGTCGACATCGCTTTAAACGAAAGCTGCAGGATCATTACTGGATGCTTGAAACCTACACCCATTGAGAAGGTCCAACTTTTAACTGGTATTGCTCCCGGTGAGATTCGTAGGGAGGTAGCAGCTAACAAAGAAAGGCTCCAGTCATCTTCTTCAGAAGCACATCCTCTCTATGGATACCACCCAGCCACACAGAGGCTAAAATCTAGAAAAAGTTTTCTCCGCACATCAGTTAACCTTGAGGGGAAAGCAGAGAATGCTAGAGTCACAATGTGGAAAGAATCCACCACCTTTCCAACTGGATAGAGCCGAAGGAAAGTCTTCCATGTGGACACCAGGAGAAGTGGACAGTATGGAAAGCCCTTAACAGACTTCGTACAGAAGTCGGCAGAACAAAGTAAATTTGCGGAAGTGGGGCTTCTCAAGTGATTCATCATTTTGTGATTGCGGAGAGCAGCAGACGATCCAACATCTATGTCAGTGTGTTTTATGTCCTTCAATGTGCACTATGAAAGACTTGATTGCAGCCTCCCCCAACGCTATTGACGTCGCCCAATACTGGGCAAGCATCATCTAGCTCTCGAATATTGTTGCTCTATCTGTGATTGTATAATAGACTTGTATATTTGTATAGTAGGAATGTAGATATCATGTTTTTGTTTAATATCTGTAAATAAAGTTGATACTTCTGACACGAATAAAGTAAAGGAATTGATATCATTGCGTCTAACTAACTACTTTTACTACTTTACGAAAGGCCAAGGTGCCAGAATTTTGTCCCGTAGGAATTATTTTACATTCCAGTAAATCTACCTATTTGAGGCTGGAGTATTTGAGCATTTGAGCATCTTCAAATACCACCAGATTGTATCGGGATGGAACTCGCCAGTTTGAGCTCAGAAGGCCAGCGCTCTACTGTCTGAGCTACTGAGCCCAACTGTTCAGTTTCTAACATTAGCTTGGGGATGAACACTGCGAGTGTGTGAGAACAGATGTCCAGTCGATCTAATAGTTTATAATTCAAGATGAACGCACGAAAGCTGAATCAAAATTGTTATTAACGAATCACACTACCCGTAAAATCACTTGAAATAAACATACAACTACTATTAGGCTCTATCCAGGTGTATTTACGAATTGTTAAATAGATCACGGAAGTGGAAAGGATAAGCGCATTTAATGGTAAGCTAAACATTGTCGCATGGCATAACACATTTCCAACTGAGCGTTTTGGCTGCGTGATTCGAACCGCTTGTGTTTGTAAGTTAGTGGATTCGAACCCCACTGCCGGCAGCCTTGAATGTGGCTTTCCGTGTGGTTTCTCATTTTCGTATCAGGCATATGCTGGGGCTGTCACGGTCTCTTTCTCTCTGTCCTGTCCCATCGTCGTCATAGGAATTGTCTGAGTTGGTGTGACGTAAAATAAAAAAACAAAAAAGAAAGAAGAAAAGAAAAAAAAAGGAAACATACATTTTCTTCCTGGTTACATACACACCTTTATAATACAGATCTAGATGTTACTTGACATCATGTTAATTTCGGGCTAGTTTCATGGCCAGATACCATTTCTGACTCCTGAGCTGAGGTAAGTATTCAACAATTACGTGTTTCTCTGGTGGTTACCCGTGCGGGTACAGTGGTTGATGATGAGGTGTGTATTAAGACAAACAAAAATATCCAGTCCCTGAGGGAGAGCAATTGAAAAAATGAAATGGCGTATGGCTTTTAGTGACGGGAGTGTCCGAGGACAAGTTCGGCTCACCAGATGCAGGTCTTTCGATTTGACCTCCGAAGGCGACCTGCGCGTCATGATGAGGATGAAATGATGATGAAGACGACACATAATATACCCAGCTCCCGAGCCAGCGGAATTAACCAATTATGGTTAAATTTCCCAACCTTGCCAGGAGTCGAACCCGGGACCCCTGTGACCAAAGGCCAGCACGCTAACCATTTAGCCATGGAGCCGGACAGTGAGAGCAATAAATTAGATGCGTCTACAAGCTCTGTTGACTATTAAGCTACGGAGCGGGACGCGTGTCATGTTATTAACTTTACTGTGGTCTTAAATGGTCATTTCTTTTATGAGCATATATTTTTCGCTTATAGTCCTGTTATCTGAAAATGAAAACCTACAACCTGTTTTCCAGTCATTGACCGGGTCAGGGATGTAATGAATGAAACGTATATAGGCTGTTATTACAATGGGGTCGCCACTCCCAAGGTGATTTTTATTAATGAGTGATAAATGCGATGAAATGATAATGGAGAGTGTTGCTGGAATGAAAATATGACAGGGAAAACCGGAGTACCCGGAGAAAAACCTGTCCCACCTCCGCTTTGTCCAGCACAAATCTCACATGGTGTCACCGGGATTTGAACCACGGTATCCAGCGGTCAGAGGCCGACGCGCTACCGTCTGAGCCACGGAGGCTAGTCCCGTTATCTAAAGTTCATAAAATCCTGAATTGCACAGGAACACGAATGAACTAGCCTTGCTCATACCTTCACGATTTTTATATAGATTTGTTTGAGTGCATTGTGGAAATGTTATCTAGAAATGATATCGCGTACGGCATAGCTCATACAGTGTCTAGAACATTTATATTAAGTTTCCTGGACATGTGGTTGGGATTATCCAGGTAATATTATCCAGGTGAAAGATGGAATATCCTAGACACGTCTGACTCTTCAACAGGAATTTTTATTGGTTTCCCTTCTGACGTATTTGAAGGTATACTTTCCACATAAATGCTGCTTTGTTGCAAGAAGCAGCCTACGTCATTGCTGAAACGAAGTTCAAGACTGTAATCGAACGCTTGAAATCACCACCTAATGACGTTGTGGCTTGGTCGAGTTGTTATAGCGCTCGTTTGAATGAGAGGCTCTTGTACACGAGGTCAGCGACTCGTATACCAGTTTTAGCAACGGTGTCCCTTTAAACCAAAGACCAGACTAATTAAAATACAAGGTTTTTTCTTTCCTAACACACAGTGACCTAAATAACACAAATTTAACATTAGAAAAGGGTATTTGGTTTACAGCACCATTATGATGCAGGCTATATTAAAGATATTTGAAACCTAATCATTTTTTCTTTTTTCTTTTTTCTGGTTGCTTTATATCGCACCGACACAGATAGGTCTTTTTTTTCGTAAGTTGCTTCACGTCGCACCGACACAGATAGGTCTTATGGCGACGATGAGACAGGAAAGGGCTAGGAGTGGGAAGGAAGCGTCCGTGGCCTTAATTAAGGTACAGCCCCAGCATTTTCTTGGTGTGAGAATGGGAAACCACGGAAAACCATCTTCAGGCCTGCCGACAATGGGGTTCGAACTCACTATCTCCCGAATACTGGCTACTGGCCGCACTTAAGCGACTGCAGCTATCGAGCTCGGTACAGATAGGTCTTATGGCGACGTTGGAACAGGAGAGGTCTAGGAATGGGAAGGAAGCGGCCGTGGCCTTAATTAAGGTACAGCCCCAGCATTTTCCTGGTGTGAAAATGGGAAACCACGGAAAACCATCTTCAGGGCTTCCGACAGTGGGGTTCGAGCTCACTATCTACCGGATGCGAGCTCACAGCTGCGCGCCCCTAACCGCACGGCCAACTGGCCCGGCACTGTAATATTTTGGAATGAATTGAATCAACTGTGTAATAAACGACACCAAAATGCAGGAAAATTTATCTGAAAGTCACCACAACCGAAAAGCATTAAAATATACTGTACACTCATCCGAAGGCATTTTGTGTCTGTCTGTCTGTCTGTCTGCCTGCATCATGTTATCTGTGGTAACATAACGAGAGCTCTCGAATTTATCTAGAAAGAATCTGGAGCTCGAGTTATATTTTTTATTTTGCCATTTAGTGAGTAACAAAAACTTAAATAAGCAATGATCGTGAAAGTGAATAAATAGAAAGTAGAAAAATCAAATACACAGGGATCCATAACCTATACAAAGAATAACACCCTCAGTACAGAAATATGTTTCATTTTTCAATTTAAAACTTGGGGGCGCAGTCTCAGAACAGGTCTGCTTTGTTAGAATAATACTGTTACGTTCTGTTGATTGTGCGGACTGTGGTCAAATGGATTACTGAAGGTGTTTCAGTGCGGTACGTCATTGATGTTGACAATTTCTTCTATGGAATGTATATTATTACTGTTTCTATATTCTATTCGAGGGCGATTTGTATTTCAAACAAATAGCCAGTATTTTAACAATAAGCTTTTACCTTGACAGTATAGTAATTACAGTTTCCTACATGATGCAAGGAGTACTTTCGTAAACATTATCTTCTGCCAGTTTGTCGTACACAGATAGATTCTTAGTTTTATGTTCACATATATTTTTATTTTTTCAGAATTTCCAGCTCGAGGTATATTTCTTCGTAACTTCTGCCTCTAATTGAAATACCATTTTAGGAGAAACAAGACTTTTAACATCAATTTCAGAGAATACGAGGCAATATTAAAATAATAATAAAAATGTCGTATGGCCTCTGGAGAGACCTGGTGCGAGTCTTTTTCTCGTAGACGGCCTATTAGGCGACCTGCATGTCTGTGAAGACGAGGGCCTTACCTAGGATGATTCTCAATCCTGAATACGTCACACACACCCAGCCCCCGAGCCATTGGAATTAAGGTTAAAATCCCCGACCCGGCCGAGAATCGAACGCGGGACCCTCTGGACCAAAGGCCAGCACGCTAACCGTTTAGCCATGGAGCCGAACTATTAAAGTGATTACACAATTTAAGGGAAGATAAAGGATGTGTGTGAAATAACACACCTCACTTGTGTAAAACCAAAGTGATTAAAATAATGTATTTAATACGCTTTATGTGACCCCTGTCTCCTCATTACAAAGAAGGAGTGATGCTGATAATGTACATTATTATAAAATATTGACTTTTTCAAAAATTATGATTATGTGTAACTACAGTACTTTCGATGTAAAGAGGCGTCGGGTTACCGAAACTGTGTCTGAAGGAGTTTCTTCTGTACGTCTACCGGCTCGGTTCTCTAGAATTCATCTACTCGTAATTTCGTGTGGCTATTTCTAGCCGAGTGCAGCCCTTGTAAGGCAGACCCTCCGATGAGGGTGGGCGGCATCTGCCATGCGTAGGTAACTGCGTGTTATTGTGGTGGAGGATAGTGTTATGTGTGGTGTGTGAGTTGCAGGGATGTTGGGGACAGCACAGACACCCAGCCCCCGAGCCAATGGAATTAACCAATGAAGGTTAAAATCCCCGACCAGGCCGGGAATCGAACCCGGCACCCTCTGAACCGAAGGTCAGTAAGCTGACCATTCAGCCAACGAGTCGGACATCCACTCGTGAAGAACCAAGAGACTGTGCGGGAATTCGGCCTTGAACACAGTCTCGTAACAAACTGTGCAACTGTGCCGACCTTCAAGTACCGAAGAAATTCACAAACTTAGAAGTTACGTTTTGTAAAGTGTTGAATGTATCTAATGATAACACGCAACCTATTTCAATCACTTTAAATGAGAAGTAATTGCCTTGAAAGTAATCTGTGGAATGATCAAGTGGGGAACTCATTACCATAGATTTGTCTGAAGTGTGACTAACGTTGAGAAAATCAAAGTAAAAGAATATCAGAAACTTGTAGCTGTAGAAGTTGTTGCAAATCAATCACAAAACACTGTAACTCTGATCACATGTTCACTACACATATACACGCTCGTTTTCAATAGTTATATGGCAACAGTTAAAAATGACATTTTTGTAAAACGCAAACTATTTGTGTAAAATTAATAGTTGTCTGAACTTTTGAGTTCCGTAGGAGTTTGTCCTACCGTAGTAAGCTTACTAATCTAAACCGTGCTTAATTAAAATAATTCTCATTCTTTAAGGTTAATTTCAAATACAAATTTGACTGTTTCCTATCCACGAACATTGAAATTGTTCTTGGAAGATGATGAGCAGTAACTTTTTAAGTTTACTTTTCAAGAGTTTGAATCATTTGTTATGAATAACGGGCCTATTTCGCGTTACCATCTTTTTCCTGTGCTGGTTTTCCCGTACACCGAATGGGTCGCAGGAGTGAACTCTGTAGTACTTGTGGCCTTGACCTAGTTTTACGGTTAGATGCTCTACCTGAAGTTAACCCTTTGTGGAGAGATATATTCACTTTTGCATGTTTCTGTGGTTGTTCATGGTGTGATGTGTTGTATGTCAAGAACAGGTACGTATTAATGCAAACACAACAACCAAGTGCCGAGTTAGAGAAAATAACCTGCCGGAGATCGAACCTGGAAGAGCCTCTGGATTATTAATTAATTAATTAATTTATTTATTTATTTATTTATTTATTTATTTATTTATTTATTTATTTATTTATTCGCCGTTCTGGTCTTTCATTTCTTATTTAATGTTAAAAACTTCGTTTCTTCATTTCTTCATTTCTTCTCCGTGGGCTCTCTTCTTTTCTTCAGTCTACTTGGTTTCTGGTCTCCTTGGAACTTCATTCTCTGTCTGTACTAGCATCTGTTTATTTTATTAAGGAACAGATTTCGGCCTAATATTTCTGATATTTCTGATGTATCTATCGTGGTTTCTTACGAATAATAGGCCTATTTTGCAATACCATCTTCTTCCTGCACTACTGGTTTGTTTGTTTGTTTGTTTGTTTGTTTGTTTGTTTTTTCATAGGCCCGAAGGCCGGTTGAATCTTCATATAGCACCACCAAAGATTAGCTGTTACAGGGAAACCGCAAGAAACTGATAGTGGCGCTAAAATAAGGCGTACTAGGCAGGGTGAGGAATGAGGTAGTTTGCCATTGCTTCCCTTACTGGGCCAGAAAATGCTATTGCAGCATGACCGGCCCTATGAGTAGCACCTTTCATAACACTCATACACACTAGTTATTATTATTATTATTATTATTATTATTATTATTATTATTATTATTATTATTATTATTATTATTATTATTTCAAAATTTTGATATGGTCACAATATCGACTGATGATTGTTGGATCACATTATCCAAAATATTGCTTACCTCTGAATAAATGTAATTGCTTAAAAGTGAATTCTTGCTGTTCTCTTGATCTGTGGAAGAAGTATGGACCCTCCGCCATCATTTGACTTATTTCAGCACACGACAACTTTATCATTTTAGTAATTATTTCTTTTCGGTATTTATATTGATGACGTAACATCGTACTAAACTCCGCAGAAACTCAGGCAATCATAATTGGATCAGGAAAATTACTGAGCTGTCCAAACAATGGAGCAATCCCACCTGAAAATGAAATACTACAACCTGTTTTCCAGTCATTGACCAGGTCAGGGATGGAATGAATGAAGCAGATATAGTCTATTAGTACGATGGGGTCGCCACTCCCAAAGTGATGTATTAATGACTGATAGATGCTATGAAATGAGAATGGAGAGTGTTGCTGGAATGAACGATGACAGGGAAAACCAGAGTACCCGGAGAAAAACCTGTCCCGCCTCCGCTTTGTCCAGCACAAATCTCACATGGAGTGACCGGGATGTGAACCACGGTATCCAGCGGTGAGAGGGTGACGCGCTGCCGTCTGAGCCATGGAGGTTCTCAGCAATCCCACCTATCCTACTAAATGGTAACATTATTCCGTACAGTAAAAGGTTAAAAATCTCTGCGTAATTATGATTGAAACGCTTGATTGGTCTGATCACACGAAATAAATCCGTAACAAGATTTTTGGAGCGCTTCACCCTCTTAAATGGCAGAGTGATGTATTTCCATTTGAGATAAGGCCGAACTAATACAGACACTGGTTCTCCCTATTCTTGATTAATTGTGACGTTGTTTTAGTTGACATGACAAGGGAAGAAACGCTTGCACTTCAACGAGCACTGAATTCCTGCCTGCGATTTATTTACAGTATCGGGTAGGAATGGCCTAGGAATTGGAAGGAAGCGGCCGTGGCCTTAATTAAGGTACATTTGCCTGGTGTGAAAATGGGAAACCACGGAAAACCATCTTCAGGGCTGCCGACAGTGGCGTTCGAACCCACTATTGCCGGGCTGAGTGGCTCAGACGGTTGAGGCACTGGCCTTCTGACCCCAGCTTGGCAGGTTCGATCCTGGCTCAGTCCGGTGATATTTGAAGGTGCTCAAATATGTCAGCCTCGTGTCGGTAGATTTACTGGCACGTAAAAGATCTCCTGCGTGACAAAATTCCGGCACCTCGGCGTCTCCGAAAACCGTAAACGTAGTTAGTGGGACGTAAAGCAAGTAGCATTATTATTATTAACCCACTATCTCCCGGATGCAAGCTCACAGCTGCGCGCTCCTAACCTCACGGCCAACTCGCCCGGTATATCGGGTATGATGATTATATCACCCCCATACTATCAGGCTCTCTCATGACTGACGCCTGATAAACGTCGGCAGCTACATATTTTAATTATGGTGTTTAGAGTTTTAGCTGAAAATCAGCCACTGTATATTTCTTCTAAATTCACCTTCTTATCATCATTCCACAATTTGAATACACGTTCGAGACCCTTTCTTTCTTTTCCAGTGCGCCGCACAAATAAATTCTATAGTTTATTTCTGGTGACTGGCGCCAGATTATGTAATTCCCTGCCAGCTCAGGTCAGAGAAACTAGCTCTTTATCAAGATTTAAGGTCGCGTGCCGAGACTATCAGCTGAGGACAGTTGACTGAATGGATAAAGTATGAATGTGTGCGTGCCTGAGGATTAGTCAGTTTTAAGAGTTTTCAGTATTAATTTTTTAATATTAATTTAGTAATTAATTTAAATTAATTTTTATTTTATTTATGTAGTTGTAACTATTTTAAGTATATTAGCATTTCATTTAAGATTTTAATTAGAATGTGGTTAAGTGTAAGAATGTGCCTCGAGCCCTAACTTCTCCACTGTAAAAAGGCACTAATAAAAAAGTCATGTTATCAACACATTCAATATTTCTCATGTCCTAAGAAACTCCTACTGTGGATCAGTGGTCGAGTGTCGTCCTATGGATCCCAAGATCGCGGGTTCAAACTCGGCAAATCGATATTTGAACGAATATACAGTATGCCGTACAGTGTTGGTTTGTGAATTATCTCTCGTGACATATTGAGATTATCCTTTAAAATCAATTATAACTTTGCATTCCTCCTCTATCTACTAACATAACAAGGATCGTCAAAATTGACGTGCAGGGAGCGTAAGGGGCATCATATAAAATACTCGCACGCGGTATCTGAGGCTACATGTCTATTATCGTTATTATCTCCTAAGCATCAGGTTAATCCATTTTCGAGATACAGTGCTCCACATCTTAGTTGCAGATAATTTCTACGAAGTGAACAGATTTGTTAGAGATTTCGCAAGCCTGTCTCTATCAACCCAGCATCTAATTATCTTCCTTATACTCGTCCTGCTATGTGGTGATTATCAAAAAAGGGAATGACGTTTAGCTGGCTCATTGCCAGTATGGAAGTACGTCAATTCTAATTTCTCGTCAAGCAGGTTCTGCTTGCATTTCGCGTCATTATTTTGGATTGTTCAGATAGTTCAGTAACCCTTTCTCACAAATTACGTAAAGACTTTTAGGCCTGTTACTTCTAAATATTATTTTTATACCAGTTTAGATGACTGTAGAGGAAGTAAGTTGCGCATTCTGTTAGAATCGAGCTTAACATGTGTTGGTGGTTTTCATAGAAACCGGAACATTGTAATTATCAGTCCCAGGTACGTACTACACGAGTGAATTGTATTTCATAAACTTTGTTGTTGTGGTGTATGTTATGTTTTCGATGATAATTCGGTCTGGCGAAGAAACTATCTCCTGAAAGGTCGGAAAAATCTCACGACCTAGGACCTAGGGAAGGTTTTCATTCGCCTCCCCGAAAGGGAGGTGCGGGCCACCTAGGAGGTAACGCCTTCTCTCTGGCCAGGAGATTCGGCGGGTTTGGAGGATTGTTGGAGTTTGTGTGAGGGGGGGATGGGGTCTTGATACGATGAAGAAGAGGGGATGGGTTCTCGACCGCTTGGCAAGGTGTTTTATTGATCATTTGAGTTTGTACAGTTGGGTTAAAATTTACATATTTTGTGGTTTTACAATGTGATTTTGCAGTGTTACAATAACTGTTTCACGCTTTTCATTTTCTTGCTGGGTTGTTTGTGATCTCATACATGTGATATTACTTGTTACAATATAATATTTTTACAGTTTGTGTTTTAAAATATATCCCTTACCCCCGGTATTTTACAGTGTTTATAGTTGGTTACAAAGATATTTACACTATTTACAGTGTTTACAGTTGGTCACAAAATGATTTACATGGTTGTTAAGGCTGAACATCGAAGTTTTGCTGGAAACAGATTTTTCTTATAGGTCATTTGCTACTTAGGATGCTATGCAATGCTTCTGAAACTTAAGTGAGATACGTTAATACAAAGGCTTTTACTTTGAAATTGAAATCTGATGGAGAGGAGGAGTTCGACGAGGGCTCACTGGGTATTATTTGGGTGTTTTGCTGGGGGGTGGGTTGGGAGTGGGGTTTTTCAAGGGGTTAGAGTGATGGGCTTTTTGCGTACGATGTTTTTATAAGCACCACGCGATGTCTAGTTCGCTTGCAGAATGTTACCTGCTAATGCATCACGGGAGAGCGATGGACAGTTTACCTTTGAAAGGGGCGCAAAGTATCTGCCTATAAATAGGAAGATGACCTATAAGAGACGGGAGTTAATTTCACAAAATTATCCAAGTTTATCTATACACGATGGGTAATGAACGAACGAGTCACTGCAGTGATCACAGCAGTTCAGTCCTAAATCAACAGTGAACTCTTTCGACGTGGTAAAACATACAGAACGATCGGCCACTTGGCTGGAGGGTCAGTGGAGTGTCCTTTGGTTCAGAAGACCCCAGGTTCGATTCTCGGTCGGGTTGGGTTTTTAACCGCTTCTGGTTAATTCCTATCACTCTGGGACTGATGTTTTTCCGTCTCGATACACATCTTCATTTACATAAAACACTAGAAACCACTACAGGAATACGCACTAAATATATCCCTCATCCTTCCACATGGGGTTTGCAAAAGGCATCCGGATGTAAAAATGGACTAAATCCATTCAAAGTGCCGACCCCCGAGAAGAATAAGAATAATAAGGCATGGAGAAACTACAGTACAAAGATACACAGTAATAGGACACTGATAGGTGTTCCAACGGTGTACCTAGTTAGTTAGTTAGTTAGTTAGTTAGTTAGTTAGTTAGTTAGTTAGTTAGTTAGTTAGTTAGTTAGTTAGTTAGTTAGTTAGTTTGCATAAAGCACAAAACAATGATGAATAAACAAGGAAAAGAAAAATAAGTTCATGATGAACAATTTCCAGCAGTCCTTATGAATGATAGTCCATGTTCTTGAGCCACTAAACTACATCGGGTGTTGTTTCAATGAAATCTTGTCTCTCGACTGGGTAACACCTGACAGGACACTCAAGTACGACGTGGTAGATTATCTGCCATTCCCACAGTCAGGCAGCTGATGGTTCCCAACCCTATTTATATGCCAAGATAGCACAGCGTCCATGATTAGTGCATATCCGGTTTAATCAGACTCATAACTGACGGGGTAGCTGGAATCCCTGGGGTTTTATTATGCTGTTCGACTCGTTGCCATTGTGGAGGTGCCATGGTGGACCATTCTTTATTCCATTTCTGTTTTAGCCTAAAGTACTTTACTGAGTGAAACAATCCTGCTGATATTGGTGGGTTTCTTGAAGTTATTCGGTGATGTAATATCATACGATCTGAAATATCAATGACGGCGTAGAAGAAATCTGCGTCCAATCCCTTAAGCCACGTCATGACGGCATGCTGAACGGTCGTAACATCTTGAATTGCTTAACACCCAGGTGCTCTTCAACTCTCCAAAGAGATGGAAATCCCTTTTTACATTTTAAAATTATGCTTTTACTATAATTACTACATTATTATCGCTCTTCATCTCGAAATATTCCGTCATTGAGACTAAATTACCTGCTCGTAGGTACCGATAATTTGTCTTCTCCATAACATTTTGCACGTTCTGCATGTAAATCACTTTTTAAACATTATTGAAGTAAAACTATAACAAAGTTAGGACACACAATAATATGAAGTTATGGATTATGGAGACCTTTACCTTCCTCTACTCCAAGGGCCTTGATGGCCTATACGGAGATGGCTTTTTTTCTTATCATAAATTATCACACCGGGCGAGTTGGCCGTGCCGTTAGAGGCGCGCAGCTATGAGCTTGCATCCGGGAGATAGTGGGTTCGAATCCCACTGTCCGCACCCCTGAAGATGGTTTTCCGTGGTTTCCCATTTTCACACCAGGCAAATTCTCGGGCTGTACCTTAATTAAGGCCATGGCCACTTCCTTCCAACTCCTAGGCCTTTCCTATCCCATCGTCGCCATAAGACCTATCTGTGTCGGTGCGACGTAAAGCCACTAAGAAAATAAATAAGTAAATAAGTAAATAAATAAATACATAAATAAATGAATAAATAAATAAATTATCACTTCATATCTTTTTCTTTCTTTCTTAATCCGTTTACTCTCAAGGGTTGGTTTTTCTTTCGGATTCAGCGAGGGATCCCACCTCAACCACCTCAATGGGCAGTGTCCTGGAGCGTGAGACTTTTGGGTTGGGGGATACAAGTGGGAAGGAGGACCAGTACCTCGCCCGGGCGACCTCACCTACATTGCTGAACATGGACCTTGTAGGGGATGAGAAGATTGGAAGGGATAGACAAGGAAGAGGGAAGGAAGCGACCCTTTCCTTATGTTAGGTATCATCCCGGAATTTGCCTGGAGGAGAAGTGGAAAACCACGGAAAACCACTTCGAGGATGGCTGAGGTGAGAATCGAACTCGCCGTCTACTCAGTTGACCTCCCTAGAATGAGTGGATCCCGTTCCAGCCCTCGCACCACTTTTCAAATTTCGTGGCAGAGCCGTGAATCGAACCCGGGCCTCTGGGGGTGGCAGCTAATGACACTAACCACTACACCACAGAGGCGGGCAACTTCATATCTACATAGACTAAATAAACTGGAATAGTCTGTCTGTCCATGGGTTAGTTTGACAAAAAAAAAAAAAAAAAAAACACAAGCTCTCGTTTTAGGTCATTTAATGCCACCTGGAGAAAGACTGTGGTCCTATAGGAAGCAGATGGCTGTCATTTAACGCCGTGAGACGGACTGTTTTTGAAATACGGAGCTCGCTCTATGTTAGCACAGCGCAACACGATAGTTTCGTGCATCTTTCTCTATCACTGCCACCTGCACGGTGGTCGAATTAGATTGCAGAGGACAAGGTGTGTAATTTGTCTATGATGATGATGATAATAATAATAATAATAATAATAATAATAATAATAATAATAATAATAATAATGTTACGGGGTTACCGTGGCTCACAGAGGATTAGGAGGCTCCTGATTTGAATGGGTGGACAAGGAATTAAGTAGAGCATAACTTAACACAACAAATTTTGAAATGTTATTTCTTTCCATTTCTTACTCTGATTTGAAATGTATAAATAGAAAATCTGAATGAATAACAGCAGTATTAATGAGCTCGTCAGTTCTAGCAATAACATTTACTTAAAGTCCGAAAATCAGGTACAAAATTTAAAATTGTGAATAGCTTGGTTGATTTACATACATAGAAAGAGCAACATTGCTCTTGATAAGAACAGTATTTTACAAATAGCATGTTTTGCTCTGATCATTTGTACGACATAGGTGTCTGAGCTCAAAAAGGTACTTAGTCCCCCCTCGCAGGGGCATACATTTCTTATTGCGCACTAAGTTAAACCTGGTAATCCATCGGTTGTACTCAATTAAAGTATTTATACAAAGTAGCCCCGAGGTGGGCTTATCTATTGCTCGACAGTTTATAACTTTCTGTTCCTCAAGGGAACTTCACATCAGAAACAATTCTACACACAACAATAAATTTACAAGGACATAATTGCCCATCCTAAGTGGCCTTAGTGTAAGAAGGAAAGGTTCAATATGACTGGCCATAAACAAAAGGGCAGGAGGCGAAACACTTGCCCTCCTTATAGAAATAGGTAAAACACTAAGTGGGCTTATGGCCCAATGACACAGAGGCTAAGCCTAATCTACAGCGGGGTGACTAAGAAATAAATATTAAAGCCAAATGTGAATAAAGGTATTCAGAGGTTTCGGAAACTATAGTTGCCCCATGCCAAGCTGAATGGGAACCAACAGAGGGTAATCCCTCACATTACATAGTTCCCAGTAGGGACTAGAATAGAGTCCTCAGACTGGATGAAAATTCTACACTTAAACCATCAAATTTAGAATTTTACATAAATAAGAGGTTGAAACCTTCCCCTCGAGCTATCCGCAGGAGCTATCACATGTTTATGAAAATTCTGTTATTTCCTTGAGTTGCTGTCCCTATCGACCGCCGCCCGCGCCCCTGCCTCCTTATGGACACGCCGCACTCACAATAACTGGAGCAATCCAATCAATACGGCCCTAAAGCGCCCAGCGTTTAGAGTATTTTTGAGAGGAACTTTCCAGAACTCTTTACTGATAGGCTGGATTCTTCTACGTACCCCCGATTCTATTTGGCTAGACAAAATATTTACAAGTTTCTGATAGGTTGATTGCTATTGAAGAAGGAACCAGCAGAAGTGTTGACAGCTTTGATACATGAAAAACTCAATCCTCAAAATCTAAGGTTTGCCAACGGCAAAGGTAAACTCGGAAAATTAAACTCTCCTTCAAAAATTAATTATAGTTGATCACGCTAGAGGGGGCACTTAAACCGATGATAGAGAGACATCTAACAGTTGAAAACCAAAGTATCTTTGTCATACACCAGTGCAAGTTTGTTTACTTAGATGGCCTTATAGAAGGCGCGCAGTTTAACTGGCCGGCCGGAGAAGGTGTACCCCGATATAATAATAATAATTAATAATAATAATAATCATAATCATAATCTACTTCAGTTCCTGTTTCCAGTACTCTGCTGGGTCGGGCTATGAATCAAGAACCCTCATCGTTGCCTGCCCCTCCCCCAGTCTTTTCCTGCTTTCAGTATTTCATCTGCCTTTCCTCCGCTTCTCTGTACCACTGTACCATTCTCCCTTTTCGAGGCGTTCCTTGTGGTCTTTTTTTCCCCCGTTGGTTTATCAGTAAATAATTTCTTTGGAACTAGGTCTTCTCCCATTCGCTTCATGTGTCTATACGATTTCAGCTTCCTTGTTTGTATCCCATCCTGTCATTTGAAACTCCAATCCTCTTTCTTAGCTTCATTTATTCTTCTTCTTTGTTCTTGTCTTCCCTACGATATCTCGAACGAATTTATCTCGGCCGACTGAACTGCATTCACAGCTCTTTTTGTTGTCGTCCATTCATAATCGACAATACAAAAAACTGGTCGTCGCAGAAAATGACTTTCTTTAAAAATCCTCTTGTTTGAAATATGATGAACATATTGTGTAGGTGGTAGGATTAGAAGTACGATTTCTTCGGCCACTGACTGTTCACAGTTCATACATTATCCTCGCTTTTCGAGAATGTATTGAATTAAATATTTCTTTGCTGACCAATTTTTGTGCGATTGAGTGTACCTGCTTCATATGACAATATCTAATAGATAATCTTGTGCAACACCAGGTATCCTTGCTAATCTATATAAATAACGTTGTAGGGGGTCCGCTGTCTGTAATTTTGTTTGTTTTGCCATTTTCTTTCCAGATATTTATCCGACTTAGGTCAACTCCAGACCGTATCAGTTGTTTTTAGCTTTCGTTTCTGTTTGTCCATCTCTTCCACAATCACGGTGAAACGGCTGGGTAACTCGCGACCAAACTTCATATTTAGATTATACTCATCCAGGGGAATGTTTAGATATGCATACGATTTAAAAATCACTGAAAAGATTGGGGGTTTATAGGAAAACCACAACCGTTTTCTTCCATTTTCTCTTATTCTATTGTTCTGTAAAATCTGTGGACTATATATGAAGTGTCCATTTTAAACAGTTTTTGTTATGAGCATAATTTCGCTTACTCTTCAAAATGACGGAGAAAATTACTACTTTATGCGGGTTTCATGCTCTGCATTGAGTGACCGACAGATCGACAACGAACCTACATCTTACCAGTGCAACGTTTCTGGCTGCTTGCCAGCAGGGAAGTAACGTAATGCCATTTTCGTCAACATTCCTGTAATTTCGTGGTTGATCTTTGAGTAGAAGCCGAGAGAGACGGCAAGCTGCCATTCTGAGGGATATTTGCGGAATACTGTTAGAGATTACAATCATCTTCGAATAGCACTACGGGGGACTGGTTAATATTTGAATAGTACCGCGGAGTGTAGCCGGTTATTTCGCACCGAAAGGTGTTTTCTGGCATTCGCAATAATTTTTACTGTATTTCTCTTCTACTTCTGTTTTCCGCTTTAATTTCTTGCCTCCTTAGGCTTAGGTAATAACACCATAAGTCATGTCCGGCTCCATGGCTAAATGGTTAGCGTGCTGGCCTTTGGTCACAGGGGTCCCGGGTTCAATTCTCGGTGGGATCGGGAACTTTAACTATAATTGTTTAATTTCGCTGGCACGGGGGCTAGTTGTATGTGTCGTCTCCATCATCATTTCATCCTCATCACGGCGCGCAGGTCGCCTCAATCAACAGACCTGCATCTGGCGAACCGAACTTCTCCTCGGACACTCCTGGCACTAAAAGCCATACGCCACCTCTTTTTTGTTACCGTAAGTCATCTTATTATCTGTTTACCTAAGAATCCCTACGCCTAAATTCCTCCTCTGTTACCGCGTTCTTATATCCGTAACTCATATCATCATAATTTAGTGAGGGACATTTTATTTTCCAATACATCCGTATGATATTTACACATTTGCCCAATCCGGCTGCCCTCAGTTATAATCCCATGTAACTCTCCATAGACAAAACAATGGGGCCACGACACTCAGTAATGAGGAATACGACTGATGATAACTGTATTACTTTTTTCCTTAATTACTCCGTATGTATGCGAATACTAATCCCAAAACATGGACACTCTTTCTTTTGAGAAAAAAACCAAGCTGTTCAAATGTATAACTTTTTGTTCCCGGAAAATATCGAAATATATAGAAAATTTCAATGACGGTGCAGTCCGTCTTTTCGGGACAATTGGTGGCTAAACGGTAAGTCGTATCACAAAACAGATAGCACAATCAGCGTTCAATTTGAAGAGATCTACAACTTTGGTCCTATGACATTTCGTCGTATCTAGATCCCTTATACGTTAGATAGAGCTGCATTTCTCAGTTTTACACGTATATGTTATCGTTTGACACACTTATAGGAAAGATAGAATCATCAAATTCGGGTACGCACCTTGACACGACCAGTGGTCATATGTTAGCCATAATTTATTATTCCAGCTGCCACATACGTAATGCGTGAAAACTGTACCCATATTTCATCCTATTCAATGTTTCTAACTCAACCTAACCCATAAATATAGCAGATACGAGAAAATGTCACAGAACCAACCACGTAGAACACTAAAAGAGGAGTCACCGGGCGAGTTGGCCGTGCGCGTAGAGGCGCGCGGCTGTGAGCTTGCATCCGGGAGATAGTAGGTTCGAATCCCACTATCGGCAGCCCTGAAGATGGTTTTCCGTGGTTTCCCATTTTCACACCAGGCAAATGCTGGGGCTGTACCTTAATTGAGGCCACGGCCGCTTCCTTCCAGCTCCTAGGCCTTTCCTATCCCATCGTCGTCATAAGACCTATCTGTGTCGGTGGGACGTAAAGCCCCTAGCAAAAAAAAAAAAAAAGAGGCGTCTGATGGCAAAATCCCTTTGTCGATATGATGGCCTTTTTAAAAGCAGTAAATCTCCAAATGAAAGTCTGTTCTTATAAACGTGCCCATGATTATCTATATAGATAAAGTTGTAGGGGTTTTTCTGTCTGTAATTTCGTTTGTTTTGTAAATTTCTCAGATATTTAACCGATTTAGGTCAACTCAAGACTGTATAAGCGCTTTTTAGCTTTCGCGTCTGTTTGTCCGTCTGTTCCACCATCACGGCGAAACGGCTGGATAGCTTTCGACCAAACTTCATATTTAGAGTATACTCATCCAGGGGAAGTTTTAGATATGCACATGATTTAAAAATCACTGAACAGACTGGAGTTTTATAGGAAAACCACAAGAGTTTTCTTCCATTTCTTCTTATTCTATTGACTTTCTGTAAAATCAGTGGACTATATGTTAATCTTCCCATCATATTAAACAACTTTTGTTATGTTCATAATTTCGCTTGGTCACTGGATACTCTTTCCTTTGAGGAAAATTTCAAGCTGTTCAAATATATAACTTTTTGGCTCAGGATAATATCGAAATATGGAGGCAGTTTCAATGACGGTGCAGACCTTCGTTTCGGGGTAACTGCTTTCTAAACGGTAAATTATTTTACAAAGCAGATTACACAATCGCTTTTCAATTTGGAGAGCTCTTCAACTTTGGTCATATGACTTACTGTCGTATCTCGATTCTTTATATGTTAGATAGCGCTATCAAATCTCTTCAACTGGATGGTTACTGGAATTGGGAAAAGGGGCCTGTCATTATAATGAAAACTCTCCGTCTCTATTATGAATGGCAGTTGTTAAGTGAACCTGACGTTATAGTAGAATCTTCCTAATTCGATTGTGAATGGCAGTAGGAAATGTGGCCTGCTATTATTATCGAAATTCCCCAACATGCACCTTACATCGGAAACAACGTATGTTCCTCGTTTGTTTCTCGTACAGCGCTGAGAGGCATGCAATTTAATATAATCTTACTCATTTCGTGTACAGTAATTTACGTAGAAATTATACAACGTAGATTACCATAGCGAAGCACGGGTACAATTGAAAAATTCCACACCCTGTTTCCAGTCATTTGACCGAGTCAGGGATGGAATGAATGAAGCCCCCATCTAGCGGCGAGGACAGGAATTGTTCCGGCTGCCGAAGCCTGTCGCACTCCTCTGTGGCAATGATTAATGAATGCCAGATGAAATGAAATGATACTGGAGAGTGTTGCTGGACTGAAATATGACATGGCAAACCGGAACGGATACAATTGCTAGTGTTTAGGGAAAAGGGTCTCTTCGTGCAGTCGTGTCAAATCGGAAGAGAATATGAAAAATTGAACACACTGGATACTGTAGATACAGAGTTTCCTGGTGAAGCGATGTGTAAGGGCACTGCAGCCATCTAAAGAGCTGAGTGCCAGTATCCAGTATTCGGGGGATAGTGGGTTCGAACCCCACTGTCGGCAGCCCTGAAGATGGTTTTCCGTGGTTTCCCATTTTCACTCCAGGCAAATGCTGGGGCTGTACCTTAACTAAGGCCACGGACGCTTCCTTCCCACTCCTAGCCCTTTCCTGTCCATCGTCGCCGTAAGACCTATCTGAGTCGGTGCGACGTAAACCAACTTGCAAAAAAAAAAAAAGAGCTGAGTTTGTGATTAAAGTTCCAATATGTTATTTTTTCAAATTATATTTTTGTTTTTGTGCTGTTCAGCTAATAATCAAGAACATTTTTAAATATAGATTTGTACTCTCGAAGTTCTTTGTGAAATGGTCTCGGGCGATGGTTCGCTAATGAGTTCCAGATTGTTAAAACTCCTTACCGCAACAGAAGTCCTTGGTTTAGTCTCCAGTTCTGAGACAGTCAAGGAAAACATGACTTCTTTTCACAGAAAAAAACGAAGTCTAAGTAATGCATCACGGTACATGTCAAGACGCGTACGAGGTAAAAGCTAAAATTCCAAGGTCGTATAGTTCGATCCCAAGTCACGACCATCGGCTAAGTTGGAAATGTCACTGGAAATATTTGTTTCTAAATAGGCATGAGCCAAAAATGGATGCCTTCGAGATTGTACCAAATTCTTTCCAATTTCGCATGACGGCTGCTTTAGGGTAATGACCATCGTACCCTCGCAGAAAAATGGAGACATCTTATCGAGTTAGTCTATTGGAGTCTATAACATTCAGTACTATTTTATTAATAACACACCAAATGTGATTCGTAACCTGATTTTCAGTTTTCGGGACAATATTTTGCGATAGTAAGTACGAAGAACTCTTCGTAAATTACAAGTGACAAGCTTTAACAGCTTTATTTTTGTTAAAAATACGTATTGGCTTTAAAATCAAGTAGCAAATATTTAAGTTACTTCTTGTCTGATTCGGTTAGGAACATACAGTACCTCGGCAGAGGTGAGTCCTCTTCGTCATGTCGGGGCCAATAACAAGGAAGCAAGGAGCGCAATTAGATCATATATATTAATCCATCTTCCATCTCTCTTCACTTACACTCATTTTTCTATTAATCTCGGACTCAAAATATTCGATTCTAAAAACCAACTTTACCACTTTGGGCCCGTTTTGTTCTAGAATCCGGAATCACTGTTTCTTCCATGTAATTTGAAGGGACTCCTCCCAAAGATCATAAGGATCCTTTGTCATGAAATGTTGTAATAGGGATTTTATTCAACATCAATGATCATTTTACGATGTTTTTATTACTGCACCTGTTAGGTTTTACGCACTTCTTTATCATTCGACAACATATTTGTCGCAAGCGGTCTACGGAATGGAAAACGTGTCAGCTTCACAAAGGCAGAGCTTATCGATATCATTGACAGCATGACTTGGAACTTTAGTCAAGTTTGCAGTTATATTATTTTAAATGTCTTCGTGTATGATAGCGTATTTCTACTTATGTCTAACCAATCTGTTAATGTGATTTTGTATCTGTTTTTGTGAAATATTTTAGCTGATGATGTCCCTTAGGGGAAGAAACATGTTCTAGATCAAAATAAACATATATGTATTGAATAGGCGGACAACTTAAATGCAATAGTTAAGTTCATTATTAAATATTTGCTACCTGATCTTCGTAAATTTGCGTATATTTTAGCTATACCCATTGGTTGATACCGTGCATACGGCATTTCCTCACACTTAGTGACACAAGTGTCATATTGCTGAAAATGTCGACAGCGAAAATTCTGTGCTCATAACTCCTGGGAAACTTTAAATTCCTATACTGAACTTTTCACACGTTTTTACTTTAGCCCAGTAGCATAGGCCTATCTGGTGGGATACCGTGTCTCCTTTTATGGGCTGGGCTGGATCGTGTTCTTTATTTTCATTTTTATATTCTAGTCTCATTCACGGCATGTGTCTAGATATGATAGGTAAGTCATTTCTGTTATAGCGTTCGGCTGTTTCACAGTATTCCCTTATTTCTGCATTGCAACGATTGGCCGACTACCCTCGGGATACAGGCCGCACCTTCTGTTACGCTTTCACAACGAACTGAAGACTTTTCTCCTATTAACTGTCAAAACACGAAGTATGGCCGGTTTAGAAGTCAATTTCCAGTGTTCTACACATAGTATGCCTTTATACTATCTATCTAGCTTACTGAATAAGGATGCTCATACACAGAACTACATTCCGGATCTGATTCGTTCCATGTGGCCTAAACGTAATTATACCTATTCGGATGTTTCCAAATTCGATGATCCGCTGAGATATGCATATAACTGTCAACAGTCGGAGAAGGGTCTGAAACATCTATTTATAACGCCAGCAATTGAATCTATACGTGCTACAATTGAATTTTGTCAACGCAAGCGATTCAACTCCGCTTTCATCATTACGGATCACAAAGTGTCTGCAGAAATTACAAAATCTTCAGTGAGGGTTTCCGAACGCATGATTATTTGTGAGACATTGTGGAATGGGCTCTAAATATTTACTCTTCTGGTTGCCCTCATAGCATTTCTCTGGATTAAAGGATATTATGGATTATTTTGGCAATTACGAAGGCTGATTTACTCGCCATATGTGGTGCATCTGACGGTATGTTTACAACGCTGCAACTCCCATGGATGGATTTGATCCCCATCATTCGACAACATATTTGTCGCAAGTAGTCTACGGAATGGAAAACGTGTCAGCTTCACAAAGGTAGAGGTTGTGCTATGATACATCCCAGTATCCTTTCGAAACAATGATTTTCCGAGCTTCATCGTTCACGAGGTCTAATTGTTTCACACATTCGTTTAAGTTTACATCAAGGTTCATACCCTTCACATCTTTGTCGTATAGGAGTTATAGATTCACCGCGTAGTCTGTTAGTATGCGGACGACGGCGATTTATACCATATCCTATATAAGTGTACTCTCCACGATGCTTCTAAATACGTCTCTTTGTCTGAACTGCAAAATCTACTGGTACCATTCCCGACCAGGGTTACCTTAGTGTTACAAAGACAAAACAATCCATTGCTTAATGTTGTGGTTAAGATTTTGAATACTGCTGATTTGAGAATGCGACTTTGTTCACTGCTTTGTTACCAGCAGGTGGTTCATTCTCTCTTTCTCCTCCAAAAACTGTTAATCCAATTATACTTGCTATTTAACTTGTTGAACGCAGGAGTTTTAAGTGCTTTGTGCGGCCAATATGTTTAAATATCGGTTATTACATTTTGTATCAATTATACAATGCGCAAAGGTCAAGAAATAAAAAAACCAAGGGTAGATAAGTGCCCCAATATGAATTACATAACCGCCGAGCTGAGTGGTTCAGACGGTTGAGGCGCTGGCCTTCTGATCCCAGTTTGGCAGGTTCGATCCTGGCTCAGACCGGTGGTATTTGAAGGTGCTCAAATATGTCATCCCCGTGTCGGTAGATTTAGTGGCACGTAAAAGAACTCCTGCGGGACTAAATTCCGGCACCCAGGCGTCTCCGAAAACCGTAGAAGTAGTTTGTGGGACATAAAGCCAATAACACTATTATTATTATTATTATTATTATTATTATTATTATTATTATTATTATTATTATTATTATTATTATTATTATTATTATTATTATTATTATTGAATTACATAAACTGTTAAGATGAATTTCAATCACCCTTAGTTTTCGTTAGTACTACTGAAATTCATAAAATTAAGTAAATTAGAGTTTGCTGAGAAACCAAACTGTGTACCCTCTACTTCGAAAGTTTAGCACTATCCATCACCAAGAAAAGAGGGGTAGGTTATATAACTTCTCACCTTCTGAAACGGTTATTTTCAGGAAGAGAAGATGCGATAACATCCGCCTGTAAGTATGTTTCAGCGTGACTCTCGTTATTGAATACTACCCCTCTAATGTCCGATGGACTACATTCAGACCGTCATAGTGGTAGTGACAGTGGTTTTATGCGGGTTCATTAGTCCCACTTAAAGTTAATCATAGTATATAATGGGGTAGATAGGAAGAGGAAGGGAAAGATGAGGCGACAAAATAAATCTCTGTAGAACTCTATTCATTGACGGACAGGCAGATACGAAGAAAATTGAGAGCTTTGCGATCTGTCGGACTGAACATCGATCCTGTGTGTGTGTGTGTGTGTGTGTGTGTGTGTGTGTGTGTGTGTGTGTGTGTACTGGATGCAATGGACATCTGAACGAAATTCTCTAGAGGATCTCTCAGACCGTGGTGCCATAGATAAGATTGTGGTAGGGGGGCAAGATTAACGGCAAGAGAACAGGAGAGAGGCATCCATTTCGATGGGTGGACCAGTTTCAGCCCCTGATAGGAATATCTCTCCATAACGCTACCCAAATTTCGCGCTATATCGCCAGACCTAGCGTGATCATATTAGACGCGTTAATATTTTAGGTGCATCCGGGAGATAGCGAGTTCGAACCCCTCTGTCGGCAGCCCTGGAGAGGGTTTTCCATGGTTTCCCATTTTCACACCAGGCAAATGCTGGGGCTGTACCTTAATTAAGGCCACGGCCGCTTCCTTCCAATTCCTAAGCCTTTCCTCTCCCATCGTCACCATAAGACCTATCTGTGTCGGTGCGACGTAAAGCAAATAGCAAAAAAAGAAAAAAAAAAGTATAGGTGACAGCATCCTCTGTCAAGGGCTAAGGGTTGAGCTGAGAACAACTCGTAAGCCTACTACCGCCGGAGACGGAAGATAACGGAAACGGATAACAGAGGAGCCGACCCAGCGGTTTAGGGGGGTAGCGTGCCTGCCTCTTACCCGGAGGCCCCGGGTTCGATTCCCGGCCAGGTCAGGGACTTTTACCTGAATCTGAGGGCTGGTTCGAGGTCCACTCAGTGTGCGTGATTACAATTGAGGAGCTATCTGACGGTGAGATGGTGGTCCCGGTCTAGAAAGCCAAGAATTAACCGTCGTGAGGATTCGTCGTGCTGACCACATGGCACCTGTTACTCTGCAGGCCTTCGACCTGAGCAGCAGTCGCTTGGTAGACCAAGACCCTTCGGGCCTGTGGCACCATGGGGTTTGGTTTTTGTCACCAGAGGAAGCAATGCAGACGCAGCTTGATCGCCGCACCACGCGCCTCTCTGAGTCCCTGTTTGGATCCTTCGCAGCATGTTGTCCTCAGGATGGTTGAGGTGGTGCCATAAATGACATATCGTATTGTTCGACCGTGATACCATGGAAGTTGTAAGAGAGCGGATGTTGTTCCTGCGTCGTCTCGTGGTATATTCCACGTGATCTTGGACGTTAGATTGATGTCAAAGAGCACTGCAGGTTATTCCACCGGAGGAAGAAGTTCTTGTGGTGAAACGCGCATGATTCATATCAACATGAGTAGAGATGAGCCCGAAATATGACGTATCAACTTCTCTCCTGGACCCGTGGTAAAGTATAGAGGTGCCGTAAACATGAGACGTTCCCAGAGTTCATCCGCTTTTTTCCAATGATCCTTAAGGTTTACGTATACCCTGCACTTGTCAGTGAAGACAAAGTCTAGGTTCCCCCTTCAGTTCCTCACTTTCCTAGCGAGTTGACCATGCGGTTAGGGTCGTGTAGCTGTGAGCTTGTGTTCGGGAGATGGTGGGTTCGAATATCATCGTCGGCAGCCATGAAGATTGTTTTCCGTGGTTTCCCCATTTTCACACCAGGCAAATTTACCTTAACTAAGGCACGGCCGCTACCTTCCCAATCCTATCCCTTCTCCATCCTACCGTCGCCGAAAACCTTCGATGTGTTAGTACACATTAAACCAGTAGCAAACAAAAAATAAACAAAAAGTTCCTCACTTGCTCTAATTAGAAGCTGCCAAGTAGACAAAGCAATCGGAACATACAGTACCCGTCTTTATATCCGAGATGGTGAGAGAGAGAGAGAGTGTGTGTGTTCTAGTAGACACACGCCAGCTGTTCTGCATATCACTCGTAACTAAGCCCTAGGTTTGTAGGTTTGAAAACACTGACGTTAGCTTTTTTCAACCCGTGTTTTAGAAGGTTTGTTTTAGGATTTAAAATCTTCTGTTCAGGAATTTGTAAGTTTCACGGGAACAAGTCAAAAATATCCATCAGTACTGTTAATATGTTGTAATAACTATCAGACTTGTATTAAGACATTATTTAACATTATAAGTCTAAAAAGTAGCAATATTATTTCAATCACAGATACTATTGATCTGCATTTAGGTCTGTCGCCTATGTGGCGGATTCCTTATCAGTTCTTTACCTAGTCTGTTTTTGAAGGGCGGAAAAAAAGTCCATTCGACACTCCATGCCGTACGATGTCGGCATGTAAAAGATCTCTGGTGATACATTTGGTGTTTACCCGACAAAATTAATTAAATCTCAACCATAGACGCCCAAGAGAGTTTCGGTTTACTCGGTCTGCCATTTAGTGGGCCTAGAGTAAAACGGAACGTCGAAATTGATGAGCAGACAGCCAGATGGCGTCAACTTGAAATGTCTGCACCCGGTAGCTGAGGCCATACGATTATTATTATTATTATTATTATTATTATTATTATTATTATGATTATTATTATGATTATTATTATTATTATTATTATTATTATTATTATTATTATTATTATTATTGTCATTATTATTATTACCTAGTCTGTTCTTTAATGATTTCAAAGAAGTTGGAAATGTATCAAAATATCCCTTGATAAATAATTTCAATTCTTAATTCTTCTTGCTGTAAACGGATATTTCCCCCCATTTGACCTATTGATTTCACGCAGTGATTATGGAATACCTTATGGAACTATTTACTAACATAAATAGTCTATTTTGTTTTCAAAACTTTACTTTTATTACCGAGCGAGTTGGCCGTTCGGATAGGGGCGCGTAGCTGTGAGCTTGCATTCGGGAGACAGTGGGTTCGAACCGCACTATCGGCAGCCCTGAAGAGGGTCTTCCGTGGTTTCACATTTTCACATCTTGCAAATGTTTGGGCTGTACCTTAATCAAGGCTACGGCCGCTTCCATCCCACTCCTAATCCTTTCTCATCCCGTCGTCGCCATAAGACCTATCTGTGTCGGTGTGACGTAAAGCCAATATTGTATAATAACAAAAAACTTTCTTAAGTTACTACGCACACAATACACTCAGTTAGTGCTCTTGTTATGACACTGTACAGTGAAATGTTTTACAGAATTTCAGGAGTAAAACTTATTTTGTCGTCTGTTAAAATCTGCTTCAATAACACACACAAAAAATTGGCGGTAGGCTGTCACTGTTGTAACGACCGCAGGGTTTCGAAGGTTTCGTAGACTTACTGTCCGCACACTTTATCTTGATGCATTTGTGTACGGGGTGAGGAGTAAGGAGGGAGCTGTCCCGGTATCGATAGTGCTGCCTGGTGCTGCCAACTGAATGAAAATGAAATCTGAATTGAATCGAGAATATGATCGATCGATATGAAATTTCTAAACCGTTATCATCTTAAGCCAACAACTATGTCACATACACATTATATAACATTATAAAACATATCTCTCGATGCGAATCTTGTTCCTAGCATGAATTCTATACTTTGACTTTGATGTGTAAACAACAACAGTACCAGTACGTAAAGTTTACGCCAGATGTCGCACAACGATGCTTAAGCGATTCATAGTTTGTGTTTCAAAGGTTGCCAGTATGAATCTCGAAGATCGCCGAGGTCGACCGATTCAGCACTAGGATGTAAATGCACCAAGATAAAGTGTGCGGATAGTACTTATTCGAGAGCTGCGCGAGTCAACACAGCGCCATCTTATAACAGAGTATGCGTGTGACGTCACAAATTTTGCCTTACTTTGAAGCCCTATTTCATGTAAACTACGTTTCAGATTTTCATTTCTTTTCTTTTTTGCAGCTTATGGATTCCTCTTTTATCTGTCAATTCAGACATTAAACATAATCATGAGTGAAATTAAGGTAATTCCGGTAGAGTTATATCTCGGTGTATTTACTTTAAAAATTGTTGCAAATTCGTCGAGCATAATTCAGAAACATGTACATTTGATCAGAGAGGAACAAAATATTGGTAATTGAAAGTAAATGGGAGAAAGGAGAGAACAAAGGAATTGTTGCATCGGCGGCATCTCTCCCAACTATCAGGTAGAGACGCCGCACCCACCTGTTGTCGTACCTCAAGGCTATCGTGGCCAAAAATTAGCTTACTGTCAATTACAGTTATGGTTCTGACTTCTACTGTACTAAAAACGTCTGATTTGAAACCAACTTAATATACGATAAATTAACACACGGAAAATCTTTGTCAGGAGAAAACATGTACTCGCCTCTAGATATCGGCTATAATTGCCGTAATATACGAGCGAATTTCGTCGCACTCGCAGACAGTAGTTCTTCCTTAGAAACTGAAAAACCACACATAATGCCATCTAGCTGTAACGATGGAAACCTTTAGCTACAGTGTATGCGGCATCTCTACCGGAGCGGCATCTGTCCCGGATTTACCTTAAGCGATACACGCGTTCTACCCAAACACTGACAGCGTCTTAACATTTTTCTTTCCATGTACCTATTGCCAAGGAACGTAAGTCTACGTTAAAACTGAGCTTCAAGAGGTAATAGCTGGGAACTTCATAGTGACGAGTTTCCTTAGGATGCCAAGCCAGTGTTTCTATAGTAGCTTCTCTCCACAAAGAACACGAGCCACTGAAGAAATTATCTCGTTCACTGCGAAGTGCTGTTCTCGAATTTCCTTAGCTACCCTGAGGTCCTTCCTCTCTCTATACATTACGCCACAGTTCAGAGCTTTCTTTTCGAAGAACATCGCTTTAGGATAAGTTATATTTCCTGAAATAAACAGCAGTACTATTTCCGAGAGTTCCACAGTTACTTTAAGATAAACAGAATGCAGATACATACATGCATACATATACACTGACTGACAGAGCAAATGCAACACCAAGAAGGAGTGGTCAGAACTTTATGCCAATTGCAGGGTAGACTGACGTCACTGAGGTATGCTCATGATGTGAAATGCGCCGCTGTGCTGCGCACGTAGCGAACGATAAATGGGACACGGCGTTGGCGAATGGCCCACTTCGTACCGTGATTTCTCAGCCGACAGTCATTGTAGAACGTGTTGTCGTGTGCCACAGGACACGTGTATAGGTAAGAATGCCAGGCCGCCGTCAACGGAGGCATTTCCAGCAGACAGACGACTTTACGAGGGGTATGGTGATCGGGCTGAGAAGGGCAGGTTGGTCGCTTCGTCAAATCGCAGCCGATACCCATAGGGATGTGTCCACGGTTGGCGCAGGGACATGTGGCACGTGCGAGGGGTCCAGGCGCAGCCCGAGTGACGTCAGCACGCGAGGATCGGCGTATCCGCCGCCAAGCGGTGGCAGCCCCGCACGCCACGTCAACCGCCATTCTTCAGCATGTGCAAGACACCCTGGCTGTTCCAATATCGACCAGAACAATTTCCCGTCGATTGGTTGAAGGAGGCCTGCACTCCCGGCGGCCGCTCAGAAGACTACCATTGACTCCACAGCATAGACGTGCACGCCTGGCATGGTGCCGGGCTAGAGCGACTTGGATGAGGGAATGGCGGAACGTCGTGTTCTCCGATGAGTCACGCTTCTGTTCTGTCAGTGATAGTCACCGCAGACGAGTGTGGCGTCGGCGTGGAGGCAGGTTAAATCCGGCAGTAACTGTGGAGCGCCCTACCGCTAGACAACGCGGCATCATGGTTTGGGGCGCTATTGCGTATGATTCCACGTCACCTCTAGTGCGTATTCAAGGCACGTTAAATGCCCACCGCTACGTGCAGCATGTGCTGCGGCCGGTGGCACTCCCGTACCTTCAGGGGCTGCCCAATGCTCTGTTTCAGCAGGATAATGCCCGCCCACACACTGCTCGCATCTCCCAACAGGCTCTACGAGGTGTACAGATGATTCCGTGGCCAGCGTACTCTCCGGATCTTTCACCAATCGAACACGTGTGGGATCTCATTGGACGCCGTTTGCAAACTCTGCCCCAGCCTCGTACGGACGACCAACTGTGGCAAATGGTTGACAGAGAATGGAGAACCATCCCTCAGGACACCATCCGCACTCTTATTGACTCTGTACCTCGACGTGTCTCTGCGTGCATCGCCGCTCGCGGTGGTCCTACATCCTACTGAGTCGATGCCGTGCGCACTGTGTAACCTGCATATCGGTTTGAAATAAACATCAATTATTCGTCCGTGCCGTCTCTGTTTTCTCCCCAACTTTCATCCCTTTCGAACTACTCCTTCTTGGTGTTGCATTTGCTCTGTCAGTCAGTGTACATTATCATTAAAGACTGTTATGCCTTTCAGCGTTCAGTCTGCAAGCCTCTGTGAATTTACTAAACGTCGCCACAATCCTCGATTTGCAACTAGTGTTGTGGCCTCATTGAATTCTATACCTCTTATCTTTAAATCGTTAGAAACCGAGTCTAACCATCTTCGTCTAGGTCTCCCTCTACTTCTCTTACCCTCCATAGCAGAATCCATTATTTTCCTAGGTAACCTATCCTTCTCCATTCACCTCACATGACCCCACCACCGAAGCCGGTTTATGCGTACAGTTTCATTCATCGAGTTCATTCCTAAATTACCCTTTATCTCCTCATTCCGAGTACCCTCCTTCCATTGTTCCCACATTTTAACCAGCAATCATTCTTGCTACTTTCATGTCTGTTACTTCTAACTATGAATAAGATATCCTTAGTCCACCCAGCTTTCGCTCCCGTAAAGCAAAGTTGGTCTGAAAACAGACCGATGTAAAGATACTTTCGTCTGGGAGCTGACTTCCTTCTTACAGAATACTGCTGATCGCAACTGAGAGCTCACTGCATTAGCTTTATGACACCTTGATTCTATCTCACTTACTATATTACCATCCTGGGAGAACACACTACCTAAATACTTGAAATTATCGACCTGTCCTAGCTTTGTATCACCAATCTGACATTCAGTTCTGTTGAGTTTCTTACCTACTGACATCAATTTAGTCTTCGAGAGGCTAATTTTCATACCATACTCATTCCACCCATTTTCAAGTTCCAAGATATTAGAATGCAGGCTTTTGGCACAGCCTGCCTTTAAGACCAAGTCGTCAGCATAGGCCAGACTGCTTACTACATTTTCACCTAACTGAATCCCTCCCTGCTATTTTATACCTTTCAGCAGATGATCCATATAAACTACAAACAGCAAAGGTGAAGGATTACAGCCTTGTCTAACTCCTGTAAGTACCCTGAACCAAGAACTCATTCTGCCATCAATTCTCACTGAAGCCCAATTGTCAACATAAATGCCTTTGATTGATTTGAATAATCTACCTAAACAGAATGCAGATGTATGGATTAAATACAACAAATTGGATCTTATGTTCTGAGAAGCAAAGTAGATCATTGTAGTCCTAACTTAGGAATTAGGACTTTGTAGGCCCTTTAAAAATTTAAGTTCGTTGGTACATAAAACGGAAAAGAAAATGATATTTAGAGTGTAACAAGATAGCAACAAAACATGTTTGAAGACTGAAGGCTACTCGTAACTGTTATACAAATGGTTCCTTAGAAGTAAACATTTATAGCCACAAAATCCACTTTGTTTATAAATGTGTTATCCAAACTGAACAGCTTAACAGAATTGTGCCTCTAGCTTCAACTACAAGGCCCACTGATTCTATAGATTTTGATTTATTTATCTTAATAATCGTTATCAAAATCCGCCGTTTCAGTTTCAGAAGCTTCGTTTCTAACGATAAGGGCCATTTATCAATCCACGAGCTCAGCGTGTCGGAATGACCATCGTATCAATCTGCTTGGAGGATCCGTTAAAGTCCACGTACTTCCTCAGATAGTTTGTTAATATTTCTGCAAGGTCCCAGAGATCATGGTTCGAATACGGTAACTGTAACCATTTCATTTCTTAAGACTTCGACAGATTTGCAGGCACCCAACGGCGACAGTGGTTTCCATCTTGGGACCTCCCTGCTGTTTCCCGGACGGGATAGGTACTGGCAATGATTTCGAGTGAATCCCTCCATCCGCATTGTCATGGGTGCTTGGCAGTCAACTTTGTCATTTCGAGACTTTCCTGTTGCCCACGCAAGGCGTCATTCAAGTTTATCCCATTGTCTTTTTGGTTTCAGAGAGACATCATTTACAGGCAGCGTTCGTCAGCAGGAGGTATTGACCGCACGTGACCACTCAGAGACAGGTCTTCATGATAGCAGGTTCTTGTTCTAATGACGTCACTGTAATAGGTAATGAGAAACCTTGACCCAGGTACACAAGCGCAGTTCGATTCGTCTTGGCTGCTGTAACTGCGGTCGAAAAAGTTGGCGACCCCTACTTCTTCGTATAATTAACTTCCAGGTCTATTTCGATCAGACCTGGCGAGTTGGCCGTGCGGTTAGGGGCGCGCAGCTGAATCTTGCATCCGGGAGGTAGTGGGTTTCAGCCCACTGTGCGCATCCTTGAAGAGGGTTTTCCGTGGTTTTCCATTTTCACGCCAGGCAAATGCTGGGGCTGTACCTTAATTAAGGCCATGGCCGCTTCCTTCCCACTTTTAGGCCTTTCCTATCCCATCGTTACCATAAGAATCTTTCTCGGTGCGACGCAAAGCAAAACGTAAAAGAAAAAGAAAATCGATCAGGGTATTGTTGAAAAAATGACCATTAAGAGAAACGGGTCGGGTGGTTTGGGTAGGTAGAGAAGTGTCCTGAGGTATATACATTTCAAAACGTCTTGATTATCAAAAATGCTGGAGATCATTTCAGTAAAATTCTGTAGAACTGATTACAGGGAATAATTCTTTCAACATTACACATCTGTGCAGATTTTGATAGTCTCCACACCAGAATGCTATTATTATTATTATTATTAAAATGAAATGTCGTATGGCTGTTAGTGCCGAGATATCCCAGGACGGGTTCGGCTCGCCAGGTGCAGGTCTTCCTATTTGACTCCCGTAGGCGACCTGCGTGTCGTGATGAGGATGAAATGATGATGAAGACAGCACATACACCCAGCCCCCGTGCCATTGGAATTAACCAATTAAGGTTAAAATCCCCGACCCGGCCGGGAATCGAACCCGGGACCCTCTGAACCGAAGGCCAGTACGCTGACCGTTCAGCCAACGAGTCGGACTTTATTATTATTATTTTAAAAGTAAGGTTGTAGATTTATGTGATTGTAATTATTGTGATCATAGCCATCACCTGGCAGTTTCGTGTGGAATCCGAACCATAGGGCCGTGACTTCTCATTTAATCAAACATGGACTATTGTTTTAAGGGAAAGTACGACTAGATAGACATCCCTTCTCAGGGTAGCTTTTACATACAAAAACCATACCGTGTCCAAACATGGTTGAATAATTCTGAACTGTAGGCACCTCTAGCTCTCACCGAGGTAAATGTACACATCCGCGTACATTCATCCTCCATTGTTTTGGAATTGATACTTCGCAACGTGTTTTGAACATTATTTACTGTTACTTTCGGAATTAGAGGAACAATGATGTAAAGTATTTAATCTTTGTGTTGGCAACTTATAGGGAATGAAAGAGAATGCGAAACTTCGTCTTCTCGAATAGCTGAGATAAGAGTAAGATCAGAGCCATCGCCGTGACTTCTCATTTCATTCCTGTCATTTGCATGCGACGGTACTGTCTAGTTCAGTACGCTGTATCTAACAGTTGATACGTCCCAGATTCAATTAAAATTGTCGAGAATTCTCAGTATAATCGTATGCCTATATGAATAGAAATTTAGGACATTCATGATTCTATGTTTCTATGATTTATCCTGGGTATGTTTCTCTCCGTCCGCCTCTGTGGTGTAGTGGTTAGCGTGATTAGCTGCCACCCCCGGAGGTCCGGGTTCGATTCCCGGCTCTGCCACGAAATTTGAAAAGTGGTACGAGGGCTGGAACGGGGTCCACTCAGCCTCGGGAGGTCAACTGAGTAGAGGTGGGTTCGATTCCCACCTCAGCCATCCTGGAAGTGGTTTTCCGTGGTTTCCCACTTCTCCTCCAGGCAAATGCCGGGATGGTACCTAACTTAAGGCCACGGCCGCTTCCTTCCCTCTTCCTTGTCTATCCCTTCCAGACTTCCCATCCCTCCACCAGGCCCCTGTTCAGCATAGCAGGTGAGGCCGCCTGGTTGAGGTACTGGTCATTCTCCCCAGTTGTATCCCCGACCAAGAGTCTGAAGCTCCAGGACACTGCCCTGGCGGTAGAGGTGGTATCCCTCGCTGAGTCCGAGGGAAAAACCGAACCTGGACGGTAAAGAGATGATGATGATGATGATGATGATGATGATGTTTCTCTCCTTATAACAACATTCACTGAACGTTTGTGGAACATGTCAGTTATACGTTGTCCATCAAATCATGGAAGTCTCAACAATGTCCTTAGTTGGATGCAATCTACTGTAAGAAGGCAATTTGTATGTAAATCCACAATGATTTTTAGAAAATTTGAATTTCGAGTGCATATAACAACTTTGGAACTCCATATGTCCCATTTGTAAATGTCGGTGCTCTGGAATGAAACAAACTTGAAAATATTTCATCCATATTTATTCATAAAACATATCTGACATTTTAAATTTCTATCTAAAGTATTTAGAGAACCCATTCCTTTCCGAGCAAGTCAAACTATTGACATCGAAGTGAAGTGTACCTACCTTTCATCATGTGGTCGAAATCTATCATGATGTGAATGTGATAGCTTAAACACCAGTAAAAGTGCTTATGCAGTTTTCGAATTTCCAGCCTTGTGCTAAGAGAACTATTACGGTTGCTTTTTGTCAGAATGATTCGAAATTTGTAAACAAACGGCATTAGCGATCTGACATACATATTCTCGCTTAAGTGAATTTGTTCCTTGACAACAAATACAGAAATATGTGATACAATAATACGAATAATAATAAGAAGAAGAATCGCATGGCCTCGGTTACCGTGGTGCAGATCTTCTCAAGTTGTGCCTCCCAGGCGGCCTGCTTACCAATTTCACCATTCTGATTGTACTGATCTCTATCAATGAAAGCGGAATTCTGCTGGAAGATCTCTAACATGTCAACAAACAAGGACATGGAGGGCCAAGATTTTTCTTTTACCGACCTTCAAAAATCGACTCTCAGCTGGGAACGAACCCCCGAACTTGTGATCATGAGACTGATATTTACCACTGATCCACCGAAGCAGTTATTTCATGTTGTTAGGTTAATAATACGAAGGAGGCTGGAAGAGAGGTGGGGGGGGGGAAGGAAATGAGAGCTAAGGCAGAAAGGCCACCGGGCGAGTTGGCCGTGCGGTTAGGGGCGCGCAGCTGTGAGTTTGCATCCGGGAGATAGTGGTTCGAACCCCACTGTCGGCAGCCCCTAACATGGTTTTCGGTGGTTTCCCATTTTCACACCAAGCAAATGCTGGGGCTGTACCTTAATTAAAACCACAGCCGCTTCCTTCCCATTCCTAGGCCTTCCCTATTCCATCGTCGCCATAAGACCTATCTGTGTCGGTGCGACGTAAAGCGAATAGAAATAAAAGGCAGAGAGGCTGCTTACGTAGGGTGAGAAAACGATCTATTTTGATTGAAATATTTGCTTTTTCATTGGTTCAAAGTGTACAAAACCGATGAAAATCTTTATATCCTTAAAAAGAACCTCAACCATCCTCGAAGTGGTTTTCCATGGTTTCCTACTTCTCCTCCAGGGAAATGCCGGGATGGTACCTAACTTAAGGCCACGGCCGCTTCCTTCCCTCTTCCTTGTGTATCCCTTACAATCTTCCCTACCCCCCTACAAGGCCCCTGTTCAGCATAGCAGGTGAGGCCGCCTGGGCGACGTACTGGTCCTCCTCCCCGGTTGTATCCCCCCGGACTCAAAGTCTAACGCTCCAGGACACTGCCCTAGAGGCGGTAGAGGTAGGAGCCTTCTCCGAGTCCGAGGGAAAGCCAACCCTGGAGGGTAAATGGATTATGAAAGAAAGAAAGAAAGAAAGAAAGAAAGAAAGAAAGAAAGAAAGAATAAGAAACTGTGGGAGTAAGGCTTTTCCCGATCAATCCCAGATATTCTGAAAATGTAGTGAAAACCAAAGCGCATTCGGAAAATGGGTGGGTTCGAATCCCACCGTCGGCAGCCCTGAATATGGCTTTTCGTGGTTTCCTATTTTCACACCAAGCAAATTCTGGAGCTGTGCCTTAGTTCAGGCCACTGCTGTTACCTTCTCATCATTCGGTTACCGAAAACCTTCGATGTGTTAATGAGAAGTTAAACTACTAAGAAGAAAAAAAGCTGTCTCCGTACAGTTCATGATGAACGCAGGAGGAGTGGAAGGTGGAAAACGGCTGGCGCTATCCGTAACCTCAGCACTGAGTTGGATAGACTGGTTAGCTCTATTCCTGGCCATCTTTTCACCCAAGAATTAACCTGGTACTCTTTTTTTGGCGTAGGCCGAGTGAACCTCAGGGTCATAAACCTTACCGAAGTGGAAATCTCGTTTTTAAAATCTTTTATCTTCCTGCTGTTTAGTCTGTACTATGAGCAGATTTTTCGAGCTGCTCTTCAAGAAGCGAAAGATGGAATAACAGTAGGCTGATCAACAATCTGAGATGACACTGTCGTCTTGGCTGACAGTACTGAATGTCTTCAGCGTCTGGTAAAGAGAATCGTAGCAGAAGGGGAAACACTTGGTCTCAAAGTTAACACCGACAAGACCACGGTGATGGCCATTCCCAGAACTCGTAACACGCACATTCGTATGACCATTTATGGGGAATCAGTTGAACAAGTGCAGAAGTTTAAGTACCTTGGCAGGTCGATTACTGGGGAACTTAAACCCGGATTTAGAGATCCGTGTACGAATGGAAATGGCTCGTACTAGTTTTCTGAAAATGAGGATTCTACTGGGACTCTGAAATTCACACCATTAAGAGAATAAATGCTTTAGAGATGTGGATGTTCCGACGGATCTCGTGGACTGACCACGTCTCCAATGCTGCCACACTCAAACGCATGAGGAGGGAACAAATGTTGATGTGTACAATCAAGAAGAGAAAGCCAGCCTACCTTGGGCATATTATGAGGACTGAAAAGTACGGCCTGTTTAAATTGACCTTGCTGGGTAAAATTGATGGACGTAGGGGTCGCGGTCGAAGGAGACACTCTTGGCTGAGGAACTTAACGGGATTGGACAGGACTAGATTCTAGTAGACTGATGAGGACAGCTGAACACCTTACAGACTTCGCTGTAATTGTGGCCATCCTTCAGTAATGAAGAAGGCACTACAAGAGAGGAAACTTCCTGGCGGTTAATGGAACCCACGTCCTTTCGGGTGAACTGAACACTTCTTATACGGCTTCGGCTTGGCAGAACCTTTACTATATATTTATTTTATTACAATATTTTAAAACATATTCCTTATCATGGGGTGCCTTGTAATGCCTATTTTACTCTCTTTCAGCGGAGAAGGGACTGAATGTACCTCTTGACGAAGACTGGTTCCTGCTTCAATTCCTACGACCTTGCAAGTTCTATCCTCAGAGTGCACTGGAGAGGGTGAGTACAAGCCTAATAGTGTAATTTAATTCCTAAATGGTGTGGGAATTTGATTTATATTCTTAATGCTTGTTTCGGTATAGATTGTATTGCATTCATAGCAAACGAACTATAGGCTACAAATAGATTCTTAGCTTACTATAAATATAAAAATGGATGTATGTTGTGTGTAAATGACAACTCTCCTCCTAAACCACTGGAGCAATTTCAACTAAACTTGGTGCACTTATGAATTGCTATCTGGAAACGAGCACTGTGGGGGTAAGCCATCCGTAGCACCATTAGGGGGGGGGGGGGTCGAATCCACAGTTTTCGGGGTCGCTGAGATGAAGACTAACACTCCCGATTTTTAAAAACACGAAGTTTAGCCTCCCTTAGGGTGAGGAAGGGGGAGTGAGATATAAAAATACTCGAGAATAGTGTCGAATCCATAGTTTTCTGGGTCGCGTAGATGAATGGTAACATTCCGGATTTTTTAAAGTCGCAAGTTCAGTTCCCTTTTGGCATAGGGGGTGAGAAAGGGTAAAAATATAAATTGTCCAAAATGACCTAGATAATGGACGTATGTATTTTCCAGTGTGGCTATCAACCAAAATTGTTCGAAGTATGACTTACTACCTGGAAAATATACTGTCGTAGTACGACGCCCCTAGAACCACTCGGGAAGGGGGTGAAATATAATCCATATTAATAAATGGAAGGCAGTCTGGAGCGATCTATATATACTGTACTGTATGTATATATTGATAAATTAAGGTATAAAAATGAAAACAGGCGTGAATTAATGAGACACTTCCAGGCATCTTAGAAACTTAAAACTTGGTACCAGACAAGCTGATGACTTCAGGATCCCTTGAAAAAATGAAAATTCTCAAAATTATCTGAGGGAGATACGCTGGGAGTTTCAAATTTGCATAAGAACGCAGTCGGATATATTTATCCAAAACGATAACCTATAAATTTCATGAGTTTCAAATTTTCCTGAAAGTCCTCATTTTTATCCCCCTCCCAATATCAAGATGGCTGCACAATCTGCCAGACGAGCTAGAAAATTGAAATTTGGCAAAATTATAGCTTTTACGCTGTAGCCGACGGAAAAATTACGAGATGTTTAATATTTTTTATTTTTACCCCCGAAGAATATCGAAATATGGAGGCAATTTTAATGACGGTGCAGATTTTCATTTCGAGGTATTTGGTGCCTAAACGGGTTGTCGTATCACAAAACGTATAGCACAACCTCGGTTCAATATGGAGTGATCTACAACATTGGTCCTATGACTTCTTGTCGTATCTCTATCCCTTATACATTAAATTCGGCTCTATTTCTGGATTGTACCTAACTTTTGCACTTTGTATACCTATAATTGGTAGTTTGAATCACGTATAGGAAAGATCGGATCATAAAATTCTATACGAATATTGGCCCATCCAGCAGCCATATGTGAGTCAAATTCTATGTTTGAAGCTGTCGCATAAGTATCTAAAAAAATGTTCACTGCGTGAAAACCTTACACAGATTTCACCCTATTCAACGTTTCTAAAATAATCTTACATTTAAATAGATCAGAGACGAGAAAATATCATAGGACCAGCCACTTAGGTCTCTAAATGAGGCAAAAGGCGTCTTGTCGTACAATCCGTTTTTCGATATGATGCACCTGTTAGCAGCAGTTATTCAATAAATGAAGGTGAAGATGCATATACTTCCGTATGTCGATCTATATATATTCATTGAAGTCGATTTGTAGCGATCTAGAAAGGGTGTGTCTGCCATTGTAATTAATAGTTTACAAATCGATAGTTACTGTCAGCTACATCGACTTTGACTGGCAGTAGGAATGGGGTCCTCCTCCAAGTCCTGTGTACCATTGTAATGAAAAATTCCCTTCTCGATTTGACTAGCAGAAGGCAAGGGAGCGTGCAATTTATTTCTAAACTACTTTACCCGATTCTGTTTGCCAGTAGGCAAGGGTGCCGCCCATTATAAACAAATTTACCCATCTAAAATGTGACTGACGTTACGCATAGTGGCCTGCTATTATAATGGACACACACCAACTCGGTGTGACTGGCAGTAAGCTGACTGGCATTGAGAAAATTAGTCTGTCATTATAATGATAACAACACAACTCAGTTTTGACTGGTAGTACGGAAGGTGCCTGCCATTATAATAAAAATTTCTCAACTGTAATCTGTCTGAAAGTAGGAAATTGGGTCTGCCATTGTAATGAAAACTCCCCAAATCGATTGTAGCCGCACAGTAGGCAATGGGGCCTGCCGTTAAGTGAAAATTCCCAACTCCTTTGTGAATTGCAGTAGACAAGTGGACCTGCCGTTATCATCACAACTCCCCAACTCACACTTAACATTGGAAACAACGTCTGTGGACCTCCCAATGCTGTTTCTCGGATAACGTCAAAAGATATGCAATTTAAAAAATCTTATTCACTGCATGTACAGTAATTTACTTCGATATCCGTATACAATGTAGAATACCGTAGCGAAGCACGGGTACATTTGCTAGTAAAAAGTACTTATCGTCAGTAAAAGTAGTTTGACTCGGGAAAGTGCTGTTCATAAGTAAGTTTGCATTGTACAGAGGTTACGCACGACGAAGAAGATGATGTAGTTATAAGTTGTTTTACACCGCAGCGGCACAGATAGGTCTTAATTATGCACGGTGTGAAAATGGGAAACCACGGAAAACCATCTTCATGGCTGCCGACAGTGGGGTTTGAACCCACTATCTCCCGAATACTGACTACTGGCACTTTCTTCTTATTATTATTCACCGAGCTCGATAGCTGCAGTTCTTTTACTTTAGAGTGCATACGCATTAAATTCAATAATTTCAAAAAAAACGGTGGACCGACTTATTTTTAATGCAAAATCTGTTGTTCAAATGATTTAATAGACTAATCTTTAGTATGCAGTATTAATGAGAAACTTAAGCTGGGCTGACTGCTTGTATGGTAGAGAAATGGTCTTTTCAGCTCAAGATGCCGGATTCGATCCCGGACCAGTCCGGTGGTACATGAGGATGCTCAAATACGTCAGCCTCATGCCGGTAGATTTACCGTCACGCAAAAGAACTTCTGCACGAGAAAATTCGGCACACCGGCGTCTCTAAAAGCCGTAATATTAGACAATTGGACGTTAAATAATTATCATATTTTGCTGTTTATTTTACGTCGCACCGACGCAGACAGGTCTTATGGCGACGATGCGATAGGAAAGAGCAAGGAGTGGGAAGGAAGCGGCCGTGGCCTTTTACGGTACAGCCCCTGCATTTGCCTGATCTGAAAAATGGGAAACCATCTTCAGGGCTGCCGGCGGAGGGGTTCGAACCCACTATTATTATTATTATTATTATTATTATTATTATTATTATTATTATTATTATTATCTATAAACACTTTTTACAACTTTTGCTTTACGTCGCACTGACACAAATAGGTCTTATGGTGACGATGAGATAGAAAAGGGCTAGGAATGGGAAGGAAGCGGCCGTGGCCTTAGTTAAGGTACAGCCCTAGAATTTACCTGGTGTGAAATTGGGAAACCACGGAAAACTAACTTCATGGCTGCCGAGAGTGGAGTTCGAACCCACTACCTCCAGAATGCAAACTGACAGCTACGTGGCCGAAACAGCGCAGCTACTCACTCGGTTAAAAACATATTACTCGATCTGCAATACCTATTGTAAAAAACACGAAGTTACAAATCATTACCGTCGACGCAAGTAGAGGCCATTATACCTTGTAATCTTTGAATCTAGGAACTGAAGCTCACGGTGTATTTCGTTCAAATGGCATGGCTTAATTACAAGCCCAGTTGTGTTTATTTCGAAAGATCCCTACTCACATTCAGACAGACGAAGCATTCAATCTCTTATCTGATAGAAGATAAAGCAGCCATAAAACTCTATTGATGTCAGACCACTGGGTTTCTGAAAAGCGTTCCTGAAACGCTACATTTTACCAGTGCGCGCATTTAATTAAACTGAATGCCTTCATGTAGCTAATTAGCTGTTTGTAATACTAAATGCTTTTTGCATAATTGTGCGTGTTCATACTGTATCGCCATACACTGGAAGGAAAGTACAGTCTCTGTCGTCGATTTCTAGCTCCACACAAGCATTAATATACTGTACCTACGATGGTCGAACGAAAACCACTTATATCAAGTTGTCTGTAACAAATTTGGAAATCGATGTTTTCGTCATACTTTGAAGGGAAAATCATTTTCCCGGTTAAGCTTATGGTTAGTTACATCCAGTCCTTTATCGTTTTCAAACTTTTAACGTGCACTTAAGTTCCTTGAAAATGGGTACATGGAAAGAAGAATGTTAAAGATACTTTTAGTGTTTGAGTAGAACGCGTATATCGCCAAGACTATTTAAGTTACGATTATGTTTAATGTCTCCATTTACAGATAAAAGACGAGGATACGTGTTACAAAAAGAAAATTGAAAATATAGAACGTAGTTTTCCTGAAGTAGTGCTTCAAAGTAAAGCAGAATTTGTGCTAAATATCTGACGTCATACACATACTTTGTTATAAGATGGCGTTGTGTTGACTCGGGCGCTCAGGTGGAGGTCAGTTGTAACAGCGAAAACAATTTAATAAGTAAGTCTACGAAACCCTCAAAACTCTGCAGCCATTACAATACTGACAGCCTACCGCTATTTTTTTTCTAACGCCTTTTTTGTGTTTCTGCATTAGAGTTACCTTTTCGTCGACGTTCAACTACTGCCGATGGTTCCGCGCCAAGGATAATCATCTTCGCGAACGACCACGTTTTCCTTCTGTCTCTCCTTCTACGGCTGTATTTGTCACTTCTAAATATGTGAGAGAAGTAGGCTGCTTTTTTGTTTTGTGAGAGGTAAGACTTCGCATGATTTCCCGGCATGACGGAATACCTTCTCGTTGATGACGAGGTCCACCCTTGGGACTTTCAACATTCTGCGATACACCTAAATTTCAAGGGCCTGTAGTCTTTATCTATCCTTCAATACCATAAAGCAGCAGCAGTAACACCAACACTTCATTACACGCCAACGAGTTTCGAATTGGAGATCACGGTCGCACAAAAGAGATTTTAATTTTAGAAAAACATTCTTGCAGTACAGACTCTGGTTTTGATTCTTACATTTGGATCGTATTCTTGTGTTGGCCATCATCCCCAAGTGTTTGAAATGTGACCCCTATCAGTGGTAACAGCATTGATGTTTTTCCGTTTCCTGATGTTAATGAATTTTATTTCCTGGGTGTTAATTTTAAGCCTGAACCTTAATTAAGGCCACGCCGTTTCCTTCCTACTCCAAGCCCTTTACATCTATCTGTATGGGTGCGAGGTAAAGCAAATTGTAAAAAAAAAAAAAAAAAAATTAAGACCAAAATCCTTTCTTGCTTATTTCGTTTACACTGCTCAAGAGAAATTGAAGTTCTTCTAAATTGCCATCAAGTACCATGGTGTCCCTTTAAAGGTATTTTAATTATTCTGAAGACTGAACTCAGATGTCAAGAACGTCCAGATTGTTGAAGGAAGTTAACAAAACCTTGTACGATTAAGATAAATATCTGTATTAATCAAAGTACCTTCAGTTTGTTCTTGAATTTAGTCTGTTTTACGAAGTTATTTAAATTTTAACTATCTGGAATTGGGCTGTGTAGAACATTTTCGCACCTTCCAAAATTGTTCAGAATAAGACACAATCCATGGCACTACAGCCCTGAAGGTCTGCAGATTACGAGATGTCGTGTGGTCAGCACGATGAGCTCTCGGCCGTTATTCTTGGCTTTCTAGACCGGGGCCGCCATCTCACCGTCAGATAGCTCCTCAACTCTAGTCATTAGGCTGAGTGGACCTCGAATCAGCCCTCAGATCCAGGTAAAAATTCCTGACCTGGCCGGGAATCGAACCCGGTGCCTCCGAGGCACGCTACCCCTACACCACGAGGCCGGATAAAGGCACAGCCTATATTGTATTAATCTTGATTTACGAATTAGATGCTGCACCATTCACTGGAATGAAGATCCTCCGTTCTTGCCTATTAAAACATTAGGAAGAATAAAATAAAGGATATATCGCAACCTGTTTTGATAAGGTGCGTGATAGAAAGGTTAAAAGTGAAAGATGACAAAAATATTTTTATATGGATGGGAGTGATAATTATGATATTTCGCAACTTGTTTTGATGAGAAGCGTGATAGAAAGGTTAAAAGTGAAATATGACAAACAGTGTTCTTGTATGGATAGTGGTGGTGATTATGATATACCGTAACTTGTATTCATAAGGAGTGTGATAGAAACATAAAAGTGAAAGATGATAACAGTACTTTTATATGAATGGTGGTGGTGATTATAGTTCGGAGAAGGTGAAAAAATGAAGATATCGAGAAACGAAAGTGAAGGGCCACGAAACGCGAGAAAATGAGAGGCTGCCTCGGCCTCGGAAACTTCATACCGTCGGGGTCGGAAGAGAACAAGAGTTGACCAGGGGAGTGGTGGTGGTGATTGTTGTATTAAGAGGAAGTACAACTAGGCAACAATCCTCTATACTGACCAAGGGAGGTTGAATAGGAAAGTGGACAGCGAAGTGCCTGGCACAGGTAAGAGATAGTGTAACGTTCCAGACGTTACAGTGTAATTATGTTAATTTTATTATGTGTAATTAATTGAGGAATTTAACGTCATGATATTTATTTGGTATGTAATTGTATTATAATTCATGTTTAATCATTTGCTCACTATCATTTCATTACTTTGTAACTACGACTTATAAACGAGGGCTGAATATCCTAATATTCACTTAGATTCTTGCGACAGTTGGTTAAAATTAACTTGCAGTAGATTTCCGCTATCTTGCCACATCACCGAGGAGGAAGGAAGGACAAATTTAAACATCAAGTTCTGAGAAAAGCGAGCACGTGTTCACGCGTCCTAACGTAAGCTACCGTATTTCGACCAGAATTATTCGAACTGATCAACGCCTATATTTTCAAAGGAGCGTCATGTTGCCATGGATACTGAGTGAAAGGACGAATAGAAGAACAGTTGATATCATGGATATGGCCCGTCAACTCTAATTTCTGGAGTGGGGAGAGAAGTGTCATCTGATTGGACCACGTGGTAGCGGCCTGTAATTAGCGCGAGAGAAGGTTATAAAAGGACGTGTTGGAGCTCCTGGAGGCTCTCTCTACAACGTCTTATTCGCTTCTGCGAGTCTCTCTACATTATTCTACGATCTTCTACGAGACTTCTACATTATGTTCTACTTGATTCTGCGTCTCGATACTTAGAAATTCTGAATGAGGTGTGTATAGCCACTCTCATGAGGAAGTACGTACAGCACGGCTATAAGACCGGTTTGAACCAGTCTAAGTCAATAGATAGTTTTAATCTAGATAGAAATGAAACTTCCTAGAACATTTTCAGTAAAGTTGGAAGGATTCTTAATTGAGTATCCTCTCCATATAACCCAAGGTGGTTCTTCTAACTGTGACATAGGGCTTATCTCCAATCTATGGGATAAAGCATAATAGGGAGTGTTAGTTTTGAAGTCATCTTCCAATTAGTGGTGGGTGCAATTGGCAAGGCAGGAATGGTACTGAGCTGCAGATGAAGAGATATCAAAGACGACCGGTGATGTTCCAGCTGCAAGGATGGAAGCTTTCCAAGGACCAGCAGAACAAGACGACATGGTGAGCAAGCGAGTTAAAGATATTGCAAGTTTTCGCGAAGTAGAGTCATTCAATTTTTTATTAAATTCATTTTCTAATTTAAATTCAGTTCTCGTTAAACCGTCGTCATTCATATTAAATATAATAAATAGTATTTTTCTAGTTTACTTTAATCTGCCTTAATTAGCCTTTTGATTTCTAATTCTCCTGCTTAATGATTAGTGTACTATCACCTCACCCCTGTGATAAGAGTCTGTCCAAGCTTGATTATAAATTTTATCTTTAAGTCCTCAACTTAAAGATTGGCGCCCTTTACTTGCTTGGTTGCATTTCTCATTTGATGATTGTTCTCCGAGAAGGGAAGTCACAATAGCAGTGTCAGGTTTAGCTAGGGCCTCGTGGTCGCCAAACTACGTTTCTTGGGGGTTACCTCTTTTAGTTGCTTGTTACGACAGTCAGGAGAGGGACTTCTCTTATAAAGAGAACGTCTTCTAGTAAGAGCACGTGCTATACGATTGATACTGTCACTTCTTTTCAATAAGATGGCCATGGTTTGAATCCTACTCAGTGCACGTGGAAGTTTTGAAATGTTGAGTTACATCCCGTGGTTGGGATTCCACGTAAAACTGAACGCCCCTATATATTAATAGTCATGTAAAGCCACCGGTTTCTTTTAGACATGATATAGGCTTTGCTCCACACACTATCTTTCCATTCTTCTGCACTGTTCTGTTCTATCCTGGGTGTCTTTCGTTGCACTTTATTTTATTATTTTCTATTTATTTCTTCTGCCACTTTTGTTCCCGATCCGTCTTATACCCTCTCTGTTACTACTCACGCACGCACGCACGCACGCACGCACGCACGCACGTACGGTGTGATGGAACATCGTAATTGGAGCTTTCACTGCCTGCTCGATCTGCATCCAATGGCTGCTGATACCGCCTGCTCATTACAACATTTTAACTTGGCACTAAATGAAACACGGCCGACTCGATGCGTCGCTCTGGCTAGCTCGTTACCGGCCTTGACAATCGGGTCTACGCACTGTAATCGGAGTAGTTACACAGCGCGACACGTGGCGCTGGCGGCCTGACTATTTGCGGTAGAAATGCATACTTCTTTATGGAAAAGATATTGACTTCGATTGCCGATTTATCGTAATTGAGTGTTATGGAGAATGTTACATAGGTTAATACTGTTAAAATGATTAATCCTAAAGGTTGCCATCGTTGATATTTACCAAAATAATGCCGTGAAGTGAAACTGCGGAGAGATGGAGTAGTCCAGCTGACGTTCCGATATTGACTCTGACTGCCGATTTATCTTAATTTATGGAATAAAGAAGTATGTTACAATGACTAATACTGTTAAAATGATTAATCCTAAAGGCTACTTTCATTGATATGTGCCAAAATAACGTCGTGAAATGAAACTGTGGAGAGATGGAGTAGTTCAACTGACGTTCCTTAATTGTGAGGAATAATAGTAATCGCTTTTATTATCATCGCATTTACAGTAGATACATAGCTGAACTTACCACAATACTTTTGTCTTCTAATGTTAATCTTGAGATTAAGAGTCATTGCTCAATTTGTTTTAAAATTCTTAAAGTGCTGCTCTCAGGAAAGGGGCTGGACAAAACATAAGTCTTACCTTTTTTCTATATTCGTTGTATGGATAACAGAAATATTTTGACGCAAACATGTTTAAATTTTAATTTCTATATATGTAGTTTCAGATTACATTTCGGGCGAGTTGGCCGTGTGGTTAGGGGCGCGCAGCTGTGATCAAGCATCCGGGAGATAGTGGGTTCGAACCTCACTGTCGACTGCCCTGAAGATGGTTTTCCGTGGTTTCCCATTTTCACATCAGGCTGTACCTCAGTTAAGGCCACGGCCGATGCCTTCCCACTCCTAGCCCTTTCCTATCCCACCGTCGCCATAAAACCTATCTGTGTCGGTGCGACGTAAAGCAAATAGCAAGAAAACGAAGAACGTTAAATAAAAATTCAATCAGAGAAAAGTCTTGAGTAAATACACTGACTGACAGAGCAAATGCAACACCAAGAAGGAGTGGTCAGAACTTTATGCCAATTGCAGGGTAGACTGACGTCACTGAGGAATGCTCATGATGTGAAATGCGCCGCTGTGCTGCGCACGTAGCGAACGATAAATGGGACACGGCGTTGGCGAATGGCCCACTTCGTACCGTGATTTCTCAGCCGACAGTCATTGTAGAACGTGTTGTCGTGTGCCACAGGACACGTGTATAGCTAGGAATGCCAGGCCGCCGTCAACGGAGGCATTTCCAGCAGACAGACGACTTTACGAGGGGTATGGTGATCGGGCTGAGAAGGGCAGGTTGGTCGCTTCGTCAAATCGCAGCCGATACCCACAGGGATGTGTCCACGGTGCAGCGCCTGTTGCGAAGATGGTTGGCGCAGGGACATGTGGCACGTGCGAGGGGTCCAGGCGCAGCCCGAGTGACGTCAGCACGCGAGGATCGGCGCATCCGCCGCCAAGCGGTGGCAGCCCCGCACGCCACGTCAACCGCCATTCTTCAGCATGTGCAAGACACTCTGGCTGTTCCAATATCGACCAGAACAATTTCCCGTCGATTGGTTGAAGGAGGCCTGCACTCCCGGCCGGCGTCCGCTCAGAAGACTACCATTGACTCCACAGCATAGACGTGCACGCCTGGCATGGTGCCGGGCTAGAGCGACTTGGATGAGGGAATGGCGGAACGTCGTGTTCTCCGATGAGTCACGCTTCTGTTCTGTCAGTGATAGTCACCGCAGACGAGTGTGGCGTCGGCGTGGAGAAAGGTCAAATCCGGCAGTAACTGTGGAGCGCCCTACCGCTAGACAACGCGGCATCATGGTTTGGGGCGCTATTGCGTATGATTCCACGTCACCTCTAGTGCGTATTCAAGGTACGTTAAATGCCCACCGCTACGTGCAGCATGTGCTGCGGCCGGTGGCACTCCCGTACCTTCAGGGGCTGCCCAATGCTCTGTTTCAGCAGGATAATGCCCGCCCACACACTGCTCGCATCTCCCAACAGGCTCTACGAGATGTACAGATGCTTCCGTGGCCAGCGTACTCTCCGGATCTCTCACCAATCGAACACGTGTGGGATCTCATTGGACGCCGTTTGCAAACTCTGCCCCAGCCTCGTACGGACGACCAACTGTGGCAAATGGTTGACAGAGAATGGAGAACCATCCCTCAGGACACCATCCGCACTCTTATTGACTCTGTACCTCGACGTGTTTCTGCGTGCATCGCCGCTCGCGGTGGTCCTACATCCTACTGAGTCGATGCCGTGCGCATTGTGTAACCTGCATATCGGTTTGAAATAAACATCAATTATCCGTGCCGTCTCTGTTTTTTCCCCAACTTTCATCCCTTTCGAACCACTCCTCCTTGGTGTTGCATTGTCACTTTCAGTCAGTGTAAATTGTAAACTGTTCATTGCTCAGGTAACAACACTTCATAGGCCTACGTTGGCTTTATCGTCATAAGAGTAATGGTTCTTACTTGTCAGTGTTTAATTCAGATTATCTTGGATAAAAAATGTGTTGTGTTGCTGTCATATGGCAAATACGACTCCGCCTAAAGGATTATTCAACGAAAGAAAATTTAGGGGTAAAAAATATCCGATTAGCGTGATCAGTTGCCACCCCTGGAGGCCCGGGTTCGATTCCTAGCCCTGCCACGAAATTTCAAAAGTGGTACGAGGGCTGGAACGGGGTCCACTCAGCCTTGGGAGGTCAGCTGAGTAGTGGGGGGGGGGGGGAATTCCCACCTCAGCCATCCTCGAAGTGGTTTTCCATAGTTTCCCACTTCTCCTCCAGGCAAATGCGGGGATGGTTCCTAACTTACAGGCCGCTTCCTTCCCTCCTCCTTGTCTATCCCTTCCAATCTTCCCATCCCCAACGCAAGGCCCTTGTTCAGCATAGCAGTTGCGGCCGCCTGGGCGAGGTACTGGTCATCCTTCCCAGTTGTATCCCCAGACCCGAAGTCTCATGCTCCAGGACACTACCCTTGAGGTGGTGAGGTGGGATCCCTCGGTGAGTCCGAGGCAAAAGTCAACCCTGGAGGGGTAAACAAATAAAGAAAGAAAGAAAGAAAGAAAGAAAGAAAGAAATATCCGGAAAAGAAACGGAAAACTAAGGTGAAAGTGCTAACTGCTTTGAGCCACTCCGTAGTTTTGTCCTGGTCTACAGAGAATTCGTGAAATGATAGTGTGCCTTTGCTCTTTTTTTTTTCTGTTCGAAATACAAAAAGGTACACAGCAATACATATTCGAATATTTCCTAACACAGTTAAAGAAAAGCAAATCACTACACCATTAAAAAAAACGAATTAGTGCATAAACTAAAATTCTTGTTTAGGACGAAGTTACAGCGAGAAATCACTTTGAGCCACTCATTACATTCGTTCTTGTTTGCAGAAAATTTCTGCTCTAAGTAGCCTACAAAAGGGCGCACAATAATGTCACAAATTCCAAGATTTGTAAACACAATTTAAAAAATATAATCACCACACTACACAATAAAAAAATAAACTCACTAGAGCATAACTATCAATTCTCAATATCAAGCCAACAAGCACCTCACAGCGAACACACTGCCAACATTTACGACAGCAAAACGATACAAAAAAACTGGAAATGTGGCAATTTGCGATATATAGCTTCCTGTCGGTGACTAGGAGGCCAGCGCTCCAGCGGCATTATGGTGAAGCTTTCCAATTACAGCTTTATGTTGGGCTTCACAAGCGTCAAGTCCGATATAAGGGACCAACTATAAAAAGGATTCTTAAATTCAAACTCTCATTTCTGTAGAAGTCTTCCTCGTGAACAGTCGATATTTTCTTCTGATGACGCAGAGCAAAGTTATCTGCGAAACATAGAGTTTCACCTTGTTTTCTTGACATGGCATAAGTCTAAAAGCCTATATCGTGTCTACAAGTACGGGCCGTGAAAGCATCAATGTTAACACCGGCTTCCTTGCTTCGAATAGGACTCCAAGAACATATTTTTAACCAACTGTTACAGACAAAAGACATGGAGGATGGCCTCGTGATGTTTGGGAGAAATAAATTTGCATATTGCTGAAGAAAAAATGAGAACAATGACAATATAATGGATCAGCAGCTGGAGATAGACCTGACGAATCAGAATTGGTTTATGTGCAGAGTAATTCGGAATGAATGCGACAGCGGCTAGTATGTTGTGTGGGAGGGCACACTGGTCATTTTTTAAGAAACGGTCCATGTTCGATAATGCATGGTTTGGATACTGTAGAGCAGGGCCTCTCAAACGCCCAAAATCTCACGCGTGCAAACTGAGGTGCAGAGTTCCTGTGCATAGTGCATCGGGCCCACTCGGCTCGGCTCGGACCAACTCTTTGTCTCTGGGCTACTCGGCTAAGCTCGGCTCAACTCGGCTCGGAAATGGTGTGCTACGGAGCAAGTGAGGAAGAGGGAGACAGGCGGAGCGAGCGAGACAAGCGTGGGGAAAGAGAGAGACAGCGCTATTGCTCCAAATCGAGGAGTGGGGGTCTGCACTTTGGTCAAGCAAGCGAAGTCATCTTTTGCACCGTGCACGGTGCATGCACCCTGAGAGGCCCTGCTGTAGAGCATCAAAATTTGACAACACTTCAGATATGACGATCGGTGTACATTGTACATTTTGTCAAGAAACCTGCACCAGCCTAACAAGAGAATACTTGCTGTTTTTTTTAATTAGTAATACTATGGCAGTAAAAACTGAAATAAATATTAACGAAAAGAGAAATGATGGGGATATTTTGAAGGCTGATGGGAGTATATGAGAATAAAGCTATAACACAGTAAATGAAGAAAATAGATTAATTTTATGGAAAAAAGATATGGAAGTGGCATACTACTAAAAGACTATGGTGAAACAAACTCCAGAGAGAAAAATGTAGATGGAAAGGGGATAGGAAAAATCGAAAATGAGCTTGAACTTTACACTCTTGTTAAGCTATTAACAAGGAATGGAAGACACCAGGGAGATCAGAAAAACTACGTAATGATATAAAAGCAATATGAGAAAAGATATGTAAAGGGGATGAAAACAGAGGAGATGCATGTAGCTAGTAGTAACCATATGCATGTGGAGGTATCCTACACTCCATGACTTAGTCTAGGAAGTATCTCAAATGCTAAGTTCACAGGATATAATCATTAATTCAAGATACGTCCAAGTATTCATGGAATATGCCGTATACCTAAATAATTTTGTAACTTTTTCTTAGTTGGATCATCTTTAATATTGTGTATTATAAAAAACGAACATCTGTTTAGAAAATAAATTTGCTCATTTCGAACATTGATATAGAAATTAGGAATATGTTTTTGAAGACTTTCGTCTGGAGCATGGCATTGTATGGAAGTTAAACATGGACGATAAATAGCTAAGAAAGAAAGAAAGAAAGAAAGAAAGAAAGAAAGAAAGAAAGAAAGAAAGAAAAATAGAAGCTTTTGAAATGAGGTGTTACAGAAGAATGCTGAAGGTGAGGTTGACAGATCGAATCATGAATGAAAATATACAGAATCGAATTGTTGAGAGGAGATAGAATGACAGAACACATCTTAAGACGCTCAGGACTTGTTCTGTTGAATTTTGAGGGAAGTGTAGACGGTAAGAATGCTAGGGGTAGACCAAGGTATGAATATGGCAAGCAGATTCGAGCAGATGTAGGATGTAGTAGTTAAATAGAAATGAAAACTTTAGCACAGGATAGGGTGGCATGTAGGGCTGCATCAAACCAGTATATGCACTGATGACTCAAACAACAACACATCTATTAATAATGATTACACTGATTAGAATAAATGAATACGTTGTCCCCAGTTGGTCATTCGTGACTGAGAGAGAAGAGAATTCATTAATTCATAACAAGAGCATAACAACGTGCATTGAATTACACAAGGGGTTCGATGTTTCTATCTGCTCAACATGCTAATAGTGTCCGACTCGTTGGCTGAACGGTCAGCGTACTGGCTTTCGGTTCAGAGGGTCCCGGGTTCGATTCCCGGCCGGGTCGGGGATTTTGACCTTACTTGGTTAATTACTACGGCACGGGTGCTGGGTGTATGTGTTGTCTTCATCACCATTTCATCCTCATCACGACGCGCAGGTCGCCTACGGGGGTCAAATAGAAAGACATGCTCGAATCCGTCCTGGGATATCCCGGCACTAAAAGCCGTACGACTTTTCATTTCATGATAATAGTTCCAGCACTCGTTCTAAATCAATCTGTGTAGCCGTAACCACCTTGCAGTGATGATGATGATGATGATGATGATGATGATGATGATGATGACAACGGTAACTTTGCTGTCTAGGAGGCAAATAAATTATCCAAGTATTTTACGATATTGAAATCTCTTGCTCTTTCCATTCGAAGTATTCCACTGTGATCAGAAGAAATGGAAGTCGGATGACGCAGTGATCGGATATGATGTGGATGTCGTAAAATTTTCGAATCAGTCATGTGCAAGTTTCTGGAGCTGGACAGACATATATATATTATGATAGAACACGGCAACCTTTGTGTTTCTAGTTCTGGCTTGTCTCTTAGATATTGTTCAGTTACCCCACATGACTGCAGTATACATCCGAATAGTTAGATTATGTAGTAGTTCAATTACAGAATTAATTCGAAACTTCGCTAGAACGGAGGACGCTGGCCGCACGGTTCGGGTCGCGTAGCTGTGAGGTTGCATTCGGGAGATGGTGGGTGCGAATCCCACCGTCGGCAGCCCTGAAGATGGTTTTCTATGATTTCCCACTTTTTTTTACTACTACTAAACAAACAAAACAAACCCCATGGCGCTACAGCCCTTGAATGGCCTTAGCCTATCAAGCGACCGCTGCTCAGCCCGAAGGCCTGCAGATCACAAGGTGTCGTGTGGTCAGCACGACGAATCCTCTCGGCCGTTATTCTTGGCTTCCTACACCGGGGCTATCTCACCTTCAGATAGCTCCTCAATTCCAATCACGTAGGCTGAGTGGACCTCGAACCATCCCTCAGGTCCAGGTTAAATTCCCTGACCTGGCCGGGTATCGAACCCGGGGCCTCCGGGTAAGAGGCAGGCACGTTACCCGTACACCACCGGGCCGGCACTACTACTACTTTTAAATATACCGGTATGGTGTGTTGTGTAGCTCACACGGTAAAGCGCCAGTCTGCTGAGCTGAAGTTGGCGGATTCGATCCCGGCTCAGTCCGGTGGTATTCGAATGTGCTTAAATATGTCATCCTCGTGTCGGTAGATCTATCGGCAGCATGTAAAAGAACTGCTGTGGGACAAAATGCCGGCACTTCGGATTCTCCGAAAACCGTAAAAGGAGTTAGTGGGACGTAAAGCCAATAACATTATTAAAGTAGTTGGTGGGACATAAACTTATTATTACTATTTATTATTATTATTATTATTATTATTATTATTATTATTATTATTATTATTATCATTATCATTATTATCTATCTTAATCTGTTTACCCTCCAGGGTTGGATTTTCCCTCGGACTCGGCGAGGGATCCCACCTCTACCGCCTCAAGGGCAGTGTCCTGGAGTTTCAGACTTTGGGTCGGGGATACAACTGGGGAGAATGACCAGTACCTCGCCAAGGCAACCTCACCTGCTATGCTGAACAGGGGCCTTGTGGAGGGATGGGAAGATTGGAAGGGATAGACAAGGAAGAGGGAAGGAAACGGCCGTGACCTTAAGTGAGGTACCATCCCGGCATTTGCCTGGAGGAGAAGTGGGAAACAACGGAAAACCACTTCCAGGATGGCTGAGTGGGCCCCGTTCCAGCCCTCGTACCACTTTTCAAATTTCGTGGCAGAGCCGGGAATCGAACCCGGACCTCCGGGGGGTGGCAGCTAATCATGCTAACCACTACACCACAGAGGCGTACATTATTATTATTATTATTATTATTATTATTATTATTATTATTATTATTATTATTATTATTCTTGATACCGGGATTTCGTGGTGGACAGAGGTTAAAGAAGGTGCGGGCATGGATGGGTCGATATAAGACAATCAGAAGATTAATTTAAAACTTTGAAATTAGAGCTATATGTCTTTTTTCCTGCTATTTTTGGCTTCTTTTCCTATGTAAAATTCTAATAAATAATTCGCTAAGCAGAAACAGTTACAGAACTAGCTCGTTAGTTAAGGTACAATGTAGGAAAAATCAACAAATTGTCAATTAACAATCTAAGCTTAAAGCCCCCAATTTACAAGAGTAACTTGAGCACTACCACTCCATTCACTCAGTAATCAAGGGGACGGATCTCCCAATTTCTTTTACACCATAGTAAAAGCATCTTTACCGAGCTCGATAGCTGCAGTCGCTTAAGTGCGGTCAGTATCCAGTATTCGGGAGATAGTAGGTTCGAACCCCACTGTCGGCAGCCCTGAAAATGGTTTTTCCGTGGTTTCCCATTTTCACACCAGGCAAATGCTGGGGCTATACCTTAATCAAGGCCACGGCCGCTTCCTTCCCACTCCTAGCTCTTTCCTGTCCCATCGTCGCCATAAGACCTATCTGTGTCGGTGCGACGTAAAGCAACTAGCAAACAAACAAAAAAAAAAAAAAAAAAAAAAAAACCTCTTTGCTCTTCAAATTTATCTAGGAGACTACTCTCCAAACCTTATAACATTACAGCCTTCCAAAGGCACCATTCAACAGAGCGTCTTTGCTCTATAAAATGTATGCTAGGAACCTATTTCCAGAAATTTCCAGGCTTATCAAAGGCACAACCAACATTCAAGCAATGTGCTCAACAGTCTACCATCTTTACATAAAGAGAATGAAATATAATTTCACAGGGGTATCGAATACCCATTCTATCAGGTCCTTTGTGAAAGAAAAAACAACAGGTTAAAGTTACTGGCCCAAAAATCAAAAATGATGAGAAGGCGGACACTTGCACTCCTTGAAAATTGAAATGAAAAGTTTAAAAACCTATTTTGGCTTATGGCCCGAAGTTACAGAGGCTAAGTCTATACTACTGAGGTGACTAAATAGAGAAAATATTTAAGTTACAAAGATTACAAACTGGAAAAGGTTACAAAATCATAGTCAGCTCGAAATTAAGTTGATAGAGAACACGACAGGGTCGCTCACTCCCTACTCCCTGATTGCGGTTAAGTTCCTTTGGCTTGTTTGAAATTTACATTAGAATTTGGAATTCACATTTTAGAAAATTAAAGTTACATTGTTAAAGATTGGAAACCTTCCCCTTGAGCTAGCTTTCAAGGACTATCACTTATTTAAACCATGACTGCATTGTTACAGATTGGAAACCTCCCCCTCGAGCTAGCTTTCAAAGACTATCACTTAGTTAAACGATGACTGCATTGTTAAAGATTGGAAACCTTCCCCTTGAGCTAGCTTTCATGGACTATCACTTACTTAAACCATGACTGCATTGTTAAAGATTGGAAACCTTCCCCTTGAACTTGCTTTCAAGGACTATCACTTGGTTAAACCAAGACTGCCATTACCTTGAGCTGATGGACTACTCGAAGATGGACGAGGCACCTCCGCATTCCTTTACACACACACAGGGACACACTAGACTGGAGCGATGAATAAGACAATCTGGTCCGAAAATGTGTCGGCTTTTATACCCGAGAGGAAGGTTCCAGAAAACTCTGGGCTAAGGCCCGACACACCGTCAATTTTGATTGGGTAATTACATAAATACAAGACACCATCGATTGGCTGAAAAATAAATATACAACATTTCCTATTGGGAACATCTTAAGTTGGCGGGAAGAGATGGAAGTGTTGTAACCTTTAACCACGGCCGACTGCTTTAATACACCAAAGACAAAGAATAATCAGTTCAGTTTAGAAAGCCTAGGAATACAAAATTACTTAATAATTTTAGTAGTCATTCTTCACATCAGAGGATATAACGCAAATTTATAGTAGAGACATATGTAGGAAAATGTCCAAACTTCTTGTATTAGTTGTTGCGACTTTTAGATGGTAGATAGTGTTCTCTCAGGCGCCTTATTTAAATTAACGGGGCGGGTGTACCTTCCGGTACAATTATTATTATTATTATTATTATTATTATTATTATTATTATTATTATTATTATTATTATTATTATTATTATTATTAATGCGTTGTATTTTTCAGGTGCGGAATTTCTTCCAGTTCGAGAGAGAACATCCGAAGCTGTGCGCTGGTCTGGTGCCTTCCAAAAACAAGAACATCTTCCTCCAAGGAATCCTAACCATCCTACCTACCAGAGATCAATATGGTCGTCGCATGCTCCTTCTGGAATGTGGACGTAAGAATTTATTGAGTCAATGGTTACTGTTGTAGCCCAGTCTTTGTATTCAGTATTTTAGTTAGGGTGGAACTTAGGAAGAGATTACATTCCAGAGATACAGTCTATATGTTTCAATCTGTAGAACAATAATTTTCTAGTTGTCATTCTAATACAAATTTTTAAGTATAATTTTATTTTTACAACTGATTGGGAAGGTATCTGTCGTGGCCTTATTTGAGGTACATCTGCAGCATTTATCTAATGTGATTCATTAATCATTGCCCCAGAGGAGTGCGACAGGCTTCGGCAGCCGACACAATTCCTATCCTCGCCGCTAGATGGGGGCTTCATTCATTCCATTCCTGACCCGGTGAAATGACTAGAAACAGGCTGTGGATTTTCATTCATTTTCATTTTTCAGAATATATACCAAATTAAATTATATTGTATTTGTTGTACACCATCAAATATGCTACCTTACAGACCAACTAAAGCATTAAATAACCAACTAATTAATTTAATATCTATTCACGCTACATTACATAATATTTATATCTGTTTAAGTAGACTCAAGTTCATAGAGGTGTTTGTACTTGGACTAACGTACTAGGTGGACTTACTAATTGTCGAAAAGTGCATAAATTTTGTTCCAATGAGTAGTACTTGATACTTGCTATTTTTATTTGTCGTAATACTGGAAATAGTAGTGTCACTTCCTTCGTGATGCACAGGCCGTACTGTAGCCCCGATGATATCACGCAAGGAGGCGAACTCTTTGCTCCTTCCGACCCGCGTAATGCGAGCACATGTACAGGATACGACTGTGCCTTGTAGTTAAGAAATAATCTCAAACGCTGTGTTAATATAAAAAGTGAGATCATTAACATAGGTAATTGTCTGATGTGTCGGAAGTTAGATCTGTGTAATTTTAGGAGGAGTATATTTAAAATTTGATCAAAGCGGTCAAATCATAACGAATATTTACTCTTCCATGTACCCAATAAATCATAATTATCGTGCATTCATAAAAATATGCAGATAACGAACGTTCAACAATAAAAATGGTAATAAGTCTTTGCCACGATATCCCTAGACAGTCATAAATACAGTGGAGCTATCGTGGGCTTCTTTGCTTGGAACTTCAATCAATCACTACTGATCTGCATTTAGGGCAGTCAACCTGGTGGCAGACTTCCTATCTGTTGTTTTCCTAGCCTTCTCTTAAATTATTTCAGTGACATTGGAAATTTATTGAACAACTGCCTTGGTAAGTTATTCCTAACTCCTCTTCCTATAAAATAATGAATATTTGACCCAATTTGTCCTCTTGAATTCCAACTTTATCTTCATATTGTGATCTTTCCTACTTTTAAAGACGCCACTCAAACTTATTCGTCTACTGATCTCATTCCACGCCATCTCTCCACTGACAGCTCGGAACTTAGTCGAGCAGCTCGTCTCCTTTCTCCGAAGTGTTCCCAGCCCAAACTTTACAACATTTTTGTAACGCTACTCTTTTGTCGGACATCACTCAGAACAAATTGAGCTGCTTTTCTTTGGATTTTTTCCACTTCTTGAATCAAGTAATCCTGGTGAAGGTCCCACACGCTGGACCCATACACTAGTTGGGGTCTTACCAGAGACTTATATGCCGTCTCCTTTACATCCTTACTACAGCCCCTTAATATCCTCATAACCATGTGCAGAGATCTGTACCCTTTATTTACAATCATATTTACGTGATTACTGCAACGAAGATCTTTCCTTATACTAACACCTAGGTAGTTACGATGATCCCCAAAAGGAACTTTCCCCCCATCAACGCAGTAATTAAAACTGAGAGGACTTTTCCTATTTGTGAAACTCACAACCTGACTTTTAACCCCGTTTATCATCATACCATTGCGTAATGTCCATCTCACACCATTATTGAGGTCATTTTGTAGTTGCTCACAATCTTGTAACTTATTTATTTACTCTGTATAGAATAACATCACCTGCAAACGGCCTTATCTCTGATTCCACTTCTTTACACATATCATTGATTAAAAAAAAGAAAATATAAAGGTCCAATAATACTGCCTTGAGGAATTCGCCTCTCAATTTTTACAGGGACAGATAAAGCTTCGCGTACTGTAATTCTCTGAGTTCTATTTTCTAGAAATATATCCACCAATTCAGTCACTCTTTTGTCTAGTCCAATTGCACTCTGGCACTATCCTCGACGAAACTAAATTGCATTGCTTGTAATACGTGAATATTGTCTACTAGCATAAGTTTACTGTGAATAGTTTAAAGTGTATGTATAATAGTGTCAAAATCATTTAATAGAAAGTTGAGTTTTGTAAACTGCATTTAGTTCAGGGTGTCCACCAAATCCAGATTTTAAAATTCCCTGACATTTCTCTGTTTTCCAGACATAAAAACTAGTTTTTTCCCTGACACAAAATGACAAAACACAAAATTATAAAGGAAGTATCAGTAATATTAAAATACATTTTAAAAAAGCAATTAATGTGCATATTAAATTTCAAAACTTGGAAGTTTAATTTAGTTGAACCATTTGGACCATCCATTGAAATTTGTAAGTTTTTTTTTTTTAGATAGAATCCTTGCTGTGCTTGCAAAAAAAACCATTAACAAATCTGAGGAGGTAGAGTGACCAAGAAACATGGAATCAAAATAAGAAGTGCATACTTCATTAGTATCAGGATTGAAACAATGAACTACAAGATCCATTTGGTCCATCTGAGAAACTTTATTCAGTGACTCGTCAAACCCAACGGTGAAATGTGTGCACTTACTCAAGAACTTGTTTATGGAAATAGAGAACTAAACCATGAATGATTCTATACGCAACTTTTGTTCTGTGCAGTTGAACTTTCGAAGTTATTTCAGAGTCTGGAAACAAACGTACACTAGCTTCACTGGCACGTAAAGAATGGTGTTGCATGAGAGTATGCATGCACCATATAATCTCAGCTTTGGTTACTTGCTCTCTTGAAAGATAATTCTGTAGACATTATTTAATTTATTTTCCGGGTTGAACCGTGTTGTACTTGTACGCATATCACGTACAGTTTGCCGGCGTTTCGAATACATTGCAGTATTCTTTGTCAAGGCGACTGAAATACCCCTACTCGATCCGAGGTAATCAGTCTCCCAGGCAGAAATTACAACACGGTTCAACCCGGAAAATAAATTAAATAATTCTTCACACCGTGGAAGCTTCACTTCTAAGATTCTGTAGACATCTCGTCTCTGGTGAACCTTCTTTAATGGAAGAAGAAGAAGAAGTGGAGTCATATGTGATAAAGTTCGTTGTGGTAGCTGTGGCAGGCAGAGGGCAACTTGTGCGCGGCCAGGTATTATCTACTGAGTTTAAGTCTCTTGTTACTTCACTATTCGAATGTTCCTTTTCAAAATAACTTGAAAGGGATGACGAGAACTGGCTGAACTTGACACTACTGGCATGCATCTTTCCTCCCATGTGACTTTTTTAATGCCTGCTTCCCCACGTTGCTAACAGTAAATGATGTTTTACATATTATGCAGATAATAATAATAATTTCGTGTGGCTATTTCTAGCCGAGTGCAGCCCTTGTAAGGCAGACCCTCCGATGAGGGTGGGCGGCATCTGCCGTGTAGGTAACTGCGTATTATTGTGGTGGAGGATAGTGTTATGTGTGGTGTGCGAGTTGCAGGAATGTTGGGGACAGTACAAACACCCAGCCCCCGGGCCATTGGAATTAACCAATGAAGGTTAAAATCCCCGACCCGGCCGGGAATCGAACCCGGGACCCTCTGAACCGAAGGCCAGTACGCTGACCATTCAGCCAACGAGTCGGACATTATGCAGATTACAATATTATGCAATATGCTGAAAATTTGTCTTGAGGCATGGGTTTCAACCATGTTCTGAAAGTACCATCAAGCAGCCACCTTTCATTAAACAAAGTTTTCCTTGGCTTTGATGAAGATATTGTTAGCTGAAAAAAGAAGATAAGGACATTGTAAAAATATTTTAAATAGTCCTAATTCCGCACAGCTTTCTTCTAAATTGACAGTTCGTAAAACCTGTGAGCATTGCCTTATCTAAGCTGCCAGCACTCTACTGCTTCAATAACAGCTGATGCAATATAACTGCGGCACAAAGCCCTCGTAAAATGTAATACCGTACTACAAAAATCACACGCGAATCACAGGTGAAAACAAATTCGCAAATCCTAACAATATCCGATACAAACAAGAATAGGTACATTATTAATACGAATAAAAGAAATAAATTATTTGCGACTAATGACTGGCATAGGAAGGATGTTACATGGCTGATTGAGACCACGGTGCCAATTTTTGCTGAGTCACATTCTTGCCACTTGTCTTTCATGAACTATACTGAGGTATGATACACAGACTAACTATATACTAACCAACACATGGATGTAAATACAATTCCATCTACACTGAACACTATTAAACCTATACCACACACAGAGTGAGGTAGTTTAACCACATGGTGATGTAGACAATACAATTGTCAGCCAGGTTTCGAAATTGCACTCAACCGATATTAATCGATATGAATGGCAGCTTGGGATTGGCTGGATCAAGACCGAATACATCCAAACATACTTCACAAACTCAAAACCTCTTAACCAACAAATAACCTGCATCCTTACGTCGCACCGACACAGATAGGTCTTATGGCGACGATGAGACAGGAAAGTCCTAGGAATGGGAAGGAAGCGGCTGTGGTCTTAATTAAGGTACAGCCCCAGCATTTGCCTGGAGTGAAAATGAGAAACCACAGAAAACCATCTTCAGGGCTGCCGACAGTGGGATTCGAATCCACTATCTCCTGAATGCGAGCTCACAGCTGTGCGCTCCTAACCGCACGGCCAACTCGCCCGGTAACCTTCATCTTACAATGCGATGTCACTATTTTAAATCTTGTTCTGTATTCACAAAATTACACATGATATTACAAGCTACTAGTCGTGCCTCAAAACTTCCGAACCCCTCACACGAAAGATAGGTTGGAAACTCAACGTGGCGCAGCCCAAATGGTGTTACGATGCACTACACATTTACACAAGGCTTACCTACGTCAGCGCATTTAATAATAATAATAATAATAATAATAATAATAATAATAATAATAATAATAATAATAATGATTATGAGCACTCGAATGAGTATTAAGCTTAAGAGAATTTCACACTTTTCTGCATTCAGTCAGTGTTTTGTGTCTGTTTTTACATTTTACGAGGCAGTAACTATTGCACAAGTCATTACACAGTAAACAAACACAGTCATCCGTTGGGTTGTGGAATTTTGTCTATATGCATATATTGTTGTGGAAGCCATGCATTTAAGCGATTAGAAAAACTGAGAACGCAATATAGGCCAAATTCATCAAGCTCGCCATTCCTCAACAACACAGAATATTCAATAGTAAGCAGATCAAAACATTGAAAATTCGATCAATCTATCATATAGCTATTGATATTATTGGTTACTTCACATTCGAGATCACACCTTATTAACTTTTCATTACGATTTATTCCTGGCATAAAAGACATGCCCTAGAGTAATGTTATAAGAACTGAAAAATGTGTTCATATTACATGGATAAATACAGTATGTCAATTTTATCTGGCAGAAGAATGAATTTCCAGAATTTTTCCTGAATTCCCTGACATTTCCAGGTTTTCCCGTTATTTATCGAATTCCCTGACATTTCCCTGTTTCCCAGGTTTTCCATACGGGTGGACACCCTGTTAGTTTTACAATTTAGACTGTTTTTTTCTTTTACTTCGCACGTTCTCATTATTACCCAATCCAAGAAAGAACACATATCTGGGTTCACTTTGTTACCGATCATCTGTTACTTTTAGGATTGTTCAGTATCAACAATAAAACGCACTGCTATAAATCTACATAACAATAAGAAAGTCGAAAGCAGAACTCATCATCAGCTCGGGAAAATGAGAAACATATTCTTGTATTCTTCGTAATAAAGTTATGTTTTCGATTAGGGTTTTCGTCTTCCATAAAAGTTTCCTGTCCTCATTCGAAGGAAATGAGAATACTGGTGTATAGTTACTTGTGTAGTTGGATATTCGTTGTGATGCGCATAACCGTTTTGGCATTGTGGCAGTTTATTTCAAATTGCTACACATATTTCGACGAAAAAGTGCTATACGGTAACAATTCAATTAATAAATTCCACTAGATGCATTACGTCCCTACAATTTACAACACTCACCACATGAAAGTAACATACGTAACCTAAACTATGAGTTATTATCTCAATAATAACCCTTTATGTAAATCCTGATTTGATAAGTTCAGAGAACAAGCATGTAGTATACTTAAAAATAAAGGTCTGTCTTTCAACAGTTACAATTATCCAAAGAATGCTCCCAATGAATATGTATTACATACATAAACACAATTCATAACATTCATTTAGGGCCGCCCTAATCGATCAGCTGACGGGCTTGGCGCTCTTCGTACAGTACGGCCTGTACATCACGAAGGCAGTGGTAGTGTGAAGGGATGGCAACGATATATCGGTTTTTAGGAAATACCGATATTTTCCTTTCGATTTATCGATATATCGATACCGAAATTTTGATTCAATTTATCACACAATATATCGGTTTTTCCATAAATATATCGTTTTTCTTTGAATCAACACCTCCTAGATAATAAGGCCTAACAACAGCGTGGTGACGTCACGCTATAGAGGCGATGGCAATGCAGAGAAACGCGGAACATGGTTAAACACAGACATGATTTTAATATTTTTTGCCAATGGAATAATTTATTTACTAACAAATAGCGTTTCAAATTTAAAGGATATTGAATTATACTGTCGTTATTACCGTATTTTAGTGACTCTGCCATTAAAGATAAACAGCAAACAGTTGTAAAACACGACAGCATTTTGCAATGTTAACTTACTTAGGCCGAATTGCTACAGCACAACAGGATGTTAAAAATATATTTCATTTTAAATAGGCATTACATAATCTTAAAAGAAAACTAGCACGTATAATATTAGCATAGGTCTAACATCTAAGCTGATGTAGCATCACTGGCAGTGTTTGCACATGAGCCTACAATGTTTCCTCCCTTGAAGTTCATGCATGGTTTAATGAGAATTTCACCTATCATCGATGTTACCAATATGTCATTCTTTTCGAAACCATAAACTTTATGTTTTATGTATTCCAGAAAGTATGTAAGTTTCTATCCCTTCACCACGGGGTTGGCCATAAATTTTTAAACATAGGAGATATCAGACAGAAGGTTGAACAAATAACAAGAAAATCATACACATACTCCTTTATGAACTAAGAAATGTTTTAACTGTGACTATTAAATTAACTGTGGGGACATCACCCTCGGTGTTCAATTCACCAACTAGGACTAGAATGAACTTATTTCTTGAATCTTTCTACACATTGTTACACTCATTCCTTGTGATGCAGCTATGATGTTTTGTAACTAAAGTATATACCGCATTTGTATTAGTAATTTTGTCCACATACACATTATAAATATTTTATACTTTAATAAAACCCGTTTAGAATAAAAGCCATGTCCTATAAGATGATTACATATGCTATGCAGTATGGTTGCCTTGATGTATCGATGTACAGAAAAATTACTTATGTTCCCTTGATCACATTATAACAACCATAAGGTAACAACATGTTTATTGTACTTTTCAGCTGTGTAAGATTGTGGATTGAAATTCTGTGTATGAGACATATACTATCTTCAATCGCTCTGTTTATTGGTCCTCTTTCTATTCTACATCTTTGCCTGGTTCTTCTCTTCATCTGCCAGAATGTGACTATAAATATGATGGGCAGTTGGGAAATATATAAGCCACTGCAGTCTCTGGCAGTCATGGTCTTGGAAGATGGTGATTGTGGTGATTATTGTTTTAAGAGGAAGAACAACTAGGCAACCATCCTCTATATAACACTAATCAGAGAGAATAAAATAGAAGGGGTCCGACACTTCGAAAAATGAAGGTATCGGCCAAAGGAAGACAAGGGCCACGAAGGGCAGGAAAATGAAAGACTCCCTAGGCCTCCATACGTAATACCGTCGGGGTCTGAAAAGAACAAGAGTTGACCAAGGAAGTCGGATAGGATAGATGAAAGTGAAAAGCCTGGTACAAGTAAGTGGAAGCAATGCCAGGACTCAGCTGAGGGCCCCGTGGTCGCCAACCCACGCTCCAAAGTTCAGAGCCCCTGAGGCCCCTTTTAGTCACCTCTTACGACAGGCAGGGAATACCGTGGGTGTTATTCTACCGCCCCCACCCATAGGGGGTAGGTCTTGGAAAACGAGTAGTTAAAAGTTTTTCCTGAGGATCAGTACCAGTTACTTTCCATAAAATATTGTATCACCGACTTTGAAATATCTGTGGCATACCTGTAAAATAATGTATCACCGTGAGCGAAATTCGTGCATTTACAGAGTGAATCGGTCTACACCAGCAGCTCTTGTAGGTGGTATGTTTTAATGCGTATAATAATAATAACAATAATAATACCGTTGAAATAATGTATCCCATGATTGTGAGCTAACATAACCTTATATCATTGAAGAGTAAATATGCCTACATATCACCAGCTGTTGCGTGTAGTTAAATACGCCATAGGCCTATGCTCATTATGATTATGTGAGAATGTAATAATAAGTTACTCACCATTGAGTTATTAGCAAATCTGTAGTGTTGTCTTGGAATTGCACGTAAACATAGTAAACATATCTGCCGCATAACCTCGTCTTTCGTAAACCTAATGCATGCACTTCGTTATCACTTTCAGAATTCTCCTTACAGTTGAGTACGCAACACATCAGTACCATTGCGTACAACAGTATTAGCAATTAGCACCATTAAACGAATTAAAATTCTTCTAATTTCAGCGTTACATGGCCAAACTCACTGCTGTGTTATTACTGAAAAGGTTCAAGCTTGCCTCGCAATGCTGACGTCACAGTATATTCCCAGAACGGTTGTGAGGCCTTATATATCTAGGAGGTTTTGTTTGAATTATTATTTTCATTAACAACATCCGCACTAGAGAACGCCGATAATTCTCTAAGAGATAGTGCTAGTGAAGGTGGAATTGCAGCCTGGAAATATCCAATCTAATCAATACCTTGCTCTGAGCCACTGATAGACTGGACTATAGTTCGAATACAAAGGTGGAATATGTACCACCGTTGGCTACATGATTAGTAGTAAGGCCTCCGCATGGCAGTTTACACAGCGTGAAATACGTTCTAGTTCCAGAGTCGCCGCTAGACTTCGTTTTAGTCCTCCGCTATGTAACAACACAGACGTATGTGGAAACTGTGAAGCAAAAGGTAAGTTAGTGAGTTTTTAGGTGAGATAAGCCTTAAAAATAATTATAAGAGGCGTGGATTTGCGTATTCAGCTTGTGGTGAGTAGGTTGTATGGTTTATATATAAATGTAAGATTAAGAAAATAGAAGCCTTCGTGGCACAGGTGGCAGCGCGCCAGGCTCTCACCGCTGGACTTCGTGGTTCAAATCCCCGTCACTCCATGTGATATTTGTGCTGGCCAAAGTGCAGGCAGGACAGGTTTTTCTCCGGAGTTTCCCTGCCATCATTCATTCCAGCAGCATTCTCCAATATCATTTCATTTCATCTGTCAGTCGTTAATCATTGCCCCAGAGGAGTGCGACAGGCTTCGGCAGCCGGCACAGTTCCCATCCTCGCCGCCGGATGGGGCTTCATTCGTTTCATTCCTGACCCGGTCAAATGACTAAACAAGCTGTGGATTTACATTATGAAAATGTTTTGTGCATATTGATAAATATACGAGAGCTGAGAGAGTATTTATTTTAAACATTCTGTTTCAGGGTGTTTATTGCGCGTGGTAAACAATGGTTTATTGTTGTGTACCATTTTGCCAAAGTAAACTTCAGAAATGTAGTGGCATTTCTTTCCACGAGCAAATGTAGAACTACGAGAAAAATCGGTCAAAATTACATCATGTCGGAGTTGCCTGTGGCAACCTTCCTCGAAGTCTGCGGTATGTAGTAAACATTTTGAAAGCACATGCTTTAGATTTCTACTAAAACTAGCCGCAATCAATGCCATCACCTTTTTCAGGGTTTTCATCGTATTTGCGTGGGAAGACAGGCTGCGTACTACTACTAAAATATTTGCATTCCTCCCCTGAAGGAGGAGGTGGGCCTCGTAGACGGTGACGCCGTCTCTGATGATGATGATGATGATGATGATGATGATGATGCTTGTTTTAAGGGGCCCAACATCTAGGTCATCGGTCCATAATGGTACGAAATGAGACAAAATGTAATGACAAATTAAAAGTCCAAAATCCTCCACTGACCAGAATTCAAAACGTGAGGACCAAGAATGAATGGATACATATGCTTTTATAGCATACTACTGAATCGATGATGCTTGTAGGCTAAAGGAGTCCAAAATCCAAGTCATCGGCCCCTCATAATGGTACTTATCGCTAGGAAAGTAGAACCATGGTATCTGTCATCTTGCGGTACTAATCAAAAGTAGCGTAGACTCACGGTATTCCACGCATTATGGTACTACTCACAGGTAAAGGAAATTCGCACATGTAATACAGACCTATGGTGTTTCGCACATTGTGGCGCCATTTACAGGCAACGCAAACCTATGATGTCCATCACATACGTGCACTAACCACAGGGACGCGCACTATCCCATGGTGTTCCTCATGTAGTGGGTACTAATCATAGGCAAGCCAGAACCATGTGTCGCTCCTAAAGTGTACTAATCACAGGTATTGTAAAAGCCGGCAACGCACTCTGTTGTTACTAATCACAAACCTATTTTGTACCTAACATAGTGGTACTATGCGCAAGTAAAAGCGACCCATGGTGTTTCCCGCGTGGTGGTACTAATCACACGTAATTTCATGGTTCTAATACAATCATCCCTTAGTCGCCCCTTTTAGTCGCCTCTTACGACAGGCAGGGGATACCGTGGGTGTGTTCTTTGTCTGCTTTCCCCACTCACAGAGGGTTGTGCGTTTGGTCCGCGAGAGGTATTTTATTTCCCTGAAGTCCGCCAGCAAGCCGATTAGGACCCCCACTATCCGCCACCTGGGACGCGCCACGTGGGAGAATCACCTCTCCCCCTGCTACGCCAGCGTAGTAGTTCGTGGGACGCCGTCTCTCAGGCCGGGAGATTTGTTACGGTGAAGGAGATGTTCTGAGAAGGTGAGGGGGTTGGCGGCCGTGGCCTATACTAAGAATTGCCCCGGCATTCGCCTTAATGCAGGAGAGTGGAAAACCACGGAAAACCGTTCTCAGGACAGTCGACAGTGGGGACCATCCGTGAGGTCCAGCCCTGTCCCGTCTTCCGAATACAGAGGCTTAGAGCCACGGTAGAGCCGTGGCCAGCCCTCCTCTGCTCGGTTGGCCGGTCGGAGTGCAGAGATGTTGGACCACGGACCATCCGTGGCCACTTGTGGGCCGAGACCCACTCTGCATTCATCGACGAAGGCTCTGTGAATACTGCAGTGTTTTAAAACATGCTATGGAGTATTTTCATTTTTATTAGGACGTGAACTTTCCGGTTGCAATTATACTACCTGATTCATATGAGCTCATCTTGAATTACTGGGTGATGCATTTATTTTTCTTCATTAAGCGTCATAGAAATATCACTTTCCTACTCAAAATGCAACGTTTTATATGTTTAATGTGCTTTTATGTGCAAGTTATTCTCGTAATGCCATTATTATTATTATTATTATTATTATTATTATTATTATTATTATTATTATTATTATTATTATTATTATTATTATTATTATTATTGAATAGGACTTTGTGGAGTTCATTATTCTGCATATCACGTTAGGTTCTTTCTGAAAGAAATGTTACTCTCTCATATAATTCATTGTAATGTAAATTTAGATATTTTCTGTTTAGAAACCGTTCATTAAGCCCAACAGTTGCCTGTAATAGACCTGGCGGTTCAGTGTTTCTCATTAGTTATTAATATATTAAATTAATAATGGGATAAAATATATATTTATAAAAATTATAAGTAATTCCAGGAACGAACGGTAGTCTGAACTATCTTAGAATAGAAGCTGTAAGCAGGAAGCAATTCTTTAACCACAGTGGTCATATTCACGATAAGATCCTACATTATTTTCAAGTGGTTCATTCTAGATCTGTTTATACAGATATTTACAGGGCATGAATTCCTTTGGAGAAGTGTAAAGTAAAGGCTTCCACTATCTGTAACCTCAGTACTTGGTGGGGTGGAGTGGTTAGCTCTACGATCCCGGCCGCCTTGGCTCCCAGGAATTAACCTAGTACTGATTTTTTGTTTTGGCTGAGTTAACCTTAGGGCTTTGTGCACCTCCGGAAGTGGAAATCTCGGTTCTTAAGTTTCGACTTCCTGACGGGGAATCGAACCCACGTCCTTCCGGGTGAAGCGAGCATGCCTTTACAACTTTGATCAGACAGCCCTTATAAAGAATTTGAGTGCCAGTTATAAACATTTTCTTTAATTTAATGTGTTCTGTTTTGCAGGGAAATGGAAGCCCAGTTTATGTACAACGGATGAAATTATGCGAGGTGTGATGCTGTTATTGAAGGGAGCCATGTTGGAGCCACGAACACAGATCTCGGGTGCTGTGATCCTCTGGGATTTCGACGGTCTCTCAATGGAGCATGCTCTACATTTAAGCGCTTCCTTCGCTAAGATGTTACTTCACTGGGTCCAAGTAAGGAATTCTCTTCTCAGTTGTATAATTCTCTCTTACATAGGCTAGTAAAACGACTAACGGTAAGAGTTGTTGTTACCTGGGTTATTCACACTCCCTCAGGCATAATGTATTCAGCTGTTTTTACCGCGTAGACTAGTGTATCGTAAGCAGGAAATCATTGCCGTATTCGTGTGGCTATTTTCAAGGTTGAAGACTGGTACTTGGGAGAATTTCACGGCCATCACAATGTCGAACATGTTAATAACGGATACCACTTTTTGATTCAAGGTTGTATCTTTCCATACTAAGAACTGCTTAATAGATTCACATTGCAATGTAATGGTTGTTACTCACATTCAGAGAAATCAACAGAATCTTCAGAAAGGAGTAGTTCTCAGAATAGGCAGTGTGAAATATCCGTTTAGGCTCTCGTTTCTTAAACGGGTTACGATCCCGGCTCTGCTGGCCGGTATTGAAGAGTGCATAAATGCAGAACACTTGCCGTTCTTGGCATGTTACTGACTCAGTGTCATCCGACAAAATTAAATGAACTTAGCCATAGGGGACGTCCAATGGAATTCTGCTCTCTATGCTAGAAAGCAGAACAAACACCTAGATCAGTGCTTCTCAACGGCTTGGCCCTGGCATCAGTTATACTAAGCCGTGAGATGTGTTCCTGAAATGTGTCAGTTTAAGTTTCCAAGCATTCTTCAGAATACATATTTTAAAAGAATAATGTTCGTGGTTGTGACGAAAAGCACAGACTGAGGTTGTCTCTAAACTCCAAATTATAAAATCTAACTAAACATCTGTGTAAATCAAAGAGGAATTTGGAATGGGAATCACAATCCAAGGAGAGGAAATCAAAACCTTTAGATTTGCCGATGATATTGTTATTTTATCTGAGACTGCAGAAGATCTCGAGAAGCTGCTGAATGGTATGGACGAAGTCTTGGGTGAGGAGTACAAGATGAAAATAAAGTCCAAAACAAATGTAATGGAGTGCAGTCGAACGAAGGTAGGTGATGCAGGAAATATCAGATTAGGAAATGAAGTCTTAAAGGAAATAGATGAATATTGTTACTTGAGTAGTAAAATAACTAACGATGGCAGAAGTAAGGAGGACATAAAATGCAGACTAGCACAAGCAAGGAAGAGCTTTCTTAAGAAAAGAAATTTGCTCACTTCAAACATTGATATAGGAACTAGAAAGATGTTTTTGAAGACTTTCGTGTGGAGCGTGGCATTGAATGGAAGTGAAACATGGACGATAACTAGTTCAGAAAGAAAGAGAATAGAAGCTTTTTTTTTTCTAGGGGCTTTACGTCGCACCGACACAGATAGGTCTTATGGCGACGATGGGATGGGAAAGGCCTAGGAGTTGGAAGGAAGCGGCCATGGCCTTAATTAAGGTACAGCCCCAGCATTTGCCTGGTGTGAAAATGGGAAACCACGGAAAACCATCTTCAGGGCTGCCGATAGTGGGATTCGAACCTACTATCTCCCGGATGCAAGCTCACAGCCGCGCGCCTCTACACGCACGGCAATAGAAGCTTTTGAAATGTGGTGTTACAGAAGAATGCTGAAGGTGAGATGGACAGATCGAATCACGAATGAAAAGATACTGAATCGAATTGGTGAGGGGAGATCGATTTGGCTAAATTTGACGAGAAGAAGAGATAGAATGATAGGACACATTTTAAAACACCCAGGACTTGTTCAGTTGGTTTTTGAAGGAAGTGTAGGTGGTACGAATGGTAGGGGTCGACCAAGGTATGAATATGACAAGCAGATTAGAGCAGATGCAACAGTTACGTAGAAATTAAAAGGTTAGCACAGGATAGGGTGTCATGAAAGCTGCATCAAACCAGTCTTCTATTATTATTATTATTATTATTATTATTATTATTATTATTATTATTATTATTATTATTATTATTATTATTATTATTCCAGACACCCTATAGGTGACCTGTGCGTCTGTGAAGCTGGGAGCCTACCTAAGATGTAATTCTAATGTTCAGTACGGCGCAATCAACCATTCCCCCAGCCAAACGAATTAACCAGTAAAGGTTAAAAATCATCGTCCCAACCATAAATTGAACCTGGGATCCCTTGATCCCAAGAGCACAGTGCTATTCAGCCATGATGACGGACGAAGTAAACTCGTATCCTCGTTCCGGGGTGATGCGGCTTTTTTTAAGAGACACGCCAGATGGAGATGATCTTCGTGTACCATTTTAACCACATACCATCCGCCTCCGTAGCGCAACAGTTAGCACTATTAGCTGCCGTCCTCGAGAGCCCGGGTTCGCTTCCCGTTACTGTAAGAAACTTAATGAAGGCAAGAAGGCTGGTATGTGGTTAGAATGGTACATGCAGTTCACCCCCATTGGGGGTGTGCCTAAAAATAGCTGCACCACCTGAGGGGCGAGGATATGAGTTTACTTTACCACATACCAGCCCTCCTGCCATTCTTACATTTTTTGCAGTACCGGGAATCGAACCCGGGCCTCCGAAAATGGCAGCTAATAGCGCTAACCTTGACGCCACGGAAGTGGACTATTTTTAAATGAAAGCATTTTTGACGTAGAAATCTTTCAATATTCGAGGAAGGGAATACTAGTTTTTATGATCGATCATAAATAATGGCCCCAGACCGACTGCAACAATGGATGGCGAATCTTCACTTCTCGGAAAAAAAGAAGGGGAGAACATCGGCGTTACAGATGTCAGTGAACAATTAGCTGGAAGGTACAAAATAAAGTTTTTGGAGATTAAGGTAATCGTGTATTCAGTTCTCGATACTGAATACTCATAGTGAACACTGTCTTTTCACAAATGCACATTACAATGTGCAAGTGTTTATTTCAAAACCCAACAATCGTGATTGTTTGAGAGTAATTGGTGTACAGATGAAAATGTTAATATGACAAAAAGACAACGGACTTTATTTAATTTTGGTATTAAGAAATGTCTTACTGAAGACGTTTGAGACGTAACAAATTGGAAACATCTTTATGAGTAAATTTGCTGGGACCGCGTCTTATAAAAAAAGAATTTACCTGGCTGCGGTCCCTCACAGGTTGAGCACTGCTAGTGTAGATGCCACTAACCCAAAAGAATAATTTACTGGGCCCCGGTCCTGAAAGTTGCAGCACCGTCGGGCAAGATGATACTAATCCAGAAAAAGAATTTACTAAACTACGGTCCCTGAAAAGTTGAGAACCACTGACCTAGAAGGTGCCAGTCCAGAATAATTTACCGAACTACTTTCCAAAGTTTGAGCATTACTGGTCTAGATGACACCAATCCAGAAAAATAATTTACCTGCTGCAGTCACTCCCAGGTTGAACACCACTGGTCTAGATGACACAAATCCATATAAATAATTTACCTGCTTCAGTCACTCACAGGTTGAACACCACTGGTCTAGATGACACCAATCCAGAAAAATAATTTACCTGCTGCAGTCACTCCCAGGTTGAACACCACTGGTCTAGATGACACCAATCCAGAAAAATAATTTACCTGCTTCAGTCACTCCCAGGTTGAACACCACTGGTCTAGATGACACCAATCCAGAAAAATAATTTACCTGCTGCAGTCACTCACAGGTTGAACACCACTGGTCTAGATGACACCAATCCAGAAAAATAATTTACCTGCTGCAGTCACTCACAGGTTGAACACCACTGGTCTAGATGACACCAATCCAGAAAAATAATTTACCTGCTGCAGTCACTCACAGGTTGAACACCACTGGTCTAGATGACACCAATCCAAAAAAATAATTTACCTGCTGCAGTCACTCACAGGTTGAACACCACTGGTCTAGATGACACCAATCCAGAAAAATAATTTACCTGCTGCAGTCACTCACAGATTGAGAACCACTGGACTAGACGACACAAATCCAGAAAAATAATTTACTAGGCCGCGGTCCCTCACAGGTTGAGAACTACTGGTCTAGATGACACCAACCCACAAGGCCCACAATTTGGTAGCCGAGGCCTTACACGATGATACAAATACATACACGGCAAATGAGTAAAATAAGCAAAAGAAAAAATAAAGTAGTTCGGAATATCAAGGAGGCAATGCAGTAATCAAGTTGCAGATTGCTGTTTATTGTAATACAATCTGGAGATGAAAACTTTTAGAAAGTCAAATGTTTTTCTTCCATTGTCTAAAACAAATAAACTGTAATGGTGAAAAGGTTACAATTATTTGTGTTTTCTCTTTTAATTAAGGTTGTCCCTTCTTCACTGTTCCTTAGTACCGTGATCGGCCTCCTCTGGCATAGTTCAGGTCTCTGACACGCTGTGGCATGCTTACGATCAGTAACTTGACGCCATCTTGAGTAAGAAAGTTCCATTTCATATGGACATCTCTAATGAGGTTTGGGAGTGTCTGTGGAGGTTGTAGATAAATAACAGCTATTTTCAACCTGTCCCATGCATGCTCAATTCAGTTCATGTCCGGTGAATTAGCTGGCCAGCTCATGTGATTGATACCCGCCTCCCTCATGGAGTTCCTAACTGATGAGGGCGAGCATTGTCGTCGACGAAAATGATTTCGGCACCACATTCTTCGGTAAAGGGTTGTGCAAATGGTTGAAGAATTTCATCGGTATACCGCTGCGCAGTTAACTCCTTTCGAATTGGTGACATGACAAGCTGAAATAGAATACTCCCATCCCCTAGTTCCAGATCGCCTGAAACTGGACATGCATTACATTCTCCTCTTACAATTATTTGACTATTACTACACTAAATATAATTTATTTTATCCTAGACGTTAACAATGTTACACAGTCTAGGGCAACTTGCATCTTCCTCTTCCTTAGCTTATTCAGTGCTGAATTCGGTGTCACAAATCTTATGGAGTTTTCCTGCCATTATAACATACATAATGCCTGAATTGAATGAGTGGATGACTGCATGAATTGGTAAATTGATGATTTCATGGTTGAATTGTGGTCATGAATGAATGAATGAATGAATGAATGAATGAATGAATGACACACTCCTTATCTGGTCACGGATAGCCACTAACTGGGGAGAGAGCATCCATTGATGAATGAGTGAGTGCATGACTTGACGGACTGAATTGAACTTGATATAGATGTAGATTCCCATAGGGAACCTGGAATATTTTTCCCGAATGAGTAAATTTATGATACGAATATTGTTTTTTTGTTTTTGTTTTTTGCTAGGGGCTTTACGTCGCACCGACACAGATAGGTCTTATGGCGACGATGGGATAGGAAAGGCCTAGGAGTTGGAAGGAAGCGGCCGTGGCCTTAATTAAGGTACAGCCCCAGCATTTGCCTGGTGTGAAAATGGGAAACCACGGAAAACCATTTTCAGGGCTGCCGATAGTGGGATTCGAACCTACTATCTCCCGGATGCAAGCTCACAGCCGCGCGCCTCTACGCGCACGGCCAACTCGCCCGGTACGAATATTATTGGTCCGTAATTGGACATTATACATTTTCCAGCTAACTCATTCCTGGTTGCCGGACCAATAATATTGGTATTATGAATTGAACATTCCATTAAGAATGAAATACCGAATGCTTAAATGAATGAAAGAATGGAAGAATGACTGAGTGATGAATGAATGAATGGACTGGATTCAAAGTCCACTCTCCCAGTCGCGGATAGCCACCAACTGTGGAGAGAGTTTCATGAATTATGAATTGATGAATGGATGGAAAAACTGAAATACATAACTGTCTTAACGATGATTATCATCAATATTCTGTTAGGTAAGTTTCAGGAACATTTTTTCTAGAATGAACAGTGATTTCAAAAGAAAGTATGCCCTGGTTTCCAAGTCTTGCTTCTCCAATTCCGCCAGACTAAGATATCCAGAGCTCCCGAACATGCTGTGTACCCGTCGTTATAATTGCAAATGTAATGACATCTATCGGAGGTGAATGGCATCAGAAGAGAGAAAACACACCTGAATTAACAACTATAGTCAGTCAATGTAATGTTCTTATTGACTAGTTTTAAAGACTATATGTAGGCCACCACATTTTGTTTCTTCCAGGTCGGCAATATTAGGGCATTCGAGGCGTAGGCTTTTATCCCCTCTTTTACGAATATCCTTTCCATGGCGTACGCTGCGATCAAGGCGTGGGCTACCACTGGACTTAGGTTATTCCTTTTCGATAGTTGGTTTATCGAACGTCAAGCCTCAAGTGTTTTGAGCCACCGGAGTAGCTTGATGTGCTGCTGATGCTGTTTCAAAACTTACTGACCTGGCCTCTGCCACTGCCAATACTCAACACCTGATTAGTGGAAATGGTAGCTGCGGGTTTAACAAATTAAAGTCTTTCTTTATGGCTAAATGGGTAGAAAGTTTGCCTTTTTTCCGATGGCTCCGGTTCAATTCTCGAAACCAACCTCCTTGTAAGCCTACTCTAATTCCCCTTGCTTCAGAACTGGGTGTTTGTGACATCTTCATTAGGCCACCACCAAGCCTTTCCAGAGGCTATGCACCGCAGTATTATTATTATTATTATTATTATCATCATCATCATCATCATCATCATCATCATCAAATGAACAGCGTTACAAGCGGACCTACACGTCTTTCACTGGTTTATTAGCTTTCTCAGTAGGTCAGTGTCCGACCCACGATCACGGGTTCGATTCCAAACAAGAAAAGAATACTGAATCTGAAAGATTACATTTCATTTTGCCAGATCTACGTATAAAAATTAAATGTAATTACTCCTATAACACCAGACATTGCAGTGTCTTCCTACAAGGATGTAGGAGTAGACGGGAGTGAAATACTAGCACTCTGTTATCTATATAATTAAGTCAGAAATATGAGGTGAGGAAGTATGTGTGATAAGGAACGCATGTTTGCTCTCTCTCCCTGGTTAGCAGTGGTGATCTGATGGACCGAAGCTTTGCGTACCTATCTCCCAGGTCCCCTCACCTATCTGATGTAAGTTGACCTTTTATAGATTCCCAAAAGACCCAACTCTGCACAAACAGTAGGTATATTTTTGTAAAAGAAAATACGTCTTTAATAAAATCGCATGTATATGCTCCGAACATTTTCTGCCCTCTCATTTTGAAAGAGATTTACAATCTGAACTGTTAGGCCTTCCCCCTAAGCGCTTATTGAAAAAAGAAACGGCTCCTTCCCAAAACATTCCTACGATTTCTGCATCAACAGACAATTCAGAGAGAAATGCACGAGCCGAAGGGCAGGATTGTAAAAATGTTCTACAATCGCTAATAAACAAATATGTAGAGAAATCAAGTGAGCTTGATGACCTTTCACAGGCAGGACAAATTAACGGACAGTTACGCCGAAATAAATACAAATACATCTGGTGTGATGGTCGAAAATTAAACATTAAAGGAATCAAATTACTTAAGATCTAAAAAGAGCCCAACACAAAATAACAAAATTGGAGGGAATTTTAAAAGCTATGAGGATTTTTTTCTAAATGTCTAAAACAATGTTTACCAAAGGGAAAGTGTACAAACTGGTCATCCGACGATTTAGCCAAAACAGTTACAATTTGGCGTATCTTCAAAAAAGCTTTTTCATATGTTACGGAAAGTCTAAAACACTCTCTCCCTAGTGAAACAACAAGAACACGGCGGTTGTCACAATTTTCAACTCCACTTGGGTTTTTGGATATCTGTTTTAACCTACTAAAAGGTCAAGCAAATATTATGAATGATAATTTTAAAAGAGATGTAGTAACGAGTTTTGACTAGATGAAAGTTAAATCCGATATATGCTACGATAGTGCCGAAGATGTATTTAGAGGGCCCAATGTAAATGTGCAGGGTATTATAGTACGAAGTCTAACTGGTAAAAGGAAACAGTCGGTTTACTATAAGTTCGACCAGACCGTAAGTACTGATTTATTGTATGAAACGGTAAAACTTGTTGAGGAAACGGGATTTCACCTAAGGGCGTTTGTGAGTGATATGGGCGGTTTGAAGTTAAAACAAACAACGATGTACTTACTGTTTTCAGAAAAGGTAACAACATGCGGTATTTAATCTTGTGTATTTTATTTAGACTTTATCGGTTAATATTATTTCTTGATTGTTAAGTTTTGATTTATTTAATCTGTACGTGTATAGGGTACTTATTTTAAATTATTTCAAGTAATTGGGAACTGTAAATACTAAATTTTACGGTATATTGGAACATTTAAAAATGACTTTTAATGATATTAGCAAAAGGTCTCACAATTCTGGTTTTCAAAGTAGGTCTGCAATATTTATTTAGGTTATTTTCCGGGTTGAACCGTGTTGTTGTAGTCTGAACATCATGTACAGTTTACCGACGTTTCGAATACATTGCAGTATTCTTTGTCAAGGCGACTGAAATACCCCTACTCGATCCGAGGTAATCAGTCTTCCAGGCAGCCTTTTTTCCGATGGCCCCGGTTCAATTCTCGGAACCAACCTCCTCGTAGGCCTACGCTAATTCCCCTCGTTTCAGAACTGGGTGTTTGACATCTTCATTGCGGTTTGGTCTAACTTATAGTAAACGGGCTGTTTCCATTTACCAGTTGTACTTCGTACTATAATACCCTTCACATTTATTGGGCCCTCTAAATACATCTTCGGCACTATCGTAGCATATACACTGACTGACAGTGACAATGCAACACCAAGGAGGAGTGGTTCGAAAGGGATGAAAGTTGGGGAAAAAACAGAGACGGCACGGATGAATAATTGATGTTTATTTCAAACCGATATGCAGGTTACACAATGCGCACGGCATCGACTCAGTAGGATGTAGGACCACCGCGAGCGGCGATGCACGCAGAAACACGTCGAGGTACAGAGTCAATAAGAGTGCGGATGGTGTCCTGAAGGATGGTTCTCCATTCTCTGTCAACCATTTGCCACAGTTGGTCGTCCGTACGAGGCTGGGGCACAGTTTGCAAACGGCGTCCAATGAGATCCCACACGTGTTCGATTGGTGAGAGATCCGGAGAGTACGCTGGCCACGGAAGCATCTGTACACCTCGAACCTCGTAGAGCCTGTTGGGAGATGCGAGCAGTGTGTGGGCGGGCATTATCCTGCTGAAACACAGCATTGGGCAGCCCCTGAAGGTACGGGAGTGCCACCGGCCGCAGCACATGCTGCACGTAGCGGTGGGCATTTAACGTGCCTTGAATACGCACTAGAGGTGACGTGGAATCATACGCAATAGCGCCCCAAACCATGATGCCGCGTTGTCTAGCGGTAGGGCGCTCCACAGTTACTGCCGGATTTGACCTTCCTCCACGCCGACGCCACACTCGTCTGCGGTGACTATCACTGACAGAACAGAAGCGTGACTCATCGGAGAACACGACGTTCCGCCATTCCCTCATCCAAGTCGCTCTAGCCCGGCACCATGCCAGGCGTGCACGTCTATGCTGTGTCAATGGTAGTCTTCTGAGCGGACGCCGGGAGTGCAGGCCTCCTTCAACCAATCGGCGGGAAATTGTTCTGGTCGATATTGGAACAGCCAGGGTGTCTTGCACATGCTGAAGAATGGCGGTTGACGTGGCGTGCGGGGCTGCCACCGCTTGGCGGCGGATGCGCCGATCCTCGCGTGCTGACGTCACTCGGGCTGCGCCTGGACCCCTCGCACGTGCCACATGTCCCTGCGCCAACCATCTTCGCCACAGGCGCTGCACCGTGGACACATCCCTATGGGTATCGGCTGCGATTTGACGAAGCGACCAACCTGCCCTTCTCAGCCCGATCACCATACCCCTCGTAAAGTCGTCTGTCTGCTGGAAATGCCTCCGTTGACGGCGGCCTGGCATTCTTAGCTATACACGTGTCCTGTGGCACACGACAACACGTTCTATAATGACTGTCGGCTGAGAAATCACGGTACGAAGTGGGCCATTCGCCAACGCCGTGTCCCATTTATCGTTCGCTACGTGCGCAGCACAGCGGCGCATTTCACATCATGAGCATACCTCAGTGACGTCAGTCTACCCTGCAATTGGCATCAAGTTCTGACCACTCCTTCTTGGTGTTGCATTTGCTCTGTCAGTCAGTGTATCAGGCAGCCTGGGAGAGTGATTACCTCGGATCGAGTAGGGGTATTTCAGTCGCCTTGACAAAGAATACTGCAATGTATTCGAAACGTCGGCAAACTGTACGTGATGTTCAGACTACAACAACACGGTTCAACGCGGAAAATAAACTAAATGATTCTTCACACCGTGGAAGCTTCGCCTCTAAGGTGGGTCTGCAATATTTACGAAAGCATACGAACAAAATATTAAAAAGAATAGTTTTATGCAGTATCTTAGTGGTTTTCATGTGAAAATATTATGTTACAAGTTAAACGTGTTTGTGATAAGAAAGATAAGTGGTGGAGGGGCGCGGGTGCTCAGTACACTGATTTGCAGTAAGTTACAGAGTTACAGCGCCTGGCAGACTAGAGTCCGCTGACGTCACATGCTACTGGCCTGCGCGTGACACCTACCGTCTCTCTTTAGCTACCGTGCTCAAAACTATGTTAGGTTAGGTTAGGTTAGTTTTAGTGATTAAGTAATCATAAATGATTTTTAAACCTTAATTCATGTTTATAAAAAGACGTTTTCAATATGTTAATATGGTAATCATTAAGTGGGGATTTAATAATTTCAATAACTGTCTTTAATTGATACTAAAATGTAATTGTTAACATTAATAAGGACATTCAAATAACAACAAATGGATAAACCTACCCCACTGAACAGGGGCACAAGTAGACCTCGACCTTTCAAGGATCGACGGTAATCCAACTCGAACGTGTCCCCATCATGCACCTTCTTCTCTAATTGAAATTGCCTTTTCATTAATGGAACACATTGCACATAATATTTATCATCACACTTTCTGAAGAAGGAATGTTAATATGCTTACACCCTGAAATTGTGTGTTCCAGGATTGCATACCCATCAGATTGAAGGCGTTACACATAATAAACCAATCACTGGTCTTCAAAATGGTGTTCTCAATCTTCAAGCCATTCATCGGATCGAAACTCCGCAATCGGGTAAGTGCCGCTATGATCCATTATTCTTGAGATACTGTCACATGTCAACTATGTATTTTTGTCACATTTCATTGTAAATTGTAAACGAACATAATTTAGACACGATGTAATAATAAGGACGTACGCCATCCTTATGATCATTACAGGGGATCGAGATGGGAATCGCCCTTCTGTCGAGTAATCCAACTGACGTTGTAAGTCATGATTTATAGAACTTTCATTTTCTCTCCCACGAACCTACTACGCTGGCGTAGCAGGGGGAGAGGTGATACTCCCAGGTGGCGCGTCCCAGGTGGCGGATAGGAGGGTCCTAATCGGCTTGCCGGCGGACTTGAGGGAAATAAAATACCTTTCGCGGACCAAACACACTACCCCTGTGGGTGGGGGAGGCAGACGAAGAATTCACCCACGGTATCCCCTGCCTGTCGTAAGAGGCAACTAAAAGGGGCGACCAAGGGATGATCCAATTAGAACCATGAAACTACTTGTAATTAGTACCATCACGTAGGGAACACCATGGGTTGCATTTACTTGCGCGTAATACCACTATGTTAGGTACGCAATAGGTTTGTGATTAGCAGCGACAGTGTATGAATCAGGAGGTAGGTCCTACAGTACCTGTGATTCGTACCCCTATATGAGCGACACCATGGTTCTGCCTTACCTATGCTCACTTCCTACTATGTGAGGAATTCCACGGGATAGTACTAGTCCCTGTGGTTAGTCCACTTATGTGAGAAACGCCATAGGTTTGCGTTGCCTGCAAATAGTACAAAGTTATATATTATTACAATGAACAGCATTGGCAATAATAATAATAATAATAATAATAATAATAATAATAATAATAATAATAATAATAATAATAATAATAATAATAATGTTACACAATTTCGTTTTCAAATCCGAAGGGAGTAAAATAACACACTTATATGGTACGAAAACGCACACGCACACACACACACACACACACACACACACAAGAAAACCGGGCGAGTTGGCCGTGCTGTGGGCTTGCATCCGGGAGATAGTGGGTTCGAATCCCACTATCGGCAGGCCTGAAGATGGTTTTCCGTGATTTCCCCATTTTCACACCATGTAAATGCTGGGGCTGTACCTTAATTAAGGCCACAGCCGCTTCCTTCCCGACCTAGCCCTTTCCTATCCCATCGTCGCCATAAGACCTATATCTGTCGGTGGGACGTAAAGCCACTAGCAAAAAAAACACACACACACAAGAAATGCATATTTGAATTACAGTAACCAAAACATGTTGACTGTCACAATATTAAGAAATAATCTCGTTCCTAGGACCAAATAATTTACTACGATTTACAACTCGATCGTCCAACGTAGGCCTACTTACTTACATTGACTGCTGAGTTATAAACAGTCTCGAGACTTCAGTATTTAAAGTTTATATAAGGGGGATGCCTTTGTTATCGCATCTTCGCTGACTACTGGGTTCTCAGAACTGGCTAATTACTTCAAGAGCCTTGTTGATTGTTGTGAGTGGCAGCAAGTGATCGTTATTATTGGGACAGGTTGGGAAACTCACATTCTTTCAAAAATAACTACCGTATTCCTATTGATGAAAGAAGCTCTGCACGACGACGGTCTAAGTTTGGAATAACCCTCTGTAATAAAACTAATACTGTGTGGTGTGGTGTAGCTTTAACAATATGTAAAATTACTCTTCAGCTACTGAATTAAGAAACAGTCATGGGCCCCTCACGAGCCATGGGCTCTGCAGGGTCATTATCGCCGCCACTGATCGGTGTAATCTCACCGCTCATTTATACGATGCGCTTCCACTCTTCGGTTGTATATTCATTCTTTTGTCTGGCTTAAAATGTAATCATTTCACTCGCTTCTATGGCACAGTGTAGCAAAAATGCACTGTTAACGACGGGACGAACGTGACTCTCACAAATTAGCTCTCACAACTCCGAACCTCCCAGAATCAGTAAGTGATAGGACTTGTCCGTAGGAGAAAAACGATTAACAGTCACATACTGTAAGCTGGAAATTTCACTACAAAATAGTATCGGTATTCTTCAGCGTTCGACAGCGCCATCTGACAATTTACGAACATTTTGACCAGAGTGTTGTGCCACGAAGATGGCACAATCGCAGCACCGTTGACTTTGATGGTCACAGAATGGGCGTGCGACAGTTGAGTTTGTTAGCATGGGAACATTTACGAAAGACTAAATCTAAATCGATGTGCTTGGAAGTGGAATTGTATTTTCTGCGATAGCGAGGTAAAGGCGCACACACACTCGCGGAAACCTAGTTAGGTCCGCCTCGTCAGACCGCAGCACGTAAAGACTGACACATCAGGCTTAAAAAAAAAAGAAAAATGTTAATCGCCCTGTCACTGTCACGGCGACTAAGTGGACTAAGGTTAGAACTCTAATATCTGTTCGGAGTCATCCTCTATGAGTTGACCATTACTCATCTCAGCCTACAACAGAGCATGTCTGCAGCAGAGTCGACTGTGACGAGGCCTGAGTTATTTATGACGATCGACGTATTCAGTTATGTATTTTCGCGATGGTAGTAATGGTGGTGGTGGTGGTGGTGGTGGTGATTATTGTTTCAAGAGGAAGTATAACTAGGCAACCATCCTCTATATAACACTAATCAGAGAGAAAAATGGAAGGGAACCGACACTTCGAGGTATCGGCCAAAGGAAGAGAAGGGCCAAGAAAGGTGTAAAAATGAAAGACTCCCTACGCCTCCATACGTAATACCGTCGGGGTCGGAAAAGAATAAGAGTTGACCAAGGGAGGTCGGATAGATGAAAGTGAGAAGTCTGGTAAAAGTGGAAGCAATGCTATGACTCAGCTTAGGGCCCCGTAGTCGCTAACCCACGCTCCCAAGTTAAGATGCCCTGGGCCACTTTCAGTCGCCTCTTACGACAGGCAGGTGATATTGTTAGTGTTATTCTACCGTCCCCACCCAAACGGAGGTGGGAACATACGCGAGCCTAACGTAGACTAAGATAGAGGCATTTGATTCGTCTGAGTCACACAGGTCGCACTCCAGGAATCAGTGTGTCTGTGTGGCGAGTTATCATCAACGATACACTAATAGCCGCAACATACCCAGTAGGTAATACAACCCGTCCTACCCTACGTGACTTGCCATAGTGACCTACTACTCTGTACTCATACTCTGTAAGTAGCACCACGTTTCCTGAAGAGTATAAATTAGCTGTTCTGGCCTACGCAATCCCCAGATCTTTCCCTGATTAAGAGGGTGGGGCTGAATCAGCATCTGGTCGGCATCTGCGACGAATCTCGCTCAGTTGGGTATGCAGCTTGAACAGGCATGGGTTGCTGCACCTCAGCATTACGTTCAGCACGTCTACAACACTACGCTTGACAGAATCCAGGCGTGGATGACAGCACAAGGTTTTTTTTCTAGAGTCACAAACCCAGCTCGCTCATTCCATTTAAGTATTGATTTCTTGATTCAGTCCGGTTTACAAAATACTGTACATTCAGTTGAAAACTATCCTCTTTTCTGTGTATAATGTAATGAGCACAATATTTTGAACATTAACATCACACGATGTACATGCTTCTGCCATACAAATGATAGCACTTGCGTCATGGTTACGTGACTGCCGGCGATGTGTCACGAATAGTGAAGGAGAGAATGTGCTGTCATCCGCAGTCCAATTCACAGAGAAGACAACTAAATATGAACAATAGATGTGATCGTTACAGCCGCTCAGTGCACAGAAATGCCAACACTGAAATGTTTTCCAAAGGGGCCATCTTAGATAATAACGCCTGTCCTCGTAAGGTTGGAGTGGTGCGGGAAATATTCGAGATTTTTTTTATTTTTTACAAGTTGCTTTACGTCGCACCGACACAGATGAGTCTTATGGAGACGATGGGACAGGAAAAAGCTAGGAGTAGGAAGGAAGCGACCATGGTCGCCATACAGCCACAGCATTTGCTTGGTGTGAAAATGAGTAACCACGAAAAGCCATCTTTAGGGCTGCCGACAGTGGGGTTCGAACCCACTATCTCCCGAGTAATGGATACTGGCCGCATTTAAGCGACTGCAGCTATCGAGCTCGGTATTCGATAAGTTAAAACAAGAGACATTGACTTATACTTCGTACACATGGATATGGTGTCTCGTGTTTGTTATAGCACTAGGGGGGATGAATATATTATGCGGAGATGATTCCCCCCGGATGAACCTAAAAAGGATACGTTGAGAGAATGTTCAAGGGACACCTGGTGATTATCTACCGTATGTAGACTGACCAGTTGGAGTCCTAGTGTTACAAGTGCTCAAACTCTCTGAACAAGTTGAGAGCAGTTTGTCACCTAATCTCATCATGTAAGGACTCAAGATTTCATTTACTGACGATGTCAGATATTGTTTAGGAAAACAATGGTTTAAGGCGTCAGGAGTAAGAAATATGTAGCTTGGCTTCGGTGTCGGCTGTGTGAGTAAATGACTAACATTATTTGGCTATAAGCCTAATTTCTATCTCGGGAAATGACTGCGTCGATACAACAGGAACACAGAACGCTTATCACTAGACTCTTACAAAGATTGCTATGGTTCGAATTCCGGCCATTATTTGTGGGGTTTTTCACATGAAAATTTACGTCCCTGTGATTCGGGTTTCATATATAACTGAATAACCGGATTCCTCTTTGGAAAGTAAAATACCTAAATTAAAGCCTAAGTACTTTGACGTTAATTAGGAGAGACGATTCACTGGAAAAGGCTATGATGCTCGGAAAGGTCGAGTTTGGAGAGGATGTAAGAAGTGGTGCAAGACCGATCGGAACGGTGAATTTTAGTGTATGAGTTGACCAAGAGTCTGAAACTACTGAATGATTGAAGAATATGAGCACGGTATCAACAACCACGTAGAACTTTGAACTTATTCTTTTCCGTTACGCTAATGGTCTGATTTTGACAACTAAATGATTGAAAATTAACAATAAATAAGTCTAAACATTCTTTTATCTTCTTTGAACTAAAAGAGAACAGATATATTAATGTCTATAGAGATCTTTAAACTGTAAGAGTAGCAGTCTTTACGTAATTCTCTTTCACTGTGGACTGTGTGAATTTTATTTGCGAGAATGCACGGTGAAGTTCGTATCACACAATCGTCTGTGTCCTTGAAACACTTGCCTCCATTTAAAGAAGCCAGCTATCCCTTTCTCTTCCACCGTGCTCTGAATAATCTAGGTCGATCAAGCACAGAAACTGGATCACAACGCGTTGTTTACTTTCACTGATATTGAAAGCGAAAGTAAAGACGGGTCTACGGGTCTTCACATGCACTCCACTCCTACGGCGAGGTTCTTAGCCTGTGGGTAACAAACGAAGGTTACGTAGTTGTGGTTTTAGGGATTATTTGCTGTATCTTCCCGAAAACAGAAAAGTAACTTTCAGTCATTATTTCATATGGCAAAATAAGAATACATCGGAAATTTAAGTATTACAATAAGCTATATCCAGTTCACAACTTCATCGGTGGCACTGTGTATATCTTGAATAGTTCCTTCAAATCTTCTTCTTAGGCACTCCGTAGCAACGTGTTGGATGGTCTGAAGGGACATTGTCATAGTCGCAGTATGAGTTTTCAGCTTTTCCCCACTTGTAAAACCAGAATTTGCATCTTCCGTGCTTAATCCTAATTATGTTTAAAGATTACGGGCTGCCTGGCCGAGGTGGTAAAGGCGTGCTCGGTTCGCCCGGAAGGATGTGGATTCGAATCCCCGTCAGGAAGCTGTAAAATTTAAGAATGAGATTTCCACTTTCGGAGGTACACATGGCCCTGAGGTTCACTCAGCCTGCACAAAAATTGAGTACCAGGTTAATTCCTGGGGGCAAAAGGCGGCCCGGGCGTAGAGCTAACCACTCTACCCCTATTAAGTGCCGAGGATAAAGGAAAAGAAGAGCTAGAGAAAATAAATTGTCTGCTCAAACCAAATTGAAAGAAAAATATTTTAACACCGGCAACATTGTCCCATACAACAGTGTCACCGCTCACCGCAGTGCACGGGCGCATGCACCCTGAGAGGCCCTGGTCTAGAGATAAGATAGTTACACCTCAAATGGAATTCAAATGTCAACGATTAAAATATTATCCATTCAGTACTACTGTATATATATATATATATATATATTTACTAACAGTAATGAACGCACGGTAATTTCCGTAGATTGAACAGTAGTGATAATAATAATAATAATAATAATAATAATAATAATAATAATAATAATAATAATAATTTCGTGTGGCTATTTCTAGCCGAGTGCAGCCTTTGTAAGGCAGACCCTCCGATGAGGGTGGGCGGCATCTGTCATGTGTAGGTAGCTGCGTGTTATTGTGGTGGAGGATAATGTTATGTGTGGTGTGTGAATTGCAAGGATGTTGGAGACAGCACAAACACCTAGCCCCGAGCCTTTGGAATTACGCAATGAAGATTAAAATCCCCGACGTGGTCGGGAATCGAACTAGGGACCCTCTGAACCGAAGGCCAGTATGCTGATCATTCAGCCAACGAGTCGGACAACGCACGGTAATATCCGTGGATTGAACAATACTTATGAATGGGAATGAAAGACGCCAATGCGCACCTTTGGAATGTGTTATGCATCATATGGGTAGATCATGTTACCAAGAGGGAGATACTCCTTAGGGCCGCGGAATCATACGAAGTCTCAACCCTCACAAAACGCAGGAAAGCAACCTCAGTCACATCTTCGAAAATGACAAATACAGCCCGATACGACTGATCATAAAGGCAAGTTAGAAGGCGGAAGAGGACGTTAGTGGAGAATATCCTGGATGTGCGAAGTCCGACAGTGGTTCAGCATCCACGATAAGATGACTCTTATGATTTTCCGTGGTTTCCCATTTTCACACCAGGCAAATGCTGGGGCTGTACCTTAATTAAGGCCACGGCCGCTTCCTTCCCACTCCTAGCCCTTCCCTGTCTCATCGTCGCCATAAGACCTATCTGTGTCGGCGCGACGTAAAGCAACTAGCAAAAAAAAAAAAAAAAAAAAAAAAAAAAGACGACTCTTCTTCTTCTTCTTCTTGTACAGTTTTTCTATATCTTGCGGAGTCGCAGCACGAGTGGATTTTGCACTGTTTTACGGCGGGATGCCCTTCCTGACGCCAACCCTATATGGAGGGACGTAATCACTATTGCTTGTTTCTGAGAGATTGGTAGTGTGATGTGTTGTCTGAGTATGAAGAGGAGAGTGTTGGGACAAACAAAAACACCCAGTTCCTGAGCCAGAAAAAATAATCACAAACGTTTCAAATCACCGACCCGGTGGGGATCGAACCGTGCACCCTCTGAAGCGAAGGCCTCAACAACGCTCATTCAGCTAAGGAGTCGGACTTCCATGAGAAAACGACTCTGATATGAAGAACGCAAAATGTGAAAAGGAAAACTTGCTACGTGATGATGATGATGATGATGATGATGATGAAGGAAAAGGAAAAGAAGAAGAAAATGAAAGAGATCCGATCCTTGAAAGAATGAAGGTAACCGCAAAAGAAAGGAAAGTGCTCGAATGACGTGAAAATGAGACTTCCAAGGGCTAATACCATCGAGGTTGGAAGAGAACATCGTCGCCATAAGACCTATCTGCGTCGGTGCGACGTACAGCCCATAGGGAAAAAAAAAAATTACCAAGGCAAATCAGGTAGCAATGTTGACATTGAGGAACCTGTCACAATTAAGTGGAAATAATATCAGACTCTGCTGAAGGACGCGTGGTTGCCAACCTACGCTCCTTACTTGAGAACCACTGGGATTTAGCCCTTTTAATCGCCTATTGCGACAAATAGCGGATACCATAGATGTAAACCCAACGTGCCCAACCACTGGGGTCTGCTTCGTGCAACTTCCGTTCTTGGCTAGAAGAAAGGTACAGAACCCCTGTTGTAGAAAAAAATCGCAAGAATAAATTCACATTCCGATAATAATAATAATAATAATAATAATAATAATAATAATAATAATAATAATAATAATAATCATAATAATAATGATATTTGCTTTACGTCCCACTAACTACTTTTACGGTCTTCGGAGACGCCGAGGTGCCGGAATTTAGTACCGCAGGAGTTCTTTTACGTGCCAGTAAATCTACCGACACGAGGCTGTCGTATTTGAGCACCTTCAAATACCACCGGACTGAGCCAGGATCGAACCTGCCAAGTTGGGGTTAGAAGGCCAGCGCCTCAACCGTCTGAGCCACCCAGCCCGGCTCATTACAAACGATGTCACAATAAACGGTTTTGACTGTATATAATTAAAATAGTAATATATTTAATAGATACGGAGATATCTACGCTACAAAATAGCGTTAATTTTTCTTTTTACGTCGCACTGACACAGATGGGTCTTACGGCGACGCGACGACGGGTCAGGAAAGAGCTAGGAGTAGAAAGGAAGCGGCTGTGGCCTTAGTTCAGGTACAGCCCCAGCATTTGCGTGGTGTGAAAATGGAGAAAAGCTAAGTGGCCCGAACTGCAGAGCCAGCTCGTTCCATCAGAATTCAAGAACCGAAATTCTATGTACTATACTCTAATAATAAATGGTTTAGTTTCCTTGTAATGGTTCCAGCCCCATTTACTGAAACTTGTTGATTTATGAAAAGTTGAACATTTTGGCAAGAATAGAGCTGATAATATTTGCCATTCACTGTTTCTGAAAACTGTACTCTGCTTTCAATGCACTTGATGCCATTACCCATTGTCTGCGTCTGGGGTCAGAAGCCAAGTGAGACCATGAATCAGCTGCTGCATGTCTTCATAAGTGTATGGGAAGACTAATTTGACCTGCATTTAACCCCCAAGTGGTCCGGTTGTCTGCCGGTGACCTGGTTTGTGAATTAACAATGCGCCTGTGTTGTCACTGGCACGCTGTTTTCTTTTCTTTTCTTTTCTTTTCTTTTCTTTTCTTTTCTTTTCTTTTCTTTTCTTTTCTTTTCTTTTCTTTTCTCTACCTATTATCGATTTCCACAAAGATTAACAGCAGAAAGGTGCAAGAAGAGTAACCTCCGCGCCGTGGCCCATATTACTGATAAGCACAAAAATGATGTAGATCCTTTGTTTCACAGTTATTTTCCCCACCCCTTTTATCTTTAGCTGATTCTTCTTCTTCTTTTTCTTCTTCCGTCTCTTTACAGGAGGTTGGTAACTATCGTAATTTTTTTCGTATTTTGTAGTTTCTGTATCAGAGATGCCATGGCGTGTATATCGAACCACTATCGGAGGTTGTGCGGCCAGGACAATCTTCTCCACCCACTACCATTTTTCTTCCTGTCTTGCCTTCTACCAACAGCTGTATAAGGCTATATTTGTCATTTCGGAAGATGTGACTGAAGAGGGCTGCTTTTCTGTGTTCTGCAAGGATTCTACTGACGAACAGTGGGCCAACTCCCGAAAAACGCGTACATAAATCAAAAAAGTTTGAGTGAAACAAATAATGGTATGGAAGAGTTTTCAAGACTACTGATTATGAATTTGATATTATTACTTTTTGAAAATTCAAAATGGCTGGTCCAAAATGGCAGACAAAAGTAAAAATTAGTTTTATTGAAAAAAATTGTATATAAAGGTTTTTAAGGTCGCTGATTATGAATGACATATTTTGAAAATTCAAAATGGCTGATCCAAAATGGCGGACGAAAGTAAAATTAGTTTTATTGAAATAAAAAGTTGTATATAAAGGTTTTCAAGGTAGCTGATTATCATTTATGAATGTTACATGAATATGTATTGTTCCCTTAAGCCATTCACTATTCTTATAAAATCGTGAGGCAGTTCGGTTGCACTCGAACCACTTTGTCTTGAAAGTGTGGAAGAGGTTTTTTCAGTGCCACCTTGTCGTCTGCGTGGCATTCAAAAGGTATCCCTATGTTCTCCGATATATACAATTCTAATTGCTTTAATTTTTCGCCAAACTGTTATGAGAGCAGCGTTTTAACGGCATAAAAAATTTCCTACCGGTTAAGGAAGAAATGACTGTCATTTGCTATAATAAAATAATAATAATATTAATAGACATGTAATTACATTAAATATAGAAATTCGTAACTAACACTGAGCCAAAAATATGATAATTCTGTTTCAAATTGAGTTAAATGGAATCATTACCGTGTTTTAAAGTGAGACAGCAAAAACGGAAATTGGTGTGAAAAACGAATGGGCACATTTGGGCAAGAATTATGTTTCTTAAAATAATCTACATACTTCATACCTTGTTACAAGAAACGCAAACTATCAAACTCGGTCAAACTCATAACTATTTTTTATAAACAAATACATTAACAACACAATATTTCTTTGTAATAAGTATTAATACACCCTACAGAAATATTAAATTACAATTTACCACATATGCATAATGATTACTCACCTTCATTTTCACCTTCCATCACATTCGATTTCACACACACACACACACACACACACACACACACACACACACGTGCACACAAGCGTTATTAATGAACCACGAGAATATGCGGGCGAGAACGGTGCTCAGCTGGCTGTGTTTGACCTTCTCTTATATGGTAATGCAGACGGTATAATTGACTGTCGGTTTGCAGGTTTGCTCGGAGGTGCAGTGGTGTCCCGTCTACGGTATTACGGGGTACTACGTTCAATATGGCAAACTTCACTTTTCTTATTTTTGTCCGCATGGTTTGGAAATTGACCCACTGTGTGAATGAAATACTGGCAAGGCCAAAAGTGGGAATTCACGTACCTAGATTTTACACGAACTGAATAAGTTCAATATTTATATTCTTTACCCTGTTTATTGAATGGCTTTTAGTGCCGGAAGTGTCCGAGGACGTGTTCGGCTATTTGACGCCCAGGGGCGACCTAAGATGATGATGATGAGGACGATGATGAGTAAAAAGTAACCTCGATTCCTCGTCCCGAAGTGATGCATCTCTTTTCAAGCACACCTCCTATGAAGGTGAGCTGCATGTACCATTTTAACCACATACCAGCCCTCCTGTCATTCTTAAATTTCTGGCAGTACCGGGAATCGAACCCAGGCTAACCATTACGCTACTGCTGTGTACATGATGATAATGATGATGATGATGATGTAGTATTAGTATGGAGAAGGCCACGGCCGCTACCTTCCCAGTCCTAGACTTTTCTATCCTTATTTCGCCGAAGTCCGCCTCTGTGATGTAGTGGTTAGCGTGATTAGCTGCCACCCCCGGAGGTCCGGGTTCGATTCCCGGCTCTGCCACGAAATTTTAAAAGTGGTACGAGGGCTGGAACGGGGTCCGCTCAGCCTCGGGAGGTCAACTGAGTAGAGGAGGGTTCAATTCCCACCTCAGCCGTCCTGGAAGTGGTTTTCCGTGGTATCCCACTTCTCCTCCAGGCAAATGCCGGGATGGTACCTAACTTAAAGCCACGGCCGCTTCCTTCCCTCTTTCTTGTCTATCCCTTCCAATCTTCCCCATCCCCCGCAAGGCCCCTGTTCAGCATAGCAGGTGAGGCCGCCTGGGCGAGGTACTGGTCATTCTCCCCAGTTGTATCCCCCGACTAAGAGTCTGAAGCTCCAGGACACTGCTCTTGAGGCGGTAGAGATGGGATCCCTCGCTGGGTCCGAGGGAAAAACCGAACCTGGAGGGTAAACAGATGATGACGATGATGATGATGATTTCGCCGAAAATGAGTAGTGCGATGTTAAACCACTAAAACAATAAAGGAAAAAAAAAGAGAGGTATGGAGAGGGCAAAACCCGGTGTCGGCACATAGGCGAGTCCCCAGAGCGTCTGATCAGTCTTGATACCGCCATCCGACAACAGCGTCACATGCCCTCATTCTATATGAACACTATAGAGAGATTTTCTTTTTGTAACTGTTAGGTTCTTCAGACTGTCGAACCTAATTTATGAATACGTTGGAAATGAGTACAGGCTTTTGGCAGGTAATCTAGTGCTTAGAACTTGTATGCCATCACATCTCCTACCCTGTCGGCCAGCATTCAGATGGTGAAAATTTCTTCTACCAACGGGTCTCGAACCGGTTAATCGCGATGTCAGACTATACAGACTTCACGCCTTAACGATCATGGTCACCAGGCGTTCATCCTTTACGTTGAAATGATGAGTTGGAATATGCAATTGTTTATAGCTCTTAAGCCTCAGGCAAATCGCATAAACACTGAGGGTATTCCTGTTAGTTTAACTAAGGTTACCATATTCCCCTGTTTTGTACAGACATATCTTATTTTGACTTGCGTGTCCGTCCCTTACTTACTAAAAATCTGGAAATGACTTGAATGGTACGGTAGCCTACACTTTATTGTTTGCGCGGCCGTAGGTGTTTGTACGTGACAGCGTCTATAAAGCAGTAGCGTATGGCCTCCGAAGAGGCCTGGCTCAGGTCTTCCGAGTTGGCGCCGTACAGGCGACCTTCACGTCTATGAGGATGGGGCCCTACCTATGATGAATTCTAATGGTGAAGGCGACACACACACCCAGTCCCCGAGCCATCGGAATTAACTACACAAACGTGAAAATTCTCGACCTGTCCGGGAATCGAACCCGGGACTCCTGGACAAATGCCAGCACGATAACCATTCAGCCATGGAGCCAGACGTGCAAAAAATGAGTATCAGGCGATGGTAAGATAAGTAGGATACAGCAGCATACAGTTGTACAAAAACTGTAGAAAAATGGAATGTACCTCTTCCCTTTATCTTCCTTTCCACCTCCACGACACCATCTTTTCTTGCTGTAGAGAAGATGTGATGGGCAGGTCCTTACTCCACAAAATGTAAACAGAAGAAATTACTTCCTTTCAGTATGAATTCCCCAGGGAATTTTATCCAGTCTGCTTCTATACAAATTCAAGTGTAGTTAAACTACTTTTCGTAATATGTACAAAGAAAATGCCAAACATGATTATTTTTTGATCCATGTGTTAACTAGGGCGTTTAGCCTTCAGTCTTCTTGCTTTCTGGTGGACAGTGTAAATCAGTCATTTTGTACCTTTCTAAGAATCATAATAAATGGAAACTGGACAACTGCATTTCTACTGCTTACAAAGACTGCCTCAAGGAATTGTCGTGGCAAATAGTGATTTTCAATAACAAGTAGACAACATTTCTGCTTCTTAGGTCCTGAATGTTGAAGCTTCATCATGGACGTCGATCACCAAGTTAGATTAATTCACATTACATTAGTTGCAATGTTAATAAAACTGTATATCTTCAAAATATTCTAGGAAAAAATGTTGTTGTGTTATTTCCTTCATAATTTTATTCATTTCTTTACAGTTATATTTCCATGGTCGTGATAGAGAATCTCTCATGAAGCACGTCGACTCTAAGTACCTTCCTACAAAATATGGTGGCACCATGGAATTGGAAGAGCTGCCCGGAGAAGATGTATACAATTTCTTCTGTAACTTTGAAGAACAATTTGAAGGTAAAATTTCAACAAAATATTTATGGCATAAAACAATGTAGTTCAAAATATTTTTTTGTCTTTTTTCCTTCCACCACGTTATATATTTCACATTTTCTTTTTTCTTTCTTTCTTTCTTTCTTTCTTTCTTTCTTTCTTTCTTTATATCCCTTCATTCTCGTTCTTTCTTTCTTCCCCTCTTTTTTCCCATTTGAAAATCTTCACCTTTCATCCTTGTATTTCTTGTCCTTTTGTCATTTCTGTTTTGCTGAATGTTACGTGTCTGTGAGAACTTAATGTGCACCAATGTACCCATCATACATTTTTCATCACTAACAATTAAATAGTTGTTATAATGATATGCTCTGAGAAGGAGAGGTATGATAGAGTAAATTTTTAATAATTGCATTGAGATAAAGTAGTGCATTTTTTTTCCTTTTTTCACATGTGAAGTCAAATTTCACTACATTTTCTCTTGCATGTTATCTCGGTTCCATAGTAATTTAAATCATACAGAATTAGACTGACTGTACTACACTTTTCATACAAAACAAATTGACCATTGGAAATCTTTCTACCAGATGAGACGGCTGTGCAGTTAGGAGCACGTGGCTGTGAGCTTGCATCCGGGAGCTAGTGGGTTCGAATCTCACTGTCGGCAGCCCTGAAGATGGTTTTCCATGGTTTCCCATTTTCACACCAGATAAATGCTGGGCCTGTACCTTAATTAAGGCCACAACCTCTTCCTTCCAACTCCTAGGCCTTTCCTATCGCATCGTCGCCATAAGACCTACCTGTGTCGGTACAACGTAAAGCCACTAGATAAAAAAAAAGACAGAAAATCTTTCTACCATATATAGTGCCTCTTGGTGAAAATGGTACACTTGGTAGATACAATAACAGGTAGAAAATGCATATCCCCTCTAAATACCAATTATTGATAACCTAATTTCTTTCTCTGCCCGCTGTCATTTCTTGATGGATACAGTACTTTTGCATCCATCTCTTGGCACTGGCCAGAGTAAAGTGTAGCTTCCACCGAAGTCCCAGTCAACATCCATGGCTGTGACAATATGAAAGTTGCTGGGGTATGGGTAGTGCTGAGTAATGACATTCAGAGCATGACTACTGCATCTGAGTGTTATGAAAGGTGCTGCTCATAGGGTCAGTCGTGCTGCAATAGTACTTTCTGACCCAGTGAGGAAAACAATGACAAACTACCTCACTCCTCATCTTGCCTAGTACGCCTCATTTTGGTGCTGCCATTGGTTTTTGGGGTTTCCTTATAACCGCATAACCTTTGGTGGTGCTATTTGAGGATCCAACCAGCCTCTGGGCTGATGACCTAACAGACAGAATTTATTTCCTTCAAACTCAATCCAGCGTTGAGAATTTAGAGAAATCTACATTATTTCTTTCATATCCCCATAAAATCAGAAACAACAAAATAATTGTAAAATTAACATCAAACTGAAAGTGATAAACTATAATACATCTTTTGTACCCTCCATTTGAACCCTACATACCCTTCTGGCACAGTTGTTTCAAATCTTCGTTCTATTCACGTTGGATCATATTTGTATCTGAACAACCCATTGTAGATCAACATGGTATGTGAACAAAGTTAAATGTCCCAAGCACTTAGAAAACTATTGATTTTTCCATCACCAATTGAGCAGATCTTCGCGTGACATTGACAAAATAGTGAATCACAGTTATTCTACTGTCCAAAATATTGTTAAAATCGCCTTTTAGTAAAAGGTCTGCCCAGAAACTGTTTGGAGATTTGTACAGAAGACTTCAAGTAGTGAGAAACAAACCATACATCAGCATGAAGGATAAGCATCTTTGTATTTACAGCAGTTTGACACAGAACATTACTGGAAACCAATAATATTTGCAGTGTAAGTAAATTTTATAGACATCAGAATGAGATCAGTGTCTGGTATAAACCTAATTTGACCGGGCGAGTTGGCCGTGCGCGTAGAGGTGTGCGGCTGTGAGCTTGCATCCGGGAGATAGTAGGTTCGAATCCCACTATCGGCAGCCCTGAAGATGGTTTTCTGTGGTTTCCCATTTTCACACCAGGCAAATGCTGGGGATGTACCTTAATTAAGCCAACGGCCACTTCCTTCCAACTCCTAGGCCTTTCCTATCCCATCGTTGCCATAAGACCTATCTGTGTCGGTGCGACGTAAAGCCCGTAGCAAAAAAAAAAAAACAAAAAACAAATTTGTAACATAAACAAAAGAATCTGACAACAATTGAGGATCTGAAACATGGTGGTGGGCCCCTGATGATGATACGGGGGTGTATGGTAACTTCTGCTCAGGAAACTGCATTTTATATATGGTACATATCTATGCATTTCTCGGCATATATCTCTGTGTCTTACATCACTACATGCATTGCCATTGCATCGCTGTCACTTTTCAGCTCCACACTAGCTATTCCAGGCCCACTCCATACAAGAATATATACTGTATTTGGACTAGGGTTGCCTGGTTGTAAGTGTTTTCCCCTATTGTCATGTTTCCTTACTGTCAGTTTAGCCTTACATTTTTTATTTTTCCATAAGTACTTTCTTCCTTTTTTAAATATTTGATGCTGGCTTATAGTAGAACCCATAACAGTTCTTCTTCTTAATATAACAAAAGTACTGGTTCACATTGTTTTGATTATTATCTTTGATATTATTACCTCAGTTATGCGAGTTTGGGATGCGGCAATAAATTGATGTCGTGTATATTCACAGGTTCAGAAACAGCTGTAAAACTTTCCTGTGGTCAGACGAAGGCTAAAATATTAGTGAAAAATACATTAGCATCTAAAGGTTTCAGTGATTTTGTTACTATCCTGAAATCCCCTGAAAGTATCAAGTAGACTGACGTTAGAGGCACGTGTTCCTTTGAACTCATAAAAGCAGAGCTTCAAATTGTAATAAATTTTGGCATGCCCTGCAAAGATTTTTTTACTTACTGAAGAATAACAGAAGATTGCTACATAAATAAAACAATAGGATTTAAAACATAAATGTGTGTGAGTATTGATCGAAAATGACATTTAATACAAATTATGGAGACATGAGTTATTAAAAAATATGTCAGCATAATGTCTTTTTTATTTTTTAAAATGTGGCAACCCTAATTTGGATATTATGAGAAAGAATCAGAAACCAAGTGCAGAAAAGATAGTGTAAAGGACTGTTTCTCATTTTAGCAAGATAATGATCCAGAACAATAGATCATAAGGGACTATGCGATTGTCTTTGTATACCGTACTAAATATCACTGCATAGTTCCCAGACACCAATATGATTGGAAATTTGTTGGATGATAAAAGGAAACAGTCTACCAACAATCCATATCCAACTTTTGGAATATATTTCAAGAAGAGTGGGATAAAATGGAACCCTCCTATTATTCTTATTGTTAAAAGTTAGTTTGTTCAGTGCCAGACAGGCAGTGGGAAATGGTGGAAGTCATCACACAAAGTACTGATATTTTAGTTGCATGTTCTTCAAGGACAAAACTATTACTACTTTTGCTGTGATATCTAAAGTGATGTTGTCTGTGTATTCATTTTCAGAATATTTCCTGAGTTATAGGTTACTTTAGGCATATTTTATCTACAGTAATTGTTAACTTCATTTGCAAAACATCAGTTTTTATGTTAATACATGTTTAAGGATAGGTGTAGTGTACCAGACTCACTGCGAGTCACTGTAGATTCAGTCATCCTCAGAAATTATTTCTGAGTCAGACACATTTGAGGGGATGCATGCAAAAACAGACCAAACTTCAATTTCTTAAATTGGAGAAGGAGGCTTTCTCACTGATGGAAAAAGTACATTTTTGGAGGATAAAATTAATAATTTATTCATTTTCATCTGAAAGAAGGGATGCATGCAAAAACAGACCAACCATCAGGTTCTTAAATTGGAGAAGGAAGCTTTCTCACTGATGGAAAAAATACATTTTTGGAGGGTAAAATTAATAATTTATTCGTTTTCATCTGAAAGAAGTACAGTAGCTTTATTTTTAACATTGGCATATAACTTTAATAATTTTTTTGATAACTACAACAGGGATATCTTGTGGCCATTACCAACACTGATGCTAGAATGACATTTCTGTACTATGTATACATTTTCTCATTCTCTGTTTGTGAACTACAAGAAATTGCCTATCCCAAAACAGTCTGGAAACTTTTAACACTTCTTCTGTACACTTGTGGTTTATTTTAATTTAGTTTCAGTTAGGATTTTATGAGCTGTAATGGATAATCTTCTGACTTCCATTGTATTTTATTATGAACATCTTTCCCGTCATGCATATAGGTTGCAATTAGAGCTTGACGAGTTGACTAAAAGTTTTCATTATGTGAAGTTCTGTTCTGTTAATCTGCTGGATATTTGCATGTTCATTCACCTGCAGTTCATATTTTCTCAAAAGTAATACAAAGATAGTAGGAGATAAGGCACATTTATTACAGAATAGGATATTTTAGAGCAACATGATTTACTGTTAGGGGGCATGAGAACCAAATAATATAGTCACTGGCTACTCACCAAGGTAGCCATGGTTCATGCAGTCAGTGCATGTGGGATTTTTGTAATCAAAATCATCCCAGTGGTTCAGATTCTTTGTAAAACAGAAGATCCCATGGCTATGATCATAATTTTAACAATGATTTTAAATTATGGGCTAGCTTGCTTGAATTACTGCTACCAGATTCAGGCATATTTTTAGAAACTTGTCTCAGGATCATATATCATCGAGTTGATATTTCTTTCTTTCTTCATTTATTTATTTCTTTATTTCTTTATTTATTTATTTATTTATTTAAACTTCTTTGACATTAGAAACTTATTAACTTAGACTTGCTCATTTTCTTTCATTTGTAGGTAATGAATTTTGAGAATAATTTCATTTGTTTGGCTGTGATTTAGACATACTCCAGAAACTGATGGTACTGTTGGTTATAGTACAGAAGTAAACATGGTATAAGATAGAGCAACAGATTTTAGTAGGCACCAAGACAGGCCAGTGTTCCCAACAAGTACAACATTTATTAAATTTATTAAAAAACGCGTAGCTGGTGTAGTCTATAATGTGTAGTTGAAGTCGTGTAAAGTTGGTTCCTTAAAGGCAAATAAGATCCATAATTTCTGCCAACTTGAATAGTTACTTATGAATACCAAACTTTACCATAAAAGACAGTATCTCAAAGCAAATGCCTAGTAGTAATGAAAATTCATTTATCTGAATACAGTACATTATTCATGAAACTTGAAGACATACCTACACCAATTAATTTATTAAGTACTAACTTTTACATGCCACTGTTCTACTTGCCTGATATTCTAATAACCTTACAGTACTTGAGGAATATAATATACCAGTTAAGCCTATTTTTGTCAGCCAAAATTATTATGCGAAAAAAGAATTCTAAATTTGAAATGAATTTAATGTATTGTATCTTATGATAAAACTTATACAGGGTCAACAACTATAGTTACTACAGTAGATAATGTTATTGTTGCTACTTGCACCAAAATGACTGTCTCGCCTCGCTGAATGAGACATTTTATCGAGAAAGAACTAAGCATGTGGAATTCCTTCACTTCTCTACCATGCAAATATCTACAACAAAGCATCTATGATCAAAATTTGTTAGATGTCACAACCAAATTCCTTAGTGATGGTTTTATCCCATGGTTGTAGATGAGGTAATGTCATTGGAGAGATGGATGTAGTTTGGGCTCGTAACAATAAATGGAGCTATGCCCAACAACATGGTGAACATGATACAATCACTTTTGATGTTATTTTTTAATTCTTCTTAAACAGTTCATAACATCTAGTTACCAGTGGTGGCTCATGGCTGTAAAGTATGGTGAAGAGCTATTACGCATTTGGATTCGAGCGACAGATTTAGGAACTTCTTTCTTTCTTTCTTTCTTTCTTAATCTGCTTACCCTCCAGGGTTGGTTTTTTCCTTGGACTCAGCGAGGGATTCCACCTCTACCGCCTCAAGAACAGTGTCCTAGAGCTTCAGACTCTGGGTCGGGGATACAACTGGGGAGGATGACCAGTACCTCTCCCAGGCGGCCTCACCTGGTATGCTGAACAGGTGCCATGGTGGGGGATGGGAAGATTGGAAGGGATAAACAAGGAAGAGGGAAGGAAGTGGCCATGGCCTTAAGTTAGGTACCATCCCGGCATTTGCCTGGAGGAGAAGTAGGAAACCACGGATAAACACTTCCAGTATGGCTGAGGTGGGAATCGAGCCCACCTCTACTCAGTTGATTTCCCGAGGCTGAGTGGACCCCGTTCCAGCCCTCATACCACTTTTCAAATTTCGTGGCAGAGCTGGGAACCGAACCCGGGCCTCTGGGGTGGCAGCTAATCACACTAACCACTACACCACAGAGGGGGACAAGATTTAGGCACTACATTTTGTTTTTGGTTGTTTTGTACTCGTACCTCGTACCTGTGACTGGCGGAGGGTCCAGCACATGACCACGATTTATTGAATTTAATGTTTCGTCATGACCACGAAAAGCTAGTTCTTGCTTACTTAAATAGAGCACTGCATCAGTTACCAACTGAAGGAAAAGCCTATTTAAATGTACATTTTCATTGAACTGTACAATTACAATGTACAGTATGGTATTTTCCTTCAGAACATCAGCGTATTTTGGTTTGTTTCCAATGTCTTGAAATCTAGCTGTCGTATTTTGTGTTCTGCAGAGTCTGAGTGCTTATGTAAAGAATGTGTTATGTTCAAAAGGGCTGAAAATCCTTCTTTATTCCAAACATTATTTTTATTGATAAAACGCAAGCAGGAACAAAACAACTTCTGTAGAGCTGAAGAGGAGCACAACCATGGAAATTCCTTAAACCACGATCATTTGAAACTAAGATTGTAAGATTTACCGGAATGTTTCACTTCTTTTGTAGCACAAATTTGCAGTGATTCAGTAAGGCGATCAAAACGTAGAACTTCATTCTGATCTTCGTTTCTCCAATGTGAAAATGGTGTGTATAATAAAATGCACACTATGTCATAAATAGGATACATATTTAAATAAAACAGCACAACACTACGAATGAACCACAATGCGTAAGTACTCGTACTTCACACATGATGACGCAGGGAAGACGAAACATTCCACTCTTCCGACAACTTCACCAGCACATTCCGCTATATGGAAAGTGCACGGGTGATATCACGGTTGTCATGGCAACCTCCAAGGCCAAGCGCTAGCAGGAAGCACTTGGGAGGTAGAGGCAGCTGCGGAATCTCTCGTCTTCACTCAGTTTCACGCACCGTACTGTGGCCGACAGCCGGCGCTTTCGTGAGTTCCCCTGGTTCTCATCAGGTGACGAGATGCTCCAAACGCCATACAATAAAACATTTTCTTTCCGTAAAACCAACAAATGTCATAAGAAAAATAAATTTAAGTAATTCATTATGGTAAAAATAAGTGGAGAAGTGGCACTTCACCTACTTCACCTGAAAAGCCGCCCCTGCTAGTCACAAAAAGAAATATCTCAGCAATGTTTAAGGTGTCAAATAGTTTTTTCTACCCATAATGTTTGTGAACCATTCATCACATAAAATTGACGGTGAAGACTTGTATGAGTATAATGTATGGGACAAAGAAACGTGTATGCATCTGTCTTCTTCTTCCTAACCCTTTCCTGCAGGTGCAGGGTCCATTTTTTTGTATCAGAATTTCAGTCCAATCTATCAAAATATCAGCTTGGTGTAAGTTGACACATTTTAGATCAGACTTAACATACAACTATCATTGTTTAGGTCTTCCTTGCGGACATCAACCACTGAAAATTTAATCTTGTACTGGCAACAGTTTCATGCGCAGAATGTCTGATATGGCCATACCACTGGAAGCGTCTCTCTTGCATCTTTTCTTAAATAGACGAGTACTCATTTGCTGCTTGATTGTGTCTTTCTAAACATAGTCTAACCATGTCATTTCTATACTCCATCAAAGGCTTTGCATCTCTATGATGTGGAGTTGGTGCTCCACACTCTTCTGTGCTTGTCAACATTCTGATCTACATAGGACAACAGGGTGGACCATAGTGAGAATTTAAGATGGATTGTCATGTGATGGTTGCAAAGCACACTGGTGACTTCTTTCCACCATATCGAAGTCCTATTTATTCTCACCCATACCTTATTATTCAGATTACCAGACTGCAATGGGATCCCAGGCATCTGAAAGGAGGAAGATTTTACAAGCTTCTCATTATTAACTTGAAGGGTACCATTGCTCATATTGGCAAAGATTGGATGACTGGACTTGATGTCATAGATCCAACCCGCTGGAACTTGAGAGTAGAATTCTGTCAGACTAAAGGAGGGTCCATGGAAGTTCATTGTGTAAGTCATCTGTAATTGTATCAATCATGGGAATAAAGAGTAGTGGGTAAAGTGCCTATCTTTGATTTACTCCCAACAGTTATGGGAAAGCTGTTGGAGATAACAGCTGAACGACTGACATGGATGCTATATTTACATAGAACATTTGAATCCATCTAATAAGCTCCTCAGGCACTCCACATTCATATAATGCATACCAGATTAGCTGGTATGGGACACTATCGAAGGCCTTTTCTAAATCTAGAAAGACTGTATGATGGGTTACATTTCTCCAGGTGATATTCGATGAGCGTCCATGAAAATCATGTCTGTTGTTCCTGAACCTTGAACGAAGCCACACTAATTGCTGTTAATTTGGACAATTTTATGCATGCATTGGTTGAGGATTGGTTCAAAAATTTTCAGTGTATATGATAAGAGAAGGATTGGGCAGTAATTAGTGCATTCTGTTCTTGGTAAAGTAATGCTTTGAGTCCAATCATTTTGCACACGATTTGAATCCACAATGGCATCGAAGAATGTTGTCGGCCAGTCGATAGCAGTGTGCTAACATTTTTGTTAGCTCCCAGAAATCTACTACCTCTTGTGGGTGGGGGTCACAGATGAAGAATACACCCACGGTATCCCCTGCCTGTTATAAGAGGCAACTAAAAGGGGTGACCAAGGGATGATTGAATTAAAACAGTGAGAATACTTGTAATTAGTACCATCATGCGAGGAACACCATGGGCTACCTTTACTTGCGAGTAGTACCACTATGTTAGGTACACAATAGGTTTCTGATTAGTAGCAGCAGAGGGCAAATCAGTATGGGTTTTACAGTGCCCGTGATTAGTACCACTATGTGCGGAACACCACGGGCTTACATTGCCTGTGATTAGTAAGTACCATTGTGAGAAACACAACGGGTCTGGGCGTTGCCTGTGATTAGTACCCACTATATGAAGAACACCACGGGATGGTATGAGGCCCTGTGATTTGTACACCTTTGTGAAGAACACCATGGGTTTCCGTTGTCTATGAGTGGTGCCGTAATGTGAGAAACACCATAGTTCTGCATTACCTGTGCATATTACATTACCTGTGAGTAGTACCACAATGTGTGGAACACCGTTAAGTCTACGTTACTTATGATTAGTACTGCTACATGAGAAATACTATGGTTCTTACTTTCCTCGTTATAAGTACCATTGTGAGAGGCCATTGACCTGGACTTTGAAACCATTTAGACAACAAGCATCATCGATTTTAGGATTGTGCTTTGGAAGCACCCCTTGGTCAGTGTATACTATTGTTTTAAGATAGTTTCTGGGAAGGTGGGGCATTGCGGGTCAAATTCACTGATTGTTTTAAGTTCATAATCATGGTTTGTCTCTTTTTTTAAAATTCTAGTCAGTGAATTAATTTTGGAATTATTCTTAACTTTCAATATCATGAGCTGGAGCTGCTGATTATTTTAAATTCATATTCATCCATTCCAGTGATGTGCACTGTAACAAATAGTTAGTCCCAATATATTAAGATTTTCTAATTATTCCTTAGAACGCTTTTTATAATGTTTAAAAAATTGCGAACATCCAAGCCAAGTACAGCTGTCTCGACAATCTGCTCGCACTACCACAGTTCATCTTCTCCAGCGAGCTGGGTTTCCTTGGTGGCACGATAGAGAGCTACCCCTAACAAAATTTAAAATCGCTTGGGTGACTCATGCACTTGAAGCTTCCTCAAGGTGGAGCTGTGCCCCTTTCCCCAACAGCAATTTACGGCGTCAGGCCAGCTAGCTTGGGTAAGGGGTGTTTGTTTTAAGACTTGACACTTAAAGTCTTCAGCGCCACACACTAGAGACTGCAAGAAAAATATCAACATCTTAAGAGTATAGCCACTTGCACATCATCTTACTAATAAAAATTGAGCCAGTATATGAAATCAAAGAAGAATAAATTTTAGTCTTTGGTTTCGGCATGTATACATTTTTCCTGGGCAATTCATTGATGGCACGTGTAGAGAACCTATGTGTTCCGATAGCCACAGGAAAATATTTAGGTTGCCCAGCATGAACACACAGTGAATTTTTGTAGTGTTCCTTTTGGATTATAGATGCTCGTTTCATGCATTCTGTGGCATTCTTTATGAATATAACGTGTATTATATGTTGTGACAAATATTTTCCCTCATTTGTCATTGATGCACGTACACTCAGTATGTGAGTGAAACTATAAAACTTCAACGACGGTAAAATACAAGTAAAATTTTGCTGATTAGTTTAGATTAGGATTTTTAAGTAAAAAATAAATAGTTAGTCCCAATGTATTTTTGTGAAAACCATGACTCTACTATCATGAAGCATCACCGGATGAAACTGTAAGTACATTGTTTAAAATCTGCTATAGATTAAGTTGTCATGGTGTTGTCACTGCCGTGAATATCATTGGAAGTATGTGCGAGCGTGTGGTTGAAAATATTCTTGAAAGATCTATCTCAGGTAGACCTTTCCATGAAGAATGCAACCTTATAAAATGGCAATGTTGACTTTAGAGAGTGTAGTAGGGCTACGATTGTTTATATTTAAAACACAGTTTTGCAGCTGGGGTAATGAATATGTTCACCGCACGCCACTGATCCATTCATTTTTCATTATCACGTTTTGAATTCTGGTCAGTGAATGAGTTTTGGACTTTAAATTGTCATTACATTTTGTCTCATTTCGTACCATTAGAGGCTGATGACCTAGATGTTAGGCCCCTTTAAACAACAAGCATTATCATCATCAGAAATCTACTGGCAAGCAGTCATTGGGATCTGATATTTTCTGTTCTTCATGCTGTTCACAGCCTTTGAGACTTCATCAGTTGTGATGCAAGTAACTAGTCCAGCAGTTGGTATTCCATCTGGAATATTGTATGTGGATGTGAGAATTCCATATTTAAAATTTCCTTCAAATGCTGTTGCCAATGTTCCAGTATTGTTTGCCTATTGTGTAGTCAATGGCCATTTTTGTGCTTGACACACATGTATTGCTCAATTTCTTGTGTTGCTGGGTCCAGGCTTTCATCAGGCAGAAGATGCCATTCTGATAGTGTTCTCCTTTAGCTTTGGCAAATCCAAATCCAATCTAATCTATCTAATCTAATCTAGTCTTTGCAAATAAGGTGTCTATCTCGGTGGCAAATGGTACACAAAAGTACGTTATCAAGCAGTAAATTTTAAATTACCAAGAGGACAAGACATTTTCCTAAAATACAGTATTATACAATTTACACTATTAAACACACAGCTCATCCTTTATAAATTTATATTATTTACAAAATTCTACTCATAATATCTTCTGTACTAACAAACATAATCAACTCGTATACTGTATGTAGAATACATCTATAAGATTAATATTTACATTGCATTTATTTATTTATTTATTTATTTATTTATTTATTTATTTATTTATTTATTTATTTATTTATTTATTTATTTATTTATTTATTTATTTTTCCATTTTGGAACCTAACAAGCATTGCGTCTTAACCAGAGCCCCTCTTGCCACCGCTTTTCAGAGTTCCTGAAGGGCCTTCACAGCTACCGTAGCAGTTCCAGGGCCCTCGAAGTCCCCACTGTACTTCACCCCTACAGGCTGTCCCCTACTTCGGCTGTCCAATCTCCATAGACCAGGGGATGGAATTAATTTATTCACAAAAATTCTTTATTTACGATAACCTGCACCGGTCGAATGACCTCTAACATTTCTTTTCTCTGTTGCTGTTTATTCTTTTCTTGAATATCCGTACAGATTTTGGAAAAGGATCAAACACTACCCCTGGTAAACTGTTCCACTCCTTCACGCCCTTCCCAATGAATGAAAATTTACCCCAATCACTTCTGCTAAAATCCCTTCTAATTTTGTACTTGTGGTCAGCCCTGCCGATATAATTATTTTCCAGCTGAAAAACCTCCCATGGATTTCCCCCCATGCTTTCTCTCCTGTATAGGCTCCAAATCCTATAAAGTTTCCCACACAAGTTCCTCTAACATTTCTGATACACTACGTTTTCTCCTGAAATCCCCTGTAACAAATCTTGCTGTTTTCCTCTGCTCACCATCTATTTCTTTTATTAGGTATTCCTGGTGAGGATCCCAAACACTGTTTACATATTCCAATAATGGGCAAACCATGCTTAAGTAACTTTTCTCTTTTAATTCTTTGTTGCATTCTTTAAGTAGCCTCATTATGACATGTAACAATCTATATGCTTTCGCAGCAACATCAACATGATCCTTCCAGTGCAGATTACTTTCAAATCTCCCACTTAAGTATTTGCACTTATCATCTTTTGGGACAATTACCTCAACAAAAGTACCTATACCATATTTAAATTCAGTTTTGAAGCTCCTGTTTGTAAATATTATAACAGTTGCTTTGCCTCCATTAACCTTCTTATTGTTCTCTTCAATCCATTGTTAGATACTGTCAAGGCCCCTTTGTAATATTCTGAGCAATCCTCAATGTTTTTTTACTTCCTTATAAACAATTGTCATATTATGCATACAACCTTATTTTTTATGTTATTCCCTCAATTGTTTGCATATATTAAGAAAAGTAATGGACCAATTATACTACCCTGCACAATTCCATTCCAAACTTTCTCTTCCTGTGATACACGATTTCCTACTTTGACTTTCTGAACTCTTGAATTTAGAAATGTTCTTATCCAACATATAACCCTTATGAATTGTATTTTATTTCATCCAACTGATCATACAGTGATATGTCCAATTCTTTTTTTTCCTCCAGTATCTTTAATAATATTCCATGTTCCACTCTGTCAAATGCTTTGGAAAGGTCTATAGCTAAACAATCCAACTGGTCTCCTGAATCCAACTGATCTGATATTATGTCCTGCTGAAATCCTACCAGTTGTGCCTCGGAAGAAAATTTCTTTCTAAATCCATACTGGCTTCTCATCAACCAATTGTTATCATCACATACCCGTCTGATGTACTTTGCTATTAAACTCTCCAGTATTTTACAAACTACACTGATCAGGCTGACTGGTCTGTAGATCTCAGGTTTCTTTTTTATCACCCTTTCCTTTATAAATTGGTATTATTATAGATTCCTTACATTCCTTTGGTATTACACTATTATTTATGACATAGTCACAGATAAATTTTAAATAAGGCACTATGTACCACCCCATTGTCTTTAATACCTCCCTAGTAATTTTATCACTCCCTGCTGCTTTTCCTTGCTGAAGCGGTTCGATTTCTCTGAAAATGTCCTCATTCGTGAATGAGAAGCTTCCTGTTTCCTTATATGTCTCACCCTCTCTATCTTCTGTTTCGGTTTCCAACTCCTGCTGAATCTCCGAATTCCCTGCTAAATACATTTGCTTTCTCAATATCTGTTAAAAAGTGTTCACCCCCTTCTCCCACCATTGTGGAAATTTGGATTCCTTTTCCCTTTTGATTCCTAATATGTGAATACAGCTTTTACCATTTCTCTTCATGGTCATTACTCTCTGGAAGCATGCCATTTATGTAATTCTCTTTTGCTTGCTTTTTCAGTCTATTAAGTTTCCTCATTAGCTGTTTTTTAGTTTCTCTACTCTCCTTACCATATTTGATTTTCCTCTTTACTATTCTACAGTGGCTTTCTTGGCCTCTGTTTTTGCAACAGCGTATCTTTCCTGATTTTCGTTGGTCTTTTGTGCATACCTGGTCTTGTATGTTGACTTTATTCATTATTTTTTAATTTTTTAATAGCTTGCTGCATTTCAACTGTTGATAGCCATGATTGCTTATCAATGTAACATTGGCCAGATTTTGTGGAGTCCTAAGTTGATATTTTGGCAATTTAGGTAGAGTTTTGGAAAGCAGTCCATGTAGCGTCAACTCATGTGATAGTAGGAAATATGTCACTGTCCATGATTATCATGGTTTGATCACAGAGTTTCCACCATTTGATCATCTCTGGACCAGACACATTAATCTATTCCTTTTTTTTTTTGCTAGTAGTTTAAAGTCACAGTAATACATCAAAGGTTTTCGGTGATTCAAAAATGGAGAAAGGGCTAAGATACAGAGGTAATGGCCATAGCCTTACTGTGTGAAAATGGGAAATCACAAAATCACCATCTCCCGAATACAAGCTCACAGCTATGCTACCCTAACCGCATGGCCAAATTTCTCAGTATTCTATTCCTTTGTGTCGTACATTTCCATATATTTGTGTCAGTAACAAGTGATTTCTGCTGTGGTGCCAAGCATTATGGCATTTTTGATGAGGGTAATATCTTGTCATTGCATTAATATGAAGTCAATTTGGCTTTTATGGTTGCCACTAGCATAGGTAACAAGATGGTTTTCTTGTTTCTAGAAGAGTGTGTTGCTGATAGCCAGATCATTAGCTTCACCAAAATCTTTTTTTTTTTTTGCTATTTGCTTTACGTCGCACTGACACAGATAGGTATTATGGTGGCGATGGAGCAGGAAAGGGCTAGGAGTGGGAAGGAAGTGGCCGTGGCCTTAATTAAGGTACAGCCCCAGCATTTGCCTGGTGTGTAAATGGGAAACTACGGAAAGCCATTTTCAGGGCTGCCGACAGTGGGGTTCAAACCTACTATCTCCCGAATACTGGATACTGGCCGCACTTAAGCGACTTCAGCTATCGAGCTCGGTGTCAGCAAAATCTAAGTCACCAGTCATCAGCATTCATCTTCATTACCTGTACCAAATCTGTTGTTTCCATGGAATCTGTAACCATCCTGAGTCCTCCCAATATGGCTATTTAGATCACCACATAATAACAAAAATTCTTCTTGTACAAAGCGGTTCATGACGTCAATGCTGGCAGATGTAAGCCAATCTGAATGACGTTGGACATTTCCGGACGTCAGTGACATTTCACTGACTTTACAGAAGAGCAGAAAGAAGCTGCTGAGGCACATGTTCCTGCCTTTAAGGCAAATTGAATCAACAGTTCTGACCATGGTAAACTATCACAAGAGCCAGTACAGTAAGGAATGTGGAAGATGGCATAAGGTTGAACTGTTGTATGATTTTGTTGCCATTAATGCTTTCACGGCCCGTACTTATAGACATGATATTGTATACCTATGGATGAGGCTGAGGAGTTAAGACAGAAATGTGTGAGACTCATAAGGTCCGCTGTTGTACCCACGCCCAATTTAACAAGAGGTGTAAGGAGAGCTCTGAAGGTACTCAGAGATGATTCTGAGCTGACCATTCTCTCAGCTGATAAGGGTAACGCGACAGTGGTTATGGACACTGACGAGTATAAGAATAAGATATCGGCTATATTGTCAGAGCCTGTCTACAGACTGAGCTCGCGTGACCCCACCACTCTTGTGTCCAGTGCCACCGCGAAGCTCTTAAGGCAATCTTCCAAAAGAGGAGGCTAAACATCTGTCCCCGGGGGATGCAGTGCCGCCTAGATTATATGGACTGCCTAAGATCCATAAAAAAGATGTTCCCCTCAGACCTATTGTTAGTGCAATAGGTTCTCCTACGTATGCTCTGGCTAAATACCTAAGCAAATTATTTCAGCCACACATAGGACATACTGAATCATACATCAGGTACTCTCGGTATTTCGTCAACAAGCTGACAACCATAACCCTTCAACCTAATGCACTTTTGCTGAGTTTCGATGTGGAGTCCTTGTTCACTAAAGTGCCGATTGACTCGGTCATGTCTCTCATTGAACACCTGTTCCCTGAGGACATTACTAAGCTATTTTACTACTGCATGACGTCCAGCTATTTCTTGTGGGATGGGAATTTTTATGAACAGATGGACGGAGTGGCTATTGGAAGTCAGCTTTCACCCGTAGTGGCTAATTTCTTTATGGAGCATTTTGAGGAGGAGGCTATTGCTTCGGCGCCCGTCAAGCCTATGATATGGTGGAGGTATGTTGATGATGCATTTGTGATCTGGACAGAAGGTCCTGAGAAATTTCATCTATTTCTAGACCACCTAAATCAGCAACATCTGTCAATAAAATTCACTATGGAGATGGAGTCGGACAGATGCCTTCCTTTCTTGGATGTTCTTGTAAGAAATAAACCAGATGGCTCCTTAGGACATACCGTCTATCATAAGCCTACCCACACAAATCGCTATCTTCATGCAGATTCTCACCACCATCCAGCACATAAACTCGCCAAGAGGGCGGGATGAATTTGTGAGCCATCACATATCCAGATGGAGATGGACACACTCAAAGTTGCGTTTAAGGGCAATGGTTACAATGATTTGCAGATTCATAGAGCCCTGCATCCCAGAGAAACGACCAAGCAAATCTCACAGAAGGAAGAAGTGAAGGGAACTGCCTATTTGCCTTACATTCACAACACCACAGATCGAATTGCCAAGGTCCACCGCAAACACAACATAAAAACAACAAATATATAAAATATATAATAATATATAAAAAGAACATGAATGTAATATTCGTCTCAACCAACCTGAGACAAATCGGCAATAGCTGAGCACGCTCTATCATCGGGTCATGATGTCATGTTCCAAGATGCTCAAGCTCTTACCCACACTAGACACTACAGGTCCAGGATTATACGGGAAGCTGTGGAAATACGTAGTAATCCTAACAATTTCAACAGGGACACCAGCTATCAATTAAGTAATACCTGGTTGCCAGTCATTAAGATTTTACGTTGGTAGTTCCCTTCCCTACCCCTTCACTATTGTTATTTCGTCTTGGTGTTTTCCAAATTCGTACGTTCCTCGTCGCCAGATGTTTCATTCCAAGCGTATGTCTATGTCTTACACCTGTCATATGTTACGCAAACACGTTATGTGAACCGCTTAGTCTGATCACGGTGACTGGATCCCTTGCTGCTAGCTAGAGCGACACATCAAGTCGGCCATGGTCTGATTGTGATGGTTCGGTCAGCTTCCGCTTTGAATGCTAGCGTTGTGCCACATCCTAGGGGCCATCTGGTGGTGAATGAACGTACCATTTCCACTTCTACTTCTATTATAACGTTCCAAATTCAAAAGTGACATTGTTTAAGAGGCCTTTCTCATGGACAGTCGAGAATTCTTCTAAGGACGCAGAGCACAGTTTTCTGCAAAACGTTAAGAATTTCACCTTATTTTCTTGACACGGCACAAGCTCAAAAGCCTATACAGTATCATGTTGTATGATTGTTCATCACTGGTTTCTCCTTGCACATATGGTAGTATCACATAGCTTATCTTCGTTCCTGCAAGACATACAATAGTTTATGATAAGAAGTTACAACCAAAACAAGTCACAAAATTCTCAGAATCATAGTTTTTGCAGTTACAATAGTTTACCTCTGATGTTCAGATTTGCAACACTATTTCGTTACTCAGCGATAATGACTTTGCCCACATCTTTGCTGCTTTTGGTTCCTTGGTAGATGAGCTTGTAGCAGTCACCTATATCTCATGATCTTTGGCCTGTCCAACAGTTCTCCTGTATGCATGCACTGACTGAGCTAATTGAGCATTTCAGCCAGTTCACTACTGTGTGCAGTAAGCGTGCTAATACTCATTGTGGCTACACATAACTTTCTTGGTTTGCTTTGAGCTAGTTTTTTTAGCCAGATTTGCTCTTGTACTGGTAGCCCTTGCCCATTTCATAATGCTTATTAGATGAGGCTGTTGCGCATCACCTCCAGGGCCATAGCATTATCAATAAAATTAATGTTGTATTCCATAGTTGCGACTAACATAACCAACCAACCTGTTGCTAGCATAGGATGGTGAGTATTTAATACATACTGCCAGGTTTCAATTAGACAACCCCTAACATGGAAACAGATGCCTTTTGCAGCCACCCCTAACCTAGAGAACAGACCTAACACGGCTTTTAGTGGTATTTCCTTCTTTGAGGGACCTTCTCTGCTCGAAACCAGTTGCACCCCTTTAGAGAGTAGTTACTTATTGCTGCCAAACACTTTATCTTCAGTTACTGGCTGTACAGTCTACTCTGTTACCTAGAATGGTGTATTGCACCCCAGCTAGTACACATCTACACTGCAAAAAAAAAAAAAAAGCAATGCAATAAGCAATAAGAAAGTTACAGAATGTTGTTTATTGTATCACAGGGACACAACCTGGAGGTGTAAACTTTTACAAACTTGAATTTTTTCCTTCTGATATCTGATGTAAATAAACAGCAATAAGAAGAATACAGTGATTGTCCCCTCTTCACTCTGCCTTAACACCATGTATGGCATTAAAAAGCAGCTGTTTTCAAACTATCCCATGCAGTCACAATTCAGTTCATATCCGGTGAATTAGCTGGCCAATTCATATGGTTAATACTGTACCCACCTCTCTCGTTAAATTCCTCACTAATGAGGGCAAACATTGTCGTCAATGAAAATGAATTCAGCACCAGGGTTGTATAAATGATCTAAGAACTTTATCAGTATATCACTGGGCAGTTAACGTCCCTCGAATTAGTATTGAAGACTTATGACTGCCATACATAATTCCAGCCCAAAACATTACACCACCACCTCCAAATGCATCCATCTCTTGAACATGCTGGTACTATCCACCATGTCCTTCATGTCTAACACACCCTTTGTCATTGTGTATCTGGTCTAAGTGATACCCACGGTTTCATCTGCAAAATGACATAACACCATTCAACCAACCCCCAGTTAAGATATTGGACGGCCCATCTTTGCCTCTCAACATTATGATGATTCACTTGCGAAACATGCCGAATTGGTCAAAATAACTCTGATCGGGCATTATGCAACCGATGATTTTGTACAGTTTGTACAGATACATGAACCCCGCTTGTACTCAAGATTCATCTTGTAATTGTTGAGCAGTCTCAGTTGGTCTCCTCTGTGCTTTTATGTGGATATACCAATCTTGACATGGCTTTGTCACTCTTGTTCGACCTTCCCTCGGTCTGTCACTCGCATCATTACTCTCACAGTACCTTATACACGTTTCTGACACAACACTTTGGGTAACCTCTATGATACATGATGATGTTGCTCCTTATTTGCGTGAAGAAGAAAATTTTGCTTTAAACTTGCTTGTTTTTGATGTACAGTCTCTAAAAAAGAATTATTGAAAAAAAAATTAGTGCATGATTGAACTTCTATGGACATGTCATGAGAATGGACAATCACGAAAATCTACCAGTCTAGCATATTTTAACATTAGGCTTAAATATCTCATAATTAATTCTATGGCCATATTTATTACACAGTTTATTAGGTTAAAGCAAAAAATATATCCTGTTCCTAACATTTACCTGTTTTTCAAAATGTAATTTTCAGTAATGTTCGCAAAATAATATCATGAAACATTCAGTTACATGGATTTATATGTAATACAATCTAATACCAAAATGAAGTCAAATGAGGGGCTTTCATGATTATTTTAAAGGAAAATAACCAGTGGCACACAAGACAGTAAAATTCAATAAACAATACCTTAATTGACATGGTAGTCGGAAAAGGTTTGCCATCCCTGGCATAGGGTATGCACAGTGTGAGGGATTTTTAGTTGGGGCCAAGATAGGTGGATATACGAAGGAGTTACATGGTCATAGCACCGTAGGTTACAGACTTATCTCATACATGCATTTTGACCATGTTGTAATGTGTTCAATAACTTGCACCCAGCGTCTCTATAAATCATGTCACAGTAGTCGAAATGAGGGAAAACCAAAGCTTCTACCAGTATTTTCTTGAGTTTTTCAGGTAATAAGTATTCATACCCATGCAGCATGTGCAAAGCAGAGAATGTTTTCCAGGTGATGTTCGTAATATGCATTTTCCATTACATCTCATCATCGAAAGTAATGCCTAGGACTTTTACTGATGACATGAACGGTATGTTAGTATTACATAACCTTATTAATGTTATGAAAAAAAGCTTCCCTAAGTCGTCTTATGTCGGCAAACTTCTGTGTCCTTGGATGGGTCTAGCAGTAACTGATGTTGCTTTCTGTCAAGTGAAACAATGATGTGTATATTCTGAAGCATTTTTAAATTAGTAGTGTTATGAACATAACAAAGGTACTATTTTTGAGATGATGTTTTCAAAAGAAGAAAATTCTCTGTAATTCCACCTAAGAAATGTTACGTAGTTGAAGATGTTCCTAGGGAATAATACAAGTTCTATAAATAATTAATTTGCTTATGAAAATGAAAATCCACAGCGTGTTTCCAGTCACTCGACCAGGTCAGGAATGGAATGAATTAAGCCCAATCTAGCGGCAAGGTTATGAACTATGCTGGCTGTTGAAGCCTGTCACACTCCTCCACTCCTCTGGGACAATGATTAATGAATGATGGATGAAATGAAATGATAACGGAGAGTGTTGCTGGAATGAAAAATGACAGGGAAACCGGAGTACCGGGAGAAAAACCTGTCCCGCCTCCACTTTGTCCAGCACAAATCTCACATGGAGTGGTTGCTTAAAACAAATATATAGTATCAAACAGGTAGAAATTTACTTTTATTGATTTAATGTAAATAAGATTTGATACGGGAAATGAAGCTGATTTGTTGCAATGCCTGATCTCCTGCGAGCGTCTGGAATACATTGCCCCTACTTCATTTACAGACCCAGTACTTTGACAATAATTAAGTCTGATCAAGTATTAGATGTGAGGAACATAGAATACAATGTGCTTATTCTTCTCTGAGCCACTGTACAATCTTGGGATCTAAAGCTATTATTGTGCTTTATAACATGGTATGAAAATCTTTCTTTTTCTGCTAAGTTTAATTCTCCTCTGCACTGACTGTTTCAAAGTAAGTCCATTAGCTTTGTTGTAGGAGCATAGCCTTCAGTAACTCCACTACAATATTTTGTAGGGGTTAAAAGTCAGGTTGTGTGTTTCACAAATAGGAAAAGTCCTCTCAGTTTTAATTACTGCGTTGATGGTGTGAAAGTTCCTTTTGGGAATCATTGTAAGTACCTAGGTGTTAATATAAGAAAAGACCTTCATTGGGGTAATCACATAAATATGATTGTTAATAAAGGGTACAGATCTCTGCAGTTGGTTATGAGGGTATTTAGGGGTTGTAATAAGAATGTAAAGGAGAGGGCATATAAGTCTCTGGTAAGACCCAAACTAGAGTATGGTTCCAGTGTATGGGACCCACACCAGGATTACTTGATTCAAGAACTGGCAAAAATCCAAAGAAAAGCAGCGCGATTTGTTCTGGGTGATTTCCGACAAAAGAGTAGGGTTACAAAAATGTTGCACAGTTTGGGCTGGGAAGACTTGGGAGAAAGGAGACAAGCTGCTCAATTAAGTGGTATGATCCAAGCTATCAGTGGAGAGATGGTGTGGGAGGACATCAGTAGACGAATAAGTTTGAGTGGTGTCTTTAAAAGTAGGAAAGATCACAATATGAAGATAAAGTTGGAATTCAAGAGGTCAAATTGGGGCAAATATTATTTTATAGGAAGGGAGTTAGGGATTGGAATAACTTAACAAGGGAAATGTTCAATAATTTTCCAGTTTCTTTGCGATCATTTAAGAAAAGGCTAGGAAAACAACAGATAGGGAATCTGCCACCTGGGGGGCTGCCCTAAATGCAGATCTGTAGTGATTAATAGTGATTGATTGAATGTCCCAAATTATCAGTTTTTCAACTTTGTCTCATGTACAGATCACTGTCATAAAATTTAAAACATTGTATATTCCATCTTCCTAAAAAAATTTTTTTTAAAAATCCTTTCAGAATTTTTCATTAAATGGACACTTAGGTTTCAGCATACTCTATTCAAATTCAAAATCTACAAATGCTAATGCAGTATCATTATTGTAAATCGGGAAACTGGTCATTTCCATTGATTACTTGATTTTTTTTTTATGAATGGATGTTGAAAAACTGTTGATGTTACATTTTTGTGTACCTTACAAAATTAAGAATGAATATAAAATGTTTAATTTGTTTGTTTAAAAACTGGAATGAATGCTGATGTTGCAATGACACCAGGACAAAATAAAAAAACACTGCAACATGTCCTTGGTTAAGTGGGATAAATAGTTACCTTAAATACATATAAGCATTAACAATAATTAGCTTTCTTGACATCTGAACAGAAATAATCATAGAAAAAGATCTGTGCTTGATTAGGGATGTGTTTTTTGTGTTTAAATATGGTGGTAGTGTTGGTGGTGGCGGTGGTGGTGGTGGTGGTGGTGGTGGTTGTGTGAAATATGGTAATTTATTTATAAAACTTTCTCCTAGAAATAAAAACAAGGAAACACTTTTTGATACAATCTCCTGTTCTTCTAGTTCTTGTCTTCTTCTTTTTGCTGATATTTATTTGTAGGGGGATGAACCTAAAATATTAGAGAAAGTGCATGCTGTTCAGTCCATAGCACTGGCAAATGTAAAGAATTGACTAATGAGTCAACAGACTACAATGTCTTGTCATAAAGTTCTACTGATCTTTGCATTTCAGACATCTCTTGATCTATGTACCGCAAATTTTCTGATAAGTATAGTATTGTAGGCCTAACTAGGCCTATCATCATGTACAAAACTAATCTATCATTAACTATAATAAACATAGAGGTTAGCTGGAATGACTCTGTAGGCCTAACCCTTTATATTAATTTAAGATTTCTGGCACATGAACTTTAATAAATTAATCATTTATACTTGATATACGGTAGCCTACTTCGTACATAATATTTTTGAATATTCATAAAAAATATCAGCTCCTTTACATACCAAAATGCATTTGAAAATTGTGTTATGGAAATAAAGCATGGGATCTCCATCTGATAACTAAATGAAGTCTAATTTCTTGCTATGCATTGTTGTCTGCTGTACATCAAATTCTAATTTAGTGGAATATTTACTTGTTCATTAGAATGAAACTTGTTCAAAGAAAACAGTGACTGTAGCACATACTTCTAATTCATATTACAATCTGTCACTACACTGTCTCCATGGCTTATCGGTTAGTATGCTGGCTTTTGGTCACAGGGGTCCCGGGTTCAACTTCCAGCAGGCTCAGGAATTTTAACCATCATTGGTTAATTTTGCAGGCACAGGGCTGGGTGTATGTGCCAGGTCCATCGACATTTCATCCTCATCACAACGCGCAAGTCACCTACAGACATCAAATCAAAAGACCAACACCTGGCGAGCCAAACTTGTCCTCAGACTCTCCCAACACTAAACGCCATATGCCACTCCATTTCGTTTCTGTCACTGCAAGAACCCTATTTAGTACTTCCTAATGCAAAATCGGCATTTCTTAGTGAAGCATCATTGGAGAGTTACTAAATTGTTTCTGGATTACTTTCATTATTTGTCTCATTGTCTATCCTGTGTTTTGTCATTTGTGCACATATGCACTCGTTGCTAAATTCCTCTCATTGTTGTAACTATGACTGCTTATGTCCATTGTGAACAATACACTGGAATCTAACTAGAGTACCATATTCTAAATGTGTGAATTTTAGCTGATTCTTCTGGTAACTGTGATCAAACAAGAAACAGGTTTTGGGAACACTTCTTTAAGCTGAAGCAGTGGCATAGCTCGGACTGACTGATTGGGATGTATAGTTACAAGATGATGACAGAACATAATGAAGGTGTTTTCCAAATTTGTATGTTCCTCATCGCCAGATGTTTTATTCCAGGCTTGTGTCAATGTCATACACCTGTCAATGTCATATGTTATGTACACATGTTTTGTGACCCTCTTAGGCTGATTTTGATGGTTCGGTCAGCTTCCGCTTTGAACGCTAGCACTGTGCCACATCTGGGGAGCCATCTGGTGATGAATGAATGTACCATTTCCACTTATATTATAAAGTCTACATTTTAAAAGTCATTGTTTAAGAAGCCTTTCTCGTGGACAGTCGAGATTTTCTTCTGATGACGCAGAGCATAGTTCTCTGCAAAATGTAAAGAATTTCACTTTTTTTTTTTTTGACACAGCATAAGCCCAAAAGCCTATACAGTATCATGTTTATAAGTACGGACCGTGAAAGCATCAATGGCAACATAATGAAGGTGCTTGTGCAGGTGTGGTTCGTGCATGCATGAGTGTCGTTATAAGGACACTGATAGAAGTGAATTATGTTGATATTCAGATAGCAGTACCGGTACACTACAAAATTTTACATTAAAATACAGAAGTAGAACAATATGATCAAGGTCAACAGTTTTACAGTGAATGGTATATTCACTTTACAATCTAAAATCCAACTTTCGAGACTTCTTGGGAAATAGATTCAAGAGATTTGTTGGTTTTACAGTTATTTCTCTGTGAATGTTCAAATGAGCCGAACTCTTTGAGTTGACTTTCACTTGTTCATTGTCCATTTCTGTTTATTTTCTTTCTTTTCTAATTACATGGGGTGGAGAGTAGGGATCTAAACCCCAGTATTCACCCCTTGGCTGTACCCGTCATATGAAGAGACTAATTTCTTTCAAAAATTCAAGAAGAGGACACTGATTGTGACCTTCATGTTAACTCCTATTTGGCTGGATGGTACATTTACTGTGTAATCAGACATTATTGAGAATGTTTTTGGGGTTAATCAAATGTTCCAACATGGTTTATCTATTTCCTTTGATGCAAATTCACTGTTAAAAATACTGATGATTCTCTGGACCACAGCACGAACTATAAACGCATTCATATCACACATCATGCACATACTGGTTTGAATGACTAACCTCTGCTTCTCATAGAAATATCCTATCCTCATCTCATTTTTGCAAGAGCTAAAGGAATTTATGAGGCAATACAATGTTACCTACTGAAAGGCCTTTCAGTGCCTATGGTTGCAATGACTTTATTTGGCAAGGCCCAATTAGGCAATAGAAGACTACTCATACTTGAGATGCAAAATAATTTACGTAGTTATATCTGCAGTACCACTGACTGCACTGAAATGTTATTTTTAAGCACAAGGTAGATACCGTGTTGGTTTTGTAAGAACTGTGGGCTACTCTTAGGGCTCTAAAAACCATACACTGTTCCAATTGAGCCACAGAAGCAACTCCTCTGGGAGTTACAACTGTAGTAAAGTAACTGTACTACTTAAAAGCCAGAAGAGTGAAAAAAAATCTGTCAATTTTTTTTTTGCATAATTAATTATTCTGTATATCTAGACCACTACTATGGTATATCTCGATCAATTAATCAAGGTTCAGTTCCTGCTCTCATGCCAATATAAGACTAGCTAGGTGTTCTGGTCTGACCACACCTAACGTCAGAAATACAATGCAAAAGAGCTGGGCTGAGTGGCTCAGATGGTTGAGACTCTGGCCTTCTGACCCCAATTTGGCAGGTTCAATCCTGGCTCAGTCTGGTGGCATTTGAAGGTGTTAAAATACAACAGACTAGTACCAGTAATTTTACTGACATGTAAAAGAACTCTTTCAGGTCAAAATTCCAGCACCTCAGCATCTCTGAAAACCATAAAAGTAGTTGGTGCAACATAAAGCCAATGACATTATTATTATTATTATTATTATTATTATTATTATTATTATTATTATTATTATTATTATTATTATTATTATTATTATTATTATTATTATTATTATTATTATTATTATTATTATTATTATTATCCAAAAGAGAAGTGAGTTAATGTTCCACTCTGTCATACTGGAAGTTGTTTACTACATAGATTCAAAACTTCACTCTGCCGAAATGCTCACCAGTAGAGCTACAAAAATATCAGATTTCACATGCACAGTATATGACTGTTCTTAGCCTGTTTTCCAATAAATATTGCAGAGTGCATATTATTTCTATTAAAACTGAGCCAGAGGCTGTGCAGTTTCGATTGTGTGGCTGTCAGCTTGCTTTCTGGAACTAGTGAGTTCGAACCCCACTGTTGGCAGTCCCAAAGATGGTCTTCAGTGGTTTCCCATTTTCACACCAGACAAATGCTTGGGCTGTACTTTAATTACACCAAGGCTGTTTCCTGTCCACTCTTATCCCATTATGGCCATTAGATCTTTCTGTGTCTGTGTGACTTAAATCAAATAGTGCCAATGCACTATGAGAGGAAATGAGACAAAGTCCCTCAAGTGCATTGGCACTGCCGGTGGCTCCAAGTAGCCTATTCAGTGGCCTCCACATTATGCACTCGTCATGCGTCTGGGTAGGTGTGCTATTTACCAACTGATGGGCCCAACTTAGCACACTGGGGCGAAATGCTGGCAACTAGGAATGAGTTAGCTGGAAATTTTTTAAGGTATAATAAGTGTACACATTAAGGACAAATATTTCAGGTTCTCTATGGGAATCTATATCTATTCTATTACAGTGGCCTTACATATTTTATCAGTGGCAGCTCATGACAAAATTTTCAGGGGGTTCACAATATACCAAAGTAGAATGCAAATCAGTACAAAATAACTTGCTTAAATTATGTTACTAAAAGTTCCTTGTACAGTTCCTTCTCTTCTCATAATATGGTACAACCCCTACAACCGAGGATGCATTTTTATGATATTAATCTGAGTGTACAACAAAACTAAAATTAAGACTGCTGGACTGAGTAGCTCAGATGGTTGAAGCGCTGGCCTTCTGACCCCAACTTGGCAGGTTCAATACTGGCTCAGTCCGGTGGTATTTGAATGTGCTCAAATACATCGGCCTCGTTTGCTAGATTAACTGGCATGTAAAAGAACTCCTGCGGGACTAAATTCAGAAAACTCGGCTTCTCCAAAAACTGTAAAAGTAGTTACTGGGATGTAAAAACAATATTATTATTATTATTATTATTATTATTATTATTATTATTATTAAAATTACGACTATTACTAAAATGTTTTCATTTGCTGCGGTGATTTGAGGTGAGATGAACATGAGAGAGGGGTGACCATGGCCAATAAAAGGAACTGTCGATGTATTTCATCATTCACTTAAGACAGGAGAATTGAAAACCACGGAAAACTATTCTCAGGTCAGCAGACAGGAGGAGGAGACCAACCCCACTGCCTCCCGAATGTAGATCTGAAATGCCACAGTAAAGCCGTGACCGCTGTTAGCCGAAGCTACTCAACAATTTTTAATTATTCATGAATGCATGAATATGCATTAGAATTGGGTGTTTACATGTTCGTGTACTCCTGAGAGCCCACTGCCACTGCATTTTATACAAGTGAGCCCTACCGGTACCACAAACGTCTTCTTAGCATGAATTTGACCTAAAATATGTTGTTTTTTTTTTGCTAGGAGCTTTACGTCGCACCGACACAGATAGGTCTTATGGCGACGATAAAATATGTTATAGTGGAGTGACTTTCTTGCTTGTTTCTTATCAAACAGTGGCAGATCCAGAACATATTTAAGAGAGGGAGACATTATGAAAGTAAAATTCACAAGTACTTTGCTACAATGCTGTAGGCTACTGTAGCAAATATTAAAAGATGTAAACACTATTCTTTGTTTTACATAGCCCAAAGTTCACCTAGGTATGACAACAAGCATAAAAATAATGCATACTGGTACAACATTTACCAGTACTCAAATTAATTTCACTGGAAATGATTCTCCACCCATAATGTGAACAAACTTCTTCCCACGATTACGAATACCCGTTCAGAATTATCTACTGGCAAAATCTTTTGGTGATGTAATGTAATAGTAACTTCTGGGAGCTGTGGCCATCAGTAACAGGGGAGGTGGCAGACCCTTGTGGTTAACTGTAATACTATCTCTGGTTTGAGGGTGGTTTAGATGGAAGGGCACATCATACCTTACTATGCTCCTCACTCATGGGGTTTATCTGTGCGTAAAGTATGAAGTCACTGGCATGCGCATGCATGTAGTCTTCAGGCTCATAGCACAAGCACCAGTGTGCTTCCTGCATTGTCAGTCGAAACAAACAACTGTCAGTGTAATGGAGTTTCGATATAAGTCGAATGCTTGTAATCGATTGATGAATTCAGGTTGAAACAAAGGAAACAATTTTGAATTATCCATGAATGCGTGAATATGCATTAGAATTGGGTGTTCACATGTTCGTGTACTCCTGAGAGCCCACCACCACTGCATTTTATACTAGTGAGCCCTACCGGTACCACAAACGTCTTCTTAGCATGAATTTGACCTAAAATATGTTATAGTGGAGCAACTTTCTTGCTTGTTTATTATCAAGCAGGGGCAGATCCAGAACATATTTAAGGGAGGGAGACATTATACTTCAGTTATTTTCACAAATTTGTCCACTATAAGGATTGTACCTTTCCTTTAAAAAAGACTAAATGATTTTACATAGTATGAAGTTCAGAAGATTTAGTTGGTCTGTCTTTAGTAAGTATCTTTTTCCAAAGTAGCAGTTCCCCTTTGAATGTATAAAACCTACCAAATCATTTTCATAAATGGACATAGCTTTGAGAACACATTACATGTGTTTATCAAGTCTAAACAATTCATATAAAGTCTCATTTAAAATATCTACAGTATATTTAAATAGATTTTCTCTGCTTACAACATATGTCATGTGGGATTGCAATATGCAGACGATGCTGCTACACCTGCTCTCAGTCAGTCAGTAGTTTCAAGAGTGCTTGTGATCGTTGTGGTCTCTCCAGGAATATTCAGAAAAGCAAAGTACTCGCACAGCCTGCACCTGGGTGAAACCTCCCAGCTTTCAATATCTCCACTGCAGATACTGTCGACCACTTTTTGTATCTAGGAAGTATCCTCTCAACAAATTTTAACTGCTTACAAGATGTGGATAGGGGAATTGGTGCTGCACACTCAGCATTTGGACGTTTATCCCGTCATGTCTTCATGAATAAGGACCGTATAATGCATACCAAGATCATAGTTTACCATGCTATTGTCATATCAACACTTCTTTATGTTTCTGAAACTTGGAACCTCTACCATCAGGGTATCCCTCTGCAAAAATGTAGATCAATCTTGAACATCTAATGGAAGGACCATGTCACCAATCTTGCAGTTCTTGAGAAAACGCATGCTGTAAGAATTGAGGCTACCATCATTGGTCACCGTCTCAGATGGATAGGGCACGTCCGTTGCACGAGTGAAACCAGGTTTCCTCGTCAACTCCTGTATGGCAAACTCTGCTCTGGCACAAGACTTCATGGAACCCCTTTGAGGATTTGAAGGATCAGTTAAAGCATATTATGAAAAGAGCTGGAATTAACACTCCATCCTGGGATATGCTTGCTGAGAATCGTACACTTTGGCGGCACACTGTTTCTACATCTGTTACGGTGTTTGAAGAGGAATAACAATGACTTGAAGAGGATAAACGACAAGCACGGAAGCTCTGTCAACTCAGCCCTGCTCTCCTCCAGCCATTCTATGTGACCTGTGTAGACGTATGTTTCTTGTAAAGATTGGGCATATGAAACACATTCACAATGCATTGTGAGTGGGAAAATATAAATTGCTGAAGAATATGTTTACTTGGATAAGAGTTTCAGCTGACTATGATGTACGATAAAAGGTGGGGGTTGGGACAGCTTAATAGTCTTGTACAGTCCTAAGCAAGCATGCAGTTTAAGATGACACAACACCCAGATAATTCTTTAGCACCGTTCAAAAAGTGAGAGTGCAAATTGCAGAGGTTTATGGACTGAACTCTGAAAATAATTAAGAGGGGGATGGTGGTTGTGGTTGTGGTTGTGGTGGTTGTGGTGGTGGTTGAACTGGATCTACGTGGTCAATGGATTATATTTTCCTTGTCTATGAAAAACTGGATCTGTGTGAAACTTTTGTTTCCAAGGCAGATTAGAACTTCTCATAATAAAAGTTGTCTTCAATTTGCTTTCCAGAATATGAGACGTTTGGATACAACAAAGTGGAGAGAACAAAATAGTCTGAACTATTAAATCCAAATTTAAGGTCTTCGCTCACTTCAAGGTGACATTGTTGTATAATATTTGGTTATAATATTTGGTACAAATATTTCTTTTAAATTAGGTACTGTTCCAAGGTGCCATTTTAGAATTCCTTTAACAGTTAGCCAAATAAAATTTGGCTACTCAGTAAACAAAAAAGAAATTTATCGGACAAAGTACAAAAAAAGAAAAAACTTATTATAGTACATAAAGATAATTATGGCTTTTTCAGGTTATCTTTACACTTTTTTAAATATTTATTTTTAACATTTTAAAAATGTATTTTTCAGTGATCGCTGTTGTTCCTAGACAAAAAATTTTCTTCCCTTGATTTATAGCTTTATAACTATTGAATTTCTCTTTCTGATTTACATAAATGACAGTTCGGTACTGTACTTTAAAAGTACTTGAAGCTATTCAGTCCCAGTTATACATTGCATTTTACAGTACATCAATTTTAGTAGATGCTAATGCCTGGTATATTTGTTAATTATGAAAACTTCAACTTCCATACTTTATGTATTTGAACCAGTATACTGTCCGTTATGTGTGGTAGTAAACTGATAAGTTATTTGTATACAATATTCATGCTAATTGTTATACTTTGCTGCAAACTTGTTTGATTTTAACTCTAGTTCAGGAGAGTAAATTAAAAAAATAAAAACAATTAAAAACTACTATATTTCTTCTTTCTCATTTCTTAACTTTCCCATTACCTCAATATGAATGCATTACTGATAGACTTGAAAGTATAGCTTACATGGTGTAGGCCTGATTTGTAGAACAAAGAAGCAGAATATATCAATATACTATTTCCTTACTTTTTGAAGAACTTAATTATGTGCAAGTAATTAGAGGACAATCAGAATTATATATGGCACCCTCTAACTCAATTCAACAAGTCTTCAGAACATGCTGGTTGTAAATAATTTTCAGAGATGGTCAAAATTCTGTAAAAAAGACTTTCTGTTATTTTGTAAATATTTTAAAGTGGCAAACCTTATGTACCAAAAACTATGAATAATTGTGATTTCAAATCCTGGCAGTATTTGTTCTTTGTATTAAGCCCATTTTAATATTTTGAGTAGAAAAGTAGGCAATAAAAAGTGCACTGATTCAATTTTAATTAATTATGGGATTTCGATAACAAAATAGAAAATTGATAAGCTTAGAAGAAGACATTGTTCTTAAAAGTAATTTTACAACTATAAGGGTCACAAAGCCAAGTTTTATTCTATACCTTTGTTGTTGTTATTGCAGTATATCGGTATATCCTTTAGACTCACAATACCATTTTCTTAAATTATCTTTTACCCTTTCACCTATCTTGCGCCACTTCGAACGAGCACATATATGCCTGCATGGTTAAAATGTCTGACTCGGCAAACCTAAGCCACTGTGTAGCAGCCATGATGAGGAAGTAGATATCTTCAAACTTCTTTCCCTTTCTGTCGAATCCTTCAATTTACCAAACAGGCCGCAATCAAAAGCTGCCAAATCAAGGTTGTAAGGTGGGTGTGGCAATGCTATCCAACTCAGGTTTTGGATAGCATCGTTAATTTCTGACTGATGTGTGGTTGAGCGTTGTTGTTCAAGAGTAGAGCATCCTGCCAAGGTCGATTCGGTCGAGCATAATTCATGTGAGCGCGAAGTCCCTTTTGTTCAATCAATCAATCAATCAATCAATCAATCAATCAATCAATCAATCAATCAATCAATCAATCAATCAATCAATCAATCAATCACCACTGATCTGCATTTAGGGCAGTCGTCCAGCTGGCAGATTCCCTATCTGTTGTTTACCTAGACTTTTCTGAAATAATTTCATAGAATTTGGAAGGTTTTTTTTTTCTGGCTATTTGCTTTATGTCGCACCGACACAGATAGGCCTTATGGCGACGATGGGACAGGAAGGGGCTAGGAGTGGGAAGGAAGTTGCTGTGACCTTAATTAAGGTACAGCTCCAGCATTTGCCTGGTGTGAAAATGGGAAACCATGGAAAACCATCTTCAGGGCTGCCGACAGTGGATTTAGAAATTTATTGAACATCTCCCTTGGTAAATTATTCCAGTGCCTAACACCCCCTCCTATAAAATAATATTCGCCCCAATTTGTCCTCTTGAATTCCAACTTTATCTTCATATTGTGATCTTCCCTACTTTTAAAAACGCCATTAAAACTTATTCGTCTACTAATGTCATTCTACGCCATCTCTCCTCTGAAAACTCGGAACATACCACTTAGTCCAGCAGATTGTCTCCTTTCTCACAAGTCTTCCGAGCCCAACCTTTGCAACATTTTTCAATGCTAATCTTTTGTCGGAAATCACCCAAAACTAATCGAGCTACTTTTCTTTGGAGTTTTTCCAGTTCTCGAATGAAGTAATTCTGGTGAGGGTCCCATACACTGGAACCATACTCTAGTTTGGGTCTTTCCAGAGACTTATATGCACTCTCCTTTACATCCTTACTGTCTGTCTGTCTGTTAGGTCATCAGCCCAGAGGCTGGTTGGATCCTCAAATAGCACCACCAAAGGTTATGCGGTTATAAGGAAACCCCAAAAACCAATGGCAGCACCAAAATGAGGCGTACTAGGCAAGATGAGGAGTGAGGTAGTTTGCCATTGCTTTCCTCACTGGGTCAGAAAGTACTATTGCAGCACGACTGACCCTATGAGCAGCACCTTTCTTAACACTCAGATGCACTAGTCATGCTCTGAATGTCATTACTCAGCACTACCCATACCCCAGCAACTTCCATATTGTCACAGCCATGGATGCTGACTGGGACTTCGGTGAAAGCTACACTTTACTCTGGCCTGTGCCAAGAGATGGATGCAAAAGTACTGTATCCATCAAGAAATGACAGCAGGCAGACATCCTTACTACTACCTCTAAATACCGTACCCTTATAACCGTGTGCAGAGATCTGTACCCTTTATTTACAATACCGTTAATGGAATTACCCCAGTAAAGATATTTCCTTATATTAACACCTAGGTACCGTACTGACAATGATCCCCATAAGAAGTTTTCACCCCATCAATTCAGTAATTAAAACTGAGAAGACTTTTCCTATTAGTGAAACTCACAACCTGACTTTTAACCCCAATTATCATCATACCATTGTCCGGCTCCATGGCTAAATGGTTAGCGTGCTGGCCTTTGGTCAGAGGAGTCCCGGGTTCGATCCCCGGGAGGGTCAGGAATTTTAACCATTAATTTCGCTGGCACGGGGGCTGGGTGTATGTGTCGTCTTCATCGTCATTTCAACCTCATCACGACGCGCAGGTCGCCTACGGTAGTCAAATCAAAAGAACTGCACATGGCGAGCCGAACTTGTCCTCGGACACTCCCGACATTTCATTTCATCATACCATTGCCTGCTGTCCATCTCACAACATTGTACAGTCTTGTAACATATTTATTACTCTATATAGTATAACGTCATCTGCAAAAAGCCTTATGTTGAGAATTTAAATTGTTTTGAGTTGTGTAGTATTTTGACTCTTTTTTGTTTCGTGGAGTATCATAGCGACTCTTTGACCAGTGAAGTGAATTGTTGTTGACCAAGTCTGTATTCTAACACGATTATGTGTTGTTATTGAGTTTAAACACTAAATATGTTGAATGTATGGAATCAGATCGAGTTTATTACAACATACTGGTGACCCCCGACGAGATAGACACTGTGTGTTTATTCCTGCCCTAGAAGAGAAGGAATTTGAAGTACAATAGCACGTGGTTCCGAGTTAATATTTCTTCCAAGTCGAGAAGGACTAAATATGGAGAAACTGAAGAAAGGTAGGATACCTGTGAGAAAATGCTTCACAAGCAAGTAAACGACGCTTTAGGAAGGAATATCTGTCCCAGCTGATCCAGCGCCCCAAAGGAAAAGGAACATCAACTTTGAACGAAGGTGATGTGGTTCTGGTTGGTTGCTAGCAACAAAAGAGAGTGGAGTGGCCACTAGCAAGAATAGTGTGTCTCTTTCCTGGCAAGGACGGTGTATCTCGGGTAGCCAAGTTAAGGCTGAAAGATGGAACACTGATAAGACCTATTGAACGACTGCACCCTCTGGAGGACACTCGTGAGGACCCCTTAGTTTCCAAAGCCTCTTCACCTGATAACCTTCCCCGTGGGTAAAGAAGCCGTAGTGGTCGCAGAGTGGTCCCCAATCCAAAGTACTCCTCTTGTGTTACAGACTATGGAACTGTGCTGAAGAAAGGGTCCTGTGATATTTGTAGGCATACCTAAGTTATTTGTGATATCAAAGTGACTGAAATTATGCTCACAATTTCAGGGTGGGAGAAATGTTGAGAATTTGAATTGTTTTGAATTGCGTAGTATTTTTGACTCTTTTTTTTTTTTTTTGTTTGGTGGAGTATCATGGCGACTCTTGGACCAGTGAAGTGAATTGTTGTTGACCAAATCTGTATTCTATCACGATTATGTGTTGTTATTGAGTTTAAACAGTAAATATGTTGAATGTATGGAGTCAGATCGACTTTTTTACAACACCTTATCTCTGATTCCAATTCTTTACTCAACTCATTTATATGTATAAGAAAACATAGATATAAGGCCCCTTTAAATAACAAGCATCATAAACATCAAACATAAAAGTCCAATAATACCTTTCGGAATTCCCCTCTTAATAGTTACAGAATCAGATAATGCTTCATCTACTCTAATTCTCTGAGTTCTATTATCTAGAAATAGAGCTACCATTCAGTCTCTCTTTTGTCTAGTCCACTTGCATTCGTTTTTGCCAGTAGTCTCCCATGATCTGCCCTGCCGAATGGCTTGGATAGGTCAATCGCGACACAGTCCATTTGACCTTCCGAATCTACTATATCTGCTATATCTTGCTGGAATCTTACAAATTGAGCTTCAGTGGAATAACCTTCCCTAAAACTGAACTGGCTTCAATTGAACCAGCTATTAATTTTGGAAACATGTCTTAATATAATTAGAAATAATACTTTTCCAAAGCTTACATGCACGGTAACACATGTCAAACTGACTGGCCTGAAATTTTCAGCTGTATGTTTATCAACCTTTCCTTTATACACAGGGGCTAATATAGAAACTCTCCATTCATTTGGTATACGGTAGTTCCTTCATGCAAACAGTAATCAAATATACTTCAGATATGGTACTGTATCTCAACCATTGTCCTTAGTATATCAAAATTCCAGCTGCTTTTCCTTTTCAACTTTTGTATTTAATTGTAAACTGAGAGTCTCAGTCTGCTCCAGGTTTTAGCGACGATTAGTTCAGTTTGATAGTGAACTCAAAATGAGTACCGGTACAAAAAGAGGAAAGTCCGATTTTCTCAAAAAGAAATAGGAGAAACCCACAAGCTGCCGGGATATTTGTAAATCCTCACATGCATTTGGAATTTATGGTGGTTCCTTAAGTTATGATAACTAACTACAAGCCTGAGTCCCTCCGAATCCAAGAAAATGGTAGCCATCAGTTTGCCTGCTGAAGACCCCTCTTAGAATTTCGTTTTTATGGGCGAATTCACTTCATGCCACTCCGTTAATTGTTTTTTCGTCTCTGGTTCAAAATAATGAAGCCATGTTTCATCTCCCAACACATTTCTTGAACAGAAGTTATCCCTCTTATCAGTGGTGTAGGTAGGAGTTTAAGATGGGGAGGGCTCACCCCCTAACCTCATATGCAAGATGTTTGACATTTAAACTTGGAAGAGACATTATGCTGCCATTATGCTAAATATTTGCGGAATGCCGTTGAGCGTTACAATCGTCCTCGGATAGGACTAACGGTGGCTGTTAAATATCAACAGTATCGCGGAATGTAGCCCATTATTTCACATCGTAAGGTGTTTCCTGGCATATGCTATAATTTTTACTGTATTTCTACTTATGTTTTCTGCTTTAATTTCTTGCCTCTGCCGTGGCTCTTTAGGCTTAAGTGGTAACACCATTAGTCAACTTCTTATCTGTTTACCTAAGAATCCCTGCGCCTAAATTTCTCCTCTGTTACCGCTTTCTTAAATCCATAATTGATATCATCACAATTTAGTGAGGGACATTTCATTCTCCCAATACATCCACTTGGTATTTACATATATGTCCTATTCGGATATCCTGAGTTATTATCCTATTTTCAATTAATGTCGTCTTTCTTAACTGTATTATTTCCTTCCTTAATATCTCCGTACGTATGTGAGTGTTAATCCCGAAACCTGGACACTTCCTTTGAGGAAAAGTTCCAAGCTGTTCAAATGTGTAACTTTTGGTCCCGAAAAGTATCGAAAGATGGAGGCAATTTTAATGACGGTGCAGATATTCGTTTCGAGGTAATTGGTGGCAAAACGGTAAGTCGTATCATAAAACAAACTAATTTCGAGAGATCTACAATTTTGGCCCTATGACATTTTGTCATATCTCGATAGCTTATACGTTAGATAGAGGTGCATTTCTCGATTATAATCAAATCTCTCGAACTCGATTGTGCATGTCATTAGGAAAAGGGGCCTGTAATTATAATGAAAACTCCAGATCTCGATTGTGAATGACAGTGGGAAACGTGGCCTGCCATTATCACCAAAGTCCCCAACGCACACCTTACTTCGGAAACAATTTCTGGGCTCCTGCCGTGGTGTTTCTCGGATAGCGCTATGAGACATGCAATAAATATAATCTTACTTCGTGTACAGTTCTTTTGCGTAGAGATGCATATACAAGGTAGAATACCGTAGCGAATGACGGGTACATTTTCTAGCATTATAAAATAATGTAGCCTCCGTGGCTCAGGCGGCAGCGCGTCGGCCTCTCACCGCTGGATTCCGTGGTTCAAATCCCGGTCATTCCATGTGAGATTTGTGCTGGACAAAGCGGAGGCGGAACAGGTTTTTCTCCTGGTCTACAGTTTTCTCCGTCATCTTTCATTCCAGCAACACACTCCACTATCATTTCATTTCATCTGACAGTCATTAATCATTGCCCCAGAGGAGTGCGACAGGCTTCGGCAGCCAGCACATTTCCTATCCTAGCCGCAAGATGGGGGCTTCATTCATTCCATCCCTGACCCGGCCATTGACTGGAAAACAGGTTTTAGGTTGTTTTATAAAATAATGTAAACCATATCGATGATGCACTTTAACATGTATGGATGGGTCCAAGTTGGCTGTTTCTATCCCGGTTCATTCCAGTGGCATTTTAAAGTGCTCAAATACGTCAGCTGCGTACTCTCAAATCTGCACACGCCATTATCCGACTATTTTGAAGTATTTGCTGGGAGGTGTTGACACTGATCCTAAAAATGTCATGGAAAATATTCGATCATACAACAGCTCTCTTTCCTTTGCTTCGCTTAGGATCAATATATCGATACCAAGGGGAAATACCTACAATGGAGCATCCACGATCAAAATGTATTAGGTGCCACTTCTCAAAGTCAACGCTTTCCGATGGAGATAATATACCTGCATCCGCCAGAATGGTGAAGTGAATAGAAAGAAAACATTTTCCATGTAACATTTCAAATATAATCCTCATCGTTGCAGTGTCAAGCCTATATCTGGTGCCAGTTTCAGCCTTCCAAACGTTCCCATTTTCTCAGTAGTACTGTTGAAGGCAGCAGAACTCAGGGATGCACACATCATGCCGATAGATGGAGTTCTGTGACAACTTGGCGAATATGATTCTGCGCCCTCTTGAGCACCGGGAGACCTCTCGACACTCAGGGTCTTGACGGGTTTTCCTCGTATTGGGGCTATTTCAGAGAGTCGCAGTACCTCGGCTAGCTAAAGTGTCTGAATCGATGCGTAACTTGGGTTGGATCAGGTGTCTACGCTGTAGTAGAAGCGAATCGCGCCTGTCGTGGGAGGTCGAATTTGGAATCCTATCGGGCTATCTGGTTCCCGAATTTAATTCGCAGAGTATCTCTATAATTTGTGACATGTCTTTGCATTAAGGTTTCCAGTTCGTCGCCGTTTTTTTTTTTTTGATTTCCTATTTCGTGTAGCAACATTGACCTTGTTATTTTTCTTTGAGGTTAGAGTTTCTGAACATTCATTGTAACCATGAGGTTAGTTCTTGGTTTGGTTTACAGGTAAGGTTATTTACAACTAATTATTAATGAAAGGATGGAGATATTCTGGGAAGGATTCCGTTTATTCATTGAAATAGACCCTAGCTAATTAAGACGAAACCAAAGTGTAATCTAACTTTTAACTTATGAAATCATTTCCATCGAAACCAATTAATTGACTTGGCCCTATCTCAACATAATGCAGTGATATTGGTTGAAGCAATTCATATTATCCAAGAGCTAGTCGTGAACACGAACACAAGTTTACAATTATTTATTAACTTACATTAACCTTGAAATTGATGACCAGTTTTGAGATTTCATTTAATCTGTTCCATCTGGATAAATCAACCTATCTGATAATATTCTTTGCGTAATTTCATTGACATGGGTACCTTCATGTCGTATACTGTGCAAGGCATACATTATAGGAAGTTTGCTCTTATTTGCGTCGAATGAGTCCAGCCAGTAATACTTTTTCATGTGTTAATTACCCTAACTGAAATCAATGATCATTACTCTATCCTAAATAAATTATATTGTCCTGAGGATGCTCGTCTTAACGCAACAATAATCGCATGATCATCCTCACACATACCTTCGAGGATCACCTTGACTTAACACTACTGCATGAAATGAATGATAAGAAAGCAACACATGAAACAACAAGAAATATTTACACACGTATATCAATCAACATCACATGATATCTCTACTACTTAAAATTAATTCATATGCCCATGAAGTTCTGCATTTACTCTAACTGATATCATGGTACCGGTACGTATCCTCGTAGCCATGTATGCGGTAAGCTCCCTACGCCGCAAGCGTAACGCTATAGTACCGGCCGACAATCGTAAAAACAGAACGTGAATCCAAATACCGGTACGGCATCCGTAGTGTCGTGGTAATAGAAAGAATCACAGTAATCAACATCGCATCGCAATTAGTAATCATCAACATCACCACCTTGGCATACACTTACATATGAACATTACAATCTTAGCATACACTTACATATGAGCATTACGATCTTAGCATACACTTACATATAAGCATTACAATCTTAGCATTTACATTATCTAATTCCATAATAACCATAACATGATTGAATGGCACGCTCTTCGTGACGAACTTGCACGGTGAATTTTCACTATCACCCCTCAAATTATTTCACAGCACATTTCACTACATGAATCACTTAAATACACGTGAGCTCACCCACGCCTCATTAGCATACCTCGATATCACACTGCATTGAATTATATATCACCACAATAACTATCACCATTACAGACACTTAATACACGATTGGCACATCATCATTACTATATTGACTTCACGTCGACTCATATTCTTATTATCACTCGTAGATTCACTATTTATTGTATTTCTTACCTGTACAGTACCTTTTTTATGCCACGATATGCCATAGCCTTCTTCTCATTATCATAATCATAGTAAACATGCTGCATTTAATCATTCGAAGAATAATTCGCCCTTGAATTCACGAAGTTCACCATCTCGCTGCTCGAAACAAATCACATCTCCATTATCCATGCGTTATCGGTATTTACTTCATAATAAATATGCTCAAATTCTGCTCTAACATATGTTACATATGCACGCATAAGCTCGTACCTTTCAGTAATTACGATACAATACAGTGTAAACAATGCTGACGCCGACTCCTACGTAAACAGTCATACACTCACAAGATACCGTAAAATTTCTAACACCGTGTCACAAACGCGTATATAAATTACTACAGGCCAACTAATTCAGTATCACATTGCTCATTGTGCGCTTATCCTTGCCTCTTAACGAACTACTTCAGGACATGTATTTACACTACTATCTGCATCATGATTACTAAGTAAAGCAATCGAAAACAACATGAAAAGGTATTATTATTAAGATAAAGATTACTGACTTGGAGACCAGGGCAAAGGAAGCGCATGGTCTATGTGATCCTTCCCCGTAACCACGCCATCGTCTCAGCTGGACCCGCTTTTACAACTTAGCTTTCCATATTTTCGTATTTGTTACCTGGGCACATCATTATAATTTTTATCTCACTCTCATGTAGATCACACCTGAAAAAGGCTAACATTAGATTATCAAGTACACACAAATTCATTATTAAGTTCAACAATGCATATACTTCCAGCTATATGTAGTTATTCATAAGATACCGACATTTTTTTCCAATTACCACGCTGATTTTCCTATAATGGCTTGGCCTTGCGTTACTTCTAATATTTCGTTGCCATTTATCACTACTTATACTCTTTTACTGCGTACGTTGTATAATACAACTCCCTTTATACACTCAACTTGTATACGCTTCGACTTCTATGAATACATCCCAATAATTTGCTTGTTTAACAACAACCTTCTTTGAACTTCACATACATCGACTGCACACTACCATTACATCAAAAACAATGGCCAAGATTCATACTCCGCCTTTTTCCTCATCCAAACAAAGATATGGAACAGAAGTGTATCATACTAGATGTGGAAGTTAATCTTAAGTACGGTACATACTTATGTCTATTACAATAATTATTCGGTGATAGTGAGCTTTACTTGTTCATATAGATTCTTGGATTTGGCTTTAAAATTGATAGCAAGGAATATAGATACATTTAGTAAACAACTATTAAAATAATTATTCAGTGACAGTCCCGCTATAACTGCTTGAATTGCCACAACACAGTTCGGTATAACATTCGTCTTTGCGTCAAGACATTACACCAAACAGTTACAGCGGGGCCTCTCAAACGCCCAAAATCTCACGCGTGCAGAGCGAGGCGCAAGAGCTCCGTGCACTGTGCATCGCTGCCGCTCGGCATGGCTCGGATCAACGCTTCGTCTCTGGGCTACTCGGCTAAGCTCGGCTCAACTCGCCTATACTCGGCTCAAGTCAGCCCGGATTTGGAGCGCTACGGGGCAAGTGGGGCAGAGGGAGACAGGCGGAGCGAGCGAGACAGGCGTGAGGAAAGAGAGAGTAAGCGCTATTGCTCCAAATCGAGGAGTGGGGGTCTGCACTCTGGTCAACCAAGCCAAGTCGTCTCTTGCACCGTGCACAGTGCATGCACCACGCGCATGCACCCTGAGAGGCCCTGAGTTACAGCATAGAAGCGGCAAAATGTTCAAAATGTAACGTCCCTTTCACAAAGGACGACAACGCCGTGGGCTGTGATGGATGCCCCCTTTGGTTTCATAGTACCTGTAACCCATTGGGAGTAACAGAAACCAAGGCATTGAATTCCAAAAAAAGGTAATCTCCTCTGGATGTGTGACACTTGCAGCTACAGACTGCACAACTATGGGCTGTGTAAAACATCACCGGAAAATGGCGAAGCCATCACAGAAAGCATAAAGTCCTGTAAGGAGCTGAAAGAAAAAATGGATGATGTCGCTGAGACTTTGATGCAGAAAATGTCCCTTATTCTAGAAGTTCAGTTACAACAAACGGAGCTACTGACGACAGTGAAGGAAACTGCGAAGTTATATGATGAATCCATAATCCTAGAGCAGAGAAGCCTTGAAGCTCACAATTCTCACTCCTCAATCATTAGAGAAAGGCGGGAAAATACGTTAAGCAAGGAGCAGAACAATCCAGGAAAATTTGAGATTGAAGAATGTAGTGTAAATTCGTCAATAGAGCAAGTTCATGACAAATATAAAATGGAATTTAGAGAGGGATACCAAGAGGTAACTAGAAGGCAACAAGGAGTCAGAAAGAACAGTATTGCCGTTGTGAGCACAATGGGCCCTTCAAGTACAGAATTACAAGCTGGAGAAAGACGTGCCTGGCTTTACATGGGAAAGTTACATCGGGATACCACAACTGATAAACTTAAAAGGCATATGCAGAAACAAGGTATAACAGGTGAAGTACAGTGTGATGAGCTGCAGAGTAAAGGCTACTTTAAAGTTTTTAAAATTGGAATACGGTTCGATGAGCTAGAACGAACAAGCTCACCCGCATTCTGGCCTAAAGGTGTGCTCGTAAGACAGTATCGGTTTCGGAGTAGGAGAACTGAGGGAATCAAACTTTACTAGCAGTAATTATGTTGCAAATATTGGAAGCCAATGCACAGGATGCACCACACAGATACAAATTAGGACATTACTTTGGAATATAGAAGGCCTGACAAATGCAAGCAATATGCTCCCTGATAACTTCTTCATGACTTACGATATTGCTAACTGAGACAATGCTAACACATGAATGGTCCACAAAAGGCACGTATATAATCCATAATTTCGCCTCCCAGGAGCATGTAGGCAGACCAAAAGGTGGAATCACGTGCCTATTAAAATGCGATTTCTCACCTTTTCAAGTAATACACTCTTCAGAGCACATCTTGTTTATAAGAACTAAAATATGTTCCATAGCATGCCTATACTACCAACCACACTCTCCAGTGAATGACATAATAGAAGGATTACGTACTATCTTAAACAAGATGGACCCAGATGAACCATTGTTACTTGCTGATGATATGAATTGTAGAATTGACAAGCCAGATTTTAAAACTACGTGTGTGATGGAATATTTGGAAGAAGAAGGCTTAAAATTAATCAACCAGCGAAATCAATTTACATACGTAGCATATAACGGGAGGAGTACAATAGATCTTGTATTTACTAACATGCAAAACATCCATCCAACGCACCAACAGGTAACCCCTATTGCCATTAGTAAACATTTGCAAGTAATAACAAACTTTAATCCTTTATAGCAAGATGGAAAAAAGAAAATGCCAACACTTTACCCCACAAGGACACTTGACTTTGCAAAAATACAAGAAGCAAATTTTGAAATAGTACAGGAACTGATCAGGGACGAAGCTGTTCTAGAATTAGACTGCCAGATGCAGAAGGTTATACAGTATACAGATCCATACAAACGGAAAGCAAAGCCCTGGTTAGACTCGGACTGCTATGTTGCTAGGAAAGAAACGCTGAATAAATTACACATTACCTTGAATTCTCCGTCTCCAGAAAACCTTGAAATATACACACTTTCTCGTAGGCTCTATAAGCAGCTAATAAAACAAAAGAAGACAGAGTACCAAGAAATGCTAGATATAAAGAAGATAGAAGTTGCTGAACGACATACTTATAAAATACTGAACCCAAGAAAACCAAAATTCCCTAGGGACATACCAATAGAAACCTGGTAAAAACATATGTGTCAAGTGCTTCAGGTTAAAGATACTCGACCACTACAGACACAATCAGAAGATGTAACTGAGTTTTTGCCTATAACAGCAATGAATATCAAAGACGCTATACACAGCATAGGAAATGGAAAGGCTTGTGGACCTGATCAGATTTACTACGAACATTTGAAAACGGTGACTCCAATTTTGAAGGAAACGTGGTCTTATTTGATGAACGAATGTCTTAGGAGAGGTAGAATACCATATAATTGGAGAAGATCCTACATCAAAATGGTATACAAGGGCAAAGGGTACATGGGAGATCCAGACTCGTACAGAGGTATCGCACTCGAATGCACTCTTTTTAAGGTAATGACCAAAATTCTCACTGATAGGCTAACAGCACTTGTGGATCAATATATACCAGAGCAACAGTTTGGTTTCAGAAGAGATAGATCTACCCTGCAAGCAGTGGAGTGTTTAAAACAAGAAATCGAGGAAGCACTAAGAGTACCAGGTGGGAAGCTCCACGCAATCTTTGTTGACTTCTCTAAAGCTTTCGATATGTTCAATAGGAACATACTCCTGGCAAAGTTGGAACAATTAATTGGTAAGAGTCACTACTTGACGGTCATAATCAAAGACATTCTCTCCAACAATACAGTATTTATACAGGATAACATATCAATATCAGATGCAATAGCACAGACCAATGGTGTACTACAAGGAGATCCTCTAAGTCCTTTTCTGTTCTCAATAATCACTTCGGATGTGACACGATGCATCAAAGATGGTGTAAAGTTGTATGTATATGCAGATGATATGGTTCTCGCTTCAGAACGGCTGGAGGACCTGAAAGAGTCTTTTGATCTTCTGGCAGCATGGGCACATGAAACTGATCTCAGCATAAATGACCAAAAGACTGTCTACATGATTTTCAGAAAAGGGGGAAGGCCAGCAGTGACTGACAGTGTCCATTACAATGGTAAAGAACTAACAAGGGTTAGTCACTTCAAATATCTGGGAGTCATATTCCAAACCAGAGGTGATGTTTTCACAAAACATATAGAGAATAGGACAATCTTGGCATTTACTGCAGTGAACGAAATCAAAGATTGGCGTAAGATGTCAGTTAAAGCAGCGATACAGCTCTTTAATATTAAAGTTGTGCCTATAATCACCTATGGTCTACAACTCGTCTGGGAATACCTAAACATTAATAGTCTACGACGAATAGAGAAAGCCAAAGCCGCATACTTAAAGAGAGCTCAGGGGCTTTCGAAGTATATATCTCGATTTGTGTATGTTCTGACGAGGAATCTTTCCTGATCGAAGAGCTACGCTTCAAGATGTCACTACCATCCACGACAAATTACGATCGACTACTTACGGAACTGAAGCAGAAAAGAGAAGACATTTAGTTAGATTTCTATACAACGGATGCTATGACAACGCGGGGATGGATGGAAGCGAACTACGAATTAAGACATATTGTAATTAGATTGGCTGTTCATGGTTTTCACTTTAAGCTTTGTAAAACCAAAACATTTCATGAACCTGAATTCGGATGCATGTGTAAATTGTGCGATCGTGAATGTGATAGATACCACGTCTTAACATGTCCTAATAGAGGGAAATCGTTGATTAAGTTCTGTTCAGGAGAATGAGAGCTATGTGGCTTGGAAATGTTAAAATTAATGTACTATACTTACTTACATGGCCATTTGGCTTTAATAAAACTATTATTTATGTCTATCGATACCTAGATGTCGCCACCATTACTCTTACCAACTACCGCTGTTTTACATTACATAACATTACCCAGTTTGTATGATCTTTGGTTTCGTCTTATTTAATACATTCTGTATTCTACATTGAGCTTAAATTTAACATTATATAAATGATTTTACACATATTTCCGCTTAAAAATGAACGTAAAGTCTCTCTCTTCACTCTCACTTTTTGCGTTTTCGTCATATATAGTTGAGTTCATGTCCAAACTGTTCCTGCGCCATGTTTCCGGACCTCGTGTTCGTTGTCACTCGCGCTGTGGCGCTCGTTCCAAATGGAAACGGCACAATACAACCATTTCGCTGAAAGGTATTTTTTAAACAAAAAAATTTGTCACAAAAGCTTTGTTGTAATTCTTTTAAAAGAGAGGTAATGACCTATATCGGGTGCCAGTTTATTCTCAATTTGTCAATATCCCTGTGAAAGAAAGGCGAACATCTAGAATTAATATACTGTGTGTGTATGTATGTATGTATGTATGTAATTTAAGTGACTTAATTACTATAAGTAGTAAATAAGTTTTTCCACCCAAAGCAATTTCAACATGCCGATAGACTTTTAAAACTTCATTTTAAATACAGTATTTACGTTAAGTAACATAAAAATGTGTCTAGTAAGCATTTTAATTTTGGCTGCTGATCATGACTCCTATTCCCGCAAAAGTGTCTGCATAGAACTTCTTTCCAGGTAAGTGACATGTCAACCCTGATACTTTGGAACCTTCCAAAATAGGTTTCATTCGCATCTATCATTACATTATTTCGATTTTGAAGAATCTAATGAAAATGAAAGGAGCTTTTGACTTATTGTCCAGATCTCTCCAAATGTTATTCTTTTTCTTCTCCTTCTTGCCCTTTTTCTTAATTGGTTGGGGTAGGCAATTCATGTGGATTTGGCTTAGTTTTACAGACGGATGCCCTTCTTGACTATTGAGTGTCTTTCTCGTGGTTGAAGATGGATGCGTTGAAATAAACACTAATCACCAGTCCCCGAGTCAGAGGAATTCACCAGCTGCGATTAAAATCCCCGACCCGGACAGGAATTGAGCCCAGGACCATCTGAATCAGAGCCAAAGAACCGGATATCTCTCCAAATTGCTTGAAAATTTAGTCTAACTTTCACCTGAAATATTGACGTCAATCTCTTTCTATATGGGGGCTGCCAGGATCACGGCCGCAAGTTTTCATGTAGGAAACGCACGTGATAGGTATTGACGAAATAAAATATCTAGTGAGTGTGGGTCTGAAATTTTGTTAGAATTTATTTCCTGAGCGTAACGGTTAGCACTATTAGCTGCCGTCCTCTTAGATAGGTACATGCAGCTCACCTCCATTGTGGGTGTGCAGATACGAATATACTTTTTATTTCCTAATTTTAAATAAAGTTATAAATTTTCAAGACAAGACAAAATCGACGTACAGTGTTTCTGTGATGTGAGTAGTAACACGCATATAGAAAGAGATCGACGTCAATATTACGGGTGAAAGTTTGACTAAATTTTCAATGGTAAAACGCAGAGTTGTTGGAGTTTCGATGAGAGCACTGGAAGCCCTTCTTGGCCAGAGAGAGGGCATTGTCCTCTGGGTGGCCCGCCTCACCCCTTCAGGTGGGGGAATGAAAGCAATTTAAGAAATTTAAAACAAACGCTTCATCATCTCCAGGTTGATCAGTATCCACGAGGACTTCCATATCATTTTCCACTTCTGGAGCAGTACCGGGTGTATGCATAAGTTTTGTAGTAAATATAACACGTAATTTTCAAGATAAATTCATTTTTTGTATACTCAAAATATTCAAAATATTGGCTATCGGCTTCTACACACTTTCCAAATGCATATCTTAGATTTCCCGTGTTGTCTCCTGTTCGCGAGAAAAAAAAAATAGTTGCCATGACTTATGACTTGACCTACGTATGTTAATTGAGCATTCACCCAACTTCCACTGAAGTCTGGTCCAACTCACAGTTTCTACAGTATGTGAGCGCCGCAAACACATCGTCTCTGAGCATCCTTCGTCATAAAGAGGAAAAGGAGTGATATTTTCTAAGCTATATATTTTCATCTTTTATTTCGAGGAGATTTGTTAATGCCCATGAAGGGGTGTGCCAAATAGTGCCAGGAGAAGACTTTATCTTCCATGATATCGGAAGGGTTTAGGAGAATAGGACAGGAATTATCCACCTTTCAATACAGAAGGTTTTAGGTATTGAAATATTTACCATGAGTTTAAAATATCTTTATTTGAGAATATCAGGAAAACATAATTCTTCTGAGTGTTTATTGTTACTTTGCTGCGATAAAACGAACTGTCACTTACCAAGGCCAATGTCTACACTTCACAACGTTCTGACAGTGACATTTGTTCAGTCATGATCTGTTTCATTTATTTCCTTCGTCTCTGTATGGATAACCACTAACGTAGTTTATATGTGTGCTTCACAATTCTATGGTAGCTGATCTATCTACGTCATTTGATAAAATATATCGCATGAATATTCTAATACTTCCGCTTCGACATGAATGTCGCAATTGTCGAAGAGATTATGCCACTCATTCTTGCATTTCAATTGTATATACAGGGTGTATCAGCATAACTATTCGTAATTTTCCTATGTTGTAAGAGGACTTGAAAATAAACGCGTTTTCTTTAGCGTCCGGAAATGCTTTGTAAAAAAAAAGACAGACCTCATCACTCACATTATGGTTGCATTTATAATTCATCTCCTTCGTTATCAAGGAAATGATAAAACAGTTGTAGGCGAGTTAGGTTGTTGCTGTGTCACAAAATATCTCTTCATTTAATTTAAGATATTAAAATGCATTCGTGTACAAATATTGAATTAGCAGACAAGCATAAGGCATACGGAGCAGCTTGCAGCAATGCTAATTTGGCAAGGGGAATTTACAAGGAGCAACACTCTCAGTGTCTTATTCCTTGCCATACAACGAAATATTTTCGGGTATTACTTTATTTAGAAACATATTTATATCCATGTCCTCTATCACATCAGAAAATGCGGAATGGTTTTTCTGATATATCCTGTAGACAGCGTGATCCATATAAACTTTTAAAATCCTTAATTACTTATCACTTTTGAACCAATAATAGCAAAGGTGGGCAGTCTGCTCTGAATTGCAGAGCAACTGTGGGAGATTCCTAGGGTAAAATTGAAAATGTTAGAGGGAGGGGGGGGGGGAGCACAGTTTCTTTTTAAAATTAGGCGATCATCGAAGAAGCTAGGCTGCAGAATTCATGGAGTCTGTAGACGTATGAGATGTTGCGCCATCTTGCTGCAAATGTATTCTGTAAGTACCTGTCTCCTGGTTCAATCGACGCAATGATTTCTTTGGTAAACTCAGTGAGCGTCAAAAACATCAATGTAATCTTGACTCATTCTACGTCTGTTTTTTCCACTCTCGCTGAGGAGTGAGCCACTTGTCTCCAGCTTTCTTATCTATATTTATAAAGTTGTAGGAAATACACTGTCTGTAATTTCGTTTATTTTTCCATAATTTAGATGAACTCAATACCGTATCAGTGTTGTTTAGTTTTCGTGTTTGTTTGTTTATTGCACCATCACGAGTAAACGGCTGAATAGATCTCGACCAAACTTCATATTTAGAGTCTACTCATCCAGGATAAAGTTTTGGTATGCATATGATTTTTAAAATCACTGAATAGACAGGGGGTTTATAGGAAAACCAGAAGAGATTTATTTTTCAATTTTCTCTCACTATCGATTTTCTGTTGAAATCTGTAGACTATTATATGAAATGTCCCTTCATTTTAAATGTTTTTTCATGTACAAAATTTCGCTTACTCTTCAAACGACTGAGAAAATTCATGTTCTCGAACCAGTGACGGACACCTTCGCAGATCGACAGCGAAATTGCTGGTTACCATGGCAACGTCTCAGTCTGCATACTAGCAGGGATATAACGCGATGCCATTTTTGTCATAATTCCTGTAAACTCGTGGTTGTTCGTTGGGTAGAAGACGAGAGAGGCGTCAAGCTGCCAGTCTGAGGGATATTTTCAGAACCGTTGGAGGTTACAATCGTCTTCGAATAGTGCTAAGCGTGGCTGTTAACATTAGAACAATGCCGCGGAATATAGCTCATTATTTCACACTGTAAGGTGTTTTGTGGCATTTGCTATAATTGGTGCGGTATTTTTCCTCTACTTCCGTTTCCTGCTTTAATTTCTTAGCTCTGCCTTGCCTCTTTAGGCTTAAGAATAACACCATAAGTCATTTTCTTATCTGAATACTTCACATTACTTCTTTGTTGAAAATGGAAACCTACAACCTGTTTTCCAATCATTGACCGGGTCAGGGATGTAATGAATGAAGCAGATACAGGCTGTTAGTACGATGGGGTCGCCACTCCCAAAGTGATTTATTAATGAATGATAGATGCAATTAAATGAGAATGGAGAGTGTTGCTGGAATGAAAGGTGACAGGGAAAACCGGAGTACCCGGTGAAAAACCTGTCCCGCCTCCGCTTTGTCCAGCACAAATCTCACATGAAGTGACCGGAATTTGAACCACGGTATCCAGCGGTGAGAGGCCGATGCGCTGCCGTCTGAGCCACGGAGGCTCTTACTTCTTTGTTACCGCTTTCAAATATCCGTAACAAATGTGAACAGAATTTGGTGAGGGACACCCCATTTTTCCAATTCATCCACATAGTATTTACATATTTGTCCTATCCGGCTGTCCTCCGATATTATCCGCAGTTATTGTCAACTTTCTTAACTGCCTTAATTTATCTCCGTATGTATGGGAGTGCTAATCCCGAAATCTGGACTCTCCTTTCTTTGAGTGATATTATACACTACTTCTTTTGTGCATATTTTCCTTCACTGTCTATAATTTAACTGATTGAGTCAAATAAAGTACCATTAACTGGAACCTATGTAGAGGCATTGGGTAGGTTGTGACACTTGTGAGAATTTTACTATGGCCACTAAAAATAAGCTGCCCTAGGAAAATCATCGTTCAAAGCTGGAGAACACCGATACACGTCTAGAGCGTCTGAAAATTCTTCTGAACGTGAAGCCAGTTTGAATACGGACAGTTTGTAATATTATTTATTGTATAAGGATAAGTAATTGAAATAAATTAATAAAAATAATTAATCGAAATGTCCGTAAGATGGGCGTCAGAGTTCACCTGGATGGATCCCTCAAATTTTAATAGAGCATGAGAATTCTCTCTCTCCCAGGGAGTGTACGTAAAACTGCGTACTGGTACATCTGCTTCAGACCTTACCTAACCTTCTGAAAACGACTAAATGGGTAGGAACGGCACCTACGTTCCTCAATAACTTCACTGATTGTAAAATAACTAACTATATTCTGAATAATATCCGTGCATGAGCACCTCAACGCACCAAAATATACATTGAATACACTCAAATAATACTGCTGGAGGACTCCATATGTACACAATTATCGATCAACAACTACTACAAAAACGGTGGGAAACCAAAAGCGAGGACCAGGCTACCATTTGTAGTCAGTCCGATGAACAGTAATTACAAAGCATATATATGTAGATAAATACTCTTCACTGTCTCTATGTATCAACACAACTTGCATATTCCAATTATTGGCACTTGTTATATCACATTGATACTGTACCTTTATAATTCTGTATTCACTGATTCTAACACTTGGTTTAAAGATGCTTTCACTTGTGCAACACACAGTTGTTGTTCCAGAACATAAATTATGGAAAGTCTGAGATACAGTACACCATAGCTTTCACCAACATATAAGACACCAAGCCGCCACAAGTGATATAATATCAAGTGCCTAAGCACTCCACAGTTTGTAAGTCAGTACCACACACTCAGACTCACTTCACTCATGTGTTATCTCGGTGAGTCTCGACGTGGTGTCTCTGTTTAAGAGATTACCTGTTGATCGTGTTATGTCTATCATTAATGATATTTTTACCGAAGAGATCGCAAGGCTTTTCTATCACTGCATGATCTCCTCTTTTCTATGGAATGGGAAATATTATGAACAGAGAGATGGTGTGGACATGGGAAGTCCTCTTTCTCCTGTAGTGGCTAATTTCTTCGTGGAAAACTTCGAAGAGAAAGCCTTGTCGTCGGCAAGGTGTGATGAACTACGGTAATTTTACCAAGATAAAGGCTGTATGGTCAGTAAAAGGGTAGAGGGATACATTCACCTTAACGATATCATAAGTCACTACAAGAAAGCTCTCTTTTAAGGTAGTTTCACTGGACGACCTTGATACATACGAGTAGATGAATGAAGTTACTATGTTGCATGTGTAAATATTTTTGATCCGACCTTTCTGACACAAGTAACATGAATTAACTCAACATGTTAGATGAGTAAATATTCCTTATTTGACCTTCCTATTACAAGTACGATGAACCCTAAGTGGGAAGAAATGTCATTTAATAAGATCAGTCACCCAGTGATCGTCACAACGTTTCATTTGAAATTGAAAACTCCCATGGACTTATTAACGAAAGTCAAATATTTGAACGAACTCTTTGTTTTATGTCCTGGGTTGAGTGCCAGATGCGAGCTTTGCCTATACTGTTACGAACCGAATTTAAGATACTAACTGCCAACATTGTTAAGGTAATTAGTGTTGAAATGTCAGAAAAAATGGCATGTGCTTTCCAGCTTTTTAAAAAGTCACATAGTATAGTGCATGGTCTACGGGGTCTCTATAGTGGCGCTCACCATATATGAAAGAAAAGCGATGATCAGAATGCTATTCATGAGTTTTGATTAACTGAACACACATGAGGGCGATGGTTAGTATTCTGATCGGTGTTAAGTGTCCATCAACAAGGGGACCTCAGTGAGCCTGATAATTCCCCACGTCAGCATCTATATGTCGTGTTCTAAATGTCTATCTATTTGAGCTATGTTGTGTGGGAAGCTATGCCTTCCAATCGATGATATGTATTTATGCTGGTAATAATCACTAAAATAGGAAGGAATAATAATTTTTGATTTAAATTTTGTGCCCCAGTCGGAAGTTGTCCAGCAATTTCAAAAATTTTTCTGATGATGAACTACAGTAATTCCTTCAAATCTCTGATTATTTTGAAATTACATTCGAAGGAGGAGAACAAGGGGACGTCAAGAAGCATTTACCCCCTCGATATACAATAGAACGATAGAACCAATACAATTCACTAGTTCAACGACTTTCGAGGACTAGTAACCTTTCCGAATGATAGTATAATCGCCAACAAATTGTTGTGGGACGCCATCATATAAGTCCTTATTAGTTCTTTTCCGACCTACAAAAGGAACACGCACACACTGAAGCAATACTAAACCAACTACAACTTGCTCAAACAGTAAGGAAATTGCGATGCTGCCGTCAAGAAATTACGGAGTCCCACATTTTAAACATTGTTTCCCAAATTCCAACAATATAGTGTGTACTTAAGGGCTAAATATAACATTTTATTGAATTTGGAACATGTGTGTTTGCAAATGTTTTACACGGGATTCCACATTACTTGGGCACAACAGTTTCAAGAACTAAATTTATTGTGAAGAATGAACTGGGAAAAGTGTCTGCTTGTCAGATATATCTTGTCGTAAACATAGTCGTACGAGAACTGAGACAACTTCACCATCAGCCCCATTATTCATGTCATCACTTAAACCTCTTGTAGAACATTACGTTGAACTGCAGAAGATAGTGGTTTTTGAAACCTGCAGCATTTTGAGGAAAGTGACGAATAGTGTTTCAAAGAATCCATAACTAGAGAAAATCAGAGGATGCATAATATTTCGATCGGCTTAGGTATGAATCCCACCTACTGTAACTGAACACCGAGGAAAACCTGAGAATACCTAGATGATGGTGGTATAATAAATAATAATAATAATCATCGTCATCTACATACATAGAATTGTGAGACTCACGTGCCTGTAATTCATAATACTAGAAAGATTTCCTCATAATTATTTATTTCATGCGTAATACTGATGATCTAAAGGAATTTTACCTTTGATATCAGTCTGTCGGTCAGGTTATGTTAGTGTTCCTAGAATTGCAAAACTGCTGGACATATTTCAGTCGAACTACGTACTTGGAATCTACTCATTCTATATTGTGTTATTAGGCGCATATAGAGTTAGGGCTTATAGGAAGATTATTCACAAATATCTTCGTTAATATTTGATCTATCAAAAGCCTGTATAAGGCAATCGTTTAAGAATATGTTATTTTCGTTCGTTTATGCCATATACGTATTTAACGTACGACGGATAGTACCGGAGATGCTTATGAAAAATTATACTTTTAGTCCCAGTCCCGTGGGATACTTGGTGCATGTCCCTTGAAGATGTGTTAACGGGAAGAATAAAAGAGCCCTTTTACGCATTAACATACAGCAGACTAAAAGGGAGGTATCAACTATGGATTTTGTGAGTCTTCAGACACAATGCCGCGCCACAAACAATATGAAACTGAGAAGGAGGGGGAATTTCGCGCAACTTCGGTGCAGGAACTGAATTGTATAATATATTCCGAAATCGTCCTCATTTCGTCTTGAATTTGTTCAGCTTTATCATACTCTGCGTTATTGCCACGTCATTTAGGTGAAAAATATCAGTTAACATGTGAATAGATCCATGTTACTTCGCATACATTTTTACGAAAGAAACATGTTAATCCATTGCAAATTCCTGTGCAAAGAATGGGTACAAATGCTTGTCATCGATAAAATTGTTGACCTTGTTGGAACATCGAGCACACCGAATTCTCTTCGAAATGGCCGTTGTTTCAATCAACATGCTGCCGCTGTCAGTGTTATGACTGCAACAATTAGAGACTATAAGCTAATTAATAATAAATTATTCAAGCCAATTCAATTACTAGCGTTTCGCCCCAGTGTGATAGGGGCCTCGTCAGTTTGATTGCCACATGTTTCCAAGATGTTGGCGGCTAGTGCACCGTTTTGACACCACTACAACCAACCTATGTAGAACAATGCAGTGACGGAACACTCAACCGTACAAAACTTTGCAGCCGCAGAAGATTACTTTCTTTCAAAATTCTCTTGTTTGAAACAGGATGATCATATCGTTAGGTGGTAGGACTCCAAGCATCATATCTTCGGTCACCGGGCTTCCGCAGTTTTCGAATAAGCTTGCGTTTCGAGAGTGTATATAATTAATTAATTACAGTTAAACTTCTGAAACTCGAACTTTCTATATCTCGAAAGACTTTGTTTCCCGACGGAACCCTATATAATTAATGAAAATCCATAGCCTGTTTCCAGTCATTCGACCGGGTCAGGAATGGAATGAATGAAGCCCTATCTAGTGGCAAGGATAGGAATTGTGCTGGCTGTCGAAACCTGTCACACTCCTCTGGGGCAGTGATTAATGAATGACAGATCAAATGTAATGACATTTGGAGAGTGTTGCTGGAATGAAAGATGACAGGGAAAACCGGAGTACCCGTAGAAAAACCTGTCCGGCCTCCGCTTTGTCCAGCACAAATCTCACATGGAAAGACCGGGATTTGAACCACGGAACCCAGCGGTGAAAGGCCGGCGCTCTGCCGCCTGAGCCACGGAGGCTACAATCCTATATAATTAATGCGTTACAGATAACTCGAAGTTCTGTTGAATTCTTTGACATCTCGAAGAATATTCGAAACCCAGGTAGAAAATGTTGTAGAGAGCGCACGCTTAGAGGAAAATTTCAGATATTTTCCAAAATTTGAAATTGTAAGTATTATAAAATGAGTGTTACTTCTTATGGTAAAATGAAGCTTTTTTTTAATTGCTATTTGCTTTACGTCGCACCAACACAGATAGGTCTTATGGCGACTTTGGTACAGGAAAGGCCTAGGAGTGGAAAGGAAGTGGCCGTGGCCTTAATTAAGGTTCAGCCCCAGGATTTGCCTGGAGTGAAAATGGGAAACTACGGAAAACCATCTTCAGAGCTGCCGACAGTGGGGTTCGAACCCCTATCTCCCAGATGCAAGCTCATAGTTGCGCGACCCTAACCGCACGGTCAACTCGCCGGTAAATAAAGCTTTTAATACAATATCGAATGATATTAAAATTGTAGGCATTGAAAAAAAGAACAGTGTCATAAATTAGGAAGTAAATAACAGTACAGCTGATATATTTTTTGTGGACACTCAGTAGCATATACGTTTTTCTATATCTTGAATTTTCGATAACCGGAAGTATTCTGTCTCCGCAGGCGCTTCAAGATATGGAAGTTCCACTGTATTCGTTGCCCGGCCAAGTTTTATGCGGTTGAATATATCTCCATTTGTATAGACGCCTGCCTTGAATATTTTCATATTGGCAATCGATGGAATTTAATAATGGTTCTTTAGTGGGAAGTTAACTTTTGATCATTATTAATAGTTAACAATAGTAATAATAGTCAACAATGAGTGGGAAGGGTATCGAGGTTCTCCTAGGGCCACTGAAATCATCAAACTAAATTTCAAATTTACAGTATCTTCCAGAGGGAAATTATAATTCATTAAAATTAGAAAGGTGTATGTGAATCTCCCTGAACTGCAATATCCGAACGCCAGATTTCGAAACTAACGTGACACAGCCACTGCTGTCTTAACAAATATCACTTCAAGAATCTTGAAATTGTGGGACTTGGCGGTCGGAGCCAGTGGCATATACACTGAGTGGCCAAAAGTCTTGCGAAGACACTGAATGTGACGTTAATAACGAGTTGCTTCTCCGCGAGCCATGCAAACGGCAGCAGTACGGCGAGGTATCGACTTTGCAAGTTGTTGGAATCTTTCTGGAGGGATCTGGACTCCACGCATCTTGCACTGCTACCCACAATAAATTAGTTTTGTGTAGTTGGTGCGGGGTTCATGGAGTGTACACTAGCATCGACAGCATCCCATAAATGCTCAACTGGATTAAGATCGGGGGATCTTTAGGGTCAATCCATGATCGTAACTTCACTGGAGTGCTCCTCCAGCCACCTGCGTGCCACTACAGAGCGGTGACATGGCGCATTGTCCTGTTTAAAAATGACACCTTCATCAGGGTACTCTATGGCCAGAAAGGGATGCAGGTGGTCTGAAAGAATGTTCACATAACGTTCACCTGGCAGCGCTCCCTGCAGCCGGACAATGGGGCCTAATTGCGAGCATGAGAACGCCGCCCAGGCCAGAACTGAGCTACCTCCCGCCTGGACACAACCTTGTTGACACGCAGGATCCATAGCTTCATTGGGCATACGCCACACTCTCACGCGCCCATCAGCTCGATACAACTGGAACCAGGATTCATCGAACCATACCACACGCCACCACTGTTTCATGGTCCACTGCCGATGTTCGCGGGCCCATGCACGTCGTTGAGCTCTGTGTCGAGATGTCAGCAAAGGGACACGAGTTGGTCGTCCGCTGGTGAAGCCTAAGCGATGCAGAAGTCTCGTTAGTCCTGGTAAAAATGTGTTGCTGACTTCCAACATTCAACTGGGCGGTCGAGCGTCCGGTATGGTTCTGCAGAGGTGACGTGATGTCTGTTCGTTAAACACCTGTGGTCCTCCCGTGGGCGGTTTACGCGGGTGGTAACATTATCTCTGCGACATTGAAGATCCACCTTCGACACTGTTGACCTCGGAAACTCGAATTCGCATGTAATCTCCTCAATGCTCTGACCCATGCGCCGTACGCCGATGCTCATCCCACGTTCAAAGTCGTTAACTCGCGACGTGTTGCCATCTCCACGGCACTGGTGTCTGTGACAGAGTGCTCATCTACGCCGCAGCTAGCTGCAACGCTCAGGAGTCATGCACTGCATACTTTCTAAGGGGGCACCTCTTCCCGTGACTTTTGGCCACTCAGTTTATATATTTTCACAAGGACATCAGCATACGTACTGTGTGTGACCACAAGGATCCTGAATTTTACAAAAACGCCTGTAGACGTAATGTTACAACTTGGAAAAAATAAACTATTCGTATGCACAATTAAAAAAAAGTTGCTTGGACTCATACTTTACGGAATGCAACACCTTCATAGGGGATTATCACACAAAGTGGAAAAGATTAACAATTATAAAATGAAGGTGGTGGTGCAGAATGCTTAATAGCTGCAGATACCACATGTACGCTGAAGATATACAATTATATTTGCACTGTGAACCGGAAAGACTAACCGTTGAAATTAAAAATTTCAATAGAGTCTTACAAGAAAACTGTAACTGGACTGACCTGCATGGACTTAGATTAAATAACGTAAAATCTCAAGCTTATTACTTTCACATCCTCGGCTTTGTTCAAAAACCATAAGCATCTTCACTTTACCAAAACTCTACCTACAAAATTCACTCATTGATTTCAGTGAATCTGTCAAAGATCTCGGTGTTATTATAGACGAACATCTTTCCTGGAAACAGCAGGTTACCAGCATCTCCAGGAAAGTATTTGCGACACTGAACTCTCTTAGAAGATTCCGCAATATATTTTCTCGAGTATTAAAAGAAGGCCTCATTTGCACTCTTGTATTGCCTCATTTCGACTAGTGTGACACCGTGTACAACGACCTGACTGCTACTCTTAACGACAAACTTCAACGCGCGCAAAATGCCTGTTTTCGCTACATATGTGACCTACGTTACTTTGACCATGTTACACCTGCCTACGATGAACTCGGTTGGCTAAAACTCAAACAGCGCCGTAATCTTCATGCTTTATGCCTTCTTCATCGAATACTCTCCTCATGCTCACCTCCCGACTTATACAGTCAATTTCACCACCTCTCATCCAATCACAGTTTCGGCACTCGGTCAAAATCTGATACACTCTTCTCTATTCCATCTTACTGCACCACACGATACACAAACTCATTTGTTATTTCTTGGACACGACAGTGGAATACACTACCCGTCTCTGTCAGAGGAGCCTGCTAGTTTTAGGCAACTTTGTCACCGACACCTACTGAGTAATAGATGAAGTCCTAAATTGTTATTCTATGTTGTGGAAATATTGTAGATTTAGCCTTCCTCAAACTATAGACTTTATATAATCTCACTGTTATTATTAAGGTTAAATGAAATTAGGTAATCATGTCATAATTGTGTAAATTATCATCATCATCATCATCAATTTTCCTATTTATTCCCTATTTTTTATTTTTGCTTTTCATCATGATATTGTATTGTTTAGTAGTTGCAAGATGTTTCAATTGTAAGTATATTTATTTTAATTTTACACATGTAGATACTGTATTTTCTGGTTAGATGGAAGAGAGGGCCTAATGGCCTTAATTATAATGCTGTTAAGTGTGGGGATATCTAACACTTTCAAAATGTTCCAGGTGTATTGTGCATTACCTCCCATGCTACCAAATAACAATCCTTTAACTGATCAATGCTCAAGCCCGATGTAGTAATATAGGCTTAAACATTGGAGTCATGGTTCATAAATCTCTTTTCTGTGTAAACCTCAATCGCCGGCTCAATGTATCTTTCGAAACGATTAGAGGGATCCAAAACTAAAGCATGTAGCTTTCTTGGGTGAATGGCAAAATTGTCGGCTCCTTTATTCCATCTTGTAGGACACACGCCGTGAACTTCTTCGTAAACTTGTTGACTTCTGCAAAAAACTCAGCAAAGATGTCATCCACGCTGTTTCCCTTCACAGTACTGAAGGGATAAATTAGTATATTGAGACACTTCTTCTTCATCAATTTACTCTCCAGGGTTGGTTTTTCCCTCGGAATCAGCGGGGGATTCCACCTCTACCCCTTCAAGGGCAGTGTCGTGGAGCGTGAGGCATTAGGTCTGAGGATACAACTGGGGAGAATGACTAGTACCTCGAAGGCGGCCTCACCTGCTATGTTGAACAGGGGCCTTGTGGGGGGATGGGAAGATTGGAAGGGAGAGACAAGGAAGTGGGAAGGACACGGCCGTGGCCTTAAGTTAGGTACCATCCCGGCATTTGCCTGGAGGAGAAGTGGGAAACCACGGAAAACCACTTCCAGGATGGCATCTATCTTTTGATATTTATATTGTATTTGTTTATAACTGCTCTAAGCTATTAATATATACGTTTGTTGTAATATTCTAAATCCTTGTGGTTCCTTGTAACTTCAGGCAGATTAATAAAGTACTAAATCTGTGTATGTACAAGAAAAAACAGAAAGCCTCCGTGGCTTAGGCGGCAGCACGCCGGCCTCTCCCCGTTGGGTTCCGTGGTTAAAATCCCGGTCACTCCATGTGAGATTTGTGCCGGACAAAGCGGAGGCGGGACAGGTTTTTCTCCGGGTACTCCGGTTTTCCCTGTCATCTTTCATTCCACAACACTCTCCAATATCATTTTATTTTATTGCCCCAGAGGAGTGCGACAGGCTTCGGCATCCGGCACAATTTCCTGTCCTCGTCGATAGATGAGGGCTTCATTCATTTCACTCCTAACCCGCTCGAACGACTGGAAACAGGCTGTGGATTTTTATTTTCAGAAGAAAAACAGATCAGACTCCATGGTTCTTTTCTACGCTGACCTTTTGTTTGAATAAAGATTAGCAATGCCAAAGTAAACCTCTGCACTACTGTAAAATATCCTCATAATTTACTTAGTCATAAAGTTTTGTAAAACATACTGTTTTTTCATCAATTATATACCGTACTGAACTTTCTTTTCAGAATCACTGAAGTTCGGCTACACCAGTCTACAAGAAGAAACGTAGTACGGAATGATCCTAGCATATTATCAGGTGCAGCCTTCGCACAACTTCCTTCACATCAAGATGTCATGTGTTTACACATTATTTTATTATATTTATATTTTGATACAAATATTTATTTAGTGGTAAGAATAAAACTTGCATTTAATGATTTAGCCAAGGAACAGACTGCACATCGCAGTAATAATGGGAGACTATATATTTGTACCGTTTACAGCCCATTTTAAGATGCCAATGATTTTCCATTGTATTATTCTCTCTAAAGCTTGCCCGAAATGTTATGTATATTAGGCAATGATATCAGATTAAACCATTCCTCTTGGTTAAATTTTTAAAACGTCCCTATTGAGAAAAGTATTCATGTTCTTGATGCAAGTAAATGATATTTCAATTTACAGGCAGTCATTAATATTAATACCTACGATATTTTAAGTAATCCATTGCTTCCACATCATATTATTTATAAATAATCAAAAATAGCCTACAATTATCATTCACATAAAGAAATACAAATCTCCAAACATTCCATGATTCACATAATTCATGTATATTTTATTGATTTTAACGTGGGATAAATGTTCCAAGTGTTTTGTAAACATAATTGTAGAGATTTTATTAGTACTAGCTTATGCAATAAGATTTGTAAATAATTGTTGTTTCTTAAAAAATAAAGAATATGTGATAATTTCTCTCTTTGATTTCGTCCCTTCTCTAGATATTTGTTTTACAACAGCTTTCACCCTGTGTGTTAAAACCGTGATGAATATAATATAAACTTTATAAAATCGAGTGAGTTAAATTCACCTTCAGAGAATCAAGCTACTTACAGCCTACAATATACCCATATACACGGTTTCTTCATTACAAAACAATGTCACGTAATAAACTAAAACATATTTTATTTCGTGCAGATACCACTGTTGAGTTTAATTTGAATTTCATCAAAGAATACCATAAATTGAGCCACAAAGTTTCGCGAATACATGTATGTTTGTACACAAATAACTGAAAATCTATACGGTGAACATATATTATATATTGTTCACTTTTTCTCGTGGAAACGTTTCGAGCTAATTGACTCAGGCGGTTGAGGCGCTGGTCCTCTGATTCCAACTTAGCAGGTTCGTTCCTGACTCAGTCCATTGGTAATTGGAGGTGCTCAAATACATCAGTCTCGTGTCAGTAGATTTACTGTCAAGTAAACGAAAACTGTCCAAGTAGTTAGTGGGACGTAACATTTTTTTAAAAATATTAAACAATTATGTTAAGGTTAAATTAATTAGAACTAGGTCCATTATTATTACGGAGAAGATTTTAATGTTATTTGATCATTTGAGATGGTATAACCGAAGTATCAGACACTGAAGAGGTTTTGTTTTCTCGGGTTCATCTTCATCGTCATTATTATCAATCCCTCTCTCACCTCTAAGCCCCGTTTCAAGCCAGGTCCCGTTGCCATATATTGCTCTTAATGACGTCATACATCTACTATGGAACTTACTCTGGCTCCTTTCTTTAAATAAAAGTCTGATATCCCATTTCGAATTATCCATTTAATATGATCAAACCGGCTACGTGTGTTCATTTTATCACACTGCCTGACAAAATCATTGAAGCGTTCAGAAGAAATTGCCGGATGACAATGTAACTTCGTACACGAAACACTATCGGTGGATATGAAAATGATTAGAGTTGCAGTTCTCTTTGACTGGTAGAACTGCCACCAGAGTGTAATGGTGTTCTTCGTGTTTAGTATTGTTGCCAGACTTGGTAGGAAATATAAAGGGCGTCAATAGCGTCAGATGTTGAGTGATCACTGAAGGACATTGAGATGCCGCGTATTCGAGTGGGGCAGCGTTATCAGCACTTGCCAAAGATTGAAAGGCGCCTCATTGTGGGACTCCATTTGGCCGGCTGGTTTAATTGTGCAATATTTGAATTTGTGGGACATTCGGATGTGACAGTGACCCGATATTAGACTGCATGGGAACGTGGAGGCAGGCATACTCATCGTGAAGTTTCCAGTCGACCATGTCTGGCAACCACAAGGGTGGATCGCCGTATTGTGCACGAAGCACATCATGACCCCTTAACATCTGCGCCTTCCATCTTAGAACAAGTAATGGACTTCCTGCAACATTATTTGTCATCTCGCACCATTGGTCGTAGACTAACAGCAGCCGGACAAGGGACTTACGTCCCATGCATAGGTTGCCGTTAACACCACAACACATACGGCTGCGATTGGTGAGTTGCCGTGACCGGGAAGCGTGGATTGCTGCTGAATGGCGTCGCATTGTATTTACCGCTGAATCGTGGTGCTGCACTACCGCGGATGACCATCGTCTGCGATTAGGACGGCGACCTGGGGAGAGGTTCCATTCTTCCAATCTTCTGTAGAGGCTCCTGGCGTCATAGTGTTGGGAACCATCGCGTATGACTTCAGGTCGCGACTTGTAGTGATTGAGGGAAGTCCGACGGCTCAACGGTACGTCACGGACATCCTGCATCACTCTCATGCTACAGTATCGTGGTACAATTCTTCAACAGGACAATGTTCGTCCGCACACGGCACTTGTCTCTACGAACTGTCTGCATGATGTTGAGGTTACTTCCGTGGCCGGGAAGATCCCCAGATATGTCCATGATAGATCATGTGTGGGGCCAGCTCGGACGTCAACTCCGTCCCTGTACCAGTATCCAGGACAAGTTACAACAATTGTGGGCCAGCTTGTTCCGGAAAAGATACAACGGATTTGTTATACCCTTCCCAACTGAATCGCACTGATCCAGGCCAGAAGGGGTGCAACGTCATACTGATAAATGTGTTCGTACTGCCAAATTCTTTGTAAAATTGACTCGCATTTGTAATCACTGAGATAGCATCAAATACCCTCTCAACATGTGACGTTCCATTTCGTTTCCTCCTCCACTTCTAAATGTTTAAATTTTTGTCAGGCAGTGTATATTGAATGGTAGACAGTGCTTGAAGCTTGCAATGTAATATCTTGTAGACTGAAAAGGACTGCGGCGAGTATGAAACGGATCTTTCTAACAAGGGGAGGCTACGGCGCATGGGTGACTGATTCGATCCATCTTTGGTACACGTGTAGGGCATGACCAGGAGGATAACAGGTGCAAGTAGTAGGGCGCAATTCTCAGCCGTTTCCGAGAAATTAATTAATGAACAATTCCAGTTAGCCGACGTGCTTTTATCTTAGAGGAGCCTAAAGACCCTAGTTTTAAGGCTAGCTGCCCTTCTCGACATGTCCCTTCCGAACACCATCTTAGAGGGGGCGTAACCTCAGAGGATCCTATTTTTAAGGCTAGCTGCTCTTCTCGACATGACCCTTTCTCTGACACCATCTAGGCGGGGTCTAACCTGACAGTACATACAGTAGTTTTATAACGAGATGCCCCTTCCCGACGTCATCTTGCGAGATACCCCTTCCGAACGTCATCTTATTTGTCTGATATGAAAATAGAAAACCATGAAATGCTCTGTATCCGACAGTGTGGCGTCGCGGAGGTCAACTCAATCCCTCCTCCTTCTTGCAGTTTTACCGCTATCTGACACAATTATACAGACAGATGCCCTCCTGCGCTAGATGGCCCCTCTACTATTTTGAAGGAAGCCTAACTACACCGTCGCTAAGGCTTTGTGTCTCCATCCGTCGCGTGACCTCCTCTCCTGAACAACTTAAAACATGTTGTTAAAAAATCCTGTTACAGAAGATCGTAAAAATGCATTGTGCTGTGCCCTCTACCAAGAACGACAATTTGTTTTTGTATTTAGAACATATATAGTCTGTTGTTATTTTACAGTAAAGATGTGAATAGTCAGCATACATTCCCATCGTGTTCTGAACAGAAAAACTTACCTTGATTATAATAACATATCATTGGAGGAGGGCGTGGTGTCTTGTTGATAAAAACAATAGAAATTGTCATGCAGGCAGATGATGATTGCATGGAATAAAACTACCCCTCTCTCCTCATTTCGCGACTAAAACATCAACTTTATTACGCTAATAGAATTTTTAAAAATCGGATTTGAACTCTGATCTCTCTGTTCAAATGAAAAATCATTTACATGCAACAAAAAATCTGTATTACAGATATATATTCGAACCCTGATTTACTCACAGTAACAGAATAAAAAGTATGGATTTAAACACTGTTCTCTTAGTTCTTCGTCAGTTTAAAAAATAATCTCTAATACAGGCAACACATGGAATCGAACCGTGTTCTTACTGAGTAATGCTAGAACAAATATACCTCACTCCTTTTTTCAGGTAACACAAACACATAACCACTATAAATAAAAATCTCTCTCTCTCTCTATTACTGTAATGGATTCGAACACTAATCTGTCTATTGAATGACAGATTGAAAAAAGAACATCTCTAACACGTGCAACAGGAAAAACCTGTATTACAGATATATATTCCAACTCTGATTTAGTCACCGTTCGAAATCTGATTTAGACACCGTGACAGATTAAAAAATCATAGATTAAAACCCTGTTCTCTCAGTTCATCGCCTGTATAAAAACTAACACATGGAATCGAACCTTGTTCTCACTGGATTAATGCAAGAATAAAAGTACCTCACTCCTTAATTTCGTATGCCGTCTACACATGATTCATAACACAGTTACCGTAAAAAATTACATGCATGGAATCGAACACAGAAACTCTCTGATGTGTAAGATAACAACAGACTACACATGATAACAAACTCCAAACCAAACCAAACCAAACCAAACCAAACCCCATGGCACTACAGCCTTTGAAGGGCCTTGGACTACCAAGCGACCGCTTTGCACCCCGTAGGCCTGCAGATTACGAGGTGTCGTGTGGTCAGCACGACGCCTCTCCACCGTTTTTCTTGTCTTTCTAGACCGGGGCCGCTATCTCACTGTCAGATAGCTCCTCAATTCTAATCACGTAGGCTGAGTGGACCTCGAACCAGCCCTCAGGTTCAGGTAAGAATCCATGACCTGGCCGGGAATCGAACCCGGGACCTCCGGGTAAGGGGAAGGCACGCTAAAAAGCTCACTACTTCTTATTTTCGTTTGTACACTTCTTTGATGTTATACACACAACACTATCTATCGTAAAACCGAACACACGCAAAATACGGAATTAATTGAAGAACAAGCAAATGCTGTGAGCTTGCCCTTACACACGTTCATTTTATTACCACGCCCAAAAACACACGAGTCTTTAATCTCTGCACACTTTATTTACAGATATAGCAATTACATTTTTCTTAGTATTTAATTTTCATTACCTGAGATACTTACATGTGTAAAAGGGGGTGCGAAAGTTTAAATCATATATTAAAATATATGTATGTAGATGTGTACTCTCCATCAAGTCATAGAAAGGAATGGGCGACACCTGTGTCTGGCTGCACATCGCTAGAGGCTAGACCGGATGTATGACACAGCAACACGCAAGCAAGTACAGCACACTTTTAACTTACCTACAGCAGTATTGAGAATTATATATTAAATTAATTATCACATTTGCGTCGTGGTGTTATCAAAAAATATGAAAACAATATATGACTATCTGTTGTATTGTTATTCGATTCTGACACTGTTTAATTTCGATGACCTCTCTATCGGATATCCTGACCTGTCTAGGGAATCAAAACCCGAGACCTGACCGGGGTCGCTATCTTGCGATCGGTGGATAAATCTATAGCTGTGTAGTCACTGTTATGTACTCCTGCGCGACAACATTCCGACACCTCGGATAATAATAATAATAATAATAATAATAATAATAATAATAATAATAATAATAATAATAATAATAATAATAATAATAATAATAATAATACCATGTGGCCTCTGCAGATCGAACCCGGGATCCTCTAAACCGGAGACCTTAACGCAACTGCATGACCAAATCAATTATTATTATTATTATTATTTTGCATGTAACGATAATCATGACACTCTGAAGGCATTCAGATTACGAGGTGTCGTGTAGTTAGTATGACAAATCCTCTCGCCCCATAGCACATAGTCACTGCACAGCCCAAACCTACTATCTCCCAGCTCACAGCTGTGTGCCCCTAAACGCACGGCTAACTCACCCGGTACCACAAAATTAATTGTCATTCTAGACCTCTCAAATATAATACTGTTATCATAATTATTAACATTGTGTGCCTCTTACCCGGTGACTCCGGGTTCGATTTCCGGCGAGGACAGGAATGTTTTCGGGTTCGATTCGCGGTATGGTCAGGGGTTTTTACCTAAGGGCACTGTATGGACTACTTTCATTGCTGACAAGGAGGCGGCCGTATCCTTAATTAAGATACAATCCAAGCATTTGCCTGATGTAAAATAGGAAACTACGGACAACGGATAGCTGAGGTGGGGATCGATCCACGCCGACACAGATAGATCATATAGGGACGATAATATAGGAGATAAAAGAAGCGACCGTGACCTTATTTAAGGTACAGCCTAGAGGAAATTACGGAAAACTATCTTTTTACGCTGTCGACAGTGGGATTCGAGGCTACTTTCTTCCGAATGGAAGCTTAAAGCCGTGAGCCCCCGAACCGCACGGCCAACTCGCCAGGTACCACGAAATTAATAGCCATTCTAGACCTCGCAAATATATTATTATTATTATTATTATTATTATTATTATTATTATTATTATTATTATTATTATTATTATTATTATTATTGCGGGGCTCTTACCCGAAGACCCCGGGTTCGATTCCCGGCGAGTTCAGGGATATTTTGTTTACAAGCGACCGTGTCCTTAATTAGGGTCAGCCCCAGAATTTGCCTGGAGGGTAACTATCTTTTTGCGCTGTCAACAGTAGGATTCGACCTACTATCTTCCGAATGCAAGCTTAAAGCCGTAAGCCCCTAACCGCACGGGTAACTCGCCCCACTATTACGAAAATTAATAGTCATTCTAGACCTCGCAAATGTAATAATGTTATACATACATGCATTATCATTATAGACTGTTATGCCTTTCAGCGTTCAGTCTGCAAGCACCTGTGAATGTACTAAACGTCACCACAATCCTCTATTTGCAACTAGTGTTGTGGCCTCATTTAGTACCATACCTCTTATCTTTAAATCGTTAGAAACTGAGTCTAACCATCGTCGTCTTGGTCTACCTCTACTTCTCTTACCCTCCATAACAGAGTCCGTTATTCTCCTGGGTAAGCAACCTATCCTCCTCCATTCGCCCCACATGACTCCATCACCGAAGCCGGTTTATGCGTACAGCTTCATTCATCGTGTTCATTCATAAAGTAGCATTTGTCTCCTCATTTCGAGTACCTTCCTGCCATTGTTTCCACCAGTTTGTACCAGCAATAAGTCTCGCTACTTTCATGTCTGTTACTTCTAACTTATGAATAAGATACCCTGAGTCAACCCAGCTTTCGCTCCCGTAAAGCAAAGTTGGTCTGAAAACAGACCGATGTAAAAATAGTTTCGTCTGGGAGCTGACTTCCTTCTTACAGAATACTGTTGATTGCAACTGCGAGCTCACTGCATTAGCTTTACTACACCTTGATTCAATCTCACTTACTATATTACCATACTTGGAGAACACATAACCTAAATACCTGAAATTATCGACCTGTTCTAGCTTTGCATCACCAATCTGACATTCAATTCTGTTGCATTTCTTACCTACTGACATCAGTTTAGTCTTCGAAAGGATAATTTTCATACCATACTCATTGTACCTATTTTCAAGTCTCAAGATATTAGACTGCAGGCTTTCGGCACAATCTGCCATTAAGACCAAGTCGTCAGCATAAGCCAGAGTACTACACTTCCACCTAACTAAATCCCTCCCTGCCATTTTATACCTTTCAGCAGATGATCCATATTACAGCCTTGTCTAACGCCTGTAAGTACCCTGAACCTCATTCTACCATCAATTCTCACTGAAGCCCAATTGTCAACATAAATGCCTTTGATTGATTTTAATAATCTACATTTAATTTCGTAGCCCCCCAGTATGGCGAACATCATTTCCCTCGGTACCCTGTCATATGCTTTCTCTCGATCTACGAAACATAAACACTGCCTATTCCTCTCGTAGCGTTTTTCGATTACTCGAACCAGGCGCATACTGAAAATTTGATCCTGACAGCCTCTCTGTGATCTGAAACCACACTGGTTTTCATCCAACTTCCTCTCAACGACTGATCACACTCTCCCTTCTAAGGTGCCAGTAAATACTTTGCATGGTACACTTATCAATGAGATACCTGGATAGATGTTACAATCCTTCCTGTTCACTTGTTTATAGTTAGGTGAAATTACTTCTTTTGTCCAATCTGAAGGTACCATATCAATACTACATGCTAATTTTAGTACTCTATGAAGCCATTTTATCCCTGCCTTCCCACTATATTTCATTATTTCAGGCCTAATTTCATCTATTCCTGCTGCTTTATGACAATGGAGTTTATTCACCATCCTTTCCACTTCCTCAAGCGTAATTTCACCAACATCATTTTCCTCCTCCGCATGAGCTTGGCTGTTCGCAACACCAGCAGGAAGTTTTTCTTTTACGTTGAGAAGATGTTCAAAATATTCCCTTGACCTCTCCAATGGTTCCCTAGGATCTATTATGAGTTACCTGAATTACTCAAAGCACTGTTCATTTCCTTTTTCCCTCCCTTCCTAAGATTATTACTGTCCAGAAAGGTTTCCCTGCTGCTTGAGCTTGCCTTTCCAGGTTATCACCAAAATCTTCCCACGATTTCTTTTGGTTTCTACAACTATTTGTTTCGCTCTGTTTCTTTCATCTACGTACAAATGCCTGTCTGCCTCGGCCCTTGTTTGGATCCATTTCTGATAAGTCTTCTTTTTACATTTACGAGCTGCTCTCACTTCATCATTCCACCAAGATGTTCACCTTTTCCCATCTTTACACACAGGTATTCCTAGGCATTCCCTTGCTGTTTCTTCTACAGCATCCCTGTATGCCACCCATTCTATATCCTGAACATGCTTACTGTCTACTGTTCGAAACTTCTCACTTATATCCATGTACTTCTGTCTAATTTCCTCGTCCTGGAGATTTTCTACCCTTATTCGTTTGCAGACAGATTTTCACTTTCTCTACCCTAGGCCTAGAGATACTTAGTTCACTACAGATCAGATAGTGATCTGTATAATCGAAAAATCCCCGGAAAACTAGTACATTCCTAACAGATTTCCTGAATTCGAAGTCGGATTAAGATATGGTCTATTATTGATCTGGTACCTCTAGTCTCCCATGTGTAGCAGTGAATAGCCTTATGCTTGAAGAATTTATTCGTAACTGTTAAATCCATACTAGCACAGAAGTGCAGCAAACGCTTCCCATTCCCATCAGCTTCCATATCTTCTATTCCCAACTCTCGCATTGAAATCGCCCATTAGCACTATTCTATCCTTGCTGTTGACTCTGACCACTATGACAATGTTTCAGAAAACTTGTCAACTTTATCCTCATATGCACCCTCACATTGTGAATACACTGAGACAATTCTCGTCCTAATTCCTCCAACTGCCAAATTTACACACATCATTCGCTCATTTACGTGCCTAACATAAACTATGTTGCGTGCAATGGTATTCCTGATAAACAGCCCTGCCCTATACTCTTCTCTTCCCTTTCTAACACCCGTCAAGTACACTTCATAATCTCTTCCTCGTTATCTCCCTTTACCCGAATATCACTTAATCCTAGCACATCCGAGCATCCTCTTAGCTGACTCAGTCTGTTCTACTTTATTTGTTCCACAAGCCCCATTACTATTGATAACCACCCATCGAATGCCATTTCGGTCGCCAAGTTGTTTCCAAGGAGTCCCTCGCCTGTCAAGTGGGATTGGGACTCCGTTACTCCCATAGGTCCGAGGCTTGCTTCATGAGGCAGGATGCTACTCTCCTTGCACATAGTCCAAGTGAGGATCTCTCCTCTAACGGGTTATGGACCAACGGTGGATTTTATAGTCCTAGCCGCCTGTGCACAAGGAGGGCCATGATTCAGAATATGTCTTAGTTGCCTACTCCCATTCCATAGCAACTGGTATCCCGACTCTCAGGACCACTTGCTAGGCCACTCAACCGTTGCCCATCGTTCACGAACTACGACGTGACTACAGTAACCTACACCATGAACCATCCACACAATGAACCACCATGAACTATAATAATAATAATAATAATAATAATAATAATAATAATAATAATAATAATAATAATAATAATAATAATAATAATAATAATAATAATAATTATTATTATTATTATTATTATTATTATTATTATTATTATTATTAATATTATTACGGATATTGCGTGCCTCTTACCCGGAGACCCCGGGTTCGATTCCCGGTGAGGTCGCCGCAATAGCATGTACCCCATAGCGTGTAAAGAGCACTAAATATAGAGAAAAATATATAACAATACCTCGGCCTAACCGGGAATCAAAACCAGAGGAGGAGATGTGTGGGAATCGTACCTACCTCAGGCTGCGAACTAGTGGCCGTAGCCTTAAGTTAGGTACTATCCTGGCATTTGCCTAGAAGCCACGATGACAAAGGTGGGAATCGAACACACCTCTACTCTACAGAGGCGGACAAGGTACATATTTTTAGTTGTTCCCCTCTTAGTAGCCTCTTACGACATTGCAGGCCGTAGTCTTATGTTAGATACTATCGCCCATCATTTGCCTAGAAGAGAAGACTACTCAGAGAAATCCGTAACCTGTCCGGGGATCGAACTCTCGGCTACAAACAATCCGTTAAATGCAAATTTAAAAAAATCCTAACCTGGCCGAGAACCGACTCCCGAGCCCTCTAGGTAATAATCTCAACCCCCTACATTACACGGCTGGTGCAACATTTTTATTTGATTAATTTTATAATTCCCCTATGTACTGTATGTTAGAGACTATTACACGGCGAACAAGCAGCGGACTGCCGGTAAGCGCTGTCTCCGCAGAAAATTGAAACGTCGTTACCAGTTGTGACTGGTACATACCTTTGATGAGCTCGACAGGATGTGTGCTCTGTACAAGACTACCGTACATTAAACTGACTTCGGGCTCACGACTGAAATGGCAGAACCTATACAAATAAATATTGTTCTATCTTGACGCGCGTTGGTACTGTCGCCAGCCGCTGAAGATATCGCGACTCTTGCATGCGGGAGATAGTAGTTTCAAATTCTACTGTCGCCAGTCGTAGAAGATATCGCAACTATCAATAGATAGCGTTACTTATGCTGTTAGGAGCGTGTGGCTGTAAGCTTGCATCCGAAAGATAGTAGGTTCGATTCCCACTGACGTCAGCCAGTGAAGATAGTTTTCCGTAGGCTATTATTATTATTATTATTATTATTATTATTATTATTATTATTGTTGTTGTTGTTGTTGTTGTTTTTGTTGTTGTTACGGAGTTATCCGTGGAAGGCAGAGGTGAAAGAAGGTGCGGGCTGGAATGGGTCTCACTACAAAGCCGAAAGATGCATTAAAATTTCATTAAAGGTTATATTTTCACAAAAATACCAAAACTTTAACAAGATTTAACAAGGAGTTTTAGACTTTAACCAATAACAATAACCAACAATCAGGTCCAAGACCAGGAAGCCAAGATTTAAAGAAAATCTAACATATTTTCACTAGGTGAAATAACATTGAACAAATCAGGTACAAGAATAAATTTACAAGTTTCGGGACCTTAACAAGTTCTGGGTTTCGAGCACAAAGTTTATACTTTCTGAGTCCAAGCTCACAACCACAAAATACCAAAGGGAAGAACGCCCCTAATTACATGGAGCACTAGCCCCCAGCAATCAAAATGTCATGCCTCCCAGAGGCACCTTTCAAAATACCAGAAAGAGTTGACCCGCTCTCAGTCTTTCAAGCCTATTAAGAGGCCATACACGAACTTTACTACAAACTGCCCTCAAGGCGCACTTATAAATAAACAGGGGTAACTAGTACCCAACCTACAGGGCCTTACAAAGAAAAATATGTGATAAATTATAAATGGCCCTAAAACAAGGTGAAAGGAGGCGAAACTTGCACTCCTACATGAACGCTTGTAAAATACCTAAGTGGCGCTAGGCCAATTACACAGGGGCTAATCTCAAGCTATTGAGGTGACTCGTACAGGGAAAACTTTAACACTTTAAGAAAGAGAAGAAACGGTTATGAAAACGTAGTCACCTCAACTTCAAAATGAAGAGGAGCTCGAGAGGGTAAAGCACTCTCTATCCCAGCTATACATTAAAAGAGATTTGTAGTTTTTACATATACTGAAAAGGAATTTACATTTTAAAGAGATGGGTTACATATTAAAGGTTTCGAACCCTCCCCGAGAGTTAGACTGCTGAGCTAGCAAGAGATGTTGTATTGTATTGTATTGTATTGTATTGTATTGGATTTCGTCCAACTGATCATACAGTGATATGGGACACGTCAATAATCATATTTACAGTAACAAAAGATAAAACAGTAATATACATGCCATGATAAATAAAGAGAAATATACAATGTGGTAAAGAGGCACAGATTTAAGAAAAAAGTGATACATTAGTGAATTTTCAAGAGCTAAGTATTCTTCAATAGAATAAAAACAATGGTTAGAAACAAATTTGAATAATTCTTTCTTAAATTTTGAACATGGTTTTATCTGCTTAATGTAGTCTGGTAATTTATTAAATAAATGTACTCCTGCATAACTCAAACTTGATTCATATAGCTTAGTTTTGTGTGGCTCTATGTGCAGACTGTGTCTATTTCTAGTATTATACCTATGTACATCAGAGTTTATGGTGTAGCTGTTTACATTCTCCTTCATATATACAAGTGTATGGAAGATATAAAGGCTAGGCAATGGTAAAATAAAATAAAGTTTAAAGTATTTCTTGCAGCTTGTCCTCCTGCCGACAACGGCCATTCCTCTAATTATTTTATTTTGTAACTTAAAGATGACTTCGCTATATCGTGAATTCCCCCAGTAAATGATTCCATAGGTTAGTATGGGATGGACATATGCAAAATACATAATTTGGCAAGCCTTTAAATTAAAACTATTTTTCAAAGATATTATCATGAAATAAATTCTACTAAGCTTTTTCCCTATAAACTCTGTATGTTTTTCCCAGGTTAATGATTCATCCATCCACAAGCCAAGAAACTTTGTTGATGATGAGTACTCAATTATGGTCTCTCCAAATGATATTGGACTAATTTCCATATTTAAATTAATCTTATGGTGAAATCTAATCACAGAAGTTTTCTGTTTACTTAAAATTAATTTATTATCTTCAAGCCAGCTCAGGATATTACTCACTATATTGACTGCCTTCAATTCTAACCCTTCAGAACTTTCATCAGCTACAAAAACAGTAATATCATCTGCAAACAAAGTTAATTGCGCTCCTTGAATATCATCGACAATTTGGACGATATCATTAATAAATACTAAAAATAATAATGGTCCTAAAACTGACCCCTGTGGAACACCATGATCTATGTTTCTGGCACAGGAATACACATTCTTAATTACATTTTTGCTCAAATCAGTACCGGTATATGATATTTCAACAATCTGTCTTCTATCCCCTAAAAATGATCTGAACCAGTCATAGGCCATTCCCCGAACTCCATACATGTATAACTTTTCTAAAAGCAAGCTGTGGTCAATTATATCAAAAGCTTTTGTTAAGCCCAGGAAAATACCTAAACATGCACCCTTCCCATCTAGTGTGTCATATATCCGTTCAATAAAGTTAATGAATGCTGTGGTAGTTGATCTATTTTTACGAAAGCCATTCTGGCAACCAGCTAATATATTATGCTTCTCTAAGAATGATAACAGTCTATCGTACATAATTCTTTCCAGTATTTTGGAGAATACAGAGGGGAGGCAGACAGGCCTATAGTTACCAGCATCTTCTTCACTACCCTTTTTATGTATCGGAACAACTTTGGTTACCTTGAATTTGATGATATATATGTTGATTCCCATAGGGAATCTGAAACATTTCTCCCGAATGAGTAAATTTATAATACCAATATAAATGGTCCGTTATTGGACATTATAAATTTTCCAGCTAACTCACGCTGGCAACCAAGAATGAGTTAGCTGGAAAATTTATAATGTCCAATAACGGACCATTTATATTGGTATTACCTTGAATTTGTCTGGAAATTTACCAGTGGTTAGTGACAAATTTATCAAGTAACAGAGAGGCTTGATTATGTATTGGTAACAGCATTTAATAAGGTAGTTTGAATAACCATCTAAACCAGAAGACTTCTTTTTACCCATCTGTTTTATTATCTTATCTATCTCTTGCTCAGTCACAGGAGTAAGAAACATGGATGATACATTCCTGTGAACTGTATTCAAGTTTGTTCTTGTCACTGATGTTTGAAAATTTCCGTTAACCTCAAAACTGCTTCTAGAAAATAGTTACTAAATATTTCTGCAACTTCTTCTGGATCACTGACTTCTTTCCCTGCATTTGTAAGAGTAATATTATTTTTTAATGGAACTAGAGTACCTTTCTCCCTTTTTATAATGTTCCACATACATTTAGACCTGTTTTTAGAATTTTTTAGTTCATTCTCATTATGCAATACTTTGGCAGCCTTCAAAACTTCTTCATATATGTTCTTATATTTCTTATAATAATCCTTCAATTCAGATGAGGTGTTACTCCCTTTCACACATTTGCTTAAAACCTTAATCGTCTACTTGAATTTCTAATTCCTGTTGTAATCCACCCATTCCTATAATTCTTTACAATTACCCTTTTGACTGGTATTGCCACTTGATAATAATAATAATCGAACAAACCCAAAAACTCACTGAAGGCCTCATTAGTTGAGTTATTTCTATATACACTCTCCCTTCCCTCTCTTCCTTGGCCAATAACTGGTTAAAATATGAAATATTTTCCTTGTTGCACATTCTAGTTTCCCTGTAAATTACATTGTTATTTTTTAAATTATGGTTTCCTTTTAGCCTAAAATTTAGATGCACAATTTGAGCAAAATGATCTGAAAAACCTGTATCATAAATTTCTATTTCATAGTTCCACATTTCCTCATTCAATACAACTTGATCTACTGCTGACTTTGTATCCCCAGATATTCTAGTTGGTTGATTTACAACTGCCTTTAGACCGTACAAGGAAAACAACATTTCTAGCCTTTGCTTATCTCGCCCACCATTATTCCCTAAAACATCTACATTGGAGTCACCCATGATTATTACATTTTTGTTCTTATTCTGTAGGTCATCTAAGATAATTTCAATATTATTATAAAAAAGTTTCAACATTACTAGAAGGATTTCTATAAATGCATATAAGTATTAACTTATAATCCACTAGTTCAACAAAGCTAGCCTCGAAATGCTCCTCTACATTCAGATATTCAAATTTATCCAACTGCTTACATTTGATATTATTATTCACATATATACATGAACCTCCACACTTCATTTTCTTTCTACAAAACTTACTTGCAAGAGCATAACCTTCTAATACAAAGTTTGAAATCTCATCCTCTATCAACCAATGTTCAGTTAAGCATAAAACATCATACCCTTGTAGGTTATCTGCCAACAGAACCTCCATACTTAGAATTTTATTTCTTAAAGATTGACCATTCTGGTGGAACAAATTTAGCTCTCCATTTAGATTATAACTATTGCTACCTTTTACCTTAAAAAATCCTGCTCTAGTAATACTGGTCGTTTCCTTGTCCTACTTGACGTTCTTATTTCTGGTTGTTTAGCTTGCCCTCCTTGAGTTCGTCCTGATGGTGCTCCAACATCCAACTTCTCCAGTAACTCCTCTCCTCGTTCATCCAACTGACTGCTACTGACGATCTCAAAGGTTTCCTCACAAGTTTTCCCTGAGTACTCCGTGCGTTCTGGTGTTGCTGTCTCTGATGATTGTGGTAGAATCACATTAATCCCTTTCAGCTGATTTTCTTCTCCTAGGCATCCTTCTTCAGTGGTAGCACTCACCTCAACTACTTCCTCAACTCTTCTTACTTTCATTACCTGCAAATGTTCTGCAACTTCCTCATCTTTATCGAACAGCAGTGGTATGGCATTAGTCGTGATAGTTGTTCCTGGAGTCTGTTGTATTTTCTTTCTTATCATATTACATAGCTGCTTTTTCCCTCTTCTGCTAAGATGCATGCCATAATTTGTGAAATATCCTCGATCCATATTGCTCATATCAATTATTTCTGTATTTTGAAAGCATTAGACAATTTTCTGTAGCCGCCTGTTTGTATCATCAACTAACTTATTTACACAAGACCATTCAATTAAGTTATGTCGATGTGGAATATTACATAATATTACATTGGTGGTCTTTAATTTGCAAAGTGCTTTCTCCACCCCAGAAGTCACATTTGATGCTTCATTTCTAGCAATATCATTCGTCCCTGCCATAATAACCACGTAGTCATTCTCATTAAGTGTTCCCATCTCTTCTATATCTGACTGAAGAATCTCTTTGAACAGAGCACCTGGCTTGACAAAACCTACAACTTCAGTCTCCGGTAGCATATCACCAAGTTCGACAGCAATACCCCGACCATGGCTATCCCCGTACACAACTACCTTACATTCTTTCTTCTTCAACCCCAGTGCAGGCTTCCTTGTAATGGCTGGAATGTTATTAGTCTTTACACATTCTTCTTCACTAGAGGTAATTGATTCAAGGACCTGGAACTTATTCCTTACTTCAATACCCAGGCCTACGCCCCGATCATGATTAGTTTTAGGCCTACTGTTACAACACCTCGTACTTACTTCCGACCATGTCTCAGTTTGAACTTCAGTCACACCATTTAAACTAAGTCTATTACGTTTAATACTTTCAATGTCTTCCCTTAACATTCGAATAATTTCATCCCTTGAGGCCAATTCGGATAATAAATTAACACAGTCAACACACTTTCCCGCTTCCGCATGCACGATGCGTGCGTCACATACACAAACACTTCGCGAATTATTTTTCCTTTGGCCTATGACCTGATCCACACTTTCACTGGTATTTGACACCTTCTTCTTCCCGTCGTTAAATTCTATGCACTCACTACTTTCCATTAAACTATTACATTTCTGAAAATTCTCAACAGCTTGAGGAGCAACACGACCAGCAGGCGCCATGTTAAAAGGCCATTACCTTGTTGAAGAACTGCTGTCTGAAGAACGAGGCGCTTCCCGCCCCCTGCTACATATTCACACACTGAGCAAGATGTTATTCGAGTGGCCCGGAGACCAGAAAATGAGCAGTTTTTATACCTTCGTGGAAAATTCGAGACCTTTCAGGAATGAGTAGACACACCCACTCAATTTTTCTTGGTTGTCCGCAAAAGTTACACACAACTCGAGGAAGAAACACCTTATTGGTGGAAAATTAATTACAGAAATTCCTGATTGGCTACATTCAAAACAGGCGGAAAGAAAGAATTAATATTGCCAACCCACAAATGACAGAACAAAATTTAGTAAAGACAAAACTTATGAATACAAAATTTCTTCAAGAAAGTTCATTCCATTGCACCAGAGTGCATTACCATAGTTTTTTAGTGGAGACATCTGTTAGAGAATGTCCACACTTCTTGATCAAAGAAAAACAAAAGCAAATCAAAAACAAACAGTGACATCTTCTGATAAACAGTAGAGTTAGTTCAGTTTTTAAAGTTCGGGGTTTCTCCAGTAGAGAAGTACTTTAAGGCGGAAAATTCAAATGTGCGGCATATAGGTGTACCAACCGGTACAATTATTATTATTATTATTATTATTATTATTTAAATTGATTTATGTTGCACTGTCGTTGGTTAGCGTTGAGGCCACCGGTTCAGAGGATCCCGGGATCGATGGTCGGAAGGCATGTGCCTCAACCATGAGTGGCGTCCAGTTCGGCGTCCAGGTCAGCGTTAAGGCCTTATTTTTAAAAACATTGGTTTACGTCGTACTGTCGTAGCCAATGTTCGATCCCCGGTCAGGTTAGAATATTTTTCTAATGTAAGCTTACAGCAACACGTGCATAACCGCACGGACAACTTGCTTGTCGAAATGAAGCTTGTTAACAAGGAACGTAGTCTATACAGCCACGAGTAGTTAAGTGAGTAGAGGAAGGTTCGATCCAAACATCAGCCATCCGTTTTCCATAGTTTCCTATTATACATCAGGCAAATGTTGGGGTTGTATCTTAATTAAGGATACGGCCGCTTCCTTGTTAGCAAGAAAAGTAGTCCACATAGTGTCCTTAGGTAAAAACCCCTGACCTTACTGCGAATCGAACCCGAAATTATCCCTGACCTCGCCGGGAATCGAACACGGGGTCTCCAGCTAAGAGGCACGCAATATTAATAATAATGATAATAATAATATTAATAATAACAGTATTATATTTGCGGGGTCTAGAATGACTATTAATTTTCGTAGTAGCGGGGCGAGTTAGCTGTGCGGTCAGGGGCTTACGGCTGTAAGCTTGCATTCGGAAGATAGTAGGTTCGAAACCTACTGTTGACAGCGCAAGAAAGGTACTTTTCCTCCTGGCAAATGCTGGGGCTGAAACTTCATTAGGGACACGATCGCTTGTACAAAAATCCCTAACCTCGCCGGGAATAGAACCCGGGGTCTCCGGGTAAGAGGCACACAATATTGATAATAATAATAACAGTATTATATTTGCATTGTCTAGTATGGCAATTAATTTTGTGGTACCGGGCGAGTTAGCCGTGCGTTTAGGGGCACACAGCTGTGAGCTGGGAGATAGTAGGTTTGGGCTGTGCAGTGACTACGTGCTATGGGGCGAGAGGATTTGTCATACTAACTACACGACACCTCGTAATATGAATGCCTTCGGAGTGTCATGATTAGCGTTACATGCAAAATAATAATAATAATAATAATAATAATAATAATAATAATAATAATAATAATAATAATAATAATAATAATAGTAATAATAATTGATTTGGTCATGCAGTTGCGTTAAGGTCTCCGGTTTAGAGGATCCCGGGTTCGATCTGCAGAGGCCACATGGTATTATTATTATTATTATTATTATTATTATTATTATTATTATTATTATTATTATTATTATTATTATTATTATTATTATTATTATCCGAGGTGTCGGAATGTTGTCGCGCAGGAGTACATAACAGTGACTACACAGCTATAGATTTATCCACCGATCGCAAGATAGCGACCCCGGTCAGGTCTCGGGTTTTGATTCCCTAGACAGGTCAGGATATCCGATAGAGAGGTCATCGAAATTAAACAGTGTCAGAATCGAATAACAATACAACAGATAGTCATATATTGTTTTCATATTTTTTGATAACACCACGACGCAAATGTGATAATTAATTTAATATATAATTCTCAATACTGCTGTAGGTAAGTTAAAAGTGTGCTGTACTTGCTTGCGTGTTGCTGTGTCATACATCCGGTCTAGCCTCTAGCGATGTGGAGCCAGACACAGGTGTCGCCCATTCCTTTCTATGACTTGATGGAGAGCACACATCTACATACATATATTTTAATACACTGACTGACAGAGCAAATGCAACACCAAGAAGGAGTGGTCAGAACTTTATGCCAATTGCAGGGTAGACTGACGTCACTGAGGTATGCTCATGATGTGAAATGCGCCGCTGTGCTGCGCACGTAGCTAACGATAAATGGGACACGGCGTTGGCGAATGGCCCACTTCGTACCGTGATTTCTCAGCCCACAGTCATTGTAGAACGTGTTGTCGTGTGCCACAGGACACGTGTATAGCTAAGAATGCCAGGCCGCCGTCAACGGAGGCATTTCCAGCAGACAGACGACTTTACGAGGGGTATGGTGATCGGGCTGAGAAGGGCAGGTTGGTCGCTTCGTCAAATCGCAGCCGACACCCATAGGGATGTGTCCACGGTGCAGCGCCTGTGGCGAAGATGGTTGGCGCAGGGACATGTGGCACGTGCGAGGGGTCCAGGCGCAGCCCGAGTGACGTCAGCACGCGAGGATCGGCGCATCCGCCGCCAAGCGGTGGCAGCCCCGCACGCCACGTCAACCGCCATTCTTCAGCATGTGCAAGACACCCTGGCTGTTCCAATATCGACCAGAACAATTTCCCGTCGATTGGTTGAAGGAGGCCTGCACTCCCGGCGTCCGCTCAGAAGACTACCATTGACTCCACAGCATAGACGTGCACGCCTGGCATGGTGCCGGGCTAGAGCGACTTGGATGAGGGAATGGCGGAACGTCGTGTTCTCCGATGAGTCACGCTTCTGTTCTGTCAGTGATAGTCACCGCAGACGAGTGTGGCGTCGGCGTGGAGAAAGGTCAAATCCGGCAGTAACTGTGGAGCGCCCTACCGCTAGACAACGCGGCATCATGGTTTGGGGCGCTATTGCGTATGATTCCACGTCACTTCTAGTGCGTATTCAAGGCACGTTAAATGCCGACCGCTACGTGCAGCATGTGCTGCGGCCGGTGGCACTCCCGTACCTTCAGGGGCTGCCCAATGCTCTGTTTCAGCAGGATAATGCCCGCCCACACACTGCTCGCATCTCCCAACAGGCTCTACGAGGTGTACAGATGCTTCCGTGGCCAGCATACTCTCCGGATCTCTCACCAATCGAACACGTGTGGTATCTCATTGGACGCCGTTTGCAAACTCTGCCCCAGCCTCGTACGGACGACCAACTGTGGCAAATGGTTGACAGAGAATGGAGAACCATCCCTCAGGACACCATCCGCACTCTTATTGACTCTGTACCTCGACGTGTTTCTGCGTGCATTGCCGCTCGCGGTGGTCCTACATCCTACTGAGTCGATGCCGTGCGCATTGTGTAACCTGCATATCGGTTTGAAATAAACATCAATTATTCGTCCGTGCCGTCTCTGTTTTTTCCCCAACTTTCATCCCTTTCGAACCACTCCTTCTTGGTGTTGCATTTGCTCTGTCAGTCAGTGTATATGATTTAACTTTTCGCACCCCCTTTTACACATGTAAGTATCTCAGGTAATGAAAATTAAATACTAAGAAAAATGTAATTGCTATATCTGTGAATGAAGTGTGCAGAGATTTAAAACTCGTGTGTGTTTGCGCGTAGTAATAAAATGTACGTGTATAAGAGCAAGCTCACTGCATTTGCTTGTTCTTCAATCAATTCCGTATTTTGCGTGTGTTCGGTTTTACGATAGATAGTGTTGTGTGTATAACATAAAAGAAGTGTACAATCGAAAATAAGAAGCAGTGCGTTTGTTATCATGTGTAGACTGTTGTTATCTTACACATCAGAGAGTTTCAGTGTTCTATTCCATGCATGTAATTTTTTACGGTAACTCTGTTATGAATCATGTGTAGACAGCATACGAAATTAAGGAGTGAGGTACTTTTATTCTTGCATTAATCCAGTGAGAACAGGGTTCGATTCCATGTGTTAGATTTTTTATACACGGTGACTAAATCAGAGTTCGAACGGCGACTAAATTAGAGTTCGAATCTATATCTGTAATACAGATTTTTTCTGTTGCATGTAATTGGTTTTTTATTTGAAGAAAGAGATCAGAGTTAGAGTCCATAATTTTTTATTCTGTTTGCGTCATGAAGTTGATGTTTTATTCGCGAAATAAGGAGAGAGAGGTAGTTTTATTTCATTCAATCATCATCTGCCTGCGTGTCAAATTCTATTGTTTTTATGAACAAGATGCTGCGCCCTCCTCCTATGATATATCTTTAATCAAGGTAAGATTTTTCTGTTCAGAACACGATGGAAATATATGTTTACTATTCAAATATTTACTACAATATAACAACTGACTGTGTTGTAAATATACAAAAGAATCGATGCTCTTCGTGGAGGGCACAGCACAATGCATTTTTTAAGATCTTCAGTAACAGGATTTATTAACAACATGTTTTATCTTCTTCAGGAGGGGAGGTCACGCGACGGATGGAGACACAAAGCCTTAGCGACGGTGTCGTTAGGCTTCCTCCAAAATAGTAGCGGGGGGGGGGGGATCTAGCGCAGGAGGGCTTTTGTCCATAAAACTGTGTCAGATAACGGTAAAACTGTAAGGAGGAGGAGGAATTGATCTGACCTCCGCGACGTCACGCTGTCGGATACAGAGCATTTCATGGTTTTCTATTTTCACATCAGATAAATAAGATGACGTTTGTAAGGAGCATCTCGCAAGGTGACGTCGGGAAGGGGCATCTCGTTATAAAACTATGTACTGTCAGGTTAGACCCCTCCAAGATTGTGTCAGGGAAAGGATCATGTCGAGAAGGGCAGCCAGCGTTAAAACTAGGTTCTTCTGAGGTTAGGGCCCCCGTCTAAGACGGTGTTGGGAAGGGACATGTCGAGTAGGGCAGTTATCCTTAAAACTAGCGTTCTGAGGCTCCTCTAAGTTGGTGACGAGAAGGGGCATGTCGAGAAGGGCAGCTTGCCTTGAGAAACTGCGGTCCTTAGATCCCTCCAAGATGGTGTCGGGAAAGGGGGATGTCGAGAGAGGCAGCTAGTCTTAAATGTATTGTCCTTGCGCCTTTCCAAGGTAGTGTCGTGAAAGGGTATCCGGCAAGATGGGGCAGGTAGTCTAAAACTACTGTCCTTAGGCGCCCTCTAAGATGGTGTCAGGAAGGGCATCTTGCCTTAAACTTGGGTCATTAGACTCCTTTAAGATGGTGTCGGGAAGGGGCATGTCGAGAAGGGAACTTAGCCTTAAAAATAGGGTCCTTAGGCCTCTCTAAGATGGTGACGGGAATGGCGCATGAGACCTGTCAAGATAACAGCAGTGAGGTTAGGGTCGTTAAAAATTCCGCTTCTGCACGTGGCTACGTCCCGTCAAGATGACAGCAGTGAGGTTAGGGATCGTTCACTTTTTCAAAATTCCGCGGCACATACCTGTTAAATAGCACGTGATGTGTAGGTAAGTCCCGTCAAGATGCACGCGCATCGACATTCGAAAAAATTACGAGATGAGCTTACATTCTCTTTTACCAGAGAGCGCAACTATCGCCAGGCGATGTGCACGCATCGACAATCGAAAAAATTCGGGATGTGTTTATACTTTCTTTTACCAGACTGCGCAACAATCGCCTCTCAATGCGCGCGTGTTACCCTTTCTACTGCATGCGGATCTGCGCACCCCCACCCTCAAAACGATGGTATAAATACAAATGCTAGTCGCAGTTACACTCGGTCTCCTCGTGGGTGTGGCAGCATGTCGCAGATCTCTACACAACACAGGAGGGCAAGAGGCGAGGAGACACACAGCACAGCACGCATCGCTTCTTCGTCTCATCCTTTACTTTTGATCGGTCGAGGGGACGCCACATCTATACTTCGTCCTTCGGCGAGCCAGTTAGCATATCGGCTGTCGCCAAGTTGGGTTGACGGCCTTCCTCAGCCATCTCTACTCTCCTAGTCAGTGATGTTGACCCAGCTCTATCAGTTGAAGAGATTGTTAATGAACTTCGCCCGCTCGATGTCTTCAGTGTCACTCGTCTTTATTACGGCTCTGTTCCGGCACCGGAAATACTTCTTCACTTTCACTCTGCCAGTACATGCAACTCTGTCCAAGCTACCGGCGTGGTTATCCAGAGCAGACGTTATCGAGTATCACCTACCCCAGCAAACATCAGCGCTCAAGTACCTGCTCCGCCCGCTCTCGCCCACCTCCTCCATATAATCCACCCCCACTTCCATCGCCTTCTTGTTGCCCCACCAATACCATCGCCACCACTACCATTTCTCCCAACATTTCGCCTACCGTACCTGTCCCTACCACGACAACTCCCACTATCACTACTACTTCTACGCAACTTGATCCCATCATTTCTATTACTACTACTATCTCGTCCCACCCATCTCCCCTCTTTACCTCTCTTCCTCTCCCTCCCAACTCTGAGCAGACAGGTCACCAGGAAACGTCTCAACCACCACCTACCGAGGGAACTTCTATCGAGCCTTCTGAAAATGTGGCACGTCCATCTTCGCCACTATCGCCATCTGATCGTATCTCAACTTACAGCTGTGTTCTGCGTGGTATGGACCCCAACGTAGCGCCTGCTGCCATCACACGTGACCTTCGCCAGGCAGGTGTACCTGTCAGACAAGCATCCCGTATTTATAATTTCTGGTGAGACTCCAGCTGCCGACGCACGCCGACGTTCAGCGCCTCATCGATCAAGGCATCCACATATATGGCCGCTATCATAGGGTTGAACCCTCCCATTCTTCTCCACTTCCATCGCACCGTATCCCCACACCACGCAGCCGTCCCCGGCCCGTCCCATCACCCCAATCTCCTCGTCCTCTCACCGCTCCACCACCCCCCCCCCAACTACTTTATGCCTCCCTTACCCAACCCGGACCTTTTCAACCTTATCCTCTCTTCCCTTGTTATTACTTCTCCTCATTTTACCATCTCCTAGCCCTCCATCTTTTCCGTCACACCATCATGTAAAGCTCTGTATCTAATGTATTGTATCTCAGCTCAATAAAGACTCATCTCTCTTTCGTCGAAAGAAAAAAAAAAAGAAGGCCCCTTTGCTCAACACTCCTTAATATTACACGTCTCCTTTCCCATCTCCTTCTCTCAAACCTCCTCAACCCCGCCCAAGCTCCCGGCCAGAGGAAGGGCGTTACTCTCCAGGTGGCCCGCCCCACCCCTTCAGGGTGGGGAATGAAAGCATTCTTAGTTAGTTCTCATCGTAAGAGGCGGCCGTGCCCTGGCATCTTATCCAAGGCAATATTTTTTGTAGAGGACCCATCGCCAAGGCGGTGGACCTGTAGGGAGACAGAGAGCACATCCCTCACTCACCCATCCCCTATTTTGGTAAGAGGAGCTGGGAAAAGGGGACTACCCCTCTACCCTCTCCCCCGAATTCAGCAAAGCAAAAAAAAATCTCTGAGGTTAGCCTTGCAGTCTTGCGCGCCTCAGCACGCGGATAAGTCCCGTCTATGAGGTTAGCCTCGCCCACTTTTTCAAATTCCGCGTCAAGAGCGTGGTTAGGTCCTGTCAAGATGACGGTTGTGAGCTTAGGATCATCCACTTAATTTGTACATATATATTATATAAATAATAGGATAAGTTTACAAGCAAATCATATTATTTAAGCTCAAAAGCATCAACCAAATACACAACCATGACAAAAGACTCAAATACAGAAGTCAATTGATGAACTGAGCAACATGCAAGATACGAACGTTTATGTGCATGAAGTGTTCTTATATAGGTATGTTGTTTTTAGTCTTATAATTTAGCTTTAAGATAATGTTGTACGAACCAATTTTAAGTTTAAAGAATTTTATTATAGACATATACTTGCATAAGATAATGTTGTACAAACCAATGTTAAGTTTAAAGTATGTTATTATAGACATATACTTGCAGTGTCACACATAGTGGCACACATGTCGGTTCCCGATTTGACATGCTCCATTTGGACGTATTTAAACATTTGTTACCGTATGGCATTCCCCAGACAAAATAATATCAATCATTGCTTGATGTACTATATGTGAATGTATTGTTCAGCTGAGGATGACCCAAAACTAAGGGTCGAAACCGGTATTGTAGTATAATAACTATAATAAACAAGTATTGATAAGGTGGAATTCCTTTTCTATTTATAATTGTGTAATTCGTCAAGATGGATATGAAGATTATAGACTACGATCATCCACTTATTAAAAATCCGCGCCATAACAATTGAACGAGGTTAGGACTTGTCAAGATGGCAGCAGTGAGGTTAGGGTCTGTCAAGATGACAGCTGTCAAGAGCACGTGGCCATGTTTGTAATCAATGTGACGTCACGGTCACGTGGTCATGATGTCATAGGGTCAATGACCTTGGCTGGGGTCAATAACCTCGGGTGCTGACTCAGCACAATAAGTGCCTACGAGGTGTTTTATAAACCGCCCAGCCCCTCTACTGGCATGGTGGAGGTGGAGTTATGGTCTGGAGATGTATGACAACGTCTGTTGTCGGGGAATTAATTTTCACTGAGGGAGCTATGGACAGATTTTGTCACCGGTCGGTGGGACGGAGAATTGGAACTACAGTGTGTTTAGAAATATAAATTTTAAAGGTTTTTGTGTGGCTTATCTGAAGGATTTTATTTTTGTTTGTAATATTTTGAGGAATGAAGAAATAAGAACTCTGGACTCTGCTGGAATATTTTTTTTATGTAACTGAAATATGTTTGTAAATTTTTAAAAAATATGGAAACATCACGATAATATGGAACTGTAAATGAACATGGCAAGATGCGAGAATTGTTTTCGAAGTGATTTTTTGTATGTAAATTTTATGTAATTTATAATTTAAATTAATGTCTGCAAGGGTGTAACTTGTCCAAAAGTTGATTTGATGTTTGTAATGTGATTTAAAAAATGTAAAAGGTTATTTAAATTGAGTAACCCTGTACCACACGTGTGGTTTCCAATGATGAAATTTTGGTGTTGTAATCGTAATGTTCCAGAACTTGTGCAATTGCTAACGATGTTAAAATGACCATATATGGTCACGAGATTTCCTATTGGCAAAAAGGTCCAGGAATCTAGGGTAAGTTTGATCCTATTGGTTAATTGTAATCGGGCCATTTCCGGCCTTGTGGCCGGCTTCGAAAAATGATGCGTGAGCTCGGCGTCAATTTCCATCCGACCGCCCAAGCGAGCGTTCGCGCTCGAGGGCTACTACCCTCGGGAGCTCCATCTTTCCGCGATAAGTGTTATTTCAGTGTTTTTTCAATGTTATTCTCAATGTTTTATGGTTTCGTTTCATTTAGTTTAATTGCTTTTGTGTTTCATTATTTCTTTGCTTAATGTCATTTTGAAAGTTTAATTTAATGTGTCCGAGTTTTCCCTAGGTTCCAATTGCCGTAGTTTCAATTCGTTCATCCATTAAATACTTTCGCTTTAAACTGTACCCTTAATGTAGCATCCCCTTCTTTGTTAAATCAAATTTTATGTTAAGTTACTTAAGTATGTCTTGTTTCCGTGTCGTGGAACTGTATTTTGTAAAACTTTTTTGTCATTTTTAATATAGTTGAGCTAGAGGGTGTTTCTTGTAAGTCTTTTCTCCCCCATAACGTCATACGTTCCCATGGACCTCATAGATAGGGCTTCCCAGCACGTTCCACTATCCTGTCTTAGTTGTCATTTTTAGGCCTGTAAGTGTTCCCTGTATTTGGTTTATATGAATTCTCCGCCACTGCGTCATTTTCCTATCTCATTATCATTATTATTTTTATATTATTATTATTATTTATGTGTAACTGTAGTTGTCCGACTAGCGGTTACATTTGGGAACTACAGTGTGTTTAGAAATATAAATTTTAAAGTTTTTTGTGTGGCTTATCTGAAGCAAATGTAACCGCTAGTCGGACAACTACAGTTACACATAAATAATAATATAAAAATAATAATGATAATGAGATAGGAAAATGACGCAGAGGCGGAGAATTCATATAAACCAAATACAGGGAACACTTACAGGCCTAAAAATGACAACTAAGACAGGATAGTGGAACGTGCTGGGAAGCCCTATCTATGAGGTCCATGGGAACGTATGACGTTATGGGGGAGAAAAGACTTACAAGAAACACCCTCTAGCTCAACTATAAAAAAAAAAAAAAAGTTTTACAAAATACAGTTCCACGACACGGAAACAAGACATACTTAAGTAACTTAACATAAAATTTGATTTAACAAAGACCGGGCGAGTTGGCCGTGCGCGTAGAGGCGCGCGGCTGTGAGCTTGCATCCGGGAGATAGTAGGTTCGAATCCCACTATCGGCAGCCCTGAAAATGGTTTTCCGTGGTTTCCCATTTTCACACCAGGCAAATGCTGGGGCTGTACCTTAATTAAGGCCACGGCCGCTTCCTTCCAACTCTTAGGCCTTTCCTATCCCATCGTCGCCATAAGACCTATCTGTGTCGGTGCGACGTAAAGCCCCTAGCAAAAAAAGATGATTTAACAAAGAAGGGGATGCTACATTAAAGGTACAGTTTAAAGCGAAAGTATTTAATGGATGAAAGAATTGAAACTACGGCAATTGGAACCTAGGGTAAACTCTGACACATTAAATTAAACTTTCAAAATTACATTAAGCAAAGAAATAATGAAACACAAAAGCAATTAAACTAAATGAAACGAAACCAGAAAACATTGAGAATAACATTGCAAAAACACTGAAATAACACTTACCGCGGAAAGATGGAGCTCCCGAGGGTAGTAGCCCTCGAGCGCGAACGCTCGCTTGGGCGGTCGGATGGAAATTGACGCCGAGCTCACGCATCATTTTTCGTAGCCGGCCACAAGGCCGGAAATGGCCCGATTACAATTAACCAATAGGATCAAACTTACCCTAGATTCCTGGACCTTTTGGCCAATAGGAAATCTCGTGACCATATATGGTCATTTTAACATCGTTAGCAATTGCACAAGTTCTGGAACATTACGATTACAACACCAAAATTTCATCATTGGAAACCACACGTGTGGTACAGGGTGACTCAATTTAAATAACCTTTTACATTTTTTAAATCACATTACAAACATCAAATCAACCTTTGGACAAGTTATACCCTTGCAGACATTAATTTAAATTATAAATTACATAAAATCTACATACAAAAAAATCACTTCGAAAACAATTCTCGCATCTTGCCATGTTCATTTACAGTTCCATATTATCGTGATGTTTCCATATTTTAAAAAAAATTTACAAACATATTTCAGTTACATAAAAAAATATTCCAGCAGAGGCCAGAGTTCTTATTTCTTCATTCCTCAAAATATTACAAACAAAAATAAAATCCTTCAGATAAGCCACACAAAAAACTTTAAAATTTATATTTCTAAACACACTGTAGTTCCAATTCTCCGTCCCACCGACCGGTGACAGATTTATTCATTTAAATATTATCAAAGAAAATTTGAAGAAGATTGTGGAATACTGTGTCTGGGACACGCTTACTAATTCCAGAACAACTATTCCAAGCACACAGCAGAGATTGTCCGACTATGGGTGTTTTATAATATGCTCCACACCCTGTAAACCCCCGCACAATCCGTCGATCTCAATACTATTGAGCACCTCTGGAGTGAGCTGGAAAGAAGAGCACGAAAACGCCACATCTATAAAAAATCTCAGCTAAAAGAATTGATTCTGTTGCAATAACATATTATTGGAGCAGAGACAACCAAAAATTTGGTGCACAGTATGAGCAAGAGACTGAGGAAAGTGATTCACCGACGAGGTAGACACACCAAGTACTGAGAGACAGAATTCACCGTTGTTTCTCCTTCGAGAAGATTAATGTTACGCGAGTGTACGAATACTTTTGTCCGGCTTAAAACTCGTGCTGAGAGAAGAACACATTAGTTTTTGTTTGAAGAACGTTAAAATTGTGTCATTACTGTATCCATACTTTCAAGTGATAAGTTGTCTTCATGTACATAAGATGTATTTATGATTGTACTGAGAGTTCGACAAATGATTTTTTTTTTTTTTTGCTATTTGCTTTACGTCGCACCGACACAGATAGGTCTTATGGCGACGATGGGACAAGGAAGGGCTAGGAGTGGGAAGGAAGCGGCCGTGGCCTTAATTAAGGTACAGCCCCAGCATTTGCCTGGTGTGAAAATGGGAAACCACGGAAAACCATTTTCAGGGTTGCTGACAGTGGGGTTCGAACCTACTATCTCCTGAATACTGGATACTGGCCGCACTTAAGCGACTGCAGCTATCGAGCTCGGTTTCGATAAATGAAAACTTTGGTTGTTTCTTAGTGGCTGTACGAATAAAGTCAATGTCTGTACATCAATAGATTTTAGCCAATCCTTTAAGGATTAATAACATTGCTGTGCTCTTACCTCATGTCATCCGGAAAACTCTACATTTGATATAGGCTTCCGTGATGTCTACACTTATAGGGGTATTCTATCGTTTCGGATAAGATGTGAAACCTGCGAAATCATTGCGAGCACTTATTGAATATTTTAACACACACATGAGCAGGTAATGGTGATTCTTTTTATCATAACGTGATTTCTTTCTGCGTTCAGAAACTAATACTTTAATTACTACTACTATATTGACTTAATAATAATAATAATAATAATAATAATAATAATAATAATAATAAGTAGTGAAACAAAATCATAAAATGTAAAATTAGGTCTGATAACGCAAGTCGCTTAGCCATCACAAAGTAGTGTCGTCAGCACGAAAAATTACGGAATGAAAAACAACACATACAGGAACTCAAACAAGAAATATAATGAAAGTAGTCTACTAGCGAAAAAATACATCCATGTTTTTATCAGCGAAAATAGAAATGACTGATGGTTCTAAAGAACAATAGCAAGTCCCAATATACTTTAGTGCAAATGTGCGAATATGTGATCGCTTACAACCAATCAGTAACCAGAATCAAATCGTCGATTTGTAGTCTGTTGATAAATGTAGAGCCAAGGGCGGGCTAGCGGTTGGGAACACGCCGCAGGTAGTGGTCTGCCAACTCCAGAGGGAAATTGGAGCCATTACCCCAGCTGTCTAAAGCACAGAGAGGACTCTACGTCGGTTTGTTTAAAAGTAAATCGGTGACCCCCTTATGTGCGTGTTGCATCCCTCATAGGCGCTATCCCCATTTTCATTTCAGCCCTGTAACTCATTACCTTACTCTTATCGTATTTCTTCTCAACCATTTCCTGGACATTGTCATTTTAAAGAATTCCTTACTTCATATATTCTCATCCGCCATATCTCAGATACTTGCTTCTAAGTTTCTGAAGCTGTCCATGTCTCGGCCATGGCACCTTCTACTCAGCTGTTCCTATTGGCTGCTTTGGACCTCTCACTTCTTTGGTAGTCTACAGTATTATTCAAAGATATATTAATTTATTGTTCAGTAAAATTATCAGGCCAACCGGGAATCGAACTCCAAGTGTTTTGCATTTGCACTCCAGTGCTTTACCCCGAGGCCACATTTCACTGTCGAGCGTTTGTCCTGAAATCATGGGTAATGAAGTGCAATAAATAAAAGGGTTAATAAAATCCATTTCTGCAAGTAAAGTTATCATGGCCCGCCTTTGAGTGTAGTGGTTAGTGTGATTAGCTATCACCCCCACCCCCGGAGATCAAGTTAAATTCCGGACTGCCACGAAATTTGAAAAGGGGTACGAGGGCAGGAACGAGGTCCAATCAGCCTCGGGAGGTCAACTGAGCAGAGGTGGTACGATTCCCACCTCAGCCATCCTCGAAGTGGTTTCCCGTGCTTTCTCACTTTTCCTACAGGCATGTGCCGGGATGGTACTGAACTTAAGGACACGGCAGCTGCCTTCCTTGTCTACCCCTTCCATTCTTCCTATCCCCCTACAAAGGCCCCTGTTCTGTATAGCAGGTAAAGCAGCCTGGGCGAAGTACTGATCCTCTTCCTCAGCGTTATCCTCCGACCCCAAGTTTTACGCTCGAGGACACGCATTTGAGGCGGTAGAGGTGGGATCTCTCGCTGAGTCCGTGGGAAAAACCAACCCTGGCGGTTAAACTGATTAAAAAAGAAAAAAATATTGAGTAGGTTAGTATGTACCCTACTATAACAAAGTGACCTAAATAAGACATAATTGTTTTAAATCTAGTATGAAAGTCAGTAGTAGGCCTAATTTTTTTCTTAATCCGTTTACCAAGCATGATACTATAGAAGTCAGTAGCGTAGCCAGGATCGACTGATTGATGGGGTGGGGGGATGATAGTTACAAAATGATAGAACATAATGAAGGTGTTTGTGAGTGTGTGGTGTGCGCATCCATGAATGTCTTAATAAGGACACTGATACAATTGAATTGTTTTGATATTCAGACTGCAGCACACTACAAAAGCTTACATTAAAATGCAGAACGAGGACAATAAGTACAAGGTCAACAGTTTTACGACGAATCGTATGTTCAGATTACAGTCTAAAATCCAACTTTTGAGGCTTCTTGGAAGATAGATACGAGAGATCTATTGGTTTTACAAATGCGTCTCTGAATGTTCAAAAGAGCCAACCCACTGAGCCGACTTTCACTTGTTTACTGTCAGTTTTCGTTTAATTTCTATTTAAAACTTCCATGGGGGCAGGGGGTCTGAACCCTAGTAACCCCCCATCCCCCGCGGCTACGCCTATGATTATTAGTTCAAACAAGTTTCAAAGCTTTATTCCGGAACTGTTCAATCAACCAAGAAACTAGTACTTTATTCAATTAATTGTATTTTTTTTTTACTTATAAAATGAAATATTTTTCTTAAACTAAATTTAAGACCTGGCATTGGACTAGTAAAAATTTACGGTAACTAGATATCAGGCAACAATATTAAAATCCTACATACTCAGATTCAGAAGCAAGTGGTTGACAACATGTGTGGTCCTTGACGCTGGCTGAAGACAACCAGTATCATAGTTTCATTTTAATATTAATATTGGGTTATCTTCAGATGACACGACTATTATAATGTATTGAATTAAATTCCAATGTTTATGTCTTCGATTGGCACAGGGGGAAGGAAATAAATGAATAAGTAGAAAGTTTACAGGACATATAAAATTTTATTACAGCAAATGTATAACAATAAAATTTATAAACATCAAATTTAACATTTATTTATACTCCTACAATTTAATGTACATAATCTTAAGTACATAGATTGTTCATATTCACCAAAAATCACATCCTTCTCGATATTTGTTAGTACCTTAAAACTACTATGTACAATATAGATAGACATGACCTTTTTCTATTGCAAGCAGTGATGGAAATAGTGTTTAATCCCTATAGCTAGCAACAGGTACATATTAATGTTAGTTCATTTAACAATTTTCATATATTACCATTAAGATCAACTTAATGTATGCGAGTACTACATTTGTTACATCATCGAGTTTCATCACAATATTTCCCCATCAAGAGGAGGAGTTTAAAAATGTATGTACATAAGCTTAATTATCACTGTAAATAGCCATTATTATAGTGATAAATATTTTTTGGAGTATCTTTTATCCTCAGGAAGTGGTGAACGAATGTCAAACCTTCATTATTCATGAGTAGATTACTTTGTATGATTAGTCATGCTGAAGTTTAGCAGGCTAATTTCAAAGTTACGATTTCAAAATATGGCCGAGGTATTCTGTAGAAATATTTCATACCTTCACCTCTGATATGTTACATTAATTATTTAAGGAAATATCTAGGAGTTTTATATCACAATCGTACCGTAAATGTTTACTGTTGTTCAAAGAGGCCTAACGTTCAGGTTGTCGACCCCCAGTTTTAAAATTCTCATAAATATTATCAGATTTGTTCAAATAATATACAGTACTTCGAAACGAGTGATGGGTTTTATACATGTCTACGTACATAAAAGGTGAAGATAATTTTTTTCTGAAAAATACTTAATTTATCATTGACTTAATTTCGTTTTAGGTGCAGTTTAACAAGAAGTATAGGATGCCTTTCTTCAAAAAGATATAATGAAAATATGCCGAACATATCTGAGGTAATACCTATTTACTCATATTTTACTTCATAAAGAAGCTTCCTCATATCTATTCAATTATGTATTTTAAGGCTAGGATTGTAAAGTTTCCAAGAGGTACTAAAAATCAGATCGGTGTTGTTCTACAAGTTTGTGTGTTCTAAGTTAATTTTATGTAATATTATTTTATAATAATATTTAATATGACTTCATACTCGCACGTACGGTAATTCAAGGAATCGTAGAAATGGAGAATGCCATTACAATTTGCTTGTATTTTTTATTTAAATAACGAACTTCATTCTTTGCGCGAACGATTATAATTTACAGCTGTTTAGTTTTTTGCTTTCTCTAGTTCAGAAACAACCTGTTCTCTCTTCACTTTAATTTTACCGATAAATTAAGTTTTTCTCCGTTTGGAATACTTATTAAAATGCCTGTACTATTTCCCAAATATGGTACAGTGATTTTTCCACTCTTGAGTGCAAAACGAAACAAAAATACGATAATTTTCCCTCACAAAAATATAAAATCCTTTATGTATTCCTCAAAATAAGAGCCAGGTATGTGGAGGCTGAGCATAGAACGCTGCACATAGAAGGGATATTCCTATCCTGGCGTACTTACACTCAACATATTGTATTCTGCACTTTATTTGCGCTTCAGCATAAATATTCATTTTTATCAGAATTGGCAGTCACTTTATAAAAAGACATAATTCACTCTACTTTACTACCCATTCCGTATTTTGGAATGTATCACATATTTACATCACTCATAGAGAGCCTGGAACATAGTATTAAAATAAGTACTAAAGGCACGATAACGTAGACAGTACATAGAGCAGGACCACTTAGTTTTATGGAATGTTGAGCAGTTTTCATAGCTCCGGATTATCAAGCACCTCCGAGGGTCGTAGATATCCGTTACTTTTTTCCCTCGAGATGTTTCTTGATACCATAAGAGTTAATAACTGGAGGAAAAATAAAAACAAAAATAAATTAATATATACTATAAAATATTTTCTACACATTTAACATAAAGGTACATAGATTTATTGGTTTCAGAGAATAAGAATATGAAAACCGTTATCAACATATATATTTCGTCGTTGCCGGGACAAAACCTCCTATGTGATAATATTTTTGGAGATATACTGACCCGCAGCACATACATTATGAAAAGCGAAAATGCCTTGGCAACATTCACACAATATTGCACCTTAGAGGACAGAACGTTACCGGCCAAAGTTCTAAGCTAAAATATTTCACATAGGAGGTTTTGTCCCGGCAGCGAAGATTTGGAAAATGGCACTCACCACAGTATGTTAGGAGCTACAAACCGGTCAGAGTGGAATTTGACACAGGTCCTTCTTAGGTTATAAATAACAGAAATGAAATCTTTTTCAAAAATGTAAACCCTGATGACCACCTGTTGGCATTTATCTGTCTCTCGTAACTGGTCACAGCAGGAATGAAAACATTTAGTAGCAGTAGTAATAATAATAATTTTGTGTGGCTATATCTAGCCGGGCGCAGCCCTTGTAAGGCAGACCCTCCGATGAGGGTGGGTGCCATCTGCCATGTGTAGGTAACTGCGTGTTATTGTTGTAGTAGTAGTAGTAGTAGTAGTAGTAGTAGTAGTAGTAGTAGATTTCAGAATTTGTTTCTCATAACATCTAGTTCTTTTCTATCAACTTCAATACTGCATATTGATGCGCCCATACAGTGCTCCTGATATCCCAAGTGCATTAAAAATATTTTTATGTAGCTAGTACTCATTATTTGGCATCTTTCTCCCCATACATATCGTGGTGAAAAAGCGGCCATCCCTTACATTTTCATACGTCGTATTTGTGCATTCCACATCCCGTTCGACGCTGTTATAATTCCTAAATATTCTATTATATTGACCACTTCAAGTTCTACACCTTCTAATCACCAACTTGCTTTTTACAAAATTATAACATTGCAAAATTATAACATTTCCCTGAAAACTCTATAATTTTTCAAAGATTTACGCTTTTTTCCTTATTTTCTTTTTTTCCCCACATACCATTACTTATGTTTTCTTAATATAAATTTTTAAGTTCCATTTTCTGAAATAGCAGTTTTCTTGAGACTGCTTTGCATACCGACTGATGGTAGAGAGAACCAGACCAGAAATGTATTTTGTTCAAACATGTTTTCCACATGTCCAAGTATACCAGTCTCAGTTTTGTTCATTTTCCTTGAATCTTTACCCCTGGTAACCCCTTCATACACACTACACACTCCTCCTCACTTACAATACCTATTTAATAATTGCACTTCTTTGGCCTGAAAGTTTGTTCTATTTTCACTCATTAAATCTTTTTTAATCCTTCCTCTTTCTTCTATCTATCCTTATATCCTGAGACCTACATAATGTAATTTTTTAAAACTAGTTTTTCAACAATTATTATATCATTGATAATCTAGTATAGATTTCCATCAAAAATTTAAGAAATGTGCTGTGAAGGGTTAAGCTTAAATTTACTAGTGATACGTACCCTTATACTCCTCTTCAAAAGTAGACAGCAAATCGTACCATTGGTTGCCTGTGACCCGTGGTAAATCAAGAGTTCCACCATAACACTCAGGCAAGCACTTGGGGCTGATGTAATTGTGTAGTGAATCACGGTCAGTGCCATGGAAAACAATCTGCAAGATGACAAAAGACATAATATCAGTGTAAATCCAACATTACAAAATGATAATACTTCCCTCAAATCTCTCCGAAATTCCGTAATAAGCAGTATAAAGTATTTAAATATTTGTTCTCGAAGTCGTCATAAATGTTTTTTAAATTTTCAAACTTGACATTCTCCCTACAATAATTTTTCCAATTATATGTTGCATTGTATAAGAGATTGAAGAGAGCTTAAATAATTGAAATTTCGCTTAAAATTATCACAAGTAGCATTTACAACGCTACTGTAATAGTTAAAGTTGATAATAAACGTAGATAAAGTATGCGATAGTTTCAATAATAATAATAATAATAATAATAATAATAATAATAATAATAATAATAACTTTGTTATCGCGTGCAGGTATTTTGATTTGACACCATTTTGGCTGCCTGCGTGTCTATTTCGACATTCCGTTTTACTCCACCATATGGAAGAGAAACTGATCAATGGTGGGTGATATGGGGTGAGTTGTGATTAATATTATCGTCTAAAAACCAAATGTATCACCACAGATCTTTTACATTCCAACATCATATGACAAAGGATGCTGAATGAACTTTTCCCTGCCCTTTGAAAACCAGGCCTACCTCTACTAGGTTTGAACGCTCTATCTACTCTACCACTGATTCGTAGAGGGAGCTTAAGTTGTCAAAGATTCCTTTAGTACTTTCCTGCAGTTCACAATTCGTGGTGCACTCTGCCTACTAGACAGTCGACGAGTTTTAGAAATGTCTAGATCTTAGGGTGAAAATAATGCCGTCTGTGATCTACACTGTATCATTGGTACTTTATTTAAATGTATTCCATGGGTCGTCTCTATACCCAATAACATCTTTCAGTTTCATGAGCGCTTAATTCTTTAGATCGTTTTTTTTTTCTTCACAGAATGGTCCACGAGCACCTAATAATTCTTGAGGATATGCAATTCTTCCAACACTTAATTATTTACGGTCGATATTGCTCTGCATGCAAATCTATATATCTACAACGGAAAATGAGTCTACCCTGCAAAGGAAAAGCTAATATATGCAATCGTCGAGCCAAAGAGTCCTTTCCACAAACATGCTGTTTATTGTGTGCAATTACAATACATGTACCGATAATAGAACCACGTTAATAGGTTATGAGAAGTGATTTGTTGTGGTAGATGCAAAGTGATATGTTGTGGTAGAAAGCTAAATAAACGGTGTCATTCCTGGATCAGTGATGGAAACTAAATATCAAAGTGGACGAGATATGCCTTAGTACTGCTCATTCTGGAACCAACGTTGGTTCTATTTAAGAAGATGAATCGATAAGGCATCAGTCATCTCTGAGACCAGGAATATTGTTGATTGGATCGAATTTTATCCTTCATGCTTTTCAAACAGATATTCACAGCTTCATTGTACCTATGCGCGGGAAAGCGTGTCCCATTGGAACCAAGAGACTACTGTAATGTCATATCTATGCTGTCTTATCTCCTCACATTTGAATAAAGGTCAAAACACAAAGCTTATTCATTCTTTCATATAGTAGAGGCCAAGATATATCTTCAGAAATGAGTAGTTATGTGACCATACCACGAATACAGTAACAAGCGTTAGCAAGAACTTATAACTGCCCTACATTTGAACCTGAACTTACACGGAATCATGTCGTACACATAATACATGCATGCTGTTTCCACATTAGTTAGGCGAGAGGGTATAAGTACACAAGTTCACTGTCTATACGAGCGAGCGAGTTGGCTGTGCGGTTAGAGTCACGCAGCTTTGAGCTTGAATTTGGGAGATAGTGGGTTCGATCCCCATTGTCGGAAGGCCTGAAGATGTTTTTGCGTCGTTTACCATTTTCGCACTGGGCAAATATCAGAGATGTACCTTAATTAAGGCCACTTTCTTTCCACATCTAACCCTTTCCCGTCCCATCGTCGCAATAAGACCTATCTGTGTCTGCGACGTAAAGCAAATTTCAAAAAAAAGTTGCTGTCAATACGGTATCTGCTTATGAGCTTAACGCACATTTTCTGCATTATTATAAGTGTCATTCGCAGCGACAGATTTAAACATTATATAATTAGAGTTTCTCTCATTGAATAACAATCAGTGTTAATAATTCCGTCAGTATTCTGGAGCCTAAGCCCAAACGTGTGTTTGTACTAATCCCGTATAGGGATAGAGACGAATATGTTTAGGGTGTCTATAAACTACGGGTTGCACAAAACGTACAGGGGGTTGGGCCTCTCTATATAACATCAGACCTAATACTATACAGTGTCTCCTGAGCATTGCTACATTTCATAATGCTTGTTTAAAGGGGACTAACATCTAGGTCATCTGCCCCTAATGGTACGAAATGAGACGAAATGAAATTAAAAATTAAAAACCCAAAAGCCTCCACTAACCCCAATTCAAAACTTGAGGACGAAGAATGAATGGATGGATAGGTATGAATTTAAAACGATCGGTGAAACCGACCCACAGTGCCTCGCATGCACAGAAACTGGCAGAAAACAATAGTAGTACTGACCAAGGGACTGCTTCTAGAGCACGATGATTGAGTGATTCTTTTAGTCGAAAGGAGTCAAAAATCTAAGTCATCGGCCTCTCATAATGGTACTTATCGCTAGAAAAGTAGAACCATGGTATCTGTCATGTTGCGGTACTAACAGACTCGCGGTATTCCACACATTATGGTACTACTCACAGGTAGCGAAATTCGCATATGTATTACAGACCCAGGGTGTTTCGCACACTGCGGCGCCATTGACAGGCAACGCAAACCTATGGTGTTCATCACCTAAGCGTACTAACCACAGGGACTCTTACTATCTCGTGGCGTTCCTCATACAGTGGGTACTAATCATAGGCAAGCCAGAACCATGTGTTCCGCCATCCCATGGTGTCGCTCATATAGTGTTACTAATCACAGGTACTGTAAAAGCCGTCGCGTTCTCGTTTGCTACTAATCACAGACCTAAGTGGTACCTAACATAGTAGTACTACGCGCAAGGAAAAGCGACCCATGGTGTTCCCGCGTGGTGGTACTAATCACAAGGAGTTTCATGGTTCTAATATAATCATCCCTTGGTCGCCCCTTTTAGTCGCCTCTTACTACAGGCATGGGCTACCGTGGGTGTATTCTTCGTCTGCGTCCCCCACCCACAGGGGGTAGTGTGTTTGGTCCGCGAGAGGTATTTTATTTCCCTCAAGTCCGCCAGCAAGGCGGTTAGGATCCCTCTATCCGCCACCTGGGACGCGCCACCTCTCCCCCCGCTACGCCAACGTAGTGGGTTCGTGGCAATGGTACATTTAACTCGCAAAGAAATAAAGAGGAAGTGAGGAGCAAATCAAATATTATAAAATCAATTAAGTGATATAAGGAACTAGGGCTGGTTAATTTATTCTGCTGATATCATGTGCTCAACAGGATAAATACAAACTATATAAATACAAAACATATAGGTGGTAGAACTAACTTCTCTGCTCCACAGGGAGTTCCTACCGGCTCCGCTGTAGAGAGCTGCAGTTTTTCAGAAACTCTATATTCTTCCGTTGCTGCGATTATCAGCCAAGATGCTATCAACGAGATGTCTCTTAGAGAATTGGTTTAGAGAGACCTGGCTGGTAGAGAGTAATCGTCAGGGGCGCATAGTTCAGAGCCTGCCCAACAATGGAGAGCGTGGCGCTTGCTCCGCGTCATTTAAACAAGTGCCTTGACACTTTAGGTCGCATTTAGTGACCACATTTTTCTGTGGTGAATTCTTTGAGTGACGCCATATTTTATACATTTCAGCCAATGGCAGTAGCTCTTCCAGTGAGTGGAATGGGAAATGTTGAAAGATTTATGTTATTTAGTTATGAAAGTAATATTTGTAGGGGCGGGTCGGTGGGTTCCTTAGCCTGTCATGAAAGTTATAAAAGGTTAAGATTTATATGACGTTTCTAAATAAAGAAACTTTTGCTGCGGGGCAGAGAAGCAAGTTTTACCTTTGGTCAAGACAATGTTTGTACAATATTAAGAAAATACATTTTGGTTCTAATACAATACTATAAGAACAAAAGGAAAATGACCAAGTCAACTTACTCTGCTCCTTAGCTTATCCTTGAGGAAAGGCTTGAAGAGAGCGAACACCATGTTGAAGATGTATGGCTGGTTAACAATGTGGAAACCCTTCAGTCGAATTGGAATGGCTTCCTGAAGAACAAGAACAAGACACAATTGTATTATTTAGTAACAGAATATTGCATCATACATTTGTAGTAATAAGCAGTTGTAATGATTGAATACTCTAAATAGTTTAAAGGTAAAACAAGGAACGCTAGGCGTTATTTTGTAGCAGGCTAGGACAATTTTAACGTGCCAAATACTCCATTGACCATCTATATGGAAGAGCGCTTTATGCTATTGGCCTTCAAAATTCGCCAATATGAATAGTGCTGAGAAGGAGCAGACTTTTTCATACTACTGCGTAGTCCATTTGCCGAGAAAGTCTCCCATGGTTAAAACAAAGAACAATAGGATAATGTTATCTATTTGTCAATGCCTTATGAATTATCTTTTGTTATTTAGTACTGTAAACAAAACCTTGGCAGCAATGTATTACACGGCCCAAGTGACAATTTAAAACGGAGTAGGTGCTGGCGTGTATTTTATCTTTATTGCAAAAAAAAAAAAAAAAAAAAAAAAAAAGAAATGAAATGGCGTATGGCTTTTAGTGCCGGGAGTGTCCGAGGACAAGTTCGGCTCGCCAGACGCAGGTCTTTTGAATTGACTCCCGTAGGCGACCTGCGCGTCGTGATGAGGATGAAATGATGATGAAGAATACACATACACCCAGCCCCCGTGCCAGCGAAATTAACCAATTAAGGTTAAAATTCCCGACCCTGCCGAGAATCGAACCCGGGACTCCTGTGACCAAAGACCAGCACGCTAACCACTTAGCCATGGAGCCGGACATCTTTATTGTATAATCTGTGAAATACACTATTTCATGTTATAACCCCTGCTGTTTATGCAACTCTCCATTCACGACCGTTAAGTGGGCAAGGGTATACTGTATAATTGTTTCCATTCTAACCTAGTAGGCTACTGCATGAAGTTCTTGGCCCTGGCCATGATACAAACCACATCTACTGAGCAGCGGGCTTGTCGATTAGCCGGGCGGATGCTTGCCCACTACAGCTGCCAAGTGAACTAAGCTCTGTTTCAAGCGAGTAATTTTCCTTTCAGTTTGTTTCAAAGTTTAAGAAATCTCGTTTCTTTAGACCCTAACTGATAAACTTTCCTGTTACAATTACTTCTCTAAACAAAGTGAACGAATTTGCCCTTCAAAGGAAACGATAAAGTAACTTGAGTTAATATCTCTTATCAGGGAAGGGAGTACAGAAACCTGCATTCCGATCAGACTTTTCCTTCTCGTGTTTCTTTTTATTACTAAATGCTGAAACGTTATAACAGCATTTCATTCTCCAGCCCCTTGCGAACCAGTTTTATGCATTCCTTCACGTTTACTACAATTCTGAAAGATATTGGTCCATCTCCCTAAACCGGGGCAATATAACGAGATACGCGTTTACGGGCTAGAACAGAGCTGGAATCGTGAGCGCAAATATTAATTCATTATGGGTACTTCGAATGAACCCGTAAAACGAGTACATATACGCAGACCACGTACTTTAAAACAGGAGGTGGACGCACAGACCGGGAGCACGGTAGGCCTACTCTGTAGGCTGGGATTTTGGTGCCGTAGGTCAAGTATCGCAGTAGCTCACATGGCTAGCAAGCGGTAGGATGTGCTCGAGGGTTAGAAGGTTCAAGTCCCATACAATTATTCTTTTTAATCCAGTTGCCTGGGATGTGGTAAGGTTGTATACTTAATACCGGTATTTTTCAGACTGATTTGTATATTTGGCCCTGAAAAGGGCCGTAGGTATGAGCTGGGTTGATGGAGGCTAGGAAATATGCGACAGGATTTCAGTTACCCACGTCGTTTAATGTAGCACCTTCTAGAACTGACGACCTCCGTGGTCGATACAGAGCTGCGCGTGATGTTGTAAGGACCGTCTGGCCCGTTGGATCGGCATGCCTCGGTGATGAGATCTCTAAAGTGACAAGGACTGGCCGGCTCCTGTGCATACACCAGTTGTTTTACGTGGTCTCACAGAAAACAATTCAGGGGTGTAAGATAGGGCGATCTGCCGGGTCAGGAGACAAGTCCTCCCCTTCCTATCCATTTATCAGGATACGTCGCATGGTGATGGTTCCGGACGATCACCGCCAAGTGCGGTGGAGCTCCGTCATGTTGAGAATACATCCTGCAGCGGTCAAGGAGTGGCACATGTTCCAAAAATGGTGGTAGTTCATTTTGGAGAAACCGCAGATAGCATTGGCGGGTCAGATGACCCTCAAAGAAATGGGAACCGATGAGGTGATCACCCATGATTCCACACTATACATTCACGCCCCACTGTACCTGAAAAGCTGTCTGTCGCACCCAATGGGGATTATCCACACTCTAGTCATGCATATTGTGACGATTAACAGTTCCATTGTTGTGGAATCGTGCTTCGTCCGTAAATAAGAGAATCAATAGAAAAGCAGGATCAGTGTCCACATGCTGTAGGATCCATTGACAAAACGCCACCCGGGCATCGAAATCATGACCATGGAGGTCCTGGTGTAAGTGCAGATGGTACGGGTGAAACCAGTGGGTATGCAATATCCGCATAACAGACGCTCGGCTGATGCTCGTCTCCTGTGCAGAGACCCGTGTGCTAGTATGAGGTTACGCCAGATAGCGTCAAACACGACCTATTCACTGTCCTGCAGACCTCACGGGATGATCTCGAACAGACAGCTTCCTTCCCAGGGATGCAGTATCGCGCAGGCGTCTTTCCATACTCCGAAATGTCATACTCGTCGGTTGTCGTCTATCCGGATAGCGTTCTTGGCACAGGCGTTGTGCCTGGTATGCATTCTATCTAGCTTCTCGATAGATAAGCAACATATCCACATACTCGTCGCTGGAATACATCTCGAGGCAGTGAATAAACTTTTGTGTTGTGAATTGCTTCGAAGGAGGGGAGTTCGCGCAGCTACTTACCTGCCATCGCATGTTGTTATCATTCCAATGGGGCATACTTTGCCCTACTGTGATCTACGAAGCTTGGAACATGTACGACGTAGTTAACTGGTTACAGACCATCTCCTTATCCTCGTCCAACCCAGCACCATACCCAATGCAACAATACATACGGTCCTTTACAGGGTCAAATAAACGAATCAGCCCTTAGAAGCTATCAAGTATGCAACCCAACCACATCCCAGACAAATGGTTGTTAAATTCGTATGCGGGGTTCGAACCTCCAACCTCGAGCACCGTCCACTATCACATATCTCCCCGTCCGCTTGCCATGTGAGCTACTACGACACTTGACCTACGGCGCTCACTTCCAAGCCTACAGGGTAGGCCTACCGTGCTTCCGGTCTGTGCGTCCACCTCGTGTTTTAAAGTACGTGTTCTGCGTATCTGTACTCGTTTCACGGGTTCATTCGAGGTACCCATAATGAATTAATAGTGGCGCTCACGATTCCTGCTGTCTTCTAGCCAGTACACACACATCTCGTTATATTACACCGGTTTAGTGAGTGGGACCGATGTCTTTCAGAATTGTAGTAAATGTGAAGGGATGCATAAAACTGGATCGCAAGGGGCTGGTGGACCAACTGGTATATGAAACTGCAGACATCCTACAGTGATCCGTAAGTATTTACATTCATAGTAATATTTAAGAAGAAAATTGTATCTGGATGTCAAAAGTGATGTGTAACCTTAATTTAAGATTACAGTGGCTACTCCCTCTTCCTCTGCCCTTCCACAGGAGTGTTCATCCTTCAGATAGCCTTCCTTTCACTTTTCCTTTTATCAGCGGTTTCCTTATTACTCCTGTCCGTCTGAGAATGATTTAAAGTATCTTACGAAGGACTGGCTAATCTCCAACATTAGCTTATGACGCGTTGGTGCAGTGTTCTGTTCAAAACATTCGTAGGACACCTATATTTCTAATGCTTCTATCCTCTTCCTGTCAGCTGAATGTCGAAGTGCAATATCAATTTAATATAAGTGTGACTACTATATCTTGTAATTCCTTTAAATTATCCTGTAGTACTGGGCGAAAAGTTCTGTGAAACGAGAATGTGACATAGCTAGAAATAGTACACTACTCAAAAATGAAATTTGGTCACGTCTTTAGCTGTACCCGACGACAATGTACAAAAGCATAATGGGATCACACTTGGGCTATTACGGCAATAACACGTCCTCTTTACAAAACACAGGGCTCCATTGTCATCCTGATGTCTGGGAGGTGCATGTCTGTTAAGAGGCACGAGTGCCTGAATTCGAAGTGTGTGCTAAGGTTGGTCTGTGTGGAGTGGATTGTAGCGTTTACAAATCATAGCTGAACGTGCGGACCGACTTCGGAAACAGAGGAAGCACTTTTCGTCAAATGAAGCCACTCGCCTGCGCTTACACTGCTTCAAGCAGGCTTCTTGCAGAACGGTTCGGGTTGCCCAGAATACTACTTAGTACGTATCTGTGGAAAAGTTTCTAGGAGACTGGAAGTGTTGCCAGGTGCCCTGGCATGGCCCATTAAAGGAAAATAACCCCTGGGGTAGCTTATTGATAGAGCCCTGCACGGATACGGATATCCGGGAAGTAAGAGTCTTGGCGGATGCAAACTGTATGGCAGAGCGGATAATTTTGCTGATGATTTCTAAATAATGAAATTTGTTAATTTTCACTGAGGTGTACTCCTATTTTTGCTTGTGGTTAGGCGACCCTTGACACATATGGGAGAATGGTGACGTAAAGAGTCTTGAGACCACAAAGCCTTAAATCTGACCTAAGCCTAATAGGCTCCTATCCGCAATGAATGGAAGGAAGGAACAAAGTCCAATATGTCGGTAGTTGTCGCAAGAGAAAATTCCCCATAAACATGTGACTGTGGGTGGGGGGTGCCTGGTTCTTGGTATCACGCCCATTGTGTTATGTTAACAGATCGATCCGTTTCAATACCTTTTTTTTTTTGCTAGGGGCTTTACGTCGCACCGACACAGATAGGTCTTATGGCTACGATGGGATAGGAAAGGGCTAGGAGTTGGAAGAAAGCGGCCGTGGCCTTAATTAAGGTACAGCCCCAGCATTTGCCTGGTGTGAACATGGGAAACCACGGAAAACCATCTTCAGGGCTGCCGATAGTGGGATTCGAACCTACTATCTCCCGGATGCAAGCTCACAGCCTTTCAATACCTTGGGTGAAATATAATGTAGTTAAATATTTACAGTATCCGCGGATGAGCATTCGGGGATGCGATTGAGGATAATATTTTGTATATCCGCGCAGGGCTCTACTTTTATTGCATTTACAAGCTCTCTGAAATCAAGTTACAGCATGAATACCACAGGCGGACCTACATCAGGCTTCTGGAGTTCGAGTTCGTGACCACACAGTCAGAAACACGCTTCGAGAGGGCAATTATAGATCCCGACGATCCGCTGAAGTACCTGCACTGAACAGACGACATCGTGGCAGGAGATCACCTGCACTGGCTGCTAAGACACTGGCCTTCCGTGCTGTTCTCGGATGAATGCCGTTTCGAGTTACATAATTCAAATGGTCGTCTAAGAGTCTGGAGAACTCGTGGGGAGCAATTTCATCCAACAACCATACAATTTACCATTGCTTATTGATATGGACGTTTTATGGTACGGGCAGGCAGAAGTCTTCATAAGAATATCGTTCTTCTGAACATTATCAATGGATCCTTAACTGCTCGATGGTACCTCGACGATATCTTTGTGTCACACATAATTTCTCACGTGCGGGTAATTTTAAGAAAACGCAGTATTCATGCATGAAGCAAACATAGAGCATCATGCGCATCCAATAGAGTGACCATCCAGAAGTCTCGAATTAAATCCCATCGAACAAGCCTGGAACCAGTTGAAGGAACGCATCCATGAGAGAAATCAACCACCCTGAAGTCGACAAGTCCTTGAAGACTCCCGTTTGGAAGAGCGGGGACGTCTTCCTCAACTGTACGTGCGACGCCTTGTCAGAAGCATGAAAAGGCGTTGTGAGGGTTGACAACACTACTTACTGAGACACCATTAGTACGTAGAGCCATTTTGGTGTATGACCAACGACTAATTTGTTTATTTCATTTGCATGTTGTCTAATGACGTCGTGCACCGAGTGTCCAAAAAACGCTTTACATTTTAAATAATTGTTGCAAATAAGGTTTGTTTTCATTGCGTACCTGTTTTAATTTCAACGGTATGCATATCGTGGAGATGTGAACATAATATAAAGTGACCAAATTTATTTTACGAGCAGCGTATTTTGTATCAGACAGTCACTCAAAAGTGACTTTACGTTGTCATCTGACTCGGAAGATACGCTCCACATCCTATAATCTTCCCTTGTCTTGCTATAGGTAATTCACTTAACCTATAAATCTCATTATTTCCTTGTTATCAAGACATCAGAGTAATGAGTATTGTCTGAATTTGGATTACATGCAAGATTACGTACCTGCAACAAGTCTATTATCCTCTTGGCGAAGGGAGGGGTGAACTGCCACACCTGCTGGAGAGAGAGACCATCCATGTCGAATATCACCTGTACTCCACAGATTTGCGTTTCGGGTTCGTAGAGAGCAGCTTCCATAAAGAGTACGGCACCTTTGTACACCTCATCCAGGGATACTTTGTTGTGTTTCCACTTTTCTGCAAAAGGACAGTAATTCAAATTATTTGAGATTCAATAACTTAACAAAGTGGATGGAAGAGGCGACAGAAACCTACCTCAACATTAGTAAAGAAGCTACATAAGCAGGCTTTACAACTGATCATTTTAGGAAGTTTTGCCGAAGGATTCTGAACCAAGTTAAAGAGAAAGCTAAGGGCATTCATTTTCAATTGGGGAAAAGTTTGATCATATAGGTTTTACACTTTTAAAATTATCACCACCTATATTTCAAGTCATTCTAGTACTAATAACATGCCATAAACAGATTTTAAACAGTTTAGATTATTTTTCCGAAAATGATATCAGATTTTTAAAAAATTACATTAACTTGTATAATTGAAAATGGCTCTTTTAAGACAATTGTTCATACAGTAATACGTAGTAAATTTATACGTAAATATCAAAACCCAGAATAAACCGAAATTCTTGAACATTTCATGTCGTAATTTATTAATGAATCTTGATAAAATTTTCATCGTATCCCTATTTTGTAATTAGGAAAATATTCAAAAAATACAGATCCAAAATATATGCACTATACCCTTATACACAGTGATCTTCCTTTAAAATTACTACCATGAACTTAGTACATGGTGAAGTGACTTAAGGTAATATTTATTTTTTAAAATAGACAATTTTTATGGTACTGTACCAAGTAAGAAATAGCGTTTTTTTTCGGACCAACTACATAGCTCTAGTTCAGCCATAACTCTCAGTAATGTCAATTATGACACACACATAACATTAAGTTTATAAGCCTCTAGTAATGAACTATCCGAGCCTGGCACAGTGGCCTCTGCTGCTTCGAAGTATCTCGCCTTGAAAGTCATAAATATAGAGTACAATAATGGTCTCCTAATCACCACCGTTAGTTCCAGTACCCACTATGGACGATTTATTTGCGACTTCCAGAATAACTTAATCTCTTCTATTCACATTAATGAGGCATTCCCATTTGAGATTATACAAACGTGTAACTCTGTCCAACGTGGTCATCGTTAACTTGGATTTCATGTCGTCTGTACCAATACCCTGTACACAACTATTTTTATAACAATAATCTTAATGCCAGTTACCTTCAGACTTTAAAAGAGATATCCTTCAGGTCATCCAAGAAATGTGTTAGAAGCCAGGCACAAATTACGGGGAAGTAATGGAAGACTCATCTCAACAGATCTGGGGGGAGAGAGTTCCTTAGTTCGGAGACTTAAGTTGTTTCAGTCAAATAGAGAATCTGCATTACGATCAGCCTTCTAATTCTGGAATTTTCATCGATTCCGAAGTTCGCAGATCTCACGTGCTTGAAATTTGATGTAATAAGCACAACCCGGTCAGACTCCTTTGCTGAGTAGTCAGGGTTGAGGCCTTCAGTTCATAGAGTCTCCGGTTCGACTCCCGGCCGGGTCGGGGATTTTGATCGCGTCTCATGAATTCTGGTTCGGGGACTGGGCGTTTCTGTATTTCCTACTCTTCTCTTCATATTCATACAACACACCTCACTACAAACCACCACAGAAACACGTAATGGTGAACACATCCCTCCACATAGGGTTGGCGTCAGGGAGGGCGTCTGGCCGTAAAACAGGGTAAAATCTACATGTGAGAGACAGTTCATACCCGCAACCCCACAGTTGTGGGAAAAAGCGGTTGTAGAAGATGAAGAAAAGAAGCAAAATCCACCCGGTCCAATAATAGTTCTTAACAATCTGTTAGACAACTATTAATTAAAGCTCAGGAGTCATCATTTTATTCAACAGAATTTACAAAATTGATTAGCTTATTACTTGGTGTGAATCTCTAGTCTTAGGTACCTCCGAAAACCGTAAAAGTAGTTAGTAGGAGGTAAAGCAAATAGTCTTAGGTACTCTATAGAGAATGACGCAAGACTGCTACTTCTGTCACTTTTCCAACACCCTGGTGGGATTGCGGGTGTGAACTGTGTCGCACATGTGGAGTTCGCCCTGCTTTTACGGTCAGGTGCTCCACCTGGGTGCATTCACTCTTGCGTATATCTGTGGTAGTTTCTATTGTGATGTTCTGTATTGTGTGTATATGAAGCGGAGTGTGTTGGGACAAAGACACCCAGGCTCCACGTCAGAGGAATTAAACAGGAGTGGTTAAAACACCCAAACCGCCCGAAAATCGAACCCGGGACCCTTTGAATCAATGATTCGACATTTTTGAAGTGTGTTTATTCTTTATCAGTGCTTTAATTTTGACCCTGGATATAAACGAGTTTACTTTTGTTTAGTCGATATTATTATTATTATTATTATTATTATTATTATTATTATTATTATTATTATTATTATTATTATTGTACCGGATGTACACCTTCTGTGGCCAATTAAATTGCGCGCTTTTTATAAGGCCATCTATGTAATCGATCTTGAACTGATGTTACGCAATATACTTGGGTTTTCAACCTTAGATGTCTATCATCGGTTTAATTGCTCCGTCTAGCAGGTCGGACTCTAAGGTTAGCCAACTGTAAAAATACATATTTCTTAATAAAACTAATTAGTTTTTCAAGATTGTTTTGTTCATATATCAAAGTTGTCAACACTTCTGCTGGTTCCTTGTCCAATATCAATCAACCTACCAGAATCTTGTAAATATTTTCTCTAGCCAATTAAAATAGGGGGTGTGTAGAAGAACCCAGCCTATCAGTTCCGGAATCTTCTTCTCAAAAATACTACAAAAGCCGGGCGCTTTAGGGCCGTATTCTCTTCTTCATTGCTCCAGTTATTTGAGTGCGGCGTGCACTAAAGGGGCAGGGGCCGCGGGCGGCGTTCAGGAGGCCCAGCAACTCAAGGTAATGGCAGAATTTTCATAAACAGATAGCTTGAGGGGAAGGTTTCAACCTCTTTATTTCATGAAATTTCTAAATCTCGTGGTTTAAATGTAGTATTTTCGGCCAGTCTGAGGACTCTGTTCTATTCCCTACTGGGAAGTCTGTAATGTAAGGAAAAAAAGAGTGACTACCCTCTGTTGATTCCCATTCAGCTTGGTATGGGGTGACGAAAGTTTCTAAACCTCAAATTGTTAACACTCTTTCGGTATGTAACGTTTCTCATTTAGTCATCCCATAGGCTTAGCCTCTGTATCTTTTGTTTCAAAAGCCCACTTAGGGTTTTAAATATTTCTAGAAGAAGTGCAAATGATTACCCTCCTTTGCATTTTGTTTATGGCCGATTACAACGAACCTCAAGGCTACCTTGTGTAGATTCTTTAATTAAGAGCAACCGATAGGTTGGAAATGCGGAATTATAAACTGATGCCTCTGAGAGGCTGGACGATGATATCATTGGAGCGTAGACTCCTACAAAGGGTATTTTCCTGGAGCCTTCTAGCTTTTATAAAAAGTCTTGTACCTGCCAAGAGCAATCCAGCTCCTTTCTGTGGAAATTAGTATTTGTAATTCTCTCAAATTTTGTACCTAATTTTTTGGACTAAGTCATTTTTGTTGGAGCTGACGAGCTTAAATTGTTATGGTTCCTTCAGATCTTCTACTTGTCAATTTTAAATTAGAAAGAAAAAGAAAGAAATAACATTTCCAAATTTGGTGTGTTAAGTTTTGCTATAGTTGATTTCTTGTTCACCCATTCAACCCAGCCGCTTCTTACACCTCTGTAAACTACGGAAATCCCGTAACAATTATTATTATTATTATTATTATTATTATTATTATTATTATTATTATTATTATTATTATTAGTGTCCATATACCGAGTACGCTGAGATCACATTATCTAATATTTGGGATAGCAGTAACTTAAATGCGTAATTCACCTGTAGATGACACATACGTCCTAATTTTCCGTATATAAATTAAATAATAACATTTCCTCAATTTAGAGCTTGCCTAAAAGACAAATTATACTTAGTACCAGCTAAAAGTTTGTAATGGACAAAAGAAAAAAGTCTTACATTTTAAAAAATTCACCAAACATTGTTAAAATGCTTATTGATGATCTTAACGCAGAAAAGCGCAATGTCACTTATCAAAGAGTTTGGTAGGTGGAATGTATTGTAGAACTCAAACTGTTTCGTTATTTTTTCTCTACTCTCAATCATCAAGCCTATAACTTCGATCATTTTGAGGTTGTATGCTTGCTTGTAAAATGGAATTGTGGGCTCATATAGGGCTATTCCCTTCTTCTCAGGATTATTATCGTCAGGTTAAGTCGCGGAAGATTCGAAGCGGACGGTTGGATCAACCACACGTTCTCTACTGGTCTCTTTGCTGGCAATCAATCCATCCTTCCAGTGCTTCCGTTCTCTGCCAAACCATGGATCGATTCACTGAAGGTGAATCCGGTTGTTCTGAGGGCCTGGACGATGGAGGTTCTTATTTCATTATGCCTAGGGATGCGCAGAGTTTCGCTGCTGGCAGGAACCAAGGACGTGTACAAGTGTTCCAATCTCATCGAGGCAGCGCCTATATGGTAGCTACCCATAGTCCTATCGGTCACAGTACGAACTGGTGCTTCATTCCCAGTCTTCTTAAGGTAGTTTCTCCACTCACTGTGTGATAATCCATTGTGATGAAATGAAATGGCGTATGGCTTTTAGTGCCGGAAGTATCCGAGGACATGTTCGGCTCGCCAGGTGTAGGTCTTTTGATTCGACTCCCGTAGGCGACCTGCGCGTCATGATGATGATGATGATGATGATGAAGGCGACACATACAGCCAGCCCCCGTGCCAGCGATATTAACCATCCATTGTGATGGCTGACCTATTTGTTGGAACCTGGATGTTCGATCTCCAAAATCTGGAAAAGGCACCAAAATGTCTTTCATAAAAAATGTTCATATAGATAGAAAAGAAACAACTTTCTAATTAGACACGTGAAGGAAATAGATCTTTTTAAACTATGTCAAGTTTTGGGTAGTATTCTGAATTCCTGAAGATTGCAGAGTATCCATTTTCAGCATGAGGACTTAATTATAATGGGGAAAGCTTATTTTCTTTAATGTCTGGCCAATGGATCGATATTCGCTATCATTTAAACAGTGAATGAGTGAAAGCTCTTATTTGTGAAGTACAATTTGAAATTAGTTTCACATCTCGTAAACTATTTTTACAGTTTTCAGAAGAAATAATTTGAAAGTACACAATTTTATAGTTGTGTATTGATCAAGAATGATTTATTGTCAAAACTCATATCAGCAGATCAGTATGACTAACAATGTTACATAATGATAGGAAAATCAATGTTTTTAATAGTATGACGTGTTTCTTGTGTTTCTTCTTAAAATCCATGCTACAACAAACCAGTAACTCATTTAATGATCTGTAATATGACAACAGGTAGTGTACAAGATAACATTTTGCTGCTGGATAAAGTGTCCTAAATTTTAGTGAAATGTGTCGAACATTTTGACGAAATGTCAGCGTCCTACATCTGGTCACCCTACGCACGTACCGTTAGTGGCAGTAATCTTTGGCAGAAAATATCGGCCCTGGGCTAAGCAGGAGTGCAATGACCCAGCTAGGTCAATGTAAGATAAAGATGTCAGTTTTGTTCTCATTTTTTAGTACCGAAGCTTCCTCTGCGGTTCAGTGGCAGAGTGCCGGCCTCTGAATTCAGAGACCGAGGATTCAAACTCAACAGAGGTATTCGGATTTTTGAAGGACGCAAAGGAAAGTCCATTCGGCACCACATGCCGTAGGACGTAGGCATGTAAAGATCTCTGGTGGCAATTGTGTTTACTCGACACAATTAGTTAAAACTCGGCGACAGATAACCCAGGTTTCCCTGCCATCTGGCAAGAGTAAAATGGAATTTTGAAATTCACACGCAAGCTGCCTAAAATGGTGTTAAATTAAAATGCCTGCAACATGGTAGTCAAGATATAAGATTATTATTATTATTATTATTATTATTAATTAATTATAATTAATAATATTATTTCGGAAGAACATTTTGAAAACGGGTAACAAAATGCAAGGTTTTGATTGATGTGGGTTAGATTATCAATGGGAATACTATTTTTAACCCTAACAATCTTCAATATGAATTTGTTTGTTTCCCATTAGTAAGCAAATATTCACAAAATACTTTCCTTTACAGGTTAGTAGCATGCTCTAAAATGTAGTTCCTTCCGACTGCATACCGGCTTATAGCACAGTTGGTACCAACCGCTATACATTTACAAGTCTTATTGAAACTTTGAATAAACAGCCTTGGGAACAAAGATTGCGACTGTTGTATCATAGTCATTACTACAATACAAATGAACTTTATAGGACAATCATGTCAATTATATGGAAATTTTGTAGGAATAATTTAGCAAACTATCGAGTCCGATTCATTGGCTGAATGGTCAGCCAGAAGATCCCGGGTTCTATTCACGGCCGGGTCGGGGATTTTAATCGCCTCTGATTAATTCTTCTGGCCCGGGAACTGGGTGTTTGTGTTTGTCCTAACACTTTCCTCTTCTTATTCAGACAACACACTACACTACCAACCACCACAGACACACGCAATAGCGATTACATCCCTCCATACAGGGTTGGCGTCAGGAAGGGCATCCGGCCGTAAACAGGGCCAAATCAACATGTGCGACACAGTTCGCACCAGCTAACTCACGGTATTGAAAATGCGTATAAAAAAAGAAGAATATTTTAGCAAACTATCGATTTCTTACCATTTCACGGAATTCACCACGTATTATATTCATATATGGTAGAACAGAGTTTATATGTGTAAGAGTCCCTACATTGTTCCTTAAAAAGGTATGTCATTCTCTTTCATTATTTAGACACATTTTTCAGTTTTTACAGCATATTTTTGCAGTGAATGAGATGAAATTTCACATACCTACGCTTCTTTTATCGAAGTAAACATATCTGGGGGAAAGATAACTGAGTTTAAAGAATTCTCATAACAATTTAAAACGCATATTCAAACCGAAAGTGTTCATTTTAAAATACGAATATACAGTACTATGTGGCAATCAAAAAGTTTTCATTAATTCCACTGTGTTTAATCTAGACGAAAAGTATAGAGAGTTAGAATATTTCAAATAATTATTTTTGGCAATTAATTAATAACGCATGATGGAATAATTTGCACGAATTAATTGTAGAAGTAGTTTGATGATGATGCTTGTTGTTTTAAGGGGCCTAACATCAAAGGTCATCGGCCCCTAATGGTACGAAATGAAAGAACAAAAATTGCAAAGGCATCCACTGACCAAAATAAAAATAAAATATGGCATGAAGAATGAATGGATGGATAGGAACTCGACAAAACACAAAACAAACAAACAAAAACCAGTGGATCGGACTCAATACAGATCGAAAATAACATTATTACCGAACAAGGAACCACTTATAAAGCACAATGATGCTTGGTGTCTAAAGGGGGTGCAAAATCCACGTCTAAGGCCCCACAGAATGGTACATGTCGCGAGTAAAATAGAACCATGGTATGGGTTATGTTGGGTATTAATCAGAAGTAGCGAAGACTCACGGTGTTCCACAAAAGATGGTACTACTCACAAGTATTGCAATACGTACAAGTAACGCAGACCTATGGTGTGTCTCACACAATGGCCCAACTCAGAGTCAACGCAAACCGAGAAGGTTCCCCACCTAGGTGTACTAAACACGGGCGCCGGTATTCCCGTGGTGTTCCTCACATAGTGGGTACTAATCACAGGCAACGCAGACCCACGGTGCTGCTCATATAGTGGTACAACTCGCAGGCTACGCCCAGACCCGCGGTGTTGCTCACATGGGTACGACGCACGGGTACTGGAATCCACCAGGCCAGGCTTTTACTGCTACTAATCACAAACCTATTTCGTACCAAATTTAGTGGTACTACTCACAAGTACAGGCAACCTATGGTGTTCCCCGCGTGATGGTACGATTCAAAATTAGTTGCATGGTTCTAATTCAGTCAGCCCTTGGTCGCCCCTTTTAGTCGCCTCTTACGACAGGCAGGGGATACTGCGGGTGTATTCTACATGTGCGTCCCCCACCCGCAGGGGGTAGAAGGTAGTTTAATTCAAACTATGATTATCCAAGCAAACATTACGTATACTGTACTGCTGTGCTTTCCAGCGAGTGTAAGCTACATAGAATTACAGCGGCTAGCAGAGGAAATTGAAAACCGGGGAATGAAGTAACATTCTCGATGCCCTTAACCTCCTGCGGCTAAGCGCTTAAAAAGCCTATGGCTTAAAAATTCGAGCCCCCCCCCCCATCCCAACATTAAGAACACATTGAACATATGTTTGCGTTTCGAGTTTCGGGAAATTTATCTTTGAATGGTTTGACTGTCATTTTGTTGTCTCCAGCCAAAACAGAATGTGACAGGAACATTGAGCTACCAGAGATTACATACTTCAGTGTCAACGCTCAGGTAAGTTTATTTTTCCGCTAATCAAAAGGGTTTTCCTTATGGTTAAATGACTGAAACAGAATTGTTAGTTAAAAACTAAATATAGTCACTTGTTTAATGTAAGTTCAGGAATCGTCAATACATTCTGGTAATTAAGCATGTAATTAAAAAAATGTATCTGTATGGTGTAAGCGAAATTCAGGACATTTTCAACATTTTTCATGAAGAATAATGTCTTATCGTCCGGCTCCATTGCTAAATGGCTAGCGTGCTGGCGTTTGGTCACAGGGGTCCCGGGTTCAATTCCCGGCAGAGTTGGCAATTTTAACCATGATTGGTTAATTCCGCTGACACAGGGGCTGGATGCATGTGTCGTCATCATTTCATCATGACGCACAGGTCGCCTATGGGTGTCAAATAAAAAGACCTGCATCTGGCGAGCCAAACTTGTCCTCCGACACTCCCGGCACTAAAAGCCATACGCCATTTCATTTAGACATTTTTCAGTTTGTTTTTACAACATATTTTTGAGTAAATGAATTGAAGTTTCATATACGTACGCTTCTTTCTTATCGATGTAAACTTATCTGTGAGGAAGATAACCGAGTTTGAAGGATTTTCGAAACACAATTTAAACTATAATGCATATGTAAACTGGAAGTATTCGTTTTAACACTCGAATAAACAAACAAAACAAGAAGGGATGTAACTCCAATAAACTATTCTAGCCCTCAGGATGTTAACCAGCGAGATCATCTGTAGATGGGGCCCTTAGATTTATGTTTCCTCCTCGCACGCATGGAAACATAAAATTATTACGTACATTGAAATTTCATAAAAAGAAAATAGGCCAGTACGAGAAATTATAAACGACGCTATTTGAGGCTTTCACGGCGGGAGATCAAATAATTACAACAGTGAAACCAGGCTTTCGGGTTATTAAGCCGTCTGTGTGTGTGTGTGTGTGTGGGGGGGGGGGGGTTGACCAGAGCATGTCATACAGGCGATATTAGACTCACTCGTTATTAGTGTGGTCAGTGAGAGATTGCCTATTATTCTGCTCTAGGGCAAACATGTCACAAAGGTAATGTGAAACCTCCCCATCCCTAACTATGTGTCAGACAGCCACAAACTATGGCGTAGAATAAACCATTCGGACAGAAATGTAGCCGATCGAATCAGACAATATCAATATTTATTGAATAAAATATTATTACAATGAATGTAGATTAATCTGTCATTGGGTGGATGGTAATTTGGTAAACAATAAAGAGGAACGTTGCAGAACAGACTTACCGACGACAGGCCGATGGTGTGAGAATTAAGGGATAAGTTCGATCGACACGTTACAAGCGAAGGTGAGACATAAGATACAACAGTTTTTGATCTGTGTTGAAATAGATTATTGCAGCAGGTTGCAGCTTATCAAACTCAGCCGCCTGACTCACTCCTCCAGGAGCTGCTTGTGGTCAGATGGTCTGCGAGGTCCCTAGTGACTGTTTCGTTATCTACAGCAGACTCACAGTTCACAACTCAACAGTCGCGGTAGAAGTTCTGAAATATACGTCCTGCTGCGAAGACGTTTCCACCTTCTTGCGCTGAATGTAGGCTACTCTTCGGTACGTTTAGGTGCATATTTCTTGAGCTTACTCGATTCCTCAAAATTTCCCGCTATACTCCTGAACTAGTTTACGCTAGTTTCTGCAGATTTTTAGACACTTCGCAAATTTAACACCATTTTCAACTTTTCAACTGTGGTCACGAAATTGGGAAGTTAGCTATAGTCTAAATACTTAGTAAACGTCCTGCGCGGGAATATGTCGCTCATGTGGGGAGAAGCAATCGATGGGAGGGGGGTTGCCTGGTCTCCCATTCCTCTCACTGCCCAATCTTCTTTTCCACACTGTCTAAGCACTGTACGCAGTGGGTGAACACAACGTGTCAACAAGCAAGTTAAGAGATAACGAACCGAGAAGAGAGCTCGCGCGCGCGCGCGCGCGCGCAAGGAAACCTCCCACACTACCGTTGGGAGCTCAGAAGAACGCAAGCATGAGGAATGTAGATGTAAGCAGGAAGTTCACGTTCTACCCAGACCGATCGCCTCCTATCTGCTACACGAAAACATTGACTCGCATTATTCAGAGTTCAGTGTCTCGCCTGATCAAACATCTGAACACTAAGATGAATTGTGGACGAATATGTCTCAATTTTTCTCTAAGGTGATTCATATATTGCTGTGCTACAACTAGTAAGCATATATCAAAACTGTCCATACTGCATCTACTAACACCCCTTCCTTCTCGCAGAACTCGTTTTCCAGTCTGATGACATGTTGACCGAATTGTTCCCAGTCGGCGGGTGTCACAGATTCAATAGCATTCACCGTCACTTCCTGCAGTTTCGTTACCGAAATGTTACCCGTAATGTTTTGCTATCGTACAGTTCTTTTGATTTTGGCCCCGGCCAGCTCGAAGGTACTTATTTCAAACATGTAAGGGGGCAAGCGTAGAATCGCGTGTCCATGCATTCTCAGTAATTCAGTGCCAAGGGCTGCTACTTTAGGGTAAAGTTAAGTCACCTGGATAGTAGCAGGATTGCTATGGCAACGATTACATCACAGGTCTGGCTAGCGACAACCCCTTCCCCCGTGCCTCACCGGGCATATGCATTCTTTTAATCTCCCAACAGTACATGACCAAGCCCTGCCGGTCACTGAGATGGACGTTTACGAAATATTTGGACTATAACATGACAGTCCTATGAGACCAATGTACAGTAACTATACTACGTGCAACACCAACACCGCGGAGTGACGAGTTATAATAATTTTACTGCATTAAGAAAAATCCCAATTTCAACATAAAATGGCGGACGCTCCCAGCACTTACCATGGCGTTACTGGTTATTGAAACCAACTTCAAAGAGTACTTTCGTACTTCACCTTTTTAACTGTTATCAACCATTTAGATATCATGTAAAGTTGCTAGTTACGAAGCTGAACTCACTATACATTCTCACGTGATTGTAAAATGTCTACGCGGGGAACAGTAGGCCTACATGAACGAATCGAAAGACATATCAAAATCCTCAGCATGTTTCTAGTCATTCGATCAGGTTAGGAATGGAATGAATCTAACGGCGAGGATAGGAATTGTGCCGACTGCCGAAGCCTGTCGCACTCCCCTGGCGCAACGATTAATAACTGGCAGGTGAAATGAAATGATATTGGAGAGGTTGCTGGAATGAATGATGACAGGGAAAATCGGAATACCGGTAGAAAAACCTGTTCCACCTCCGCTTTGAATTGAAAGACAATTATGCTGTGTCAATATACTTACTGCCCAGTTCGAGGATGAGAATACGGCGACCAGCCTGATCTCTGTTTGGCAACACGGTGAGGATGTTATGAGAGAAGATGTTCTTCTCTTTTGATGGTAACAGTCCGTCATACACGCCAGAGTGCTTCACCTTGAAGTCGTAGTACCGCTTGATCTGTAACAATAATTGTGAAAATAAACGAAGAGTCTACAGAAGAACTGATCAGCTTTACATGGTGAAGTATATGCATTATTAAGGAAACTAAGCCTTCAATTATCAAGTTCAAGAAGCCTCAAAGTAACTAACAAACGTGTATTAATTAGTGGGATGGAAAACTTTAAATGTAATCGAACCTTCAGGGTACAAACTACTTAGAGATCTTTAATATAACTTGTTTGATATTCAGAAGCGAAGCCGTAGAAGCTCTGAAGAATACAATTTTTAAAGGTAGGGGCTTACCGGAAGTACGTAGGAATAAGGTTATACGTCAGAAATAAATGAATTGCACTTCACGCAATAAAGATATGGAGATAACACACCTTAAAATATTTAAAAGAAATGAGAGCAATATATAAATGGCAAAGAGATGTAAAATTAAATATAAACTTAACATTTATACTCTTGTTAATTTATTAAACAGAATGGAAGAAGCCAGGAAGAACAAAGCTGTAATATCATCAGAAGATTGTGTGGAAAGGAAATCCACGGAAAATGAAAGCAAAATATGCATGGAGCTAGTAGTATGAATATGTATAAGAAGGTGTCCTACACTCCATAACTTCATAGAAGTCAGGAAATGGCTCATAAGTCTTATGTCCAAGAAGAACTTATGGGATATATATAATGCTAGCAAATGTACCCGTGCTTCGCTACGGTATTCTACAGTGTATACAAATATCAAGTAAATTACTGAACATGCAGTTAATAATATATTTTTAAATTGCATGTCACTTAGCGTTCCCATACATTGTTTCCAATGTAAAGTGCGAGTTGCGGAGTTGTGATGATAATGGCAGGCTCACTTGTCTACTACCATTCACAATGGAGTAGGAAAATTTTCATTATAATGGGAGCCCCAACTACCTAATGCGCGGCCACAATCGATTTTGGGTAGTTTTCATTAAATGGCAGACGCCAGTTCCTACTTCCAGACAGATTACAGATGAGGTGATTTTTATTATAATAGCAGGCACCTTCCCTACTGCCAGTCAAAACTGAGTTGTGCTGTTATCATTACAATGAGAGGCCCCTTTTCTTAATGACTGTCACACCGAGTTGGTGAGTTTGCATTATAATAGCAAGGTCACTATGCCTAATGCCAGTCACATTTTAGATGGGTAAATTTGTTTATAATGGCGGTCACATATACCTACTCCCAAACACAATCGGTTAGGAGAGTTCTTAACAAAATTGCATGCTACCTTGACTTCTGCCTCATTTAGCGGTCTAGATGGCTGGTCTTGATATATTTTCTCCTGTCTCATCTATTTATGGGGAAAATGAGTTACACACGCTGAATAGGATGAAATATGGGTAAGTTTTTCTCACAGTTTATTACTCTCTGGTACTAGTATGACAGCTACAAACGTAGTATTCGGCTCACGTATGGATACTGGCTGGGCCGATGTTCGAGTAGAATTAGATGTTTCTATATTTCCTATAAGTGGTTCGAACTAAGAATTATACGTATACAAAGAGAAAAATGTAGTTATAATTGAGAAAAGAGACAAATCTAACATATAATGAGTAGTGATACAACGAAATCTCATAGGACCAAAGTTGTAGATCACTATTAATTGAATGGAGATTGTGCCATCCGTTTTGTGATACGACTTACCGTTTAGTCAACAAATACCTCAAGAAGAACGTCTGCACAGTCATTAAAATTGCGTCCATATTTCATAATTTTTCGGGATTAAATGGTGAAAAATTAGAACATCTTTGAAATTTCCGTCGGTTACAGGCTAAAAGCTATAATTTTGCAACATTTCAATTTTCTAGCTCGTCTGGCAGACTGTCCCTCAATCTTGCTCTGAGGGAGGGGTTAGAAATGAGGACCTTCAGGAAACTAACAAATATGCAAATGTCATCATTACACTTGAAACGGGTAACTGTACGGAACATTCGCCAAAGTAGTAAATGTACAAACACACGGTCGTTACGATTTTATTTATATATATATATATATATATAGAAAATCTGCTCTACCTTATGGGCTATGTCCACTGTATATAGCCTGCAAAACGAACACAGTTCATGATATCTCTTATTAATCCTCTTATCGAAAAAATGCATATGAGAAAAAGGATTTTTTTAAACGATTATCCATCAAGGTTGGTCAATTTTCAGTCAGGTTAGTCTTGTATATATTGGGGGAGAGTAAAAATCACTATTTCTGTTCCAAATAAACCCCCAGTCCATTCCGGGAATTTGAAATGTTATGGACCTCAAAACCTACCTTTGGAAAGGTGGATGCTAAATATGAAGTTTGGTTGACATATCTCCAGTAGTTTTCAAGTTATAAGAAATAGGCTTTACACGCACCCGCTCTTGAGTTAAGACCGGTGGGACTTGTACCGAAAAACGGTCCATTAATGTTATCTCTTTTATTAATCATCGTATCGAAGTGATGCATATTAGAAAAAAGGTTTAGAAATTGATTTGCATTAAGGCAGGTAGATTTCCATTAAGTTTAGTTGTGTATATTTTGTGGGAGTGCAAAATCACGGTTTCGGCTTCGTATAAACCATCAGTGATTTCAGTGATTTAGAAACAATACTGACCCTAAAACCTACCCAAGGATAGGTGGATTCAAAGTGTGAAGTTTGGTAGAAACATATCCAGCAGTTTTCAAGTTATAGACAAACAGACACCAAAGGTAAAAAATATTCAGATTGTCATTATTACACCTGAAAAGGATAACTGTACGGAAATTTCGCCAAAACAGTCAATGTACAGGCACACGGTAGTTACGATTTTATTTACATAGAAGACATTTGCAAAAGCACGTTTATTAGTGCAGATCTCCACTTCGAGATTCACTACTCCCATAAGGTACATCATATTAACAAACGGTTTGCGACATCAGACGCCCCTTTTATTGGTCTACATGTTTCTTTCTAAACCATTTCCTGGTATCTTCCATATTTAGGCGGTAAGGTGAGTTCGAAGATTTGTATAGGGTGAAATTTGAGTACATTCTTAAGGCTTTACATTATTTTTGCATACTTATGTATAAGCTAGAATCATGGAATTTGGTCCATATATGGCCCTTGATTATGCCAATGTGCGGGCCAAACTTGATGATCCTGTCTTCCCCATAAGTGTGTCAAACAATGAAATATAATTGTAAAAAACACCAAATTTACGAACAATCCAGAAAAAACGGCCAAACCTGACGTATAAGGGAGAGAGATACGACAAAAAGTTATAGGACTTGTAGATCACTCCAAATTAAACAGAGATTGTGGCATTCGTTTTGTGATACGACTTACCGTTTAGCCAACAAATATCTCAAAAGAAATGTGCTGCACAGTCATTAAAATTGCCTCCACTGTGGCATCCGTTTTGTGATACGACTTACCGTTTAGCCAACAAATACCTCAAAAGGAATGTCTGCACAGTCATTAAAATTACCTCCATATTTCGATATATTTGGGGGTAAAAAGTGAAAAATTTGAATATCTTTGAAATTTTCCGTCGGTTAGAGGCTAAAAGTTATAATTTTGCCAAATTTCAATTTTCTACCTCGTCTGGCAAGTTGTGCCACCATCTTGATTTGGCGGGACGGGGGATAAAAATTAGAAAATTCTTGAACATTCTTTAAGCCTACGAAACCTATAGGTTTCCGCTTTGGATAAATTATACGACTGAGTTCTTATGTTGAGCCCAAAATATGAGGCCACGCAGCGTGCCCCCTTCAGGGAATTTTGAGAATTTTCGATTTTTCTAGGGATCCTAGGGTCATCAAGTTCTCCGGTACCAAGTTTCAAATTTCTTAGATTTATGGAGGTGCCTCATTAATTCACGTCTTTTTTCATTTTTAAATATTTATATATACATCGCATCCAGACCGACTTGCTTTTATATGTAAAGAAACACCTCAAAAGAAGTTCTGCACCAGATGTATTTTGGGTGCTCCTGAAGGAAGGCCCGTGACGCTAAAGTCAAGCAGCACGGCTAAGGACATTATCAAGCCCGTAGCTTCCACCTCGTAGAACATGGCCTAAATAAACTGTTTTCCTGGCTTTGATGATGTGTGTCGGCTCACGTTCTTCTCTAGGTCTCCTTGACACTTCATTATTGGCTACAAAATCTGTCCAGGCTATTCTGAGCATTCTCTTTCGTAACGAAATTTCAAAAGCTTCTAATCTGTTCATGAAGGAAATTTTGACAGTCCAGGTCTCTACTCCATAAAGTAATGTCGACCAAAACGTAACGTCTCAAGAGCTTTTGCCTGAGTTTGAGATTTAAATTATCATCACAAAAGAATGACCTCAACTTTGGGAATGATGATCCGGAAATCTCAATGCGGCATCTGATCTCTTTTTCAGGGTCCAGATTGTCTGTTATGGTGCTCCGAAGGTATGTGAACTTACGTATTCGTTCAACGTTTTGATTATTTAATGAAATGGAGACACGTTCATGGTTGTTTCTGCTAAATACCATGAACTTGTTTTTTTTGTGGTACTGAATTGACGAATTGAAAACTAACATCCGTTAAGAGATTAACTTAATTACTCAAAGGAAACTAAGAGGGGTACTGGGTTATTATGAAGCAGATGCCAGAAAAGTGTACAGAATAAATACGAGAAATGTGGTATGGGTGAGTCCTTTATGTCCCACTAACTACTTATACGAGTGCCGGAATTGTATTCCGTAAGAGCTCTCTTACGTGCCAGTAAATTTATAGACATGAAGCTAGCATATTTGAGCAATTGTAAATACCTTCGGACGTAGCTGGATTATAAACCACGGACCTGATTTCGGAAACACGAGTGTACAAGTGTAAATAATATTTTATTAGACCGTGCAGTTGTTTGCAGTAGTGTGCCAGCCTCTTACCCAGAGGCTCAGGTTTCGATTTCCGATTGAAAAATGTCATTGTAGATTGTAGATAAAGCACTCTGCCCTGTGAGATAATTTGAAGAACTTTCTGATATCAGAAGCAGCAGATCCAGTTGCAGAAGCCACAGGAATATGGGTGAGGTGGTCACCACGCCAACCACATGACACTCCAATATCTGCAGGCCATTTGGCTGGAGAGCAGTCATTTTGGCAGACCAGTGGCCCTTATGCACCATGGCTGTCTTTTGTTCATGGTGATAGTGACAAGTACAACTAAGCAACACTCTACTTTTATCCCTCTAGTATCGTGAGTGTGAATGCCCGCAGCAACTACCAACAGACCGAGAACTCTCCTCTGTACGGTATCACTACGTCGTCTGGTGGTGGTGGTGGTGGTGGTGGTGATTATTGTTTTAAGAGGAAGTACAACTAGGCAACCATCCTCTGTATAACACTAATCAGAAGGAAATATGGAAGGGATCCGACACTTCGAAAAATCAAGATTTCGGCCAAAGGAAGACAAGGGCCACGAAGGGCGTGAAAATGAAAGACTACCTAGCCCTCGCAAACCTAATAGCGTCGGGGTCGGAAAAGAACAAGAGTTGAGCAAGGGAGGTCGGACAGGATAGATGAAAGTGAGGAGCCTGGCACAAGTAAGTGGAAGCAATGCCAGGACTCAGCTGAGGGCCCCGTGGTCGCCAACCCACGCTCCAAAGTTCAGAGCCCCTGGGGCTACGTCGTCTGGTATATTGCTGGTTGTAGAGTCTACTTGTGAACAAAAGACAACAACATAAAGGAAAAAAATAGTTAGGGATTAATGTACACTTACCAGTTCGTAAGCACTCTGTGGGTAGAACTTGCACGGCCTCAAGAAACGGATCAGCCACGGCTCATTCTCAAAAGGAACTTTCAAATCTTCGTCATCTGAAAGAAGCAAAGTCTTCATCACTCTTCAGAACATACAAAAATTCTACAAAAGAGCTATTTTTTAAATATAATTTCAAAATGAAATATCGTTTCAGTGGAAAGGCAATGACGTTCTATTTTCGGGTAAAGTTCTAAAGCATTCCAATTTACTACCACCATCATTAGTTTTACGCCTCACTAACTGTTTTTACTGTCTTTGGAGACGCTGCGATGTCAGAAGTTTGTCCCATACGAACCCATTTCCGGTGCTGGTACATCTACCTGCACGAGAATGGTGTATTTCAGCACCCACAAAAACCACCGGACTGAACTGGAACCGAACCCGTTAACTTGGGCTCAGAAGGCCAACGCTTCTACCGTCTGAGCCACTAAAGCCCGGCAATTCCAAGTTTAAAATGTACTCAACACTAAATTACGTGAAATAACAGAGACTCGTTTAATACACTTCAACTAGCATTATCGAACAGGTTAGCTCCGTGTGTTGCGGCTTCTAGCTCTGAACTCAGGAGAGAGGTAGATTCGAATCCCCCATCGGCCATCCTCGAAATGGTTTTTCGTGGTTTCCCACTTCAACTCCAAGCAAATACCGGTATGGTACCATTTTTTTAAAGGTCACGGAAGCTACGTTTTCATTCCTAGCCCGTAAAATTATACCTAGACCCACTGGTCGCCCCTATGAAGAGTACTGGGGAAAGCAGCTACAACACTGGAGAATCATGTTCTCGGATTCTTGTGGCACTAAACGCCATACGCTTTTACCATTGACTTTTATATACATATCCAGAGTGTCCCAGGAAGAATGGTCAATACTGAAATGGGTACACATTTTCCGCACATAATGTTCGCCACACACGTGTTCGTGGGACATTGAAAATGAAAATAAAAATCCACAGCCTGCTTCCAGTCATTTGACCGGGTCAGGAATGGAATGAGTGAAAACCCCAACTAGCGGCGAGGATAGGAAATGTGCCGGCTGCCGAAGCCTGTCGCACTCCTCAGACTGACAGATGAAATGAAAATTCATTGGAGAGTGCTGCTGGAATGAAAGATGACAACGAAAACGGAAATCCCGCCTCCACTTTGTTCAGTGCAAATCTCACATTGACTGACCGGGATTTGAACCACGGAACCCAACGGTGAGAGGTCGGCACGTTGCCGCCTGAGCCACGGAGGCTCGCTGTTCGTGGGACATTGATACATGCTAAAAGTCGCCATGTGCTGGTAGTAGGACTACGCTGTATCATTTCAACAGTGTGTTGCTGTTCATGCGCAGGTTGTTGAACTGCACGTTCAGAAGGAAAATGGGAACTTTGGAAGAATACCTGTTTCACGCAATATGCTGAAAACTCTGGTAAACACTCTACGATCAGGAATTCGACGTGTCGGAAAGCGCCGACGGTATTTCTCGACAGCAGCAGGAGCACTACCACTGCTGGAACCGTAAACATACACCATATCTACATATTCTTCATGAGTGTAGATGTGTGGCATTTTAGCCAGCGCGTGTACAAACACCGTTAACCGATCCTTCTCTCTGATACACTCTCAATCCCTCGCACCACTTCATTCACAACACACCATGGACAACAGCACGTTCAATCAGCTAGTTTAATGGCAGAAAGACTTCCCAACATTGAAAGCAATGAGGTAGGTTTGGCTAGAATCAAACCTCAAAGAGGCTGGATGGATAAGACACATACATGTGTGCCACAAGCCCCCCCCCCCAAAAAAAAATGTACATTAAATGTGTTCTATCTCTGAAAACATTCGGAACAGGGCATATGTCCATATGAAGTTTTTTGCTTCAAATGATCGTTCCTGTCATATCCATGAATACTGACCATTACTTCCGAGACATCCCGTATACAGGGTGTTCCCAAACACAGAAAGTTATCGGGAATGGATCGTACACCACAAAACATTAAAAAAAGTGTTATGAACATATGCCCTACGACCGATCGTTTAAGAGTTACAGACTTTCCAACTTTGTACGAGAAGTATTGGTAAAAGCCTTACTGGCACAACCCACGTCCAATAGTTGACACCACATACTTTCGGGTGAAATGAGCAGGTCTTAGAGCTTTCATCTTAACGTATTTTATGTAATGATTTTCAGTACTGAAGATATAAGTTAAAACCAAGCATATGTATAACTTACCTTTGAGAAGGTCTCGCAAGGCTTCCATTGATTCCCGGACTAAATCCGGCGTTTCTCGCAGCTCTTGGCGGGCGATATCTCTCAACTCCGAGGATGGTGGATCTGTTTCCAGGCGAATAGTTACCTGGCCGAGATCCAGTGAGGGGATCTTCTTCAGCCCAGAGAGCGTCACCGAGCCTGAAATAATAAGTTTAACTGAGTTTCAATTGTATAACAAACATTAACATCAAAGTGACAAGAGCTGGAACATGATGAGAGAGAGAGAATATTACTATCCAGCTTTACTGACATTTAGCCTACTTTTAGTCTATTAAAGGTTTAGTTCACCTGTAAGAGTTGTAATACTGTATTGGGAGAAAAAATGTTATTAAAATTATACTGTAACTGAAAAAATACTACGAAAAAATTATTCGTTCTACGGAAGGTAAACAGGTGAACGATGAGAAAAGATTTTTGCCATTCTGAGGAATTATGGGAACAGAGGTAGGCTATTACAGGATATAAGAAGCATTTGAGTCTTACTCCTAGGCTGACCTTTTCAGAGGGTCCTGAGTTCGATTCCCGGCCGGGTCGGGGATTTTAATCGTGACTGATCAATTCACCCGAGGACTGAGTATTTTTATTTTCCCCAACACATTCTTATTCTCTCCACCCCCCCCCCCTCTCTCTCTCCCTCCACTACCAACCACCCAGAAACACGCAAAAGTGAATATATTTCTCCACACAGGGTTGGCGCCAGGAAGGGCATCCGCCTGTAAAAGTCCATATACGTAACAGTTTGCATACGCGACTCTACTAAGCTGTGGAAAGAGCTTATTAATAATAATAATAATAATAATAATAATAATAATAATAATAATAATAATAATAATAATAATAATAATGTTTGTCCCAGTAATCACTTTTACAGTTTTATTCCAAGATGCTGGAATGTTGTCCTTTAGGAGCCCTTTCGCGTGTCTGTAAATGTACCGGTGCAAGGGTGGCGTATTTATTCAAATACCATCGAACTGAGCCGGGATAGAACTAGCCAAGTTAGAAGGCAACACTCTACCTTGCCCACCTTGGGAACAGAAGGACAATGACCTACAGACTATACCACTGAGATCACCCCAGTGTCAACTACATTAAAGGAGCGTTGCTGGAACCTAAGATTACATGAATTATTTGTTGCTACGTATTCTGATGAAAAATGAACAAATGTATAATTTTGTTTTTTAGGAGAATATAAGAATCTGTCTTTGAGAACGTTGTGTTGTGCAAGAAGCTTAAAACTCTGTATTGTTTATTCCATTCACTGCGAGTTTTGAGTAGATAATACTGTAACTTGAGACAGGTTTGATTACAGGAAGACGAAGACTTAAGAACCTTATGTAAGCACCCATTCTGTTTAGTTCAGGGTAATCAGGCAGCGTGTAATAGATTATATCCCAGCAAAGGAAGAACTGCTCATCAAATATACATAAGAATGTTGAAGGAAATCTGTTATTAGAACCGCAGAGTTGCTGCAAATAATGTCGCACAGTGTTCGAAGCCTTGACAGAAAATATAGATATTTGTAAACTACATTCATCGGAGTCCCATGGAACAAGCTCTTTGTGGACGATATTGTGATTGAAAAAAAAAAGCATGGAATTTCAGTTACCCTGATGTTTTTGACAAGATTAATTAAAATTGCATTTATACAAAGGTAGTAGTAAAATAAAAAAAAGCATCGAGTATAATGAAATTGAACATTAATTTTAAATCAATACAGCCTAAAGCACGACAGTATAATAATATAGTTGGGGACAAAACATGACGGCCTCAGTTCCTAGAAGCGAGCTGGAATCCAGTAGTTAATCACACCCTGCTGAGTTTTTTTTTTTTTTTTGCTATTTGTTTTACGTCCCACCGACACATATGTCTTATGGCGACCATGGGATAGGAAGAGTCTAGGAAGTGGAAGGAAGCAGCCGTGGCCTTAAGGTACAGTCCCGGCATTTTCCTGGTGTGAAAATGGGAAACCACGGAAAACCATCTTCAGGGCTGCCGACAGTGGGGCTCGAACACACTATCTCCCGATTACTGGATACTGGCTGCACTTAAACGACTTCAGCTATCGAGCTCGGTGCCCTGCTGAGTTAACGAGTTCTAAGCGATCCTTATTTGTTTTGGAGAGGCTGCCAAACCACTTTCTTCCTCACTGTCTGTAGTAATTACCCTTTCTTCGTGTAGAGTGCAGTAGCCGATTTGGCAACTCTGGCTGCAGTAGATGTAGTAAATCCTGTAAGTCGCTAATAAATACCGAGCTGCCGCTGGAAAGTAGTGGTGTGAGGCGAGGTCGTCATGATTTGTCCCCAACTATATAATTACGAGGGCATCTGCCATGTGTAGGTAACTGCGTGTTACTGTGGTGGAGGATAGTGTTTTGTGTGGTGTGTGAATTGCAGGGATGTTGGGGACAGCACAAACACCCAGCCCCCGGGCCATTGGAATTAACCAATGAAGGGTAAAATCCCCGACCCGGCCGGGAATCGAACCCGGGACCCTCTGAACCGAAGGCCAGTACGCTGACCAACGAGTCTGACAAGCACGACAGTAAAAAATGTATATTGATGCAAGACCAGAAGAATAAAAATATTATTACGAAATTATGTGTATAACATTATCTGAATATGTTTTTGTGTCTCCTGGTCTCTTCACATACAATATTAAATTGTATTTATTAAACTATCTGCATTCTTGTCAGATCCCAAATAGCTTGTGTAAAGCCTGAGCTTAACATCCAACATCATTTACAGGCAGCCCAAGGCTACACAAACACTTCGAGAAGAAGAATAAAAACCAAAGTGTTATTTTAAGAACATCGTCGGTTTCACATTTATATCGAATTTTACTATAAATTTCTTATTGTATCAAGTTTTCAAAACACATTAAAAGTGGTTTACTGGTCGTGAAATATGAACATTTATAAGTACAAGCCTTTATAATCATTTCCTGTAATATTATTGTAAAAAATCACCACCGATAATCATGAGATAAGCAGTGGGATCAATAGCAGAGTGCAGGTATCAAGAAGGTTCATTAAGAGTGGAAGATGACTGGTATGAAATAATGATGTGCCACTAGAATGCAAAGAAATCAACTACAAAAGCTACGTTGTACCAATCCTGACATAGACAGCGGAATAATAGGTGACCACCAAGGCCTAGGAAAGCAAACCTCATGCAAGTGAAATTAAGTCCCCGTGACGTATGCTGAGAAAAATTAAGAAGGAATCATGTGCGGAATGCAGATGTAAGAGAGATGATTAGAATAAACAGTCTTCGTGAAAGGATACAACGGCCAGATTTGAGGTGATCTGGGCACCTGTAGAGAATGAAGGAAAGGGAAACGGCAAGACAAGTGTTTGAAATGGAAGTAAAAAGCACAAGACCAAGGGGAGACCCATAAAAAGATGGTTGAAGCAGGGTGAAGCAGGTTAAAGCAGATCTGGGGAGAAAACAAGAGATGCAGAAGGGGTGTTTGAACGAGAGTGGTGGAAGGAGAGTCAATGATTCACAACACGACCCAAACGTAAGTGAAGAAGGGAAAGAAGCAGTCAGTTAATACGCATGTTCCAGTGTGAAAATGACTTAAGACAATTAAAGAGAACAGAGGTGAACACAGGTGAAACGAATATAGGCCTAACTTAAAAAATATTCTTCCTAATGCCATTTCTTTATTGTGAACATTGACGGTAGAGACTGTTCACCAATCACCTATCACTCTGACGAAGGAACCCCTTTAGCCATCATTCTGTGTATAGCGGGTAGTAATCAAAATACGTCATTAGTCAAATTTGTGATGTTTCACAACCATTGATGTAGGAGCAAAAATAAAGGCTTCAACACGTGGCAGGACGTGTAAGGAAGAAATTCGTGCTTAATATTAATAGAAACAACGAGCGAAGCGCGTGTGGAAGGTGAATATTGACACACAGTTTCCCATACTTCCTGGAAAACAAAAATCAGTTCAATAGCATTCCTAAGTTCCTTCGGACCACGTAAGTAGTGAAGGATCTGCAGTTCGATCGTCGGTTTCAAGGCATGAATCAAACGAGTGTTAGCCGTTCTACCGGAATGGTAACTAGAAAAATTTATATTTCCACGGTCATTTTAACATTGAAATATTCCTTTGGAGGAATATGAAAAGCTTTCTTTAGGACACCGATGTTTTAAATATATATCTGTAAATACAAAAGTTGAGACTATTGCCATAACAAAACAAGTTTTCTTTTTTTAGTTATCACGTTGGTACAGGACACTGCTTCGCAAACGTGACCGCATATCTCGTGTCTAGAGAAGCTTTTACCTGTAAATGTCATGTAATATTAACTGGGTCTGAAACAAGTTCAATTCCGTAGTATGTTGACCTTCGATTGCTTGCCAACAGAATAACAATACAAGTTATGTTATACACAATTAGTGTCATATTGTATTTACTTTGTTCTGCGCAATTTAGTATTTCTATCCATTGTTCGTTGCAAAAGTGCTCAAGAAAGGCCTGCTTTGCTAGAAGGGTGCATTTCACACTAAAAAACATCCTAAACAACGCACGTGAAATCTTAAGACAAGAGACCCACACGGCTGTTAGGAATTTTTTATTGGAGATGGTGTGGAGAGAATGCTGTGTCATGCTGGTAGGAGACTTCATTTTTAATATAAAGTGGAGATTTTAAGATATTCTCAGTTTAATGAAAGCAAGAAATAGGTCTCACCATGGGGTATAAGAGAGAGTAGCTTACAGAGTGGCTGGCCTGGGTTCGATTTCGGGTTTTGTTTCACATTTATGAATAGTTTGAGGGAGGGACAGACAGGAGGTATACTCCACCTATGGTAAGGTTGTGATGTTGAAATACCTTACCCAATAATTTGTTCGTTCAGAATACGTTATAGCCGCGATACAAAGAAATGAAATGATGATTGAAATGGATGATAAAAACCCTATATATATATATTAATTTTAAAATGACCTATCAGTGATTAAATATATACATCTTATCAATTAAATATATAGTTCAATAATTAAAAATATACAGTGATGTCCCAAACATCACAAGGTAATTGAGTAGATGAGTTAAAATCTCATTCTAGACCATACTAAGAAGTGATTTTCCAGAATTTCTTCCCCACTTCACCTCCAACCAAATATTATAGTCCTGCATAACTACGTATGAAGACCATAGATTACAATGAACTGGACTGACGCCCGGCTACATCGACATACTACTAAACATTTCTAGGGCCGGGCGAGTTGGCCGTGCGATTAGGGGGGGGGGTCGGCTGTGATCTTGCATCCGGGAGATAGTGGGTTCGAATCCCACTGTCGGCAGCCCTGAAGATGATTTTCCGTGGTTTCCCATTTTCACACCAGGCAAATGCTGGGTCTGTACCTTAATTAAGGCCACGGCCGCTTCCTTCCCCACTCCTAGGCCTTTCCTACCCCATCGTCGCCACAAGACCTATCTGTGTCGGTGCAATGTAAAGCCATAGCAAAAAAGGTTTCTAGGAAACAATATTTTATATTACAAACGAATATGAAAGATCTGGTCGAGTCTATTTATGTTTTGACCGAGAAAGTGGTCACGTAGCTAGTTTGCATTCGGGAGATAGTGGGTTCGAACCCCACTGTCTGGCAGCCCTCAATATTGTTTTCCGTGGTTTCCCATTTTTACACCAGGCAAATTCTGGAGCTGTACTTTAAGGCCACGGATGCTTCCTTCCTACTCCTAGCCATCCCATCGTCGCCACAAGACCTATCTGTTCAGTGCGACGTAAAACCATTGTAAAAGTAATAAAAAGTAAAAAAGAAAAAAACACATTTTTAAATTATTAAATTAAATGTCTAATGTATCTGGAACATACAGTACTGTATATTGTGAAAGAGATCGCCAATTTTTCTTTCTACGAGCCACACAAGTCTAACAACTGATTAATTATATTATTACGTGCGTTGGTAGCTAAATGTGTTTACTACACAGTACATCAATATTAATTCACACTCACAGCAGATGTGAAGCACATACAGCGAGACTTCATAACAATTTAGACATTTTTTCAAGAAGTAGACCGGTACGAACTTGTGCCGAGATTCAATAAGTAGAAGGGCAATGGTAGATTAACATTTTAAAAAATGCCGAAATCACATGGCACAAGGCACAAGGTGATGCATTTCAATTTGAGAATAATCACGTGGGTCGCGCATCTGTGAGCTTGAATATTCAAGTTCAGGATTAATCTTACAGATACTGATTCTAAATCACACATGCTCCTACACAGTGCTGTCACCTAGCGTTGTATTCAAGAACAAGACTTTGAGTGGATACTTAAAAGTCTACTTTGATAGGAAAGTCTATCTTTACTCTAAGTCCGTTTGATAGACTTTCTCCAAAGTCGACTTTGGCTGAAGTAGACTTTGCGAAGTCGAGATTTTATGAACAGTACTTGAGGTTGCTAGTGATAATGTCTGTAATAATAATAATAATAATAATAATAATAATAATAATAATAATAATAATAATAATAGAACACAAGAGAAGAGCGGCTTCCATCAAGCACTTTTAGTTATTTCTGATCAGGCCTAGCATATCGTAATTGTTCATGTTTTCATTTTCTCATCCATAGAAGAAAATGAACATTTTCGGCTTGTGAAAACTTGAAAAGCTGAGGTCTTTTCTTGGCACTCAGTATAGATACCCTTCTTCTAATTATTCTGCTGACGGTTGGTTGACTTCATAAGTCAGCAGAAACTAGTTGAAAATTGCCTATAACAAAACAATAAACAAGGCCTATAACGAGAACATCGCGCTTATTCATTTAACATAACCTCAATAAGCTACGTGTAAAAGCTTTACAGTAAATAATAAAATGCGAAGTCTAGGGGTCTTACTAATAAAAAGTCCTTATACCGTTGTTTAACTCTTGTTTAGTTATACAGTGAATAAACCCTGTATAAGCGTTTTACATTTTTCTTACTAATAAACGAGGTATACGCACTGTATTACTACACAGCACGTATACAGTCGTTCCAAGGAGTAGGAATCTCTTCCTGTAGTTCACTGACGTATTTCGCACGTTCACCGCCTTTATGATTGCTTCTGTTGGTTATCTACGAGCAAAACTTTCCGGAAAGTCGCACAGTAGCACGGCATATCGAAAAGGCAGTGGCAGCACTAAGTGAGACAGCTGGAAATTCGCTTATATTGATATCAACATTTCTTCAGCTTGCTTGTGTAATGATCGCCAAAAAAAGAAATGGAATGGCTTAAGAAAAGATCAATAGCTCTTAACTGGGATAGTACGGAAAACGTAAGCAATTGTAATTCAATCGGCGGGTTGAAAAGGGCACACATTCCAAAATCCTTCCTTTTCAGGAGAAAGGAAAACCTGTTTTGTAGCTAAACGAAAGGTTAGATCAAAAAAGTTTCTATTAGGCATTTATACATCACATTTCTACGTATTCAACTACAAAGTATGGAAATCACATTACGTACGGTTTTCAAGTTATACCATTTTTTATGTCAAGGAATATGTCCCTTTTTATACTCAAATTTGAGAAAGATCTAAGATCTTTGTAGAGGCAGATAATGTATAATACACTCGCAATTTAAAGTCTATTAAGCAGTAACACCTTATTACACAAACATACGCCCAACCATAATTTCTTTTATAGTTATTCATTGTCATTCCGTGAGACAGCTGGAAATTGACTTATATTGATATCAACATTTCTTCAGCTTGCTTGTGTAATGGACGCTAAAAAAGAAATGGAAAAGCTTAAGAAAATATCAAAAGCTCCTAACTGGGGTAGTTCGGAAAACGTAAGCAACTGCAATTGAATCGGCGAGTTGAAAAGGGTACACATTCCAAAATCCTTACTTTTCAGGAGAAAGGAAAACCTGTTTTGTAGCTAAACGAAAGGTTAGATCAAAAAAGTTTCTATTAGGCATTTATACATCACATTTTTACGTATTCAACTACAAAGTATGGAAATCATATTACGTACGGTTTTCAAGTTATACCATTTTTTATGTCAAGGAATATGTCCCTTTTTATACTCAACTTTGAGAAAGATCTAAGATCTTTGTAGGGGCAGATAATGTATAATAAACTCGCAATTTAAAGTCTATTAAGCAGTAACACCTTATTACACAAACATACGCCCAACCATAATTTCTTTTATAGTTACCGTATTCATTGTCATTCCGTGAGACAGCTGGAAATTGACTTATATTGATATCAACATTTCTTCAGCTTGCTTGTGTAATGGACGCTAAAAAAGAAATGGAAAAGCTTAAGAAAATATCAAAAGCTCCTAACTGGGGTAGTTCGGAAAACGTAAGCAATTGTAATTGAACCGGCGAGTTGAAAAGGGTACACATTCCAAAATCCTTACTTTTCAGGAGAAAGGAAAACCTGTTTTGTAGCTAAACGAAAGGTTAGATCAAAAAAGTTTCTATTAGGCATTTATACATCACATTTCTACGTATTCAACTACAAAGTATGGAAATCATATTACGTATGGTTTTCAAGTTATGCCACTTTTTATCTCGAGGAATATGTCCCCTTGTATACGGTAGGTACTCAATTAAGAAAGATCTTTGTAGGGGCAGATAGTGTATAATAAACTCGCAATATCAAAGGTCTATTAAGCTGTAACATATTTTTAAACAAAAATACGCCCAACCATCATTTCTTTTATAGTTATTCATTGTCATTCCGTCTCTTTAAAGTGTTTTACTTTACGAAGATGTCTAGCTTCCATAACCTCTGAATGGTGTACGGTACCGTATGTCTTCTATGTTTAAAATATCGTGAAGATCATCAACGTTATCGTCATTCTTTCAACGTGTGTTCAATGTTAAATGGATAAGTCGAATATTTTACAACGATTATATTACTGTCGACAATAAATACCACGAAAATAAACTGCTCGCTCGTTTCTTTTTTTCCGCTACACGCTGCTATACAACGCTTATACTCGGGTCCTGGACTGTATAAGCAATTCAGTGAATAACTATAACAGATGTATACACAGGAGGCTTATACACGGTTTATTAGTAACGAATTTCGCGTAAACGGTGTATAAACCTTGTATAAAAGTTATACACCGTTTATTAGTAAGACGGTAGTAATTCAATTTACCCGTGGAATAATATCTTAATGCAATTAACAGTTTTAGGCCTACTGGAGGAATAGGTAGTCGTCATCGATTTTCCGCCATTAATACACCTTCATACATAGCGAGTTCGTTTATCGAATCTCTACCTAATTTTGAATTCGTTATCCCTGTAGAACTCGATAGTGTTTTGCATGTCTCGTAAAACTCGACGAGTAGTATGTGGAGCTTGGATAATCTCCTGGACGCATTCAATATCTTCCATTATGTTTAGAATGTCCGCTATTGTATTATTCTCTACAGTCGACTTTGTGAAGTCAAAGTACGGGCCATTGGCAACCTTGAAGCAAAGTCTCGACTATGAATGGGAAAATGGTGACTTTGGTGGGTACAAAGTCGACTTTGCCTCAAAGTCTTGTTTTCTGAATTTGACCCTTAGGTCAGTAGCGTATACCGAGGGCTACCAAGGCTATCAGTGAAGCCCAAACCTCAATTGATAATGTCAGAAGTCTAAAGCACATTATAATGTAAGCATCTGAAATATTGTTCCATTCACAAAACTTGAAATCAGTGATAAAAAAACTTCGCACATATTTCTGAGAGAAAAGCATCCGAGACCGATATTGCAGCCCAGACTCTTGTCCCTCTCCCCTCAACTCTGCACACGCGGCTTGCTGCTGTATATCGGTTAGGAGCGGGGACTGGCGGAGGATAGGTGTGCTAGGCTTCGGTCCGTCAAATCGCCCCTGCTGTCAGTCATGCGTTACTCATCGTATATACTTCCTTACCTCATACTTCAGACTTAATGACATAGATAAGAGAGTGCGGGTATTTCACTCCCGTTTACTTCTACATCCTTGTAGGGAGAGAATGCAGGGCTGCTGTTATAGGAGTAATAGTTTTATTTCTATTGGTAGATCTGCTAAAATGAAATGCCATCTTTCAGGTTTAACGTTTTCTTTTGTTGGATGGAATCGAACCCGTGATTATGGGTCGGACACCACCACTGATATCCCGAGGAAGCTAATTAACCAGTGAACGATGGGTACGACCGCTGTAAAATTCAATAATAATAATAATAAGGCATGGCATCTGTATAGGCTTGGTGTTGACCTAATGAGGATAAAATGAATGGCGAATACGTCATAAACACCCAGTCCCCAAGCCACGGGAATTAACAGTATGAGGGAGTTGATTCTGAAAACTGAACCGGAGCCATCGGACCGAAGGCAAACGTTGTATCCATTTAGCAACAAAGCCGGACATTCATTTGCTAAACCTTAGGCTACCATCTCCACTGATCAGGGGTTGAGCAATGGCAGTAGCAGAGGCCAGGGCAGTAGCTTGTGAAGCAGCTTAACAGCCTTGAGAACACAGCAGGCTTCTCCGTCGGCTACCGGCTGCAGCTCAAAACGCTTAAGGTTTGTTCACTAAACCAACCATCGAAAAGAGGTAACCTATGTCCAGTCTTAATCCCAGCATACGCCACTGCCTTAGGTATGGATATTCCTGGGAATAAGACCGGTCGGCTATGAAAAATTTGGCCGAGAACTACCGTCGCATTATGTTCGAAATTAAATAGTCTAAACCAGTTTATGCAGGACTGTTAATCTCCATGTGGGCAATTTTGTTTAACCTGTCCAATCTCTAGTTAGTTCTAAATACACATTAGCACAGAAATCAGACGGACACATTACTAAACGGGATGTTTTGAACTTAACCAAGTTTTTATGTAGGCGTTGTGAGTGACAAACACGTAGTGGAGTAAATGAAGACTGCCATGCCGAAACGCTGTAAGTACCAAAAGGGCGTAAAACACGTATGCTTATGGTAGTGGATTGTAAGTGCCTCGCTTTACAACATGCAAAAACCTGATGTAGACTGCGCTTCCCCAAGTGAGCGAAAAGAGAAGCTCTGTAGTGGCGTAGGCCCCAGCGTTGTATGCATCATGCTACGATATTGTAACCTCTATGATTTTTTGCCATTGCGTTGTTCTCGCTCCGCGTTTTGGATAGTATAGTTAAGTATTTTATCTGTCTGTAGTGCTGAAAACAGTTTACTATTAATTCTGGATAATGATACGCGTAATTGTGAGAAACTTAACTGGTTACGAAAAGGAATAACTTACGTATTAGATAACCTTAATGAAGGACAGTCCGAAGTCGCGCAAGGAATGTCGCCCTAATACATGGAAGGTTTTCGTCGATGCCAAGGATGGGAAAAGGGTAGGATTAGGAAGATAGCAGCCATGGCCTTAATTAAGGTTCAGTCCCAACATTTGCCTGGTGCAAAAATGAGAAGCCACAGACAACCATATTTAGGGCTGCCGGCGGTGGGATTCGAATATATCATCTCCCGAATACAAGCTCGCAAGTATGCGACTCTAACCGCACAGCCAACTCGCTTGATCGTTTGTAAGTTTTTATCATAGGCACTAGTTTGACAAACAAAAATAATTATGACTAAGTAATATCTTTCGTTTAAATTGTACCTGAAGTTGCGGCAGAAATCAGTGTGATTTGTTGATATCTGCATCCCTGTTGATGAAAAAATATATGCTGTTAGTCTATTTCTTACTCCTGTTTCTGCATACCGGATCTGAGATGAAGCGAGATAAATTTATATGGCGTGCTTTTACGACCGGATGACCTTTCTGACGCCAACCTCACTTGAGGGACTAATATAGATGAAATGAATGGTGGTGAATTAAATTGGATAAGGAGATTGAGGCCTATGAATAGGTAATGTCCCAGCATTTTTCTGAAAGTAAAAATTGAAAACCATCCAAAACCATCTTCAGGACAGTCAACGGTGGGGTTCGAACCCACTCTTCTCCCGAATGGCCACTCTGTTCGGTTGATGAATATATATACTTTATATTACACATGTATTTTGTCCTAGTTTATGATGAATCAATCAATCAATCAATCAAGTGGCGGCGATTAGAGGGGGTCAAGGGAGAGCAGTCGTCCTCCGACTATGGAGAAAAAATATTTTTAAATTATATTTTAGTCATCTAAACTACGAATTAAAAAAACACTGTATGTAAATCCTTAAACCCTGTTGTCTATTACATAATTCTTTCTTTAATTTCTTTAAATATTAAAGAAAATCTAGCGGAAATACGCACAAAATGTCATTCGATGTTACTAACCAATTTTTCAGCGCTACAGCAGGTAGTGGAGACTCTCACAGTAGCATATACTCGTAGAAGCGCGATTAGTATCTGATGGCACAAAGCCTTAGTAGCGCACATGTGTCATTGTTCCTTTGGCGAAAGATTTATTGTATAGTATTGAATCAAAATCACACAAAATTTATTATTACCGCAGTCAAGGTGGTAAACTGTCAACCTTTACCTTTCTGTCGAAATTCGCTCAAAAGAGCAATCAAAAATTTAAAATTTGTAGCTATTTTCTTTCAATTTTGTTGTCTACTCCGCACTGTATTACACAGATTCCTGGTACTTTCTGTTGTATATACATTATTTTAACCTCGCACTTCTAATTCCCAATCGCCCCTACTCAATCAATCAATCAATCAATCAATCAATCAATCAATCAATCAATCAATCAATCAATCAATCAATCAGCGAAGTTTGGTAGTCTGTGAATAATTAGTTTCTTATATGTGAACCTACACAAAGTGATGTAAAACATGCATATTCCACGTCCAAGTACTCTCAATGACAAAAGATCAGCATCGACATCATTCTCTCGCCTTCTCTTTTACTGACGTGGGCTTCCTGGTCTTATGACATGTTACAAGCGTTATCTCCCAGTACCTGAGGAAAAAACGTGAGAAGTGAATCAATTGGTGCGATGTGTCAATGTATTACTTCGAAGATCGTTCTTTACGCATGCTGCTATTGGGAAATACTGTGCGTAGAATACAAATAAGAGTAGCGGAATGCAAGGCCCATCTACGGAATATCTAATGCAGTTGACAGCACATCTCAGGCATACTGAAGCTTATTACTTTTCCACCCAAGGAAGACAGCACAACAAGGGAACAGCGAATCATAATCATACTTTGATATAAGCAGTACACACTGTAGAACAACTATCTCTTATGTAGTGGTACATAAGAAATTCAACATTTGGAGTGAGGGAAGGGGAGAGAGAATATCAGATAAACGGTAATAATGAAAGGTGAAAATTTAGATATAAATTTGAGAAAATTGAACTGAACTGCTTTGTATATAAAAGGTGAGTCTCTCCTCAATGGTAAAAATTAAGACGATGAATCGGGAGATGATAAGGATTAACAAGACCAAGACGTATAGTCTTAATACACTATACTATTTTATTACAACTGTATGCTGCTTAGATAGAAATTAAGCATCTACTGGCACTAGAATAACCGTCAATGCATAGCAACACTCAAAACATATTCAGTGTATACGTAAGTGTGAATAGTGGTTGTATACAGGACCTTTGCGCACTGCAATATAAGGGCAGATTGTTGATTAGTGCGCCTTGTGTACCAGCAACAATGTCAGCAGTTGCTCGAAGTGATATCCGCCTGCACGCACGAAAACTTGTTAGAGGCAACGTAACTCGATACGCGTCCTCCTCCAGCTTGGATAAAATGTAATTAAAAATAATAATAGTGGATTAGACAATAATTCTTGACTTACTATCCTCCTTATCATCGCTCCCGTCACCTCATTGAGTTTTGGCATAGAGGAGACACTTCTCCACCCTGTGTATTGAACGGATGAATGGAGGTAAGATGCCTAATCAAACTATGAAATTACAAATGAATTGAAAGAAACTAAGGATGGATTCTGATTACAGTAGAACAGTACGAAGCAAAGGTCCTAGACTGGAACGTGGCAGTATATGAGAAGTGGTGAAAAAGAATACAGTAAAATGAAGAGAAATATTATCTCGATTGCATCTAGATACGAGACAAAACGGCGATGGAATGAAGCAATGTTATTTATATCGACCTATTCACCTTCATAGCGTAAGGGTTAACGCTATTAGCCGTCATCCTCAGAGGTCCAGGTTCTATTCCAGCTACTGAAGTAATTTAGGAATGGCAGGAGGGCTGATATGTGGTTAAAACGATACATGCAGCTCACCTCCATTGGGGATGTGCCCGAAAAGACCTACTCTAACTAGCAAGGATGAGAGTTTACTTCACCTACAAAGCTTTAGAGGAGAATTTTTTTACTTACTTTAGTATATATACTTCAATTTCCGTCGTGCGAAATGTTGCTCCTAATATTTGTTGCAGTCGTGGCAAATACAAGTTTCAAAATTCGTGAAAAAAACTGATCAACTGACGGAGCAATTTAAATTATAAATGTAATGCACAATATTACTTTCCAGTCATACAACAGCTGAGTTCAGAGATTGAAACTGTAATTTGACTTCATGGTGACGCGGTTCCCTAAACCCTGGCGCTTCTCTTGCATTGCGACATCCTTTGAGAATTACTGTAAAAAGATATTGGATCACGCAGCTATCAGCTTGCATTAGGGAGATAGTGTGTTCGAACCCCACTGTCGGCAGCCCTGCAGATAGTTTTCCGTGGTTTCCCATTTTCACACCAGGCAAGTGCTGGGGATGTACCTTAATTAAGACCACGTTCGCTTCCTTCCCAGTCCTAACCATTTCCTATCCAACGTCGCCATAAAACCTATCTGTGTGTGCGACGTAAAGCAAATTGTACTAATAAATAAATAAATAAATAAATAAATAAATAAATCTACAGCTGAAAACGTAATCACGACGGAAGGCAACACCAAAGTGTAGATAAGAGAATTATCGCTGAAGAAGGTAATTTAGGAGGTGAATTCCTGTAGCACTCTTGTCATCAAATGGCTGGCTGACGTATAATCTCGTCTGTCACGCTTCAAGGTTCCGTATCCGAAGATTCTCTTATTAACAACTAATTTTAAATCTTCAAGATGCAGAACATTGGCATATCAATAACATTCGTTCAGAGCACAGAAATAGCCTACGGCTGTGAAGAGCTCATCAATTTACCATTTCGAGGCCAGTGATGCAACAAGGCATCGTGGCTTTTCTTCATTACATTGAAAATATCGAAGGCAATCATCGCAGAAATTGACCGTGATATTAGAAGATGATTAGTCTCTCTTTCAACTGACCCTGTGTGAACACTGACTGCTAAATTAAACGAGCACGTCTTTCATCATAATACCTTATCGACTAATTTCGAGGGAAAAATCATGGAAGGTGGAAGTCCGAGGATCAAGTACCTACAAGATATGATACAAAATGTTCAGTTTGTTACCTATGAAGAAATAAAATTTGAAGGACTCGTGGCAGTGGCTGCATAGATAAGGTATTGCATTTAGGATATAAAGCAGCAATGAAGCTTTTAGTTCTACGCGACTACTGATAGTGTTTTATGGGTTTACGAAGCACAAGAACGTGACTTCCCATTTTAAAACTTCAACGTGCCGGGATTAGAACCTTGGTGACCATGCCATTCTGCTATCACGCCCCTTAATCTTTCGAGGAACTGACCGACTTAGTAGATTAACAGTGCCAAATATGTATACCCATTCGAAAACCTATACTTCAATATCAGTTGAAATGGGGAGAAAGGTGTACTACCATACGTATACACACTTTTCGCCTCCTAATTACAGAGAAGAATGGTTATATACCACTTGGAGTAGAATGAGGCAAGGCACTGTTTTTGCTTTTGGTCGTTTCAAATATCTATCTCCTCAGTTCTTATATTTGTCTTTGTCCCACTTCATGCACCACTGACCACTTGCAGGTGTACTCTAATGTAAGGATTATTATACTACATGCATGTTGTTAGCAGTCGAACAGAGCGCCACTGCATTGGCGCGGAACCATTTCCTTGGACAGCTAGGCAAGGGGATGGTCGCGCTGTCTCGGGGGTGGTCGAATTCCTTCGTGTCATCTTGTGACAGAGACAGGTGGTGAACAAGCAGCATGGCTGCCTGGAAAGAGGTATCGAATATGTTGTGAGGAAACGTTCAGGAAATATCTAAACAATCCTGCTAGCATTTGTTATGCGGATGTACCAGTATGTATATGTGTGTGTGTAAATAAACCAATATATGTACAGTCAAATACTTTTCATTCTTCTATGTTTATGAACCGGTGTGTGGTTTGGAGTCAGAATTTCAGGGCTCTGAAGTACTCAGCCCGGCAGCTAAGAACGTAAGCATTTATGAAAGTTCTCATCTAGTAGTTACTAACAAAAAGCAGAAGTTCGGCTTCGTCACATTTCCTGGCACCAAACTTATGTATAGGGAAGTATACCCTGCAGCGTGTTCCTGCGGTGATCGTATTCCGCGAATAGCTGCCAATAATATTTGAAAATACCAAAAATCATGCCTCGTAGGAGTAAATCTATAAAGAATCCACAAGAAAGTACTTGAAAAAACAACCACTATACCGAGATTCAATACCGCATCCTTCTGAAAAAAGACTTTAAAGCCGATTCAACAGCGCTACTCATCAGGTCTGAAACAAGTATTCGATTTATTTTCTGGAGAAAGTCTTTCTACATTAATAATTCGGTTTAATACAAGTTGAACGTCACCTCTTTCTTCGTCACATGCCCTCTCCTTGGTTCCCATATTATAATTCCTTTCATTTTACTACTCCTCACACCGGGCGAGTTGGCCGTGCGCGTAGAGGCGCGCGGCTGTGAGCTTGCATCCGGGAGATAGTAGGTTCGAATCCCACTATCGGCAGCCCTGAAAATGGTTTTCACACCAGGCAAATGCCGGGCTGTACCTTAATTAAGGCCACGGCCGCTTCCTTCCAATTCCTAGGCCTTTTCTATCCCATCGTCGCCATAAGACATATCTATGTTGGTGCGACATAAAGCAAATATAGCATAGTAATGTCTAACCATTTAAACAATGTGGCATTAGTAGAAGTTAGTACCAGTTGTGTTTCGAATAGCCAAGTGGAGGTGCTAATTAAACACACAGAACACGCAGTTTAAGAAAGAACTGGGCCTTGGCAGCGATCAGCCGTACAAAATTTGGAGAGTACTGAATTGCATGTAAGGAGTGCCGAAATGGAAAACAAAGTTGCAGACATGGGGCTTGTGGCCAGCTGAACTAGACGCCCTATGTGAAAGTGACATTACCCAGGATGTGGAGTAGCTGATGTAACCTCTAGCTGAACCTCCTTATCAACCGGATATTGTAACTAAAGTGTAAGTGTTCATTTAATCAAGATGTGCGCGTTTCCTTTTGATGTGCAAGCTTTTGTTTTGGACTTCGATTTTATATTTCACGTTTTCTTTTATTAAACATCTTCTTCTTAGTCTGTTTGCCCTCCAGGGTAGGTTTTTCCCTCGGACTCAGCGAGGGATCCCACCTCTACCGGCTCAAGGGCAGTGTTCTGGAGCTTCAGACTCTGGGTCGGGAGATACAACTGGGGAGGATGACCAGTACCTCGCCCAGGCTGCCTCACCTGCTATGCTGAATAGGGGCGTTGCAGGGGAATGGGAAGATTGGAAGCGATAGACAAGGAAGAGGGAAGGAAGCGGCCGTGGCCTTAAGTCAGGTACCATCCCGGCATTTGCCTGGAGGAGAAGTGGGAAACCACGGAAAACCACTTCCAGGATGGCTGGGGTGAGAATCGAACCCACCGCTACTCAGTTGACCTCCCGAGGCTGAGTGGACCCCGTTCCAGCCCTCATACCACTTTTCAAATTTCGTGGCAGAGCCGGGAATCGAATCCAGGCCTCCGGAGGTGGCAGCTAATCACACTAACCACTACACCACGGAGGCGGGTCTTTATTAAACATGAAAATTAAAAATTTAAATTCGCCGTTTGGTTAGGATCGCTTAGCTGTGAGCTTGCATTCTGGAGATGGTGGGTTCGAATCCCACCGTCGGCAGCCCTGAAGATGGTATTTCGCTGTTGCAGGAATGTTGGGGACTGCACAAGCACAGAGTCTCCCAGCTTCGGGAATCTGCGGCCCGATCGAGAATCGAGCCCCGGGCCATTTGAACCGACGCCTACTACGCTGACCATTCAGCCAAAGAGAAGGACTACTGGGTAATACAGTATGTACAGACCAACAACGGTCTTGATTAATATTGCAACAAGGTGCTGAAAAGTTTTGGCACCACTTGTATCTTTCCAAATTGCACTCTTGCAGAAAGTTGTTAGCTTCCTAACAAAGTACAGAGACAATAGTTGTCAGGTATCATTTTATTATGATTGTCCTGTTCTAAAATTTCCTATCACAGAAATCGTAGTCTAAAACTTTTAGGCTTGTCTATCTCGTAAACTTTCAGACTTCGTACTAAGGGGATCTTTTGTTCTTAGTATTTGTCCCAAGCAGTGCGGTCTGATGTTCTGCACAGGCACGATCTACCATATCACTGGAGGACACTCCAACTTAAGCTGCGTCAGTGGATCAGTGGTAGAGTATCCGACTCATCATCTCAAAGTTCCAGAATTCGATCCCGGCTACGGTAGTATTTTTTTTTTTTTTGCTAGTTGCTTTACGTCGCACCGACTCAGATAGGTCTTATGGCGACGATGGGACAGGAAATGGCTAGGAGTGGGAAGGAATCGGCCGTGGCCTTAATTAAGGTACAGCCCCAGCATTTGCCTGGTGTGAAAATGGGAAACCACGGAAAACCATTTTCAGGGCTGCCGATAGTGGGGTTCGAACCTACTATCTCCCGAATACTGGACACTGGCCGCAATTAAGCGACTGCAGCTATCGAGCTCGGTTGGGTAGTATTTTTAAAGGACGATCAAACGTCTTGCCTCTCTGTCATTGTTGTTGGCACATTCAAAATAACCCAACAACATTAAAGTACCACAGCCACGGTATCTATTGTAGTAGAATTCCGCTTTTTGTTGCTAGGTAGCAGCATGGTCGGAATGTCAAAACTGGGTGGCAGGCTGCCTAGATGGCACCATTTAAGAAGGTATACACATCACGGTGTAAGTAGCTCCCGGTGTGTATCAGTGGCAGGGTGTCTGCCTACTGATCCCAAGATAGCGGGTTCAAATTTGGCAGAGGTAGGATTTTTGAAGTGTGGAAACGAGTCTATGTGACAGTCCATGTCGTTCGAAGTTGGCATGTAAAAGATTTCTGGTGACATTTCGTGTTCACCTAACAAAATCAATACAATTCAGCCACAGACACCCAAGAGACATTTAGTTTAATCTGCTATCTTGTAGACCTAGAGCAGGCACGATGCACGGTGCAAAAGAAGACTTCGCTTGGTTGACCAGAGTGCAGACCCCCACTCCTCGATTTGGAGCAATAGCGCTGTCTCTCTCTTTCCCCACGCCTGTCTCGCTCACTTCCGTTGTCTCCCTCTTCCTCACTTGCTCCGTAGTGCTCCAAATCCGTGCCGAGTTGAGCCGAGCTTAGTCGAGTAGCCCAGAGACGAAGCGTTGGTCCGAGCCGAGCCGAGCCGAGCGGGACCAATGCACTGTGCACAGGAAATCTGCGCACCAGTTTGCACGCGTGAGATTTTGGGCGTTTGAGAGGCCCTGACTTAGAGTAAAGCTTAACGTCGAAACTGACGAACAAGCAGCCACATGGCGTCAATTTAATTTACTTGCACACGGTACCTAAGGTCATACTATTATTATTTTCTCAGACTTTCTTCATTTTTTCTCTCATGTCTATCCACCACTTCTTCGGCCACCCGCTCGGTCTCGGTCCTCGAGGGCCAGTGTTGAGCGCAGTTCTTGCTGTGAAATTAATCGCATTGCGAAGAACATGGTCATATCATCGTAGACGGGTTTAGCGCCTTTTATGTGGGGTGGAAATCACAGCAGATCTCGTTCATTTCTTACGTGGTCAAATCTTATACATCCACTGACCAGTGTAAGATTTCTTCCATATGAACCTTCTCTTCTTGTCTTTCATGTAGTATGAGTCGCTAGTTTCGAAACCGTACTTGGGCCGGTGAGCGGAACAAAAACTTGAAAGTTTTAAAAGTAAAATGACATCTATAACAACACGTGCGGCGACTGCGTTCAATATTACATCTTGAGTCTGACCTCAGTACGAAGTCATCGGGTGATGCAACAGTGCTGCCATCTCAAGGTACTAAAACGCAGTACCGTGCGGCTAACAAAATGACCAGAGAGAGAGAGCGTTACGCATCAGGGGAATGAAAACATTGATAGATAGGCTAACAATTAGTGTAGCTCTGGACTCCGGCGTGGTAGCACGTCGTGTGAGGAGTCATTTGATTCGTCTCTGTATATTTTGTTATGTTCACCGCAACAATCAAATCAAATAATGACCATTTGACGAAATTGTGATACGAAAAATTGTGAAAAATTTGCTTTCGTAGAATGTCGCAACATGGGGCCAATAAATAGCTTTAAAATGATAGAGAACGTATTTGAGAAAATACAGCGGCTTGTTAGAATTATAAAATAAGTCCAAAATCACCAATATCGGGTTACAAAATGTTGGCGAGTTCCGCACTGCTGTTGCCCCAGCCAAACACATCTACTGCTCCAGTGGTGGAAATATAGTTTTGAAGAAATGTAAATTTGTTTAGCATTAAGAAACAAAATGACAACAGTCAAATCTATACTGTCCAGGTAGTTTTTTTCGACAATACCTATCACGCAGAACGTATTCTACATCAAAACTTGCGGCCATGACCCCGACACAGCTTCGTTCGAATATTGTTGCAATGGGTCAAGCACTCTGTCCTATAAAATGGCAGGTCTCATTACCGTTTTGTTGATCTGCGAGTTTCGATAAAACTTAGGGATAATTTACTATCACAAAAAATGTCTAGTCTGCCTCTGTGGTGTAGTTAATGTGATTAGCTGCCACCCCCGGAAGGCAGGTTCGATTCCCGCCTCTGCCACGAAATTTGAACAGGTGGTCAACTGATTACAGTGGGTTCGATTCCCACCTTAGCCTCCTTCGGAAGTCGTTATCAACAGTTTTCCACTTCTCCAGGCAAATACTGGGATGGTACCTAACTCAAGACCACGGCCGCTTCCTTTCCTCTTCCTTGCATCTTTTCGTCCCCCACAAGGCTCCTGTTCAGCATGGCAGTTGAGGCCACCTGGGAGATGTTCTGGTCCTCCTCCCCAGTTTCACCCCAAACTAAATGTCTCAGGCTCCAAGACACTGCCCTTGAGACAGTTCGGGAGCGAAATGTGCCCTGGACGGTAAAGTGATTAAACGTTGTTTTTTTTTTTTGTTTTTTTTTTTTAAAGAAAAGGACATTTCTACCGAGGTATGTTTCTTCTTTTCCTTCTACTGCTTTCCCACACTTGTGGGGTCACGGATGCGACTGTGTCATGCAGCTCTGGCCATGTTTTACGGCCAGATATCCTTCCTGACGCCAACCCTATTGGAGGGATGTAATCACCAAATGCGTGTTTCTGTGATGGTTGGTAATGTAGTATGTTGTCTGAATGTGAAGAGGAAAGTGTTGGGTTAAACACAAACACCCAGTCATCGAGCCAGAAGAATTAATCAGACGCGTTTAAAATCCCGACCCGGCCGGGAATCGAACCTGGGAGCCTCTGAACCGAAGGCCTCAACACTGACCATTCAATCAAGGAGTATGTTTGGTGATAGCAAGCATATTTGACAAAATCACTGCATGACATATCGAAATTAATGACTGACAAAAATCCAGCTCCGACTACTTAAAGCCCTCTTCTGTTAGTACTATGTCCTTAAAATGAAGCACGTTAATTTACGACCATTCATTAAAGTGGCAAACAAATTCCCACTGGGAGTGAAATTACCATTGACCTACAGTACTGACATTACTCCAGAGAGACTGGGTCAAGGTGCAGCAAGACCAGTTGCTCCGGTACCGGCCACTGGGTCATCACACTTGTCCACCTCGGAGCTTGAAACAGCATGAGCGGATTTCTTTTGCAGGTAGGCAAAGAGTACGAGGTCACGTGATTACCATGACTCATTATTTGGGTCATGAAGACCTGTCCACCCTTCTCAGTAAAACTTTCACGAAAATATCCTTTCTTTTAGGGGGACTGTGACAGAACACAATCTGTATAAATACAATTATAATCTTGTCGGAATGCTCAATTCTTTATATTCTCTTACTTTTTAACACTGGGTAGTTATAAAAAAGTTGAAAGCAGGTTCAGCTCACTTTTTGTCCCTCTGGTTTTTATGATGATGATGATGATGATGCTTGTTGTTTTAAGGGGTCTTACATCGAAGGTCATCAGCCCCCTCCAGGTTTTATATCACGGGAAAATAGCTTAACATAATTTAAGGAAAAATACAAATAGACTGGCTGAATGGTAACAAAAACTGAAAGCCAAAATAAAAGCAATAATGTGTTTGAAATACGTTCGTGGAACAGAAGACTTAATGTGTTAATAATTTAACCGTTGTTATTCAATTCTCTGGCAAGTAAAATTTAACAAAGCTGAAGAAACCGGGGCTTTGCGCTGAGGTTACAGGTAGAGGAAGCCGTCACCTTCCACGCCTTCATGACTTGTTCGTAGAAGATTTCTCAACAAAAAAGCATATTTTATATGGTTACAAACTCCAAAATTTAAACAATTATTAATATTGGTGAGCCTCCGTGGCTCAGACGGCAGCGCGTCGGCCTCTCACCGCTGGATACCGTGGTTCAAATCCCGGTCACTCCATCTGAGATTTGTGCTGGACAAAGCGGAGGCAGGACAGGTTTTTCTCCGGGTACTCCGGTTTTCCCTATCATCTTTCATTCCAGCAACACTCTCCATTCTCATTTCATATCACCTGTCAGTCATTAATAAATCACTTTTGGAGTGGCGACCCCATCGTACTAATAGCCTATATATGATTCATTCATTACATCCCTGACCCGGTCAATGACTGGAAAACAAATTGTAGGTTTTCATTTTCATTAATATTGGTATTGCATCCCACTAACAACTTTTATGGTTTTCGGAGACGCCGAGGTGCCGGAATGTTGTCCCGCAGGAGTTCAGTTACGTGCCGGTAAATACCTACAGGAGATAGGCGTATTTGTGCACCTTCAAATACCACCAGACTGAGCCAGGATCGAACCTGTCAAGTTGGGGTCAGAAGGCCAGAGCTCTACCGTCTACCGAGGGCGGGAGGAATCTGTCGTGTATAGAAAACTGCGTGTTATTGTAGTGGAGAATAGCGTTTTGTCTCGTGTGTGAGTTGCAGGGATATTGAGAATAGCACAAACATCGAGTCCCTGAGCCAGGGGAATGAACCATTTAAGGTTAAAATCTCCGGCCCGGTCTGGAATCGAACTCGGGGCCCTCTAAACCTAAGATCACTACACTGACCATTCAGTCAAGGAACCGGAAATGATATGAAGATACAAAGTAATACAGTGTATTCCTGAACATTTCTCTCTGATATTATTTTAACAAATTCAAATAAATATTAATAGATAATATTGAAAGAATGATACCTGCAGTGTTGCAGAATTTTACGACGCCTTCACTTTGAGGAAATATGAACTTCCCTCAGAATTATGGGGCGGTTTATTTGAAAAAAAAATCACTGCATATGTCGAAATTAATGACTGTCCAAAGTTCATTTCTGACTAATTCAGAGTGGTAGAGCCCTTGATTTGTGATTTCTAAGAGAATCACTGCAGAGTTGTACATCATATTTATCGGAAATAATTCGCATAAATTAAGGGGTCTACCACCAATGTACGGTGTACCTATTGTTTTTTGAACTGTCCTGGAGTTGTTCTGTTTAGGAATTAGCTGGGCTGAGTAGCTCAGACGGTAGAGCGCTGGCCATTTGTATCTAAGTTGGCAGGTTCGATCCTGGCCCAGTCCAGTGGTATTTGAAGGTGCTCAAATACGTCAGATACGTGTGGGTAGATTTAACGGCACGTAAAAGAACTCCTGTGGGACAAAACTCTGGCACCTCTGTGTCTCCGAAAACGGACGTAGTTAGCGGGACGTAAAAGCAATAAAATTATTATTCGTTTAGGACAGGGCCTCTCAGGGTGCATGCGCGTGGTGCATGCACTGTGCACGGTGCAAAAGACAACTTGGCTTGGTTGACCAGAGCGCAGACCCCCCACTCCTCGATTTGGAGCAATAGCGCTTACTCTCTTTTTCCTCACGCCTCTCTCGCTCGCTCCGCCTGTCTCCCTCTGCCCCACTTGCGCCGTAGCGCTCCAAATCCGGGCTGAGTTGAGCCGAGTATAGCCGAGTAGTCCAGAGACGAAGCGTTGATCCGAGCCATACCGAGCGGCACCGATGCACAGTGCACGGAGCTCTTGCGCCTCGCTCTCCACGCGTGAGATTTTGGGCGTTTGAGAGGCCCTGATTTAGGAGTTAGCCGAAGAGCCCGAGCACGAGAGCACTTGTATTTGACATCACTGAGCATTTGGGTGATAAAACCTGCCGTAACATCCTGTACACAAATTTCATCTCATATTAGAAAAAAAATCTCGCCATACTCTGAGATTTGGTATCAGATTTAAAGCTGTAATCTGGGACTGGACAACTGTCCAAAACACAGGAATTTTCGTTTCAAACCGGGAAAGTTGGCAATCCTAATATTTTACCACTTTAGTTGCGATATAATGAGCACCTACTCGAGTTTAAATGCAATGAGATAGTTTTCCTCTAATTTGGAAACTTAACTAAATACGTCACATCCGAGTTTCCTTCGGAGAAACTGTGTGTTAAACTGGCCGACAAGTAATGAATGTCTACTAAAATTTGTTCTTACGCTACAGGCGAAGGCTAATGACCTTGATGCATATGATTGATTACAAATGGTAATGTTATGAAGACCATTGGATGTAAGAAAGAGATCATGCTTTGGATAACAAAAAGAAGAAATGCACTTGTTAGACACCTACTAAGACGAGATAGCCTCATTGCTAATTGTATTGGAAGGACAGACGGAAGGGAAAAGAGGAAACACAAAACATTTTGACAGAATTAGGAAGGAGACCAAATGCAACTCTTAAGGAGACTAGCTTAGGAAACAGAAATGGAAAGTTGCTACCAACCAATCGAAAGACTGGGAACTTGGGAGAGACTGAAGTTTGTATCGGATTAATTGGCACTGAATTGAGACCGATATATCGGAATTCGAACCAAGCTATTCCATCATTTGATTGGAGCGAAGTCCGACTCGTTGGCTGAACGGTCAGCGTACTGGCCTTCGGTTCAGAGGGTCCCGGGTTCGATTCCCGGCCGGGTCGGGGATTTTAACCTTAATTGGTTAATTCCAATGGCACGGGGGCTGGGTGTATGTGTTGTCTTCATCATCATTTCATCCTCATCATGACGCGCAGGTCGCCTACGGGTGTCAAATAGAAAGACCTGCACCTGGCGAGCCGAACCCGTTCTGGGATATCCCGGCACTAAAAGCCATACGACATTTCATTTCATTGGAGCGAATATGCGAAATACATTTTCAAAATATCACACAGTTCTGTCGTCCATGGCCGACTCGTCAACTTCGGAAGCTGTTGTATTCAGCTACATAATCAAAATGTTGAGAAAGACTAGTGTTGTATTGCTGACTGCAAATGAGCTGGCAGTTTTTATCAGGCAAGCAGACCACCGTACGCATGGGAACGTGTTATGACGCACACAATATTGCCAACCATGATTCTTAGTAAACGAATGGCTTTGCAGTAAGGTAATAATTACCATATAATAATTGTCTTTAAGCCAAGCCTAGGGATTTCCATCGCCTGTACGAAGAAAGGACAGAAAAACTTTGCGCTTTAACGTGTGTTGGAGGCAGCTTAAGGGAAAAACACAGCATGTTTAAAATTATGTGCTATTACGAAACTATCCTTCCTATTCAAGGTAATGTAACAGGTTTATAATGGGACCGTGATTACAGTTATTAAACACGAACCGTGTGTGCGAAATAATGTACAGGAACGTCTACGACATTGAGGTTTCGAAGTATGTGAATACCAGGATCAGCGTTAAGTGTTAACAGTTCATCTAATTTTACTTGATAAAGCTGGGGCGTCTTAAATGTTAGATATTCCGAGGCGCTGGTTGAATGACAATACCGTAGCCATTGCCCGTCATTATGTAAAGTTAATGAGTGGTGAATAACCAAACCCCATGACGCAACAGCCCCGAAGGACCATTGGCTACCAAGCGACCGCTGCTCAGCCCGAAGGCCTGCAGGTTACTAGGTGTCGTGTGATCGGCACGCCCTCGGTCGTTATTCTTCGCTTTCTAGACCGGAGTCGCTATCTCACCGTCAGACAGCTCCTTAATTGTAGACTGAGTGGACCTTGAACCAGACCTCGGATCCAGATAAAAATCCCTGACCTGGTCGGGAATCGAACCCCGGTGAGACTCAGGCACGCTACCCCTACATCGCGGGACCGGTGAGTGGTGAACAAATACAAATTTCGGATAGACTTATTCTGTACTTCAGAGTTTTATTTTATTGTTGTTCCGGTTTCATTGCAACGTTATGGGACATCGAGATCAATATCCCTATATACTTAGTGGTAGCAAATTACATGCAACAACTTCAAGGACCCGCTCTTGTGATCTAAGATCTATAGCAATTGAGAGGACGCTAAACTGTTTACTTATTGTCATTTTAAATAGAAGTTGTGCTGTCGAAGTTCATTCCCACAAGACTTCCTTAAATTTTCCATCACCGAGCGAGTTGCCCGTGCGGTCAGGAGCGCGCAGCTGTGAATTTACATTCGGGAGATAGTGGGTTCGAACCCCACTGTCGTCAGCCCTGAAGATGTTTTTTCCGTAGTTTACCATTTTCACATCAGGCAAACTGTGGGGCTGTACCTTAAGGCCACGGCCGCTTCCTTCCAACTCCTACCTCTTTCCTATCCAATTGTCACCGTAAGACCTGTGACGGTGACATAAAGCCCATTGTAAAATAAAAAGTCCATTTCCTTGAGTGAATGGTCACTATTGGGGCCTTAAGTTCAGGGGCTCCTGGGATCAAATCCCGGCCGGATCAGGCATTGTGACCGCGCCTGGTAAATTCCCATAGTTCGGTTACTGGGTGTTCGTGTTAGTTTTAAATCACTCCTCTTCACGCACACGCAGCACACTACTCTATCGACCAACACTAACACGCACGTAGGGTTGGTGTCAGGAGGAGCATCCGGGTTTAAAACTGGACCAGTTCCACATGTTCGACACACATCGAATCCGCAAATCACTAGGGAATGGTAAAGAAGTGAAGAATTAGAACTTTGAAGTGTTGAAATCAAATGATACAAATCTGTCGCATTTGAATATCCTAAAATGCCATCGACCTTTGTTCGGACAGAACTAATTTCCAGAATAATATTTAGTGGGATTGTGTTTGTAGTCTACTCTATGTTCCGGTATGACTAGAATGAGTTATTTTACACTTCCATTAACCTGTCTCGGTCTGATCTTTGACAAACTTACGAAAGCGATTGAGGTATGAGCGATACCATTCCTTCTGCAGCCAGTCTCTGAGATGAAAAGTGTGGAAGTAAGGCTTGTAGGGGCTGTTGCTGTGTTGTTTTAATGGGATTTCTACTGAAGCTTATTGAGAATAGCAACACTAGAACACCACAAACACCTCATTTCCCTTACACGCCCATTCAGGTGCACCCAATGATGGAACTGTTATGGATCACTACCCGACGTCCATATTTTGGAAACTAAAAGGACATCGGCCAATCAACTGCGCCACTGAACGCAGCAATGCACTGTATTTGTGTGGCTGTGTTGTCAAATAAATAAATAAATAAATAAATAAATAAATAAATAAATAAATAAATAAATAAATAAATAATCGTATGAACTCAGCTATTGCGTGCAGTAATTTTAATTTGATGGCATCTAGGCTGCTTGCGTGTCAATTTTGACGTTTAGTTTCATCTACCAGATTGCACAGTAAACTGGATCTCTCTTGGGAGTAAACCCAAATGTGTCACCAGAGATCTTTTACGTGCCGATATCATACGACATTGAGTGTCGAAACTCGAATTTATTCCACCCTTCCAAATTTGACTACCTTTGCAGGGTTTCAATATCAGTGATCTTAGGAATCGGAGACCGACACTCCTGATCTTTTAGGATGGCTGCGAATTGTATTCAGAACCTGTTTCTCTTCTGAGTTCTCCCTAAGATGTAGTGTGTACTTTAATTCCGGGTCCTCAAATCTCACTAAAATTTCGTGGCCTTTCCGAGAATAGAATCCAGGTCAGATAGCCTATTTGGGAAGGCAGAGAGCTCGACCTGCAGACTACGACGACAGGTTGTGGAGTGCTGACAAAATAAGAACACGAGATACCTCAGGGCACATAAGGCAGTCGCTACACTAAAGGCCATTCCATGCCGTCCAGTTTAGTGTTGAAGGGGTCAGTTCGAAACGTACCGGTACGCACTTTCTCCTAGTACTTACACACTGGCATTTCACAATGGCATACAGTATGTTTATAAATATGCTTACAAAGTCTACATCAGTTTCCATTCTGGATTTAGGTGCTTCGGCGTTCAGTCTGCAATACTCGGAATTAAGTTAAGTAATGACGTGTGGCCTCCGAAGAGGCCTGGTGCAGGTCTCTCGAGCTGACACCGTATAGGCGACCTGCGTGTCTATGAAAATGGGGCCCTACCTGTGATGAATTCTAATGCTGAAGACGGCACACACACACACACACCCAGCCCCTGAGCCATTGGAATTAACCAATGAAGGTTAAAATCCCCGACCCGGCCGGGAATCGAACCCGGGACCCTCTGGACCAAAAGCCAGCACGCTTACCATTTAGCCATGTAGCCGGACTCTGAATTAAGTAAGAGGTGCTATGATCCTTTCTTTACAACTAACACTGCGTTTTCTTCTGCTTACTTGTTTTACTTGAAATAAATAAATAAATAATAATAATAATAATAATAATAATAATAATAATAATAATAATGTCACAGCAACAGGTTGCAGCCTTTCTGAAATGATGCCATCTAGGCGGCCTGCCCACCAATTTCGACATTCCGATTGTGCTGCCATCTTGCAACGAAAACCGAATTCTACTGTACAATTCTTTATGGCTGAGTTAATTTACTGTAATTCCTTCGAATGACACTAAGCACAACATTAGAGATCTTTAACATGCCAACAAGGACAGGTAGAACGTAGGTTTTTGACCACCTTTTAGAAATATTGTGTGTCTGAATCTGCATCGAACCCGCGAACTTGAGATCATGAATCGGATCTGATCCACTGAGACAGCTCTTGTGATCATAAAAAATAGAGTTGAAAGATCTCTTATGTCTCCTGCACCATACTGCATGCTTTAAACTATTCGTTGGTAGGTCACCTACCCTGCTCTCACAAGCTATCAGAAGCTAAGACAATACACAGCTTCATCAAACGGGATTGTTTCTACCTTGCATTCTATGACATTACAAATATGTATTTGCCGTTATTTATAGTTCCGTGAGAGCACTCAATCTCACATCTTACATACAACCTCTCTACTGGGACGAGCGTGACATGACGGAGTTCGTTGGTTGATTGCAAACAAGAACTCCAGGAACTCGAGCTGGTTCTCGTCAATTTAGAGCTTGAATTTTACATTAGTCTATTTGGTCCCCGTAATTTTTGAACCCTGAATTATAGTTCTATCGAGAAATAATAATAATAATAATAATAATAATAATAATAATAATAATAATAATAATAATAATAATAATAATAATAATAATAATAATTTTAGTGATATTTCGCTATATTTTCGGAAGATTTTGGAACTGAGTGAATTCAGATTTATACTATGAGGATTCCTAAATAGAAGCACAATAAGATACAGTATTGTCATATTAGCTCTGTCTGTCTGTTCGTCTGTCCGTCCGTCCGGTCATCAACCCGAAGGGTGGTGGATCCTCAAATGTAACCACAAAGGTTATGCGGTTACAGCGGTCATTAATTTCCTTACTGGGCCAGAAAGTGCTCTTTCAGCAAAACCAGCTCGATGAGTAGCACCCTTCGTAAAGCTCAGATTCACTATTCGTGATCCAAATGTCATTACTCGATACCACCCATACCCCGGCAGCTTCCGTACTGTCACAGTCATGAATGAGACACACTTCGGTGGTAGCTACAGTTTGCTCTGGTCTGTGTCACGAGACAGATACAAAAGTAGTAGGTTCGTCAAAATGTACAACTAATCACTAAGAATCCTTTCAGAGGAAATTAAAAGAACAGTTTTACGCTTCACACCCCAATATATTCTAATTGACAGATGCTCTGAAATCCAGTGCGATACTCGCATCAAATTTAAAAGCAAGGAAACAAACATGCCTAAAAGAATAATTGCTAAAGAAGAATGTAGGCTATACAGAAGTGGATTGAGAGATAAAGAAAGGGTGCATAATTAATGCAACACACCTGCTTTAAATGTTTAGCATTCACGACTTCAACATAATTGTAAACTTCGGTTGTTTTTAATGCATAATTCATTTATTCTACCTCGAAACTGAAGAATTGTTTTTAGTATCGCATTAACAACACTGTTAACGATATCTACTGCAGTAGCAGTAGACAGTCCTCAGTATGTTAAAAATTAATAATCATCGACTGGTTTTCGCACCGTAAACAATGTTGTACTTATACAGTAAGCGCGAGATTTAAAGTGATTTGATATAATCCGAGGATGTTCTTGTAAAACTAAACATGTCATTCTTTGTTTAATATTGTGTATTATACAGAGTGGTCGGAAACGATGTGAACCGGGTGTATGAGTGTTAGAGAGTTGGTCTTGCTGATTTTATCAGCTGCTAAAGTTAGTCAATCATGTCACTTCGCGGGCGATTTCAAATGGGCTTTGCTAGCTGGTGTTGCTAAATCGGAATGTGGCTTAAGACCGGCTTGAGAGCACGAATCGGAGAAAAGGAACTTCGCCAGGGTAAAGATTTGAACACGGAGCTCCGAGCTGACGGGATCTCTCCATAGCAAGTGCGCTACAGCTGAAACCCACAGTGTGTGTGTGTTTGATGTTGATTTATCGGCACACGGAGCTCCGAGCTGACAGGATCGCTCCATAACAAGTTCGCTTACAGCGACACCGGCTGAAACCCACAGTGTGTCTGTGTTTGATGCTGATTTATCGGCACGGCTCTTAGTCCGGTCTTAAGCCACGTGCAGATTTAAAACACCACCTCGCAAAGGCCATTTAAATTCCCTAGCGATCTGATTGGTTAACTTTAGCAGCTAATAAAATGACAACGGCGCGAGATATCGAATTACATTTTTCAATTTATTTATCAGTATGAGAACAACTCTAGTGCTCATATGCATGGCTCACATTTTTTTTGCTAATTGCTTTACGTCGCACCGACACAGATAGGTCTTATAGCGACGATGGGATAGGAAAGGCCTAGGAGTTGGAAGGAAGCCGTGGCCTTAAGGCACAACCCCAACATTTGTCTGGAGTGAAAATGGGAAGCCACGGATAACCATCTTCAGGGCTGCCGACAGTGGGATTCGAACCCACTATCTCTCGGATGCAAACTTACAGACGCGCACCTCTAACCGCACGGCCAACTCGCCTGGTTCTCACGTTGTTTCCGACCATCCTGTATATTACGTTTTGAACTAGAGTGTTCGACAGACTGAGAAGCGTGTAAGTTACAGTTTTGAGAAAGACAGTTCACAGCATTGTGTGCGGGCTGTCTAACGCTCTCTACAAATTAATCACACTTTTCTCGTATACGTCAACGCTTTCCGCCATCAGATAGATGGCTGAAGAACAATGAACGGAGCCTAAAGGACACTAGTATCAGGCATAGTGAGGAAAGCAATGGGAAACTACCTCACTAATCCTTTCCCTAGAACACCTCTAACGAAACTATAGAAACAACAGCAGATGCATATACGTAATGTCATAGAATGCAAGTTAGATACAATTCCGTTTGATGAAGCTGTGTTTTGTGTTGGCTTGTGAGAACTTGGGTAGGGGTATTCCAGATAGAGCAGGGTAGATTACCCACCTTTGATGTGGATTAATATTTTTCAGACAAACACTTTTCCAGTTAAAAATGAAGTCTTGAGAAGAGGCCAGTTGTCAGGTGAAAATAACCGGTTGAGACTAGAAAACAGCACATTGTGTGTGCATGAGACTCATGACAGCCATGTGACAAGATCCGCTACGTGGCTCATTTGTTATTTATGAACACAGCTCACACTTCACCGAGTTCCAACTTCCATGACCGTGTGATTGAAGCCACGTAACACCCAGCGGCTGAGATGATAGAATTGACCGTTTCAATCCCTAGTCACGTTACTTGCGGTGACTATCCTAGGCGATTTCTTTTTAAAGATTTACCACATTCACTCGTGGTACAGATCCCGGCATTTTAATGTGCGCTTGCTTATTCCATTCCACCTGTATACTACTTTAGCGTAAAACATAAGCCACCATACGTGGGACTGGGGTAGAAATATACAATTGAACATACTAGTCTGAGTGCGAGGCATTGTGTTTCTCGAGGTCCTAAAATTTGAGAAAAAGTTGCTCAGCTAACTTCAGGAAAGCTATTGGTTTTCAACGGTACAGCTATTTTTTTCATAAACCACTTCAAAAGTTTAATATAAAAACAAAAGTAAAGAGGCTAAAAAAATTACAGAATAAAATCAAGCGAGTGGGGAAATTTATGTACCTCGACGCCTGGATTGCACCCAACTTTTGAGAGAAAGCAGCCCTCTCCGTGAGAGTTAACAAGGTGGAGTTAGCCTATCGGCTGGCTGTCAACAACTACAACAAGCGATGCCTGTCACGAAATCTTAGAGTTGAAACACTAAACAACAGTCATCCGCCCGGAAGATCTGTATGCCAGAGTGTGTCTGCCACTTGAGAGAAAGTGTTTGATTGAATAACTGGAAGTTGGAGAGAGAACAATTCTCAGGAAGACCCCGGGCTCGGTACTAAAAGATGGGGAATACCGGAAATGGTCACAATTCAGAGCTCTACTCGAAGACAGACACTCTGACTGTACTAGGAAAAGGAGGGTAGTTTTCCACGGTCACGCGTTTCCCACCATACTGATCAAACGTCTGTTCAACTTTTGGTGAAACAAGAACGGTCCATGGCCGACGAAGACTTGAGGATATAATAGAACTGTAGCTTACAGACTTACAAAACAGAGAGGCTGTGAGACAGACCCTGCAGGAGAAGAAAAAAGTACCCCTTGGTCGGCGGAAAGAAAGGAGCTAGAGCGCGAGAAGGTCCGACAATAGTGGGCATAGATCAAGGCCCAACGGTTAAATGACCGTGGTCCCAACTAGGCCTATTCGAAAGGAGGTAGAAACAAGTAAAGAAATAAGAAAGTTGTTTATTGAAATTTTCAGTAAGAGTTTAAGTTGTTTGCCAGAGAAAAAGTCTAGAAAAATACAGAAAATCATCTAAATATTATTTCTGAAATATTTTAAATAGTTTACCCCAAAACTGATTAGCTACATTTCACTAACTGAAATAGTTCACGCCAGGATATGGCACTGTATTTTTTGTTTCCATCAATCTGTGTCGTTTAAAAAAAATATTATTATGATGTCCATTTTCTAAGTGCCTAAACAGCGAGGTCATAATAATATAGGAAGTGAAGAATCTATCTGCAGACACCGGGATGGTACCTAACTTAAGGCCACGGCCGCCTCCTTCCCTCTTCCTTGTCTATCCCTTCCAAACTTCCCATCCCCCCACAAGGCCTCTTTTCAGCATAGCAGGTGAGGCTGCCTGGGCGAGGTACTGGTCATCCTCCCCAGTTGTATCCCCAGACGCAGAGTCTGAAGCTCCAGGACACTGTCTTTGAGGCGGCAGAGGTGGGATCCCTCGCTGAGTCCGAGGGAAAAACCGATCCTGGAGGGAAAACAGATTACGAACGAATGAACGATTATTTCACAAATCTTGGGTCAAAATGATAGGTCTGTATACGGTACGTCCTATCATACAACCTGTATACTTAAGTATGGAGTGTCTCGGCCCCTCCAACGCCTCTTTTTTCAATGTAATTGTACCGGGCGGTACACCTCCACGCCGCGAATTCAAATATTGCGCCAGTTGAAACCTCTACAGGAGAAACTCTGAACTTTAAAAACTGTATTAACTCAAAGGTTTCTCGGAAGATGTCTCTACTGTAAATTTTGAAGTGTTCTGAACGATGTCTATTTCGATTTGTATTTGTTTACTCCGTAGCAAGAAGTGTGGACATTCTCTTCTAGATGGCACCGCACCCTAGTGCGAAGTGAAGGAACTGTTTTTTTTTTTTTTTTTTTTTTGAAGAAATTTGGTATTCATAAGTTTGTTCTTTGTTAAATTTCTTTGTCATTTTTTGGGTTGGCAGTATAACCCTCCTCTTTCCGCTTGTTTTGAATTTAGCCAATCCCGAATTTCTCTCATTTTTAACCAATAACGTATGTCTTCTCCGATATGGAGATGTTGCTTTAAGCTATCCAATAAAGTTGAGGGGGGTGTGGGTCCTCATTCTTGAAAGGTCTCGAATGTTCCACGAGGGTATTTAAACTGCCGATTTTCTTGTCTCGGTGCCACTTCATCGACATTGCTTAGTGTGTCATTCTGTAGCAGGGGGCGGGTAGCGCCTCTTTCTTCGGGCAGCAGTTCATCCACAAGGTAATGGCCGTTTAATAACTTTATTTCTTGCTAGCTCAGCAGTTTAACCCTCGGGGCAGGTTCGAAACATTTCCCATGTAACCTACCTTTAAAATGTAATAGACACTTGGTAAAATTTCGTCTCTTTAACTATAAATTGGGATAGAGAGTGCCTAACCCTCTCGAGCGCCCACTCATATTGGTTTGAGGTGACTACGTTTTCATAACCGTTTTTCTTCTCTTCGTAATGTAATCAAGTTTTCTTATCGTGTCACCTCCTTAGTATGGGATTAGCCCTTGCGTAAGCGGCCTAGTGCCAAGTAGGTTTCAAGAGTGTATTAGGAGTGCAAGCTTCGCCTCCATTCTATTTTGTATTATGGGCCAGTAACTTAACCTGATGTGTTATTTTCCTCATGTAAAGGCCCTGTAGGTTGGGTATCAAATACCCCTGTTTCTTGGTGTGCCTTAAGGGCAGATAGAAATGAAGTTTGTTGTAGCCTTTGATAGGCTTGTCAAATTGAGAGCGGGTCTGCTCTTTTTCTTAACGTTGTAATTAGGAGCAAGTGCTCCTTGTACTTAGGGGTTTTCTGCCCTTTAGCTATTGTGGTGGTGAGCTGAGAGCTCAGAAATTAATCTTGGGGCTCGAAGCCCAAGTCTTGTAAGTATTGTAATTTCTTAAATTGTTTTCCTGCTACTTGGTACCTGTTATTCTATTGTTGTTATCTGTTGATTTTGAAAAGAAAATATAACCTTGGTTAAAGTTTTAAATTAACTTTAATTTCGTAAGTTGAGACCTATTCCACCCAGCACCTTCTTTCACCTCTGCAAATCCACAAAAGATCGTAACAGTAATGATGAACAATCTGCTGATCATATTTTATTGGGAAATTTAATTATTTGACTGATTGTTATATCAGTTCTATGTGCAATTCTAAGAAGTTTACAATTATACCTAGTCGAGAAACATGGGGAGTTATTTGACCGGATGTAGGAAGCACTCTCACCTGTCCTTGATGGTATTACCTCCAAGCAAGCCCTGCTCTTGACGAAATACCACAGAACTTTCCATTTCAGCAGATGAAACTTGAATACTCATCGAAGTGCTGTCGGCTGTTTACCACAAGGTCAATTAGGCCTACGTTACCGTAGCTCTTAATGAAGGACAAACAGCACGCGCCCGCACACAACCTGAATAAGCCCGGGTGAACATTAGAACAGTTAGCCTACTATGGTACAATCAGAGTTACGAAAATGGGGACAAATTGGAGGCTGCCACTTGGTGTCTTACTCTCTTGAGCTACGGGAGAAAACGTGAGCTGATGTATGAAGAGGGTCTTCAGTTTGGGTCGGCTTGAGGAGCTCATACGGTGGAGCACTGGCCTCGTGAGCCGAAACTCCTGTAGGTGGCGGTGGTACATTAATATCCACGGTATCCCCTGCCTGTCGTAATAGGCGAATGAAAAGGGCCCCAGAGGCACTTAAATTTGGAGCGCGTGTTGCCCATCACGGCCAACAGAGCCTCGTTCTAATTTTTCAGGAAAAAAACAAAAGGGCTTAATCTATCAGCAAACGATCAAGTTGCAGAGAGAGCAGCGCCGTTCGGCAAATCTAATTAATTGTCACTCCCCCTCTAATCCAATAAGGTTACCTTCCACTGAAACAAACAAACAAACAAACAAACGATCTTTCTCCGAAAATCCATCTCTGCCAATATTGCTATTGATCTCTTACACCGGGCGAGTTGGCCGTGCGCGTAGAGGCGCGCGGCTGTGAGCTTGCATCCGGGAGATAGTAGGTTCGAATCCCACTATCGGCAGCCCTGAAAATGGTTTTCCGTCGTTTCACATTTTCATACCAGGCAAATGCTGGGGCTGTACCTTAATTAAGGCCACGGCCGCTTCCTTCCAACTCCTAGGCCTTTCCTATCCCATCGTCGCCATAAGACCTATCTGTGTCGGTGCGACGTAAAGCCCCCTAGCAAAAATGATCTCTTACACCGTAGATAAAGAGTTACTCATTTTTCGCCTTCCGTCTGTATGTCTGCCTCCCAGAAGGGGTTTTATAGGCTCACCGCAAACCCATGGAACTCTGTCAAGAACGTGCCTCTTCCGATAGCATAAGGATTTACCCTTTTTCCCGCCTTCCGTCCGTACCTCTGCCTACCAGAAGAGTTTTTTAATTGGTGTTTCGTAAAAATCAATCAATCACTACTGATCTGCATTTAGGGCAGTCGCCCAGGTGGCAGATTCCATATCTGTTGTTTTCCTAGCCTTTTCTTAAATGTTTTCAAAGAAATTGGTAACTTATTGAACATCCCCCTTGGTAAGTTATTCCAATCCCTAACTCCCCTTCCTATAAATGAATATTTGCCCCAATTTGTCCTCTTGAATTCCAACTTCATCTTCATATTGTGATCTTTCCTACTTTTAAAGACGCTACTCAAATTTATTCGTCTACTAATGGCATTCCACGCCATCTCTCCGCAGACAGCTCGGAACATACCACTTAGTCGAGCAGCTCGTCTCCTTTCTCTCAGTTCTTCCCAGCCTAAACTTCGCAACATTTATGTAACGCTACTCGTTTGGCGGAAATCACCCAGAACAAATTGAGCTACTTTTCTTTGGATTTTTTCCAGCTCTTGAATCAAGAAATCCTGGCGAGGGTCCCATACACTTTTTTTGCTAGTTGCTTTACGTCGCACCGACACAGATAGGTCTTATAGTGACGATGGGACAGGGAAGGGCTAGGAGTGGGAAGGAAGCGGCCGTGGCCTTAATTAAGGTACAGCCCCAGCATTTTCCTGGTGTGAAAATGGGAAACCACGGAAAACCATTTTCAGGGCTGCCGACAGTGGGGTTCGAACCTACTATCTCCCGAATACTGGATACTGGCCGCATTTAAGCGACTGCAGATATCGAGCTCGGTGGTCCCATACACTGGAACCATACTCTAGTTGGGGTCTTACCAGAGCCTTATATGCCCTCTCCTTTACATCCTTACTACAAGTCCTGAACACCCTCATAACCATGTGCACAGATCTGTACCCTTTATTTACAATCCCATTTATGTGATTATCCCAATGAAGATCATTCCTTATATTAACACCTAGATACTTACAATGATCCCCAAAAGGAACTTTCAACCCATCAACGCAGTAATTAAAACTCAGAGGACTTTTCCTATTTGTGAAACTCACAACCTGACTTTTAACCCCGTTTATCAACATACCATTGCCTGCTGTCCATCTCAACATTATCGAGGTCACGTTGCAGTTGCTCACAATCTTGTAAGTTATTTATTACTCTATACAGAATAACATCATCCGCAAAAAGCCTTACCTCTGATTCCACTTCTTTACTCTTATATATATATAAGAAAACAAAGGTTCAATAATACTGCCGTGAGGAATTCCCCTCTTAATTATTACAGGGTCAGATAAAGCTTCGCCTACTCTAATTCTCTGAGATCTATTTTCTAGAAATATAGCAACCCATTCAGTCACTCTTTTGTCTAGTCCGATTGCACCCATTTTTGCCAGTAGTCTCCCACGATCCACCCTATCAAATGCTTTAGACAGGTCAATCGCTATACAGTCCATTTGACCTCCTGAATCCAAGGTATCTGCTATATCTTGCTGGAATCCTACAAGTTGAGCTTCAGTGGAATAACCTCTCCTAAACCCAAACTGCCGTCTATCAAACCAGTTATTAATTTCGCAAACATGTCTAATATAATCAGAAAGAATGCCTTCCCAAAGCTTATATACAATGCATGTCAAACTTACTGGCCTGTAATTTTCGGCTTTATGTCAATCACCCCTTCCTTTATACACAGGGGCTACTATAGCAACTCACCATCCATTTGGTATTGCTCCTTCAACCAAACAATAATGAAATAAGTACTTCAGATATGATACTATATCCCAACCCATTGTCTTTAGTATATCCCCAGAAATCTGATCAATTCCAGCCGCTTTTCTAGTTTTCAACTTTTGTATCTTATTGTAAACCAGCTGATGTACCCGTGCTTTGCTACGGGATTCTCAGAAAGACTGACTGTGATTTTCCTAACTTAAGTTAATATGGGTCATTAAAAAAAACGCCAGTAGGAAATGTAGCGATTAAAAGCAATATTATCATATAAAATACTCTTAAAGCCATGGTACTTGCTGTTAGAGGATGTCGAGAACTTGCCTCTTCCAAAATTTCAGTTGCTCATAAAGAAAAAATGGCATTTCAAGGAACTGCTTGATGTGTATCCAAGTGTGTGAGGAAATGACAGAGTGAAATGAGCGAATGAGTGAATAATAAATGAGTAAATGAATGCATTGTTTATTAGCTAACAGTGGGTGAGAGAATGAATGAATGAATGAAATGGCGTATGGTTTTTAATGCCGCGAGTGTCCGAGGACAAGTTCGGCTCGCCAGATGCAGGTCTTTTGATTTGACACCCTCAGGCGAACCGCGTGTCGTGATGAGGATGAAATGATGATGAAGACGACAGAGACACCCAGCTCCCGTGCTAGCGGAATTAACCAATTATGATTAAAGTTCCCGACCTCCCGGGAATCGAACCCGGGACCCCTGTGACCAAAGGACAGCACGCTAACCATTTAGCCATGGAGCCGGACAATGAATGAATGAATGAATAAATGAATGAATAAGTGAGTGGTGAGAAAGAATGCATGCATTATTTTGTACAGCATTTCGTAAATCATGTTAATATTTAAGCAAAATCTACTTTTTAAGCATAGGTCTAAGAAGCACTTTATGTGTAAATGGGGCTCGCCCTTTTCACTAGACCTGTACTGATTTATGGTAAATAAAATACTAATACTCTACCACTGGAATTCTATTATAAACACGTAAGTATATCCTGAAGGTAAATTGTATTAGCTGTTAAAAGAAATCCGGGCTGAGCAGCGGTCGCTTGGTAGGCTAAGGCCCTTCAGGGCTGTATTGCCATGGGGTTAGGTTATTAAAAGAAATCGTTAGAACGTGCAGAATTCAGAGACAAAATAAAGACAAAATCCCTTAATCATAACTTCCCCAACAATTCTTAATTTGCAAAAGCAAGCTTACAGGTTTACGTGATTGGTGACACCGTGATAAGCCAGCGACTGCTCCACTCTCCTACCACTCACCCTACTGCATTGGGGATCCGAATAGTTAATGTGTTATTCTAAAGTAAAGTCGCGTGTCCTCATCCCGAGGTGGTGCAGCTCTTTTCAGGCACACCCGCAATGGAGGTGAGCTGCATGTAGCATTTCAACCACATACCATCCCTCCTGCCATTCTTGAATCTCTGGCAGTAACGGGAATCGAACCCGGACCCCCGAGGATGGTGCTAATCGTTACGCTACGGAGGCGAACAATGTGTTCTACTTAATAGGAACTCAATTGTCGTCGAGCAGAAGCTCACAAAAAGAGTTTCGTGCGATTACATCACTTTCTTGCTGCATTCTCTTGACGCGTTTCATGTCCACACCACATATGATGAAACAATTGTGGAGATCATAGAGCTGAATAAACACTGAACTGCTGTGTCTTTAATTCTACTCATGAACTGTCAGATGATGCAACAAGGTGGTTGTGTCTACCAAGAGCCATGACCTACAAACTTGAGAGCGGTAAGGTACAGGTGGTACGGCCATTAAGCAACTTTATATTGCTAATAGCCTGCCATATCCACACAGAAACACACGCTCCATTCACTCTCTCACGGGATTAAAAACCTGTCAAGTTCCCTCCGTTGTTGTAGAGTGTCGGCCTTCGGACCCCAAGATTGCGAACTCGAACGTCGTAGAGGTAGTTAAATTTTTGAATGGCAGAAATAAGTACATTCGATATACTGTGGCGCACAATGTCGGGATGTAAAATAATCTGGCGACAAAATTAGTTAAAATCAGCCATAGATCACCCAACAGAGTTCCGGTTTCTCTGGTAGAGTAAAACGGATTATCGAAACTGATAACGCAGGAAGCTTAAATGGCGTTAAATGATAACTTCTCCAACATGATAGCTGAGGCAATACGAATATTATTATTATTATTATTATTATTATTATTATTATTATTATTATTCAATGATCAAATCGTACGTGAATATTTTATAACATTTTCTAACAGAAGTGTAACTTAACTCTGAGTTCGTGAATGTTTTCACAAAAGTAATATACCAACGTGGTTTGTGTTGATTTCTTGTTTACTAGTGGTTTCATAATAATGTTATTGGCTTTACGTCCCATTAACCACATTTACGATTTTCGAAGACGCCGAGGTGCCGGAATTTAGTCCCGCGGGAGTTCTTTTACGTGCCAGTAAATCTACCGACACGAGGCTGACGTATTTGAGCACCTTGAGTCAGGATCGAACCTGCCAAGTTTGGGTCAGAAGGCCAGCGACTCAATCGTCTGAGCAACTCAGCCCGGCACTGACACATCGAAGGTTTCCGACGACAGTAGTACTGAAAAGAGCTAGGAATGGAAAGGTAGCGGCCGTTGTTTTAATGTACAGCCCCAGCATTTGCAGGTGCCAAAATGGGAAACCACAAAAAAAATCTTAAGGGCTGCCTACGGTGAGATTCGAACCCAGCAACTCCCGAATGCAAGCTCACAGCTACGCAACCCTGATCACACAGCCGGCTCACTCGGTGGTTTGTATTGAGTCTCAAGATCTCTGAGATAGACATAGTATCGTAGTTGCTTTTAATGAGGAGAACAGCAAGATTTCACTTCCCATACAAGCTGTTGATTAATAAGGCTATATAGTTCCAGCCAGCGGCTATGTTGTAACATCACGTAGGCTACACTAGAAATGCTGTGGGCAATGACACCAGTTTTCGAGCCCATTTGCCGGAGACTTCGCATAATAATTCCATTACTTAGGGTTTAATATACAAGGAAGAATTTCACTAAAACAAGTACCGTAAATGAGAGACAGGGTGTGTGTAAATAGGTCCAAAATTCGCACAAGGAAAGCAATTTCATTTCTATAGTAAACAGTAATATCTTTCAACCCATTAGGCAAGTTTGTTCCCTTGCCTTTAGTTGTAGACGGTGGTTTCAATATTTGTCAAGTGTAAAATATACGGCCCCAAACTAAGAAGGTAGAAATTATGACTATCATGCAAAATGCACCTTTGGAAGTTTCTTCCATGAAAATCGAACAGACTTTCAGTGGAAGATTGCATAACTTCTGGTACCGGTAGGTGGTAAACAATGTTGGTACTAGTCTGCCTGTGCTCGGGACAGATTGCATTCTATTCCGACAACTTTAAGTTGCATAATTATAGCTGGATAGTGCTAACGATATTGTATAATAATAATAATAATAATAATAATAATGTTATTGGCTTTACGTTCCACTAACAACTTTTACGGTTTTCGGAGACACCGAGGTGCTGATATTTAGTCTGCATGAGTTTTTTACGTGCCAGTAAATCTACCGACACGCCCACTGGACCATGCGCACGCGGAGGTACAAGACCATCTTCACTGTGGTCTGCCCGTCGCTCTCTGCCAGTCGTTTACCATGCCGCGACATCTAGTCCGTCACTACACCATCTTCCTTGGTCTGCCCGATCGTCTCTTAAAAACAGGGGACACAATCGACTTCACAAACCATTCGCGTTGACATATCCTTTCCACGCGGGACGGTTTCTCTTCAAGTAACTTACAAGATGTGGATGGTTTTACATTAAGCTTAATGGAGGAATATTTAGCTCTTTCAATGCCTGAAACTGTGCCTTCAACTTCTAAAAATTTTGCTGAATTATAAAAATACCTTAACTCGTTTACCATCTCAATCAACACTTCTAGTTTTTTGGAAACATCTCCACAGATATCAACTCGTTTTCTGAACAATCCCTACTATTCAGGGAACGTACCGGTACCGTTCTGCAAGTAACCTACTTGAAGCAATGGTAAGTGCACGAGTGGCTTCATTCAACAACTGCTTCCCCCGTTGCCTACGTCAGTTCGCACGTTAAACCGACATACACCTCCCAAACACCCAGTTGACAAAGGAACCCTCCGTTATGCAAACAGAACATATTATTTGCCTTAATACGCCAATCACCATCCTACAATGCATTCGTACAATATACACTTACTCGCATTAATAATCGGCCAGGGCGACTCTTTTATTAATACCGCCTGTATTTTACGCTGAAAAGAAATATAAGGATGTTCGATAGACAGACGTGTTGAAGTGTTCCACATGCATGTATTAGAAACTAATATGTGGTCTTCTATAGTTTCAAAATGAATACCATGTATGTGTCACTCGAGTGCGCCACTTTAATATTCAGCCACCCCGTGTTGACCACTACCACGGCTGTTTACTTCAGCGCAGTACTCCGTAATCACTGTACTGCTGGAGAACGTCACTAAAATGGGTCGAAAAGGAAAGAATACCACGTATGAGCAACGTCAACTGTAATCCATCATGCTAAGGGGATGTCTCAGATACAAACAAGCTAGCTTTTGAGCATACCAAGGAGCACAGTAGGAGACATAATAAGAAGATTTGATAAGGAAGACAGGGTTGCATCACTTCCTCAGCAAGGCCAGCCTAGGAAACTCACTGAGCGAGAAGAACGGATATGGATTAGAAAGATTTAGAAACAAGCCGGGCTTAATGCTCCTATACTGCTAATAATGAGAGTTGACGTCTGAAATTTCTTAGAGGGAAGTCCGTTTACTGCCTGCCGAGGCGGGATAAAGGGAGTGACTGTGTGGTTACCATGGAAACGAGGGTGGGGTGACTGCGGTTGCCATGGAGATAAAACTTCAGGGCAGCTCGTCTTTCTGGGAGTTGCCAAACCTCTAACTGTCACTGATAAGAACCTGATTGTTTGTATAAGAGTGATCGCAAATGGGACGACACCGCCTGGCCAGGTAGTCTACAACAGATCAAAGCGGTCAGAATGAAGGAGGGAACAAGTGAGCCGGAAGCGAGGGGTAAGAGCATGTAGAAAGGAATGCTGGAATGTGGCAACATAGTGAAATGGCACGTGCAGTGCTCCTCCCTCCAACCTTACCTGTCAGTCGCCAACTTTAGTTAAGTCTAGTATAGTTTAGCAGTGGAACTGTTCCAGGAGTGCGGTAAGAAAGTCCATCCTGAAACAGTACGTCAAGTCATGAGGAAACAAGGATACAACGGTAGAGCTGCGAGGAAGAAGCCCTTCATTGGCGAACCAAACAGGAAGAAGAGATTGCTGTTTGCAAAAGACTGCGTCAAGTCGTCAAGAAAGATGATTCTTGGTGGAACGATGTCATTTTTTGCCGACGAAAGAAAATTCAATGTCTTTGACTCGAATGGCAAGGTAAGTGTGTGGCGAAGCATCCAGGCTGGCGATATCAAAAGGGTGATTTCCAACATGTCACGTCGTTTACGAGAGGTCATACGCAGAAAGGGAGGTGCTACAAAATACTAATAGCTGACTGTAATATATTATTCAAAGGTGATATATGGGTGACCGAATATTAAAGTGACTGTCATATTTAGTACTTCTCATAAAGTGATTTTTCTCTGAGTACGGTATTCTAAAAGTGAAATTGTATTTGTAGTATTATGTCTTGAAAACATTATATTCGTCCATTAGTATAAATTATTATTGTTTGTTTATTATATTATTAATAAATTAATGTACAGTATCAAAATATAACAAATGGCCGAATATTAATGCGAGTAAGTGTAGTTAGTAGTGATGGGTTGCGACTGGAATCGCGAAGAGTCGATTCCATATGCCTGGGAAAGCGGGTACCCGATTCCGGAATCGATTCCGAGGAACTAATAGCACCATCTATGATGCAGATGCGTAAACACGTGCAGCAGAATGTGTTCCGTAATGCGAATTCGTTTTGGTTTATAACCAGATCACTGGACAAGCCATGCCCGCTCTCAGTGTCCTGGAGTTATGTACTCGAATGCGATTGCAATTGATCAGAAAATATGATTCTCTTTTTGAAGGTAACCAAATTGTATGGATTGTCAACAAATCAAAACTTGTACGGGGATTATGACGTAATATAATATTACTTTTGCTAGTTGTTTTACGTCGCACCGACACAGATAGGTCTTACGGCAACGATGGGACAGGAAAGGGCTAGAAGTGGGAAGGAAGCGGCCGTGGGCTTAATTAAGGTACAGCCCCAGCATTTGCCTGGTGTGAAAATGGGAAACCACGGAAAACCATCTTCAGGGCTGCCGACAGTGGGGTTCGAACCTACTATCTCCCGAATACTGGATACTGGCCGCACTTAAGCGACTGCAGCTATCGAGCTCGGTATATATATATATATATATATATATATATATATATATAATATTACTATTTCAACAAAATACAACTCTACTAAAGAGAGAACCTTAAATAATGTTAAGCAGGGATTAAAACAAAAGTATTAATTGCAACAGTTACTCATAATAATATTTAGCAGTAGTATGAAATGTTCTTTTTCTACAACTTTTTCCACACCTGTGCGGTCGCGGGTGCGAACTGTAAAGTACATGGGGATTTTCCCTTGTTTTACGATCGGATACCCTTCCTGACGCATGCCCTATATGGAGGGATGTAATCGCTATTGCGTGTTCCTGTGGTGGTTGGTCGTGTACTGTGTTTGTTTTCTGAATATGAAGAGGAACGTGTTGGGACAAACACTAACACCCAGTCCCCGGGCCAAAAGAACTAATCAGAGGCGATTAAAATCGCTCACCCGGCCGGGAATTGAACCCAGGACTCTCTGAACCGAAGGTCTCAACGCTGTCCATTCAGCCACTGAGTCGGACAGTAGTACGAAATGTTCATTACAAATTAAATGTAACGGAAAACAAGACAGGTATGCTACGAAACAAGTTGTGTACTTACTAAAAGTGTGACTTAATTTCACAGACTTTATACGTTTATACTAGCGACATTTGAAAACCACATCAGACAAATACAGTGCAAGCACAAAGAACAATGTTGATTGCTACAATCAGTGTCGAAATATATAATGTGATTTCCATACTAGGTAGGTAAGGGGTATTCTGCCCGGAGGCAGGTCCGAACCTCCGCAGAGGTGTTCTTGAGCCGGAGTTTACGTACGGTAGGGTGGCCAGTTCCTTTCCGCTCCTCCATTCCCTTACCCCCCACCAACAGCGCGTGGCAACCCATCCAACTCCTGACCACGCCCAATGTTGCTTAACTTCGGAGATCTCACGGGATCCGGTGTTTCAACACGGCTACGGCCGTTGGCGATTTCCATACTACCAGGTTAAATTATTGTTTCATTATTATGTGGCATAATTCATTCGTGACAACCAATAACACATTTCGTGTAAATGGGTGTTATATCATATTATACTGTATACAAAAGAAATAGTAAATGTTGCACGTTCGAATTTGCCCCACTTATATATGGACGACTCACTCTAGTGTTTGCGCCCAGCACTCTCTGTTGACGTAATCGGGGAACCGATTCCTCGCATGCGACAAAGAGTGCGACCAAATACAGTAGAGACAATACGCGACACACTGCGAGATATCGAGGGACAGCGATTAGAGCTCTGTCTAGCGGAGTGACCTGGAGTTAATGATTCTGTCATAAGAGCTCGTGTATTTGTTTGTGAAGTGTTTGGCGATGTTTATGCGTTTGCAGTAAGTTGACATAAGTAAATAGTACCGTGTGTTATTCCTTTTATATCTCCTCTCAACATGAGTGGAAAGATATGTGCTGTGTGTGGCTGCAGTAATTATGAAGTGCAGAAGGATTCGCGGTCTTTCTTCCGTTTCCCTCGTGACACGAAAATTTAAGTAAATATTGTGTTTGCATATGTGTTCTTCCAGTTACAAAGATATTTTTATAGTACTTCCCAAACTTCTGACCTGCGCGACTCATATTTAATAATGTTATTTGCTTTACGTCCCACTAACTACTTTTTACGGTCTTCGGAGATGCCAAGGTGCCGGCATTTAGTCCCGCAGGAGTTCTTTTACGTGCCAGTAAATCTACCGACACGGGGCTGTCGTATTTGAGCACCTTCAAATACCACCGGACTGAGCCAGGATCGAACCTGCCAAGTTGGGGTTAGAAGGCCAGCGCCTTAACCGTCTGAGCCACTCAGCCCGGCGACTCATATTTTAACTGGCTTAAAATAGAATAAACTTATTTTATTGTATTGTGCAGCAGTTAACCTTCAATACCGATGCGCTGTGGGTGCGATCTGTGGATTTTGAATTAATTCAGGAAAATGCACATGCATATGTGTGTGGCTGCTTGTGTTCCAAGTTACCCCATTGGAATGCCGTAATGCGTTGTCAAGCACTGAAGAAAATAAGGGTGACTTAAGAAATGTACAGTATATATATTGTTGAAACAAAATTATGATGCAAATTTGCTTTACCCTAGTGTAATTGCAAGTGTTGCTTATAGGAAAATTTCTAATGTTTTTAAGGCTAAATTTATAAGTTTTCTTTCTGTTGGTAGGCTTCAAATTAAAAGGAAAATTGTCCAGCTCTTAAATGTTCATTCATTGCATCATGTGTATAAGGAATGTGCCGATATTTTCATTGACGAGTGTCTTAATGTGACGAGACAATGCTTTTTAAATGAAAAAAAGACAAATCTAGCCGTAAAAGTTCAGGAAGGAATGCTAAAGCTGAAAAGTAATGCATACATGAAAGATCAAACCCTTTCACAGCAGTCCGTTTCAGATCTTGATTATATGTCTTTTCGTCTATTCAGAATTGCTTTACCAACTTTGTAGTTAATATCTTAATAACACTTTCTTTCTAGACGTAATTTATCCGTTTCCGTATATGCATTTCCACTGATATTTGATTTTAGCGCGAATTTCCAGGTCACGCCACTAGGAGCGCCACTTGCGAATTGTCTCCCATTTTAACAAGGATAAATCCGGAAGTGTCGCGTATTGTCTCTACTGTATTTGGTGCGACCTCTGAGTCGTAGGAACCGATTCTCGCGATTCCAGGCGTCATTCGCGCACATCACTAGTAGTTTGTGACATGTAAGTACGTGACTTTTTTTTCAAGCTGTGTGGTTTTAGCGATTCTATTCGTACGAGAACTGATTAATATAACCAAATTAAGTCGGATAAATTTTGTAAGACTTTGATTTATAATATTGTAAGTACTATGCTGTGTACTTAAGAGATCAATGAACATGAAGAAGGAAATAAAAATGGCTACACCTAATTTAGTTGTGCTTTCTGAAGACCGAAGTCTGGCACGGTCGACTGAAACTTTCAGCGGTTTGATTGTGAGTGAACCATACCAGTATTAGCTCAAATGCATTATGGTGAGACAGTGTCTTCTGGTACGGGCTAGAAGAAATTAGTTATTTTCATAGATCAATCTAAGTCTAATCCTTGGCTTTGACAGTATGGAATAACCGAGTACGAGCCATGCAAACAGCAGCATTCCTTATACAGCCAGTCCCTGAGACGAATGGTGTGACAGTGTAACTCTTAGGGTTATTTGGTGGTGTGTTTCAGTTGGCTTGGCAGACTGATACGTAATAACACTTTCTGGCTCAAGTGAGGAAAGCAAGAGAAAACTACGTGACTCATCTCTCTAGTTCGCCTCTTCGGTGGTGCCTAGACTATGGTGGATCTGTTGAGGATCCAGCCAGCTTTTGGACCGAATATGCCTACTAAAACGATACAGTACATAGGCTACAATACAAACATACCAGCATATTTACTAGGTTAGGATACTGATTATTATTATTATTATTATTATTATTATTATTATTATTATTATTATTATTATTATTATTATTATTATTATTATTAAGTCATTCTAACATAGCATATCTATCGACATACTAAGGAGTCCTCCAAGGATTTGATATGCTTAAAATTTGTATAAATTCCTATGGATGGCAGAAAGTAGCACTCTTGAGCGGTTGAAATTGAGAATCACGGAAGCCTGTTTCAAGGATGACCTTAGAACCAATTTGAATGTATCGTCTTTCAGTAGAGAACTCTTTTGAAGTGCTAACTCAGAGTAAGACAGGAAGTCTAAGTGTTCTTGAACTATAGAGTATCATAACGGAAGTTCAAAGCTTATGACTCAGATTTATCTCCCGAATCAAAACAGAACATAGTGTTGTTACAGCAGCAGAGAGGCGAGAGTCTAAGAAGTACAAGAAGCAAGTTCATTTAATTATACCTATATTCATAATAAAAAATGTGCCTGGCAAATCCAGTCAGTTGGCCAAGTGCTACGGTTCGTTTATCTATAAGCTTATATTCGTGAGATGGTGGGCTCAAACCCCATCCTCGCCAGTTTGAAGAAAGTTTTATGTGATTTCCTATCACGCAAATGCCGGTGCTTTATCTTAAGCTATTTCCTATTAAGTCACCGAAAACCTTCCAACGCAAGTACAATGTTAATCAGCTGACGAAATAAAAGGGCGTGCTAAACACCACTTCGTCAGAATTCACATAAAAATAGAATAGATTATTAATAAGTGATTTTACGTCTTATTATTATCTATTTTTACTGGTTTTAGAGTCACAGAGATGCGGGAATTTTTTTCCTGCAAGAGTTCTTTTACGTGGCAGTAAATCTATCTACACGAGGTTGGTGTATTTTAGCTACTTCAAATACCACCTCTCGCAAGAAATAACTCTACTTAAATTTAAATGGAACTCTTTCGGCGCGGTAAATCATCTGTACAGCGGGTGACAAAGTAAGTATTCTTCAAGAGAGCGTTCACATCCAATTATCATTAATGATTTATCACACTGAACGAATTCTCTTTCATTTAGGCGGAAGTGAACTTTTGTAATCTGTGCATGGACTCTTCTTCATTCGCTGTTCATGCGGTAAGTTCAGAGTCTACTCGATTTTTTTAGAACTCTGGAAAAGACCAATTTTTGAAACTCAACCCCTGTCTCCTATACAGAGCGATTCATGACATCGTCGACGCTTAGTGTGTTGTGTGAGACGGCAAACTTACCATACTTAAAGAGGGAACCGATGTCCAGAAATGCGTGGTTTAGGTGCTGTGGGGTGTTAAGTTTGAGAACACTTCGGGTATGTGTATGCGTTCTTAATTTTGAGAATAAACTGCAACCATCTCAACAAGAATATTAAATTACAAAAGTGGGTTCGAACTGTCGACCTCCAATTTTTTTTTTACAGAGCCTACATAGGTGATTCAGAGATTGGTTCTTATGGTATAAAAAAGATTGGGTTACTATGAAGGGCGTGATGTACAAGATTCCCGCTTTATTAAAAGAGGACCATATCACACAAATCCACACACGACAAATACTGTGCCTGTGCTCACAACTGCAAGTTTTTAAACATGTACTTCATTCCCAGCACCACCTTCGTAGGCTCTCTAATCAAGTTAGAATTAGACAGTTTGAACCCCTTTTATAACTTAATGCACGATCTGATGTTCTCGTTGCGTTGGTAGAGATTTCTTGACAAAATATGTAATGCACGCCCATCGCTTTATCGTAAGTGTAGTTAAACTTTAATGCCCCACAGCACCCAAACCATGCATTTCCGAATATGCTGTGGGTTCCCCCTTGAAATGATCGATTTCCCGTCCCTTACAACGCACTAAGTTTTGTCGGTGTGGATTTGAACCACTCTGTAGGTCATATTCCTATTGAGAAGCGCATGCTTTTCACATCACCTACAGGTAAGCTGCCTGTCTTTCTCCTGTATAAGAAATTTCCATCAGCAGCCAACATTGCGGATACAAACTAGAAGTTGTGTGGTGTTTAAACTATATCATTAACAATACCTTCCTGGCCTCGAAGTGGTTATCAGATTACTACAGGCCACGGCTGCATATCGTATTCGTATCTCTGCGACTTCATGAGAAATTTGAGCTGAGCAAAGTAAAGACATGGTAGGTTTTCTTCTAGGTCAACAGTTTCAGTAATATTGCATGATCATTATTTCCTTACTCTCCTAGAGGCGTGAGAATAGCTGGTAAAACTTCCTTTACCTTGACGCTAGCTGAATGGACCAATATTTCAGTAGAATAAAACAACATAGGTGTCATAGTTATTTATAATTAAATTGCGTAGGTAAATAATAGTCTACAGAATCTTACCTCAGTCATTAATAAGAAATACGAGTATTTAATTATACATTGAGTGAATTCATTTTTCTTAATTACACTTGTCGGTTACAATTTACTTTATTCGTTATTAATTTTTACAAATGCTGATATTAAGTGGCCTCAGCTACTGTGCACGTGCATTTTGATTTGACTGCCTCTGCGTCAATTTTGACATTCCGTTTTAATCTACCAGATGACAAAAATGGATTTCTGTTGGGCGCTCTATGACGTGAGTTTTAATTAATTTCTTCGAGTAGACATCAAGTGTGTCAGAGATACATCTTGATATCGTACGGCATGGGTTACCGAATGGACTTTATTCCGCCCTTCTAAAGCTCTACTGGGTTTGAACCCGTGATATTGAGATCCAAAGGCATCACCCATCCAAAGAGGGAACTAATCCTGGAAATGCTGTTATATGCTAACTTGAGTTTTTCCATTTCTTGATATTTTTCACCACTTTTTGGGGTCAGCACTTGTGAATCTGGTCTAATTTTACAGCCAGATGCCCTTCTTAATACGAACCCTACGCGGAGGGATGTATTCACTATTGCGGATATCACTGGTGATTTGTTGTATGCAGATGAAGGAAAGTGCAATGAGACGAACACAAGCACCCTGTCTCCGAGCCAGAAGAATTAGGATTTTTAAGTTTATAATTCCCGGCGCGGCCGGATATGAAATCCCGGCCCCTCTGACAGTACAAGCAAGGAGTTGGGCACTACTTCGTTTTTTTTGTTTTGTTTTTTGCTAGGGGCTTTACGTCGCACCGACACAGATAGGTCTTATGGCGACGATGGGATAGGAAAGGCCTAGGAGTTGGAAGGAAGCGGCCGTGGCCTTAATTAAGGTACAGCCCCAGCATTTACCTGGTGTGAAAATGGGAAACCACGGAAAACCATTTTCAGGGCTGCCGATAGTGGGATTCGAACCTACTATCTCCCGGATGCAAGCTCACAGCCGCACGCCTCTACGCGCACGGCCAACTCGCCCGGTTTCTTAGTTTTTCACTACCGTGCACTTCTTTTTCTTCTACCACTTTTTCCCTCCCACATCTGTGGTGCCGCGGGTGCGAACTGTGCCGAACATGTGGATTTGGCCCTGTTTTACTGCCGGATGCCCTTCCTGACACCAACCCCACGGAGGGATTTAATCCCTATTGCGTATATCTGTGGTGGTTTGTCTGAATATGAAAAGAAGTGTGTTGAGACAAACACAAACACAAACACCCAGTGTCCGAGTCAGAAGAATCAGACGCGATTAAAATTCCAGAACCGACCGGGAATCAAACCCGAGACCCTCTGAACGGAAGGTTTCACCGCTGACCATTCGGCCAAGGAGTCGGACTTTCCACTACCGTACACTAATTACCATTAATTTACTCAAGAACAATGGTAATCAGGATTATAATATGTGTTCATTGACTGTCAAATGAATCGTATTCAAAATATTTTCAGTCAACAATGAGAGAATAGCTCGTTATTGTTATTAACATGGAACTATAGCCGAGTGACCAAGCATGTCAACGCATGAGGGATATTTGAGGTCCAAAGCAAAGAAAAGTAATGTCACTTCCATACAGGCCACCAAGGTCCCTGGAGGAGTGGAAGGTAAAGGCTTTCATTATCCGCAACCTCGGCAATGAGGGGGGGGGGGGGAATAGAGTGGACAGCGCAATCACCTTTGCCCCCAGGAATTAACCCGGTTTAAGTACGCTGAATTGATCTAATGGCCATGTGACATCCAGACGTGGAAGCCTCGCCTCAAATGTTTTCCAGCTTCTTGACGGGGAATTGCACCCACGCCTTTCCGGGTGAACCGAGCACACCATTACAAAGTCAGAAACACAGCCCCTATTTGAAGTCGTAAGTCACCTAAGAATAAGTCCTGTGCTTAAGATTAACAGACAAGTCACGTAAGGCTGTGGAATATCTTGATTGAGCTAGACGTATCTGCAAAAAGGACGCGATGTTTCGAATGTTATTAGTTCTAAATCCCATTACTACTTTTGCGGTTTTCGAGATATCGAGGTATCTGAATACTGTCCCGTAGCAGTTATTTTACTTGCCGGTAAATCTATCGGAATGACGCTGTCATATTTCAAATAACACTGTGCTGACCCGGGAACGAACTCACCAGCTTGGGCTGTCTACCGCCTCAGCTACTCAGCCCGGCAATCACAATACAGACAACTGACCAACTTGTAAATTCATCAGGTTCATAAGGTTGGTAAACATCTTGCTTCTGAACCAAGAATAAAAGAAGTATCTTGTAACATTGTTATTATTTTTTATTTTTTACAGGTTGCTTTACGTTGCACCAACACAGATAGGTTTTATGGCAACGGAAGAAAGCGGCGTGGCCTTAAGGTACAGCCCCAGCATTTTGCCTGGTGTGAAAGTGGGAAACCACGGGAAACCATCTTCAGGTCTACCGACAGTGGGGTTCAAACCCACTATCTTCCGAATACTGAATACTGGCCGCACTTAAGCGACTGCAGTTATCGAGCTCGGTAAATCTTTATTCAGCTTATCCCACTTATTTCTAGAGTTGCTGGATCCACCTAGGCTTATTTAGATTTTGCGAAGGGTTTGAGGTGGGAATCCCCTCCCCACCCTGAGACGCCACGTGATGTTCAGGTGAAAATTCCTTGCAGATTCCGAAGTAAGGAGGTAAGTCACTGCGTTGATTACCCCATCCCATCAAGATAAACATATGTACAGAACTATTAACATAACTTTCCTGTAAAAGAATAGAAATAAAAAGGCGTTTGATCCCATTGAATGAAGGACCGCATCTAGACACTGAGGCCATTTGATACTTCATTGACAGGAGTATTAATACATGGCGTCCCATTGTAAATACCTAATCTTTGAAACGACAAATATAACCGCTGTAAATTTCTTTTTCTTTCAACATTATCGATCACTGTAACAAATTGAGTAGGTCTATCAAGTCTGCCTCGAGGACGAGGAATTAAATTTCTGTCTACCATCGGTCAGCTAGTGAAGATACAGATATTCGAATTTATTACCCCTACACTAGAAAAAATAAATTTGCGGCCTGAAAATCAGCAAGACTTTCTATGACAAGTTATTAAATTAGATTACTTTCAACAGACAGTTGTTTGCGGGTGATATAATTCACCATTACGTCTGAAGAACAAAACCATCATAAAGAGGAATTCAGCTGGTTTTATAAAATATAGCTTGGGAAGCAGTTAATTTAGATTTCAGAAAATGTTCTTCATTGATACGGAGGAGCGATTAGTCCCTAACGGGTGCAGTTTAACGAGAGAGTTTTCGTAATATGAACATCCAAAAATCACTGTTAATCATAATTTGAAGATATCCTCAGAAGTTTTGACTTATCTGAATAAAATTAAGCAAACGTTTGAAATCGCGAAACTAGGGATAGTACTCTCAGTTTCATTTGACAAGTCAGAAAGTGGGATATCAAACATATAGAAAGAATAATTTTCATATATATATATAGGCCTATAGTTCTTAATGAATATGTCCAAAGATGTAAAAAAAAAAAAAATCTTCAAATTTCTATAAACCAAATTGAATGTCATGAATGCCAAAATGTACGTAACTTTAATATTTTCAAATCCGGCTAAAAACCGTGTGAAGTATTGTTTTGCATTGCCCTCAATATCATAAATATTGTGAGCCATACCATGTTTCAGTAACAAAGCTACTGTATTTTTTTTTAAACCGAACTAGATAGCTGCAGTCGCTTAAGTGCGACCAGTATCCAGTATTCGGGAGATAGTGGGTTGAAGATGGTTTTCCGTGGTTTCCCATTTTCAAACCTTAATTAAGACAGGGCCGCTTCCTTCACACTCCTAGCTCGTTTCTGTCCCCATAAGACCTACCTGTGTCGGTACGACGCGAAACAACTTGTAAAAAAAAAAAAAAATCTTACCATAGTTGAATTTCATTACTAAGAGGCAGGAGATAAACAGAATATCCAATGTCACCTACGGCTTCCAAATATCATTTAGTTGTCACCGATATTGAAAGAAAGACTGCCAGATGACAAGCGCACATCTCACACCCATTTGACAGACAGAAAGAGAATGACATTTCAACATTTTACTAAGTATTAGCTACAGATCTAATTAAAATCCTGAACTTATAGCTAATTATAATTTAGCCTATAGAAGTGCACAGGACAACAGCCCCTTGATGCCGCCATACCTGATGACACCGACATGATTGGGCGCGGAGGCGAGGTTTCTTGGAGAACAGTTGAAGTTTCACGGCACACGCTTCACCGCCAGTCGACAGCTCACTACTAGCTGTACATGCATTCGGCTGACTGCTATACTTGAAACTCAGCGACCTTGAGAAAAGGAAAAAGTAGACACATCACAGTTCCACTCCATTCCGACAGCGACCGTGGCGCGCGTAGTGTGCGAGTGATAATTTACCAACAAACGCACAATGGAACGTCTACTCCACTGAGGAGAGGGTCTATTGCTCCCTCTTCATTGCTTAATGATTTTCGCCCCCTTTCCCGGGTTCATCTCAGTCTGTCTCCTTGGCTGAGTGATCAGCTTACTAACCTTCGGACCAGAGGGCCCCTTGTACGATTCCCGGCCAGGTCAGGCAGTTCAACTACGCACGGTTAAATCCTCTGGCAGAGAAACTGGGTGTTTTTGTTAATATGAATACAATACTCTTCTTGTATATACAACACACAACACTACCGACTACCACAGAAATTCACAATAATGAAAACATTCCGTCCGCATAGGGTTAGCGTCAGGAAGGACATCCTGCCGCAAAATAGGAACAAATCCACATCGGGTGCCGACCCCAAGAAATGAGGAAAATTGCCAGATAGATGAAGAAGAAAAAGAGGAAGACGAAAATAATGTTATTGGCTTTACGCCCCACTAACTACTTTTACGGTTTTCGGAAAATGCGAGGTGCCGGAATTTAGTCCTGCAGGAGTTATTTTGCGTGTCAGTAAATCTACCGACACGAGACTGACGTATTTGAGCACCTTCAAATACCACCGGACTGAGCCAAGATCGATCCTGCCAAGTTGGTGTCAGAAGGCCAGCGCCTCAACCGTCTGAGCCACTCAGCCCGGCAGAATGGAAGAAGGCCCATTTTTTTTTTTTTTTTTTTTTTGCTAGTTGTTTTACGTCGCACCGACACAGATAGGTCTTACGGCGACGATGGGACAGGAAAAGGCTAGGAGTGGGAAGGAAGCGGCCGTGGCCTTAATTAAGGTACAGCCCCAGCATTTGCCTGGTGTGAAAATGGGAAACCACGGAAAACCATTTTCAGGGCTGCCGACAGTGGGGTTCGAACCTACTATCTCCCGAATACTGGATACTGGCCGCACTTAAGCGACTGCAGCTATCGAGCTCGGTGGGGCCCATATTCATCCCAACAGTTATTTAATAGCCTATTTCACTATCCAGACAAAAATATCTCAAATACTAAAAGGCGAAGGCTGCTAGTTTGCAAGCAGGTAGTCTGCAACCTGGAAGGTTGGAATAAGCTTCAACAGAGGCAAGATTGTGATGCATATTCACATAGAACCAAACCCCATGGCACAATAGCTGCGATGGGCAATGGCCTAACAAGCAACCGCTGCTCAACCCGAAGGCCTGCAGATTACGACGTGTCGCGTGGTCAACACGACGAATCCTCTCCGCCGTTATCCTTGGCTTTCTAGACCGGGGTCACCATCTCACCGTCAGATCCTCAATTGTAATCATATAGGCTCAGTGGACCTTGAACCAACCCTCAGATCCAGGTAAAAAATCCCTGATCTGCCCGGGAAACAACCCGGTGCCTTCGGGTAAGAGGCAGGCTCTTTACCCCTACACCGTGGGGCCGGCTGCATACTCACATGGTATTTCAAAAAAAGAAAAGAACGGGGATTCATTGTACTGTAGAGAATCCACTTTTTAAAAAGGATGGAAATATGCGAGTGAGCATGTGTAAGACGTTAAAAAAAGTTATCGAAAGAAATATCAGGAATGTGAGACGAGTATAAATCAACTACCTTAGGCTGTTAAAATCAAAGTAAGTAAAATTTATCATCGATTGAAAAGCGAAAGCAAATTTACATTCATAATTAAGTCATATTTTGTCCGCCTCTGTGGTGTAGTGGTTAACGTGATTAGCTGCCACCCCCGGATGCCCGGATTCGATTCCCGGCTCTGCCACGAAATTTGAAAAGTGGTACGTGGTCCACTCAGCCTCGGGAGGTCAACTGAGTAAAGGTGGGTTCGATTCCCACCTCAACCATCCTGGAAGTTGTTTTCTGTGGTTTCCGACTTCTCCTCCAGGCAAATGCCGGGATGGTACCTAACTCAAGGCTACGGCCGCTTCCTTCCATCTTCATTGCCTATCCCTTCCAATCTTCCCATCCCTCAAAAAGGCCGCTGTTCAGCATAGGAGGTGAGGCCACCTGGGCGAGGTACTGGTCATTCTCCCCTGTTGTATCCCCCGACCCAAAGTCTGGTGCTCTAGGACAGTGCCCTTGAGGCGGTAGAGGTGGGATCCATCGCTGAGTCCGAGGGAAAACCGAACTTGGAGGGTAAACAGATTAAGAAAGAAAGAAAGAAAGAAAGAAAGAAAGAAAGAAAGAAAGAAAGAAAGAAAGAAAGAAAGAAAGAAAGAAAGAATAAGTCATATTTTATGTCGTTATTTTCTAATGTAAGTCCGGCTCAATGGGTAAATGGTTAGCGAGCTGGCCTTTGGTCACAGGGGCCCCGGGTTCGATTCCCGCCAAGGTCGGAATTTTAACCATAATTGGTTAATTTCGCTGGCACGGGGGCTGGGTTATGTGTCATCTTCATCATCATTTCATCCTCATCACGACCCGCAGGTCGCCTACGGGAGTCAAATCAAAAGACCTGCATCTGGCGAGCCGAACTTGTCCTCGGACAGTCCCGGCACTAAAAGCCATACGCCATTTCATTTCCCAATGTAAGAGGTTAGGGGAAACACTTATTAACCGGTGTACTTAACAAGAATGGATGGTGGTAATGTGTGCTGTAGTTTGGGCCTTCAGTCCATACACTGGTTTAATGCAGCTCTCCATGCCACCCTATCCTGTACTAAACTTTTAATTTCTACGTAATTACTATATCCTACATCTACTCGAATCTGTTTGTCATATTCATGTCTCGTCTACGTTTATCTTTCTTACCACCTACACTTCCTTCAGGAACTAACTGAACAAGACCTGAGTATCTTCAGATTTTTCTTATCTTCTGGTCAAATTTTGCCAAACAGTTCATTCTCCTCTCACCAGTCCGATTCAGTCTCTCTTCTTTCGTGATTCGATCTACTCATCTCACCTTCAGCATTCTTCTGTAACAGCACATATGAATCTGTAATTAACTGAGGATAGAATGGGACTGGGAGGTATTCGACATTCGAGTTCATCTTAAAGAAAATGTCAGCTGGTCTTCTTTACAGCGCATACTGTAGAGTATCGTACATAAGTGAATAATTTGGGGATAATGGTATGTAGATTACAGTAATAATATACAGTAAATGTCCACCTGCGTGGTGTAGTAGTTAGTGTGATTAGCTGCCGCCTCCTCCCCCACCACGAAGGTCCGGGTTCGATTCCCGGCTCTGCCACAAAGTTTTAAAAGCGATACGAGGACTGGAACGAGGTCTACTAAACCTCGAGAGATTAAATGAGTATAGGGGGTTCGATTCCCGCCTCAGCCATCCTCGAAGTGGTATTCCGTGGTTTCCCCACTTCTTTTCCAGGCAAATGCCGGATTGGTACCTAACTTAGGGCCACGGCCGCTTCATTCCCTCTTCCTTGCCTATACCTTCTAATCGTCCCATCCCCCACAAGTGACCCTCTTCAGCATAGCAGATGAGGCAACCTTGGTGAGGTACTGGTCTTCTTTCCCAGTTGTATCCCCGACCAGACGCCTCACGCTCTAGGTCACTGCCGTTGAAGCGGTAGAGGTGGGATCCCTCGCTGAGTCTGGGGGAAAACCAAACCTTCGAGGGTAAACGGATTAAATAATAATAATAATTATTATAATAATAATTGTTGATGACTTATTTGTGGTGTCCTGTCTTGGGCTATCAGGATTTCTTGTAGGCGTGGCATTTTCAAAGTGATGACTGCAATTCATGTCGGAGACCATGATTTCCATCAACAGTAATGCTCTTCAGAGCTCTGATCCAAGATTCTCTTCCAAGACTGTATTGTAATATAGCCACAAACATAAAAGACTTTATTTCATGTGGTCTGTTTTGATAAGTGTAATTAGACCTAATCACAAAATCTATTCGCAAGCACTCTATATTTGACGAACGAAAATTCCCGCCAATATTAAAAAAAAATAATGTTATTTGATTTACGTCCCACTAACTACGTTTAAGGTTTTTGGAGCCGTCGAGATGCCGGAATTTAGTCCCGCAGGAGTTCTTTTACGTGTCAGTAAATCTACCGACACGAGGCTGGCGTATTTGAGCACCTCCAAATACCACCGGCCTGAGCCAGGATCGAACTTGCCAAGTTGGGGTCGGAAGACCAGCGCCTCAACACTCTGAGCCACTCAGCCCGGCGCCAATATTTCAACAAAGGGTTTTTCTGAGTAAAATCTGAAATTGCAAAATAAGCCTTTTCCATTCTTGCTCTGACTGACCTTCCTTGATCCAAGACGACAGTTCCCCGTTAACTTGGCTTTAATAAAAATATATTGGTCTTACGTCCCACTCTTTGCTTTTACCGTTTTTGGAGACGGCGAGGTACCGGAATTTTGTCTTGCAGGATTTGCCTTACCTGCACATAAATCTGCTGACAACGTCAAATACTACTGGACTGAGCCAGGATCGAACCCAACAACTGGAGTAAAAGGGTGCTCTTCCGTCTGAGCTGCTCAGCATGGTAACCTGACTTTTGTTATCCTTAAAACACTGCAATTTACCTTAGAGAGCTCGTATTTTTAAATTGATAGTTATCATTATGTTACGTTCACCAAAGAAAATTTTAAAATTTTCATTCAAGACAGTGAAGAATAATGTTATATACGTAGGTCCAGTCATACGTCATGGCAATTATTTTTTCTCGTGAACAGGAGACAAAACGGAAAATCTAAGATATGCATTTGCAAACGTACGGTATGTACTTGCGTATGATGCCACTAGATGGTATATGTAGACAACAGTGTGGATCTAAGCATGCCCCCAAGTTCAGTGTGTGAGTGAGAGCGTCATAAAATGGAAGTCAACAAGCAGGAGCAACGATCGCATAATAAAATAGCAGTTCTCCGCGGCAAAAATGTACGCCAATGCCATGCAGAGCTGCGGAAAGCATTAGGTGTGCATGCCATGCCATAATACATAATCCATAACGCCATTATCCTACACGATAACGCACAGCTCACACAGCAGCCATCGTTCAGCGTCGCTTACAACGGTGGGGATGGGAGGTTCTTCCACACCCGCCTTATTCGCCTGATCTGAGCACATGTGACTATGATCTAATCCCCAAAGTCAAGAAGCCATTACGTGGACAACGGTTTGCTAACAAAGAGGACATCGTAACAGCATTTCGGAGAGAGGTGTCACACGTTAGCGATACACATGCAGTGAACGGTATTCAGTGCCTGCCCCACAGCTGGCAACGCACAGTGGAAACCTTGGTTGATTATTTCGAAGGTCTGTAACCAGTGTAAACCTGTCCTTTGTACGTAGTCTTGTGTATTTGCTGTCTATACCATAATAAAACAATGTACTGTGTTCTCTCACTTTCGTACGAGAATCTCCTGAAGTCAGAATTTGCCTTCAGGCACTGTGCATAAGTACATGCTCTGTATTTCCAAATGTATATCTTAGTTGTCATGACTTATGACTCGACCCTCGTTGTAAGAAATGAAAAATGTATTTACAAAAAGCAAATCGAACGAACTGAGTCGGGGTCACGGTCACAAGTTTTGACGTAAAGAAATGTGGATCGTCTCGTGTGGTAGGTATTGTCCAGACTAAAGTACATATTCCCATCTGTTCATCCCGATAATCATTCTCACAGCTTTGTATCTGTCGTACCAGTACTCACTACCTCAGGAGCATTCTCTGGCTGAAATATTCCAGGCCTTTTAATCACTATACATAAAGCACCTGGAAATGAGAAAGTAATTAATGTGTACGTTCGATTTGCTAGTTAATTGCCTCGCAGACACAGTCCTTGATTCGAGACAGCTCATTATTCCTTATTCGAAAATTCTCCCGAAGCATTTATTAGATTGCCATAATGACAACGATTATTTATTATATAAAATTACATATCGGCATTTAGAAATAGTAACTAAAAATCATTATGGAAACAACTTACAATGACATAATATATTACGGCTCATGAGCATGTTTCCTAAATATACAAATGACGTTTGAGTACTCGTACGGTAAGTGTTTTTATGAAGTACTAGCAAGATACCCGTGCTTCGCTACGGTATTATACTGACATTTATAATTGAATGCTTAACGTTTTATATATAATCCGCCAAAATTCGCGATCTGACTCGTTTTCTGAGAGATTGCGGCACAGTTCCTTACATTTTTCAATCTTTCTTTCCAGCAATCGATTTCGTACTTCCCGGGCTAGGTCCAGGTATTTCACGCGGTCAATTGGGTCCCTAAATCTTTGCCATCTTGTCCTATAAGCATTTTTAGTATGGATCAAATCCTGAAGGAGACCCGGTGTGGTGTCTTCTTGGGTGCCTTGGCAGTACTGAACCCGCGGCCGGACTGTATTCGTAGTCATTACCAGGCCAGGACCCGTTTCCAGCGCGGTCCACACAATTTGACGACGGTCCAGAACATTATTATTATTATTATTATTATTATTATTATTATTATTATTATTATTATTATTATTATTAGATGTTCAGGACCCCACAGCAAGATGCAAGACCGCTAGTTGGCGGTAAATTATATCTGCTGCCATTGTCATTGTTGACCAGCACCATTGTCGCGCGTAGGCAAGTGTGGGGGATTTCTGGCGATACGAATGACATACTTCCGTGCATTATTGACCTTATTATAGAGGTGAAGAATTTGACGGTCAATCTCATTCCTATCATTTTTTTTTTTTTTTTTTTTTTTTGCTAGTTGCTTTACGTCGCACCGACACAGATAGGTCTTATGGCGACGATGGGACAAGGAAGGGCTAGGAGTGGGAAGGAAACGGCCGTGGCCTTAATTAAGGTACAGCCCCAGCATTTGCCTGGTCTGAAAATGGGAAACCACGGAAAACCATTTTCAGGACTGCCGATAGTGGGATTCGAACCTACTATCTCCCGAATACTGGATACTGGCCGCACTTAAGCGACTGCAGCTATTTATTTATATACCAGGAGAGTCTACTGTAATCTAAGAACGCTCTCCGAAGGAAAAGATGGCTGTTGAAAACGAACCCAGGAAAGATTAAAAATGATCGGTTTGTGATCAGAATAAGTACATCGAAAATCTACAGCCTGTTTCCAGTCATTCGACAGGGTCAGGAATGGAATGAATGAGGCCCCATCTAGCGGCGACAATAGAAATTGTGCCGGCTGCCGAAGCACTCCTCTGGGGCAATGATCGATGAATGACAAATTAAATGAAATATTGGACAGTGTTGCTGGAATGAATGATGACAGGGAAAACCGGAGTATCCGGAGAAAAACCTGTCCCGCCTCCGTTTTGTCCAGCACGAATGTCACATGGAGTGACCGGGATTTGAACCACGGAACGCAGCTGTGAGATGCCGGCGCGCTGCCGCCTGAGCAACGGAGGCTCCTTATAAGTACATTATGAACAGTAAAATCAATTGGTCTCACCTCCTTTTCCACCCCACCGCCGTTAAGTTTATTTAACCGCCCCCCCCCCTCAAAAAATTAAAAGAAGGTGTGTTTCTTTATGTTTAAAGGGGATTCCAAACACCAATGTTCACGTCTATTATCTTCACTTTAGAGATATAAGTATCCCCAAAAAATAATTCACTTCTTTTCACTTCCTTTCACACTCCTTCCCACCCCCCAAGTGAATTTTCCGGGAAAAAATGCTTGTTTCTTTAATAGTAAAGGATCTTCTAAATACCAATTATCACGACTCTAGCTTCTTCATTTTTTGATTTATGTGTCCTCATGAAAGGAATTCAATTCCCACTCCCGCCCCCCAAGATGGTTTCCCCTACAAAACGCGTTTTTCTTTGTTTTTAAAGGAGATTCAAATACCAATTTCAACGTCTGTAACAACTTTACTTTTTATTAGATGTATGTATTCTCATACAATTCAATTAATTTTTCAATTCTTTCACCCCCCACCCCCTTAATTGGATTTTCCGCGAATACGTGTTTCTTTACTTTTAAAGCAGATTCTAAATATCAAATTTCACGTCTGTAATATCTTCATTTTTGAGATATCAGTAGCCTAATTAAAAGAATTCAACACAATTTTCAGTCACTTTTACCCCCCCCCCCCCCCTCCACCCAAGTGGTATTTCCGAAAACTAAAAATACACGTTTCTTTATTTTTAATAGAGATAACAAACATTTTTTACTTCTGTAACATGTTAAGTTTTTTGAGATAGAGTGTAGAAATTCTCGTTTTAAAATTTCACCCCTTTTTAGTTCCACTTAAGTGGAGTTTCCAAAAACAAATCACCTATTTTTCTTTACATTTACAGGAGATTCCAAATACCCACTTTTTACGTCTGTAACATTTTACGTTTCTCAGATATTCTGTAGATATAGTCTTTCAAAAAATTCACCCTAATTTGTCACTCCTGTTTAACCGCCTTTAATTGGATTTTCCAAAAAACAAAAAATACGTGTTCCTTTATTTTTAAAGGAGATCCCATATACAAATTTTCAGTTATGTAATATCTTCAGTTTCTGAGATGTATGTATCCTCATTAAAGGCATTCAACCCATTATCCACCCTTTTACACCCCTCCTATTGGGATTTACAGAAAACAAAAAGTGCGTGTTCCTTTAGTTTTAAAGAAGATTAAAATGCCAATTTTTACATCGGTAAACTTTTAAAGTTTTAAGATGTAGACACACTCATTTTAAAAATTCACCCCCCTTTTCACCCCCCATTATTTGGATTTTCCAAAAACGAAAAAATACCTATTTCTTCATTTTTAAAGTAGATCCCAACTACCAATTTTCAGGTCTGTAATATCTTCAGGTTCTGATATATAAGTAGCCTCATTAAAGGCATTCAACCCCTTTTTCACCCTTTTCCACCCTTCCTATTGGGATTTTCCGAATACAAGAAATACGCGTTTCTTTATTTTTAAAGGAGATTCTAAATACCAATTTTTACATCTATAAACTTTAAAAGTTTCGATATATAGATACACTCATTTTAAAATTTCACCCCCTTTTCACCCCCCCATTAATTGGATTTTCCAAAAACAAAAAATACGTGTGTCTTTATTTTTAAAGGAGATCCCAAACACCAATTGTTAGGTCTGTAATATCTTCAGTTTCTGAGATATAAGAATCCTCATTAAAGGCATTCAACCCATTTTTCACCCCTTTTCACCCCACCTATCGGCATTTTCCGAAAACAAAAAAATGCGTGTTTCTTTGTTTTTAATGAAGATTCTAAATACCAATTTTTACATCTGTAAACTTTTAAAGTTTTGAGATATAGATGCACTCATTTTAAAAATTAACCCCCCTTTTCACCTTCCCATTAATTGGATTTTCCAAAAACAAAAAATTGCGTGTTTCTTTATTTTTAAAAGAGTTAAAAAGTACCAATTTTCAGGTCTGTAATATCTTCAGTTTCTGAGATGTAAGTACCGGTATCCTGATTAAGGGCATTCAACCCCTTTTTCACCCCTCCTATTGGGATTTTATGAAAACAAAAAAATACGTGTTTCCTTATTTTAAAAAAAGATTCTAAATACCAATTTTTACATCTGTAAACTTTTAAAATTTTGAGATATAGATACACTAATTTTAAAATTTCACCCCCCCCTTTTCACCCCCCCCTTAGCGATGGAATATCCAAAAATCCTCTCTTAGCAAGCACCTACCTCTTAATATGAATATATCCCCAAAATTTCATTTCTTTATGTCAGGTAGTTTTGGCTCGGCGATGATGAGTCAGTCAGTCAGTCAGTCAGTCAGTCAGTCAGTCAGTCAGTCAGTCAGGACAAGTTATTTTATATATATATAGATTTTGAGAGTTCGGACCGATGGGAAGATAAATAAATAAGGAAAATTATGAGGATATTTCCTCCTGCTCCCATCATGAAACTAATCACATTTATTGATTCAAGTGGTATCTTTCTCGAAAGGATTCGATAGCTCGCAGACGAGCTTCTTGGCAGCTTCAACGTTTTTAGAAAGACTGCAGTAGGTCTCATACTTGATGACTGGATCAAGCATGTGTTCATAAGGAGAATTTGGACGGAATGCGATGATGTCTGCCCGTCGATTGATGCCACCATTGCAGAACCCGTACACCTCTTCGTAGACGTCGAATTCCTTTGTTTGTTTATAGTTCGTTTAATATTTGTTTTACGTCGCACTGAGTCGGACAGGTCTTATGTTGACGATGGGATAGGACAGGGTTAGGACCGGGAAGGAAGCGACCGTGGCCTTAATAAAGGTACAGTGCCAGGCTGAGTAGCTCAGACGAGACATTGACTTTATGACCCCAGCTTGGCAGGTTCGATCCTGGCTCAGTCCGGTGGTATTTAAAGGTGTTCAAATGCGTCAGCCTTATGTCGGCAGATTTCCTAGCATGTAAAAGAACTCCTGCTGGACAAAATTCCGGCATCTCGACGTCTCCAAAAACCGTAAAAATAGTTAATGGGACGTAAAAGCAATAACATTATTATTATTATTATTATTATTACAAAGGTGCCTGGTGTGAAAACCAAAAATTCGTGGGCAGCTGGCAGTGGAGTTCGAATTCTCGAATATAAGCTACCAACTACACACCTCAAACGCGTAGCTAATTCGTTCGGTACGTCGAATTCCTTCTTCTGAAAGCGAAGGGCTGATCTAGTAGTGATGACACGAGAGTGCACCATGAGCGGATCTTGTGCAAGGGTTTCCAACTCCCTGTGCAATGCGCCATCAGGGGTGGTTGACCTAACAACGAGATTTTCCTGGTATAATACGACCAGCTGACACATTCGCGGTCATTTTAAATTAATTAATGTGATTGGGTTTACGTCCCAGTAACTATATTTTTTGGTTTTAGGAGACGCTGAGGTGTTGAAATTTTGTTCCGCGGGAATTCTTTCACGTGCCCATAAATCTACCGACACGAGACTGACGTATTTCAGTACCTTCAAACAGGTCTACCACCGGACTGAGCTAGGATTGAACCTGCCAAGTTAGGCTCAGAAGGCCAGCGCTGTGCCACTGAGCTACTCATCCCCGCGTGGGTATTTTAATAACGTCTCGCCATTCACTGCATTATACTCCCTAGTGTTCTCGGACCAAGCAAGAAAACCATTTCCATTTTTGCAATTATCTCGAATACGTATTTTCACAGAATCCCGATGGAAACTTAGGCATAGGCACGTCATCGCTCTGCCAGATTGTTGATAGCTGAGCGATACTTCAAATTCATGTCATTGTGAACGGTACTTTTAATGTGATTCCTCTCTCTGAGGGCGAGATTACATACAAAACTTGAGGTTCAGTGCAATATCACGACATACACATTCATATAGTATTACACTGCACCAGTCTGAGTAGTTCGAACGGTAGAACGCTGATCATTGAGCCTCATGTCCGGCTCCATGGCTAAACGGTTAGCGTGCTGGCCTTTGGTCATAGATATCCCGGGTTCGATTCTCGGCAGGATTGGGAATTTTAACGATCAAGGGGGCTCGGTGTAGGACTCGTCTTGATCACCATTTCATCCTCATCACGACGCGCAGGCCGCCTGCGGGGGTCAAATCAAAAGACCTGGCGAGCCGAATGTGTCCTCAGACATTCCCGTCAATAAAAAGACATAAGCTATTTCCTTTTAACCTGAGCTCATGTACATGGATTTTGAGCCCGGCTCAATCTAGTGGTGTCTGAAGGTTCGGAGTCTCTGAAAACCGTGAAAATTCGGTAGTTGGCGTGGCGTCGCTCGTATCTCAGCACTTCTTCTTCTTCTTCTTTCGCCACTTTTCTCACGCCCTCTTAGGGTCTCGGGAGGAAACTGTATTGCTCATGCGGACGTAAAGTGAATAACATTATACACCCATAGATAAAAACTAAATGTTTGAAGTATGAGACAAAGTGAAAAATTTGCGGGACCAGCGGGACAAAATAAAATACTGGAATTGTCCAGCGAAAACGGGACGTAATATCGGCCTGGCTATATGCGTACCGGTGTATAAAAAGGTATGCTAGAATCAGTATAGTTTCTTTGTAAAATCGAGGAAATTTTAAATCCTACTGCTATGTGAATGTTATAATCATTTTCCAAATTTCATCAAATTGAATGTACTTCCTTCTTTCTTCTACCGAGCTCGATAGCTGCAGTCGCTTAAGTGCGGCCAGTATCCAGTATTCGGGAGATAGTAGGTTCGAACCCCACTGTCGGCAGCCCTGAAAATGTTTTTCCATGGTTTCCCATATTCACACCAGGCAAATGCTGGGGCTGTACCTTAATTAAGGCCACGGCCGCTTCCTTCCCACTCCTAGCCTTTCCTATCCCATCGTCGCCATAAGACCTATCTGTGTCGGTGCGACGTAAAGCAACTAGCATAAAAAAAACTTCTTTCTTCTTCTTTCTTAATCCGTTTACACTCCGAGGTTGGTTCTTCCCTTGAACTCAGCGAGGGATCCCATCTGTACCACCTCAAGGGCAGTGTCCGGGAGAGTGAGATTTTGGGTTGGGAATACAACTGGGAAGGAGGACCAGTACCTTGACCAGGCCGCCTCACCTGCTATGCTGAACAGGGGCCTTGTGGGGGGATGGGAAGACTGGAAGGGATAGGCAAGGAAGCGGGAAAGAAGCGGCCGTAGCCTTAAGGTAGGTACCATCCCGACATTTGCCTGGAGGAAAAGTGGAAACCGAAAAAAATCACTTCGAGGATGGCTGAGGAGGGATTCAAACCCCCTCTACTCAGTTTACCTCCAGAGGCAGCCCTCGTATCACATTTCAAATTTCGTGGCAGAGCCGGGAATTGAACCCGTACCTCCGGGGATGGCAGCTAATCACGCTAACCATACACCACAGAGACGTACAAGTTTAATGTACTATGGTTCGAATTTCAATTTCCTATTGTGTTTTAAAATGTATGTAGGCCTATGTACACAAGTGTCCGAAAGTTAAGCATAATCACTAAACGAGGCCATGCCGCCTGATAGGAATGTCAGACAGACTGTTAAAACGGAAGCTGACTCACACAACATATGTCACACAACTTGTCCAAAGAAACAGTGTCAGAAAGGTTCTGATAGCTAAGGTACGCCTTTGACAACAGCTAACAAAACTTGGCAATGTCTTCCACAACAAAATATGTGTTAATAGGATGTATGGTTACCCCTAACGGCCACACATGCTTCGCAGCGACGTGGCATGCTTTCTATCAGATGGTCCAAGAGCTCTTGCGGCAGTCGATCCAATTCCTCCGAAAGGGCAATGCGAAGGTCTTGGAGGGTCCTTGGTGGAGGCTGACGGGGTGAAATTCGCATCCCCATGCATCCCAGGCATGTTCTATAGGATTCAGATCCGCAGACCTCGCTGGCCAGTCCATGCGAGGAATATTTTGCCCAGCCAGAAATTCATCCAACAGAGCAGCGCAGTGCGGTCGGGCATTATCGTCCATTAAGAGGAAGTCTGGACCAACCGCACCTCTGAAGAGTCGAACATGTGGTCTCATTACCTCATCGCTGTATCTCCGAGCGTTAACAGTGTTCCTCGGACCACCCATGAAGATGTGTAGGTTCGTTCGGCCGTTCAACATGATGCCCATCCACACCATGACGCCACCACCACCATACTGGTCCCGTTCCAGGATGTTTCTTGGTTGTATCGGCTACCCGGTTCTCTCCAGATTAATATGCGACTGGAATCGTTCTGCAAACTGAAGCGGGATTCATCTGTGAAGAGCATATGCCTCCATTCAATCATGGTCCAGTGCTGGAGTGAGCGGGACGCACACTGCTGGACGTCGGGCGAACAGCCCTGCTGTTCTGAGCGGTCCGGTACACAGTTTGCCGCGGAACGGCAACTCCTCAGACGGCTGCAAGCTCCACTGGCAATTGTCTTGCAGGTGCACTCCGATTTCGTTGGACGGTTAAGGCCAGATATCGGTCCTGCTGTGGGATGGTTATCCTTGGTCGACCTGGACTAACATCTCCTGTGTCACGAAATCGTCTCCAAAGCCTGGAAATGACACTTTGTGGCACATTCGAGGATACGGCGACTTCGGTCTGTGTCTGGCCTGCTTCCAGGCGGCCGAGTATTCTACCATGCAAAACGGGGTGCAAATGGCGTCGTTGTGCTATTATGTTGTCACGTTCACCACGAGGCTACACTCCGCACACTATAACAGGGCAAACTCGACTGAGGGAATATCGGGCGCTGGCACTGGCTGTGTTTACCTTGCGGTTACGTCGCTAGTGAAAGCAGGGAACACTCCTTTCCTATACAGAGCGAACACGTAAGGTTGGTAGGTGCATATGTCATGCGATTTGCGGTCCATTTCCTGTTGCCCTGCTTACTCGTAACTTATGCTTAACGTTTGGACACTAGTGTATGTTGGGTATTCGGCCCGAAGTCAGGTTTCATCATCAACAATTCTGAAATTACCTGTAGTAAATGGCCTAGGTGTCACTGAAGAGGAATACTATGGAAATGAGGAGTGAGGTAGTTCTCCGTTGCTTTCGTCACCGAAATAGATGTTGCTACTTCATATCAGTTTGCCAGCCCACTGAAATGCACGCACCAACCGACCCTCTGAGCGACATTTTCACACCATTAATTACTACAGGGAGCTGAGAAACTGAGATTATTCTTCTCACCTCCCTGTATTACTAGCATCGCCCATACTTCAAGTCACTTTCATATCGTCAAAGCCAAGGACGGGACTTAGACAGGCGAGTGAAAGTAACACATTTGATCTAGCCTTTACCAGAAGACACAATGCACTCTAAATGCAATGTAAACAAGAGGTCTCGTCAGCAAATGCTAAACTAGTAATATAACGGAAGTCATACATTTTAATTTCACTTCTCTCAGACATTTGAGAAGCTTTGGAGCTTCTAATGCTCTTGAAGCTGTCCTGTTAAAAATTTGACAGCAATTAGGAAATATAATTTACTGAGGAAACTTTTTGTTGTAGGATACCTCTACGCAGGCTGGCATACTTTCACCTCGCTCGACAAATTACAGACTGTCAATATGGCAGCTATTGCCTTCACATGAATAAAACTATGCCCTTACTATGTTCACGTCAATATGATACCTTGCCTGGGAGTACTCTATTAAGCAATTTCTCGCAAACAATCTATGTTCTTAGTTCTCTCTGACAATGTCTGTGCAATATTTGATGAAATTCTGCTCAGCAGTTTAGACGTGATGCCGTTTCGGAAGACAGACAGACAGATGTATTTTAATTCTTACACAGAGATATTAATTTAGCCCGTCGTTAAGGCACCAAGTCTGTATGGTCTGACACAGTGGTTAGCCGTTTCGAGTCCCGTCGGAGGAAAAAGTTTTCACTGTCACAGTGTTGGCCGGCAGGGTAGGAGAGATGGTGGTATATAATTTCTAATCATTAGATTGCGTGCCAAAAGCCTGGGTTTAATTCCAAACCTCTCCGCAGTCTTAATATGGAGCGAGGGCGCATGACGCTGTTGAAGGTGATTCGTCCGTCGGATGGAGACGTTAAGACCTGAGCAGATCCCATGCCAGAAGTAGGCTATGTGTTGGCACCCAGATTCACCCCCTCTTTTCCTACTATCGCCGGCACCGAGCTCGATAGCTGCAGTCACTTAAGTGCGGCCAGTATCCAGTAAGCATGAGATAGTGGGTTCGAGCCCCACTGTCGACAGCCCTGAAGATGGTTTTCCGTGGTTTCCCATTTTCACACCAGGTAAATGCCGGGGCTGCACCTTAATTAAGGCCACGGCCGATTCCTTTCACTTCCTAGGCCTTTCCTATCCCATCGTCGCCATAAGACCCATCTGTGTCGGTGCGACGTAAAGCAAAAAAAAACTATCGCCGGCCTCGTGGTGTAGGGATAGCGTGTCTGCCTCTTATCCGGAGGCCCCGGGTTCGATTCCTGGCCAGGTCAGGGATTTTTACCTGGACCTGAGGGCTGATTCGAGGTCCACTCAGTCTACGTGATTAGAATTGAGGAGCTATCTGACGGTGAGATAGCGGCCCCGTTCTATAAAACGAAGAATAACAGCCGAGTGGATTCGTCGTGCTGACCACATGACACCTCGTAATCTGCAGGCCTTCGGGCTGAGCAGCGGTCGCTTGGTAGGCCAAGGCCCTTCAAGGGATGTAGTGCCATGGGGTTTGGTTTTGGTTTCCTACTATCATATATCACGTGATTCATTTCATCCTATGATGGGGTTGACGTCAGGAAGGACATCTGGTCGTAAAAGCTCCCTACGAATATTCATCACTTCTCACCCGACCCCGTAGAGGAACGAGACAAGTGTTCAACGTACATACATACAGACAGAGATATTTATTTATTTATTTATTTAATTATTTATTTATTTGTTTAATTTATTTATTTATTTATTTATTTATTTATTTAGAGTAAAATAGAATACCTTCCTAATACACTCATACTGTAATGCATATGTAAGTAAAAATGAAAACAAAATAAAAACAAAAATACAAATTAAGAAGAAGAAGTTAATAACCGAGCGTAGCGGCCGCGAGTGTTAATACGCTAAAAGGCCATGGAGCGAAGCCCTGCATTTGGGAGACACCGTCCGCTGTCCTGAGAATAGTTTCCTGTTGTTTCCCATTTTCACTTCCAGGCAAATATCGGGATAATTCCTATTCATAGGCCACCTCCTTAGCCAATTTCATTCACTATCAATCATTTCATCTTCATTAGCTGCTCAGCTGAGGTTTACGTAAGGAAGGTCACCCGGCTGTAAAAACATACCATATAGTCTACATTCATATATGCAAGAAGAAGTCAACAAATATACGAAGAAAATAATGATCTAAAGTGCGTCCAGGACTTTTCTATTCTGGAATATACACCAATTAAAACAAAAATTGATTAGTTATGAAACGACTATAATTAAGAGCTTAATGAAGCACAGATGACGATAGAACAAGAAAATAGTGCATTAATTTATAAACTGGGAAGACTGATCTTTAATCGTTTATTAATCGCAGTGTTTGATCATGAAAAATGCGTGGATTTCTTCAACAAATGTGTTACTTATAAAACTGTACCGGGCGGTACACCTCCACGCCGCTTGTTCAAATATTGCGCCAGTTGAAACTCCTCTACAGGAGAAAGCCTGAACTTTAACAAACGGTATTAACTCAACGGTTTCTCGGAAGATGTCACTACTGTATATTTGGCAATTTTGAAGTGTTCTGAACTGTGTCTATTTCGATTTGTGTTTGTTTGCCCCGTATCAAGAAGTTGGGACATTCTCTAACAGATGTCTCTACCAAAAACTATGATAACGCACTCTGGTGTAAAGGAATGTACTCTCCTGAAGAAATATTGTATTCCTAAGTTTTGTTTTTACGAAATTTTGTTCTGTGGTTTGTGGGTTGGCAACAGTTATCCTTTCTTTCCGCTTGTTTTGAATTTAGCCAATCCCAAATTTCTTTAATTTATTTCCAACCAATCATGTACGCCTTCTTCGACATAGATATGTTGCACTAAGATATCCAATAAAAGCGAAAGGGTGTGTCTACTCATTCCTGAAAGGTCTCGAATGTTCCACGAGAGTATAAAAACTGCTGATTTTCTTGTCTCGGGGCCACTTCAGTAACATCTAACTTAGTGTGTGTATGGAAATGTAGCAGGGGGCGGGAAGCGCCTCTTTCTTCAAGCAGCAGTTCTTCTACAAGGTAATGGCCTGTTAACATCTTCATTTCTTGCTAGCTCAGCAGTTTAACTCTCGGGGAGGGTTCGAAACCTTTAGTATGTAACCCACCCTTTTAAAATGTAATTACTTTTCTGTCTATGTAAAATCTATAAATTTCTTTTACTGTAAAGCGGGGATAGAGAGTGCTTTACCCTCTCGAACTCCCCTTCATTTGGAAATTTAGGTGACTACGTTTTCATAACCGTTTTTTCTCTTCCTTAAAATATTAAAGTTTCTCATGCGGGTCACCTCCTTAGCTTGGGATTAGCCCCTGTGTTTCGACCTAGAGCCACTTAGGTTTTAAAAATGTATTTAGGAGTGCAAGTTCACGCCTCCAATCCCTTCTATACTTTGGGCCAGTAACTTAACCTGATGTTTTGTTTTCTTCAGGCGAAGGCCCCGTAGGGTGGGTATTAATTACCCCTGTTTCCTTGTGTGCCTCAAGGGCAGATAGAAGTGAATTTTGTTGTAGCCTTCGATAGGCTTGTAAAATTGAGAGCGGGTCTGCTTTTTTCCTTAACATTGTAATTAGGAGCAAGTGCTCCTTGTACTTAGGGGTTTTCTGCCCTTTTGCAATTGTGGTTGTGAGCTGAGAGCTCAGAAATTAAACTTGGGGCTCGAAGCCCAAATCTTGTAACAAACTGTAATTTGTTAATTTGTTGATCTGCTACTTGGTACCTGTTATACTCTGTTATTTGTTGATTTTGAAAAGAAAATATAACCTTTGTTAAAGTTTTAAATTAACTTTAATTTTGTAGTTGAGACCTATTCCAGCCCGCACCTCTAACTACCATGGATATCTCCGTAACAAAAACAATACTGCATTTTAATATAAAGGTAAATTCAAGTGAAGAGATGTTTTGTATCTTTGAACGTGAAATAATTTATACTTGTGAGCTGTAGCTTGTCCACCTCTGTGGTGTAGTGGTTAGTGTGAATAGCTGCCCGGGTTCGATGTCCACGTCTGCCACGAAATTTGAAAAGTAGTACGAGGGCTGGAACGGGTTCCACTCATCATCGGGAGGCCAACTGAATAGAGGAGGATTGGAATTCCTTCTAAGCCATCCTTAAAATGGTTTTCCGCAGTTTCCCACTTCTCCTTCAGGCAAATACCGGGATGGTACCTAACTGAAGACCACGACCACTTCCTTTCCCGTTCCTTATCTATCCGTTGCAATCTTCCCATCCCCCCACAAGGCCCCTGTTGAGCACAGCAGGTGAGGCGGCCTGGGCGAGGTATTGGCCCTCCTCCCCAGTTGTACCCTCCCGACTCAAAGTTGCACACTTCGGCATACTGCCCTTGAGGCGGTGGGGGGGGGGGTACCTCGCTGAGTCCGAGGGAAAAGTCAAACCTGGACGCTAAACGGATGATTAAAGAAAGGAAGAAAGAAAGAAAGGAAAGAGCTGTAACTTTACTTGTTGAAAATAAAATAAGATAAAGTTCACTTGTCCTGGGGAATCAAATGTATTGATTACTGGCTGTAGTGACTGTCTTTGACGGGGCAATCATTTAGCATGTGCATGGTCACATTGTTGTCCACCCCTTATGTTGTTCCCCAGATTCTGAAGGATATAAGTGGGTTTTTCGTAACGTAGGCTACTTGCTTACTTGCTGTCTGTGTCCCTTTGCAGTTTCATTTATTTTGTGGTACTGCTGATCTTGATTAGTGGCTGCCTGGCCGAGGCAGTAAAGGCGTTCTTGTTTCGCCCGGAAGGACGTGGATTCGAATCCCCGTCAGGAAGTCGTAAAATTTAAGAAACGAGATTTCCACTTCCGGAGGTGCATATGGCCCTGAGGTTCACTCACCCTACACCAAAAATGAGTACCACGTTAATTCCTGGGGACAAAGGCGGCCGGGCGTAAAGCTAGCCACTCCACCCCATCACGTGCCGTGGTTAACAATGGTGGAAGCCTTTACCTTCCACTCCTCCAAAGGCCTTCCAGGCCTGTACGGAGGTGATCTTGATTTGGTCTCTTCCTGCCGGTATACAATAAAGGTAAGTACCGAGTCAATACTGGCAAGGTACAATTTCCATGACAACTCTCTCTACAGTCTATAGAGTTAGTTACCGACCCTTGGATTGGGCGGGTGGATTACTTGATTCACACTTGGCTCAGGTAAATACATACCAGAACTCCATACTGAAAGTCATGTACAAAAAGCCACTGATGTTTCCAACATATGAACTGTTCCAGCAAAGCATGGTACTTAACATACGGCAACTATTTGTTCAGCCAGTGACCTTGTACATGCATACAAATTTAAAGCTCTTCTGCAAAGAACTGTCATGTTTTCCTAACTCCTTTACTGAATTTACAAACATATAAAACTGCATTTAAACTGAAAAAATGCAATATTTGCATTTGAAATGGAAAATCTGAAAGTCTACATTTAAAATGGAAATTATGAGAATTAACATTCATTAAATACACAATCGTCGAATCCTGGACTCACACTTACTTCTTACCTGCTTACTTACACATACGTTATTTGAAGGGCGCCAGTTACCACTCAGTGCAGCAACAATAGAATGAGAATCTTGACTATCTCTAGGGTGTGGGGTAATAAGCTTACTTTTGACAACATACCATATAAGTTCTGGGAAAAGGAGATTGGCGTCCGGTTTCCCCATTAAATTTGAGGTTATCTAATTCTGTCATTGAAATAATACTATTAATTAATTTGATAGAACAAAATATATTCTTTAAATAATATATAAAACATAGTGAGTCTTGTTGCGATTAAAACAGATGAGAATATGAAATTATGACATTGCAACTTAAAGAAACTAGGCATGAATTTGAATACTTCTCGACCGGACATTTAGCAATTTATACAAAATATATCCCTCACTGTTTCACTTGACTGTACCTTCAACACTTTGAGTGGAATTACGACGTATTCCTTAAATCTGGCGTTTACTGTAGATGTGCCACGCCTAATTTGGTAATGTATCCATGTGACTGCTTCTTCTCCATACCATATGACCTCTTTGTAAGTCTGTATGGTATCACTTCTTTGCAAGTGTGTCCATCAGTTCACCATCCACTTCTTCTCTCTTCACCTTCCGTTTAACTATTGACTCCCGTTGACTGACTGAGGCCACTCCATCTTCGTTCACTCTCCGACCAACTGTGGTCTCTGCTTCCAATTGAATAATGACTGTTCACTTATCCATTTTGGCTTCTTCACTGTACTGCTTCCGTTTAAATATTGACTGACGCTACAAGATGCAGCCACCTTTTATAGACGTTGGTTGACGCAGCTACGTAACCTCCAGAAATAAGAATGATCTACTCCCACAACGCGACAGATATTACATGTAATGGTGAAATTCCCTGGGGCTCCCTAAGAAACTCTAAGGAACTGAGCTCAGTGCTAAGTGAGCACGATGACGTAGCCATGACGTGGCGATGACTTGACAGAAATGCCAGCAGTATTGCACAATATAGCAATGTCATATCCAACATCTGATATATAACAATTCTCACTGTACATGTCTTGAGTGTTAACCTACACATACGTATATATGCATACATTTAACTCCAATTATGCAAGCGACAAGCGTTGCAGAATTGAATTGAATAAGAATGATAATTACAATAATAGTAATAATATCACAGATAAAATAATAATACTGATATAATAACAACAGTAATAATGATAATAATAATGATAATAATAATAATAAAAATACAGATATCATCTTGTAACGGGATTTGAACCGTTTCAATTCGCCTCCCTCATAAATAAATCGAAGAACAAAGAATCGATTGATTTGTGAACAAAATCTATATATATAAAATAAGAGATTTGTCTGTACATTGCTCAGAATTTGAAAAGAATGGTATTTCTCTATCGGTCATGTCCACAGTAACAAGAAAATGCATTTTTTACTTTTCCGTAATTTCTGTCTGTCTGTCTGTCTGTCTGTCTGTCTGTATGTACACTGACTGACAGAGCAAATGCAACACCAAGAAGGAGTGGTTCAAAAGGGATGAAAGTTGGGGAAAAAACAGAGACGGCACGGACGAATAACTGATGTTTATTTCAAACCGATATGCAGGTTACACAATGCGCACGGCATCGACTCAGTAGGATGTAGGACCACCGCGAGCGGCGATGCACGCAGAAACACGTCGAAGTACAGAGTCAATAAGAGTGCGGATGGTGTCCTGAGGGATGGTTCTCCATTCTCTGTCAACCATTTGCCACAGTTGGTCGTCCGTACGAGGCTGGGGCAGAGTTTGCAAACGGCGTCCAATGAGATCCCACACGTGTTCGATTGGTGAGAGATCCAGAGAGTACGCTGGCCACGGAAGCATCTGTACACCTCGTAGAGCCTGTTGGGAGATGCGAGCAGTGTGTGGGCGGGGATTATCCTGCTGAAACAGAGCATTGGGCAGCCCCTGAAGGTACGGGAGTGCCACCGGCCGCAGCACATGCTGCACGTAGCGGTGGGCATTTAACGTGCCTTGAATACGCACTAGAGGTGACGTGGAATCATACGCAATAGCGCCCCAAACCATGATGCCGCGTTGTCTAGCGGTAGGGCGCTCCACAGTTACTGCCGGATTTGACCTTTCTCCACGCCGACGCCACACTCGTCTGCGGTGACTATCACTGACAGAACAGAAGCGTGACTCATCGGAGAACACGACGTTCCGCCATTCCCTCATCCAAGTCGCTCTAGCCCGGCACCATGCCAGGCGTGCACGTCTATGCTGTGGAGTCAATGGTAGTCTTCTGAGCGGACGCCGGGAGTGCAGGCCTCCTTCAACCAATCGACGGGAAATTGTTCTGGTCGATATTGGAACAGCCAGGCTGTCTTGAACATGCTGAAGAATGGCGGTTAACGTGGCGTGCGGGGCTGCCACCGCTTGGCGGCGGATGCGCCGATCCTCGCGTGCTGACGTCACTCGGGCTGCGCCTGGACCCCTCGCACGTGCCACATGTCCCTGCGCCAACCATCTTCGCCACAGGCGCTGCACCGTGGACACATCCCTATGGGTATCGGCTGCGATTTGACGAAGCGACCAACCTGCCCTTTTCAGCCCGATCACCATACCCCTCGTAAAGTCGTCTGTCTGCTGGAAATGCCTCCGTTGACGGCGGCCTGGCATTCTTAGCTATACACGTGTCCTGTGGCACACGACAGCACGTTCTACAATGACTGTGGGCTGAGAAATCACGGTACGAAGTGGGCCATTCGCCAACGCCGTGTCCCATTTATCGTTCGCTACGTGCGCAGCACAGCGGCGCATTTCACATCATGAGCATACCTCAGTGACGTCAGTCTACCCTGCAATTGGCATAAAGTTCTGACCACTCCTTCTTGGTGTTGCATTTGCTCTGTCAGTCAGTGTATGTACACGCATCACGAGAAAAGGGCTGAAGAGAATTTAATGAAAATCGATATACAAAGTCGGTTAATTAGCCGCTACAATCTAGGCCGTAAATAATTTTATTCACGCTGACTGAAATGGTAGTTTAGGGGAAGGCTTAACATTTAAATCTCAAATATTTATGTTATTAGTGGTCATATCTTAATGAAAATCGGTATACAAAGTCGGGTAATAAGCCGCTACAATCTAGGCCATAAATAATTTTACTCACGCTGAGTAAAATGGTAGTTTAGGGGAAGGCCTAAAATTTAATTCTCAAATATTTGTTGTTAATGGTCTTATCTTAACAAAAATCGGTAGGGGAAATCGAGGAATAAGTTGCTACAATCTAGGTCATAAATAATTGTATTCACGCTGAGAAAAATGGTAGTTTAGTGGAAGGCCTACAATGTAATTCTCAGATATTTATGTTATTAGCTGTCCTATGTTAATGAAAATCAGTATGCAAAGTTGGAGAATAAGTCGCTATAATTTAGGTCATAAATAATTTTATTCACACTGAATGAAATGGTAGTTTAAGGGTAGGCCTACAATTTAATTCCCAAATAATTGTTATTAGTGGTCGTATCGATAAATACTACATAACTCAAGTTATATAGTATTATATTTCTGATCATTTAAAGTTATATAGTATTATATTTCCGATCATTTATGTCTTATACATTGTTATCCTACCGGCTATGATCAGAGATATTCATGAATTTGGATGTTTGTTATTAAGTCCTTATCAGCGCTGAGTCACGAGAAAATAGGTAGACAGGATTTAATGAAATTCGGTATATAAAGTCGGAGAATAAGGAACTACAGTCGACGCTATAATTAATTTTATAAGACGCCCTAAGATCTCTGAGTCGAAAGAAAACTAAATGTGAAGGCCTACTATATTAGAAAGCTCATAAAATTGATTAACAATAACATTACATTGACCATTGTTTTTGTGATGTGCTTTATCTTTTGTTGCCACTCATCTCCGATATAGAGAATTACTGCTGCGTACCGAGCATTTTTTAAAAATTTGCCTTACGTCGCACCGACACAGTTAGGTCTTATGGCGACGATGGGATAGGAAAGGGCTATGAGTGTGAAGGAAGCGGCCTTGGCTTTAATTAAGGTACAGCCCCAACATTTGCCTGGAGTGAAAATGGGAATCCATGGAATAACATCTTCAAGGCTGCCGACAGTGGAGTTCGAATCCACTATCTCCTGGATGTAAGCTCACTGCTGCGCGCCCTTAACCACACGGCCAACTCGCCCAGTCGTACGAGTATTGGCAGGAAGTGGCTGGGGAGTTAGGTAACTTTCTTCTTTAGCATGCCATTCCTCTGTTTTATAAATTTTCCGATACTACTGGTATGTTACACACTGGTTCATCATAGCATTCGAGCTATTCAATCCCTAATCTGAGGCACTGATTGGAATGAGACGTGTGCATATTTAACGAAATAATGGCAGAGAAGTGTTCACGGCTGTCCGCGCCCTGGTCATTCCAGCTCTGGAACTTGCGACTATTACATCGGCACCGTAGTATTGTTCGTTAAATGTGAGAAAATGTGCAGTTTTTCATTTGTTCGAGTATTTTATATGATAACATTGCTTTTAATTGCTACATTTCTACTGACGTTTTTGTAATTACCTATCTTGACTTTAGTTAGGAAAACCACAAAGTCAGTCTTTCTGAGAATCCCGTAGCGAAGCACGGGTACATCAGCTAGTTATATATATAACACTGACACAGATAAACACTTAAAATGAGTATACAACAATAATTTTCTTTTTCAACATCCATACATTTTATAAAATATTAAAGGTATGAGAGTTTTTCTCGCACATTGTCATCCTAGATAACTGTCCAGTGTCCCATTCTCTGTCTCTCTTATACAATTCACAAGAGTATAGCACTTGATTAAACACATACAAATAATTTTAATTTATTATATTATATTCTATTTTTTAACATATCAAAACATTTTGTGAAAATTCACTTATGTGAGAACTTTTCTCGCATATTGTTATCGCAGATAACTGTCCAATGTCTTGTTCTTCGCTTTGCCATACAAAACATGACAATGTAGCACTTATTCTTCCAATACACCAATACGACACTTGGTTCACACGCAAATTCGCAGATGTTAGTTTTAATCTGCCAGTTTCTCACAAAAATTAATCATCTTATTTTTATCTCAACAAATCTCACGTGAAGTACTTCTTTACATATATAATACTATAAATACCGACAATATCCCCTTCCTGAATTTATAAGAATATGCACACTCCCCGATAAGGTTCACAATTGTGAAATACCCCTGATACAAAAGAATAACTTCAACATATTTCCCGCCTCTGCAGATGATGAAATGAAACTCTGAGTAGCACTCTTGTCACTCAAACTGAATCAATTTTGCCCTTATTAGCTTACATATCTCAATAGATCACCTCCTCCTTGGCAACAATAATAAAAGGATCAATTCTATGACTACAAGATGGTTCAATTATTCCATAATCCAGCATAATGTTTATTTGTTCTTCGAAGTCAACTAGCATATTTAAGTTGAATAGGGTACTTACCTCCCACAAATGATGAATGGTCATTTACTACAAATTTATGTTCATATACGTGTTCTTCCTCACTTACCACTAAATACATCTCGATGCTTACCTAACATCGAACACAATTACTCCTCCTGTAATTCACTCAAATTACCTCACGTCACTGCCTCATACCGACGATCCCTCAGATCCTGGTCATACAGACACGTAACACACCTCACAACATTTCCTCTCACTAGGAACACCTTCACTTACCTCTCATATATCTCTATAGAACACACGTTACCATACATTTACCTCAGACCATCATAATTAACACGTACTTCTTTGCTAGTTTCCTCATAGAACAAACACACACTGCCTAAATCAAAGTCTATTCTACCCTTATGATTTGCAACCAAGTCAGCTCCCAAAATAACTGAATGCACAAATTTTGGAACAACAAGGCATGGCTCAAAACTTACAGCTATCATCTTATTGACTCACTGTGACTTACCCAACAGCTGTTATAATATCCAATATTACCTTCACATTCTTCTCAATATCATAATTTCTATCATCGGAGTTACTACCTCAGTACTTACAGTATATTCTCAGTATTATAAGTACGTACATCACTTAATAGAACACTTCTTACGTTGAACTTACTACTACCATTAATTACTTCATTATCTACGACTACGTCATTACTTAAATATCTCACTTAACATTACTTAGGTCACAATCACACTACTCTTACATCTACTTTCACTACATAACTACTTATACTACATACCTGTTCATCTTCTACCTTCAGCCTGTCCACTTAACTTACCCGATTCCCTGTGAATCTGAAATACTCTGGCTCGATAGCGACACCTGGATAACCTTCATATTCGGCTTATCATAATCCCTCTGATAACTCAAATCCGTACGCCTCCCATCTTCCGATTCTCTCTGGTTACTCGTCTGACCCCTATCACCATCGACAAAACTATTAATCCTCTGTAGGTCATGATCACTACCTCTCCTCTGATATGCGGCTAACATGTTTTCCCCTCTCTCTACTATACTACTTTCCACAGACAACATGCTCTCTCTCTCTCTCACACACACATTTGTACACATTCCTCCCAAACCTGCCAATGAATTTTTCTTTAAATTCTCCCAAATTAGACATATTATCCCAGTACACTCGAAACCATATTCTACTTTCACCGATAAAAACATTAGACAAGATTTCCAGCACGTATACCCTTTCAATAACATTATTCCTCAACTTACTTGCAAATCTTTTCTCAACTCCTTCTACAAATTATATAGGACTGAACTGTTTTCCAGAAAACTTGGTTAAATCACGATACCTATTGAACAAACCACTCGCTACTATCACCTCTACCGCTGTCTTACCTGTAAATTCCTGCCGTATCACTTCCTGGCAACTCAAAATTTCTTCTTCCACAACTCTCTCAGCATGCTCTTCCTCTATTCTAACTTCTTCCTGCAATTCTTCCTCTCTCTCCCTCACCTGCTGTGATAGCGTTTCCTGTTCGTTCCGTAGTTCAGTGACCTCCACAAGTTTGCTTTCAATTTGTTCATTTCTACTAATCTGTTCCCTCGTATCTTCCCCAACTGCATTGTAAATCTTGTCCAATCTTTTTCCGACTACCTCATGAATTTCTTCCCAATTACTAGATATTTTTGACAACTTAATACTTACCGGTACGATCTTATAATTAGTAGTAACGAAAATAGTAAGGAAGAGATGATAGAATTAATTTGAACTAATAATGAAAATTATAATAAACAGATTAACTCTATAAGTAGCAAAATCGAAGAATTAGTTGATATTTCTTTGACTTGCTCGGTCTGAATATGAGGACTGCTCAGATTCAACTTCATTTCACCTTCAATTTCAACACACTCTTCATGTGACTTACTTTCTAACTTACATGTTTGCTCTGTTACCTCTATTATCTTAGAATCTATATTACTAATGATCCCACTGTTACTATCAATTAATTCTTCGATTTTGCTACTTATAGAGTTAATCTGTTTATTACAATTTTCATTATTAGTACAAATTCATTCTATCATCTCTTCCTTACTATTTTCGTTACTGCTAATTATTTGTTCCATTCGTTTATTACTATTTTCGCTACTAATATCAATCTTTTCCTCCATTCGTTTCTGACTTTTTTCACTACTACTACTAATCATTTCTTCCATCTGTTTCTTATTAAACATTTGTTTCCTGAGCTCGGTCATTTCGGCCATGAACAAATTTAAAAAATCTTGGTTCATTTCCCCCGCGATTTCCTTTCGAGTTTCAGTGTGCTTCTTAATTTCTGCACTTTCCTGAATTACCTCAGAAGCTTCCATCGTATTCACCTGTTCCCTATTCTGAATTTCACCTTGGATGTCCGCGGAAGCAATGACCTCGTCGTCACATGAATCGTTATTGTCTTCCTTGTCCATCTTTGGTTCACTAGTGATAGTACGCGATTTCAAATTAATTTCCCTCTTCAAATCCCTTGATATATCCCTAAAATACAAATATATATCACAAACTTACACTCCTGACCTTTACCAGTAATAATTCCGTTGGCTTAAATGTGCATACTCCTCCCAAAATGAACCTATGATATGCTGTCATTCAGAACAAATTCTGAATTTATTCGAGTCCCACGTTGCGTTGAAACTTTGAAATTTTTTCCTAACTCCTTTACTAAATTTACAAACATATAAAACTGCATTTAAATTGAAAAAATGCAATATTTGCATTTGAAGTGGAAAATCTGAAATTCTGCATTTAAAATGGAAATTATGAGAATTAACATTCATTAAATAAAATACACAATCGTCGAACCCTGGACTCACACTTACTTCTTAACTGCTTACTTACACATACGTTACTTGAAGGGCGCCAGCTACCACTCAGTGCAGCAACAATAGAATGAGAATCTTGACTATCTCTAGGGTGTGGAGTAATAAGCTTACTTTTGACAACATACCATATAAGTTCTGGGAAAAGGAGATTGGCGTTCGGTTTCCCCATTAAATTTGGGGTTATCTAATTCTGTCATTGAAATAATACTATTAATTAATTTGATAGAACAAAATATATTCTTTAAATAATATATAAAACATAGTGAGTCTTGTTGCGATTAAAACAGATGAGAATATGAAATTATGACATTGCAACTGAAAGAAACTAGGCATGAATTTGAATTCTTCTCGACCGGACATTTAGCAATTTATACAAAATATATCCCTCACTGTTTCACTTGACTGTACCTTCAACACTTTGAGTGGAATTACGACGTATTCCTTAAATCTGGTGTTTACTGTAGATGTGCCACGCCTAATTTGGTAATGTATCCATGTGACTGCTTCTTCTCCATACCATATGACTTCTTTGTAAGTCTGTATGGTATCACTTCTTTGCAAGTTCACCATCCACTTCTTCTCTCTTCACCTTCCGTTTAACTATTGACTCCCGTTGACTGACTGAGGCCATTCCATCTTCGTTCACTCTCCGACCAACTGTGGTCTCTGCTTCCAATTGAATAATGACTGTTCACTTATCCATTTTGGCTTCTTCACTGTACTGCTTCCGTTTAAATATTGACTGACGCTACAAGATGCAGCCACCTTTTATAGACGTTGGTTGACGCAGCTACGTAACCTCCAGAAATAAGAATGATCTACTCCCACAACGCGACAGATATTACATGTAATGGTGAAATTCCCTGGGGCTCCCTAAGAAACTCTAAGGAACTGAGCTCAGTGCTAAGTGAGCACGATGACGTAGCCATGACGTGGCGATGACTTGACAGAAATGCCAGCAGTATTGCACAATATAGCAATGTCATATCCAACATCTGATATATAACAATTCTCACTGTACATGTCTTGAGTGTTATCCTACACATACGTATATATGCATACATTTAACTCCAATTATGCAAGCGACAAGCGTTGCAGAATTGAATTGAATAAGAATGATAATTACAATAATAGTAATAATATCACAGATAAAATAATAATACTGATATAATAACATTAGTAATAATGATGATAATAATAATAATAATAATAATAATAATAATAATAATAATAATAATAACATAATAAAAATACAGATATCATCTTGTAACGGAATTTGAACCGTTTCAGAACACAAGTCAATGAGTGGCAATCAGAATACCCTGAAGAAAAGGCTATTCACATGGCTCATTAACAAAGTAGATCAACTTATACATTTCCATTATAATATTTAAATCAACTAGCACACTATTCCTCTCTACTAAGAAACCAACCTTCTGTTTAACCCATGTCCCTCCTTTCCAGCTTCCTGTTTATTACACCAAATGCAGAAAAACGGTTCATAAAATTACCGTAGTAAAATATCACCAAAATGATAACGGAGTAAATGATATTCGCTAGATGTCATGATGTATATAATCTAGCATTGTATTTTTGAAGCCCACACACAAGTGGGATTCACACTGTATCTTTTATTACCTCTCTATGTATATGTAAGATATTTATTGTGAATAAAAATGTTTAAAATAAAAAGAACTTTCACACGACTGCCAATGATATGTCCCCTATTTTTCACTGTATCGGAAAAATGTATAGAACAAACATTCTAAGTAAATGTTGGTGACGAGTTTCTTCGCGTAAAATTAACCGTAAGTGAGATACATCGAATTTTATGGTATAGGTCTCTTCTGAAGCACCCCATTCTACTGAAAAATTTTCAGCAACTTGATTGCAGTTGATTGACCTTGTTACACCATTCCTCCATTTCTTTTACGATACTACTATCCTGAGAGAACGCACATCCTAAATACTTTTATAACAGTTTATTTCATATTCCCTACCTGTGAAACAGACTGTAGAATTTTCAGAAATGGGATTAGGAGGAAAGTATACATACACACTGACTGTGTAGAGGTTTGATCCCGGAACCTTGAGTGTTAGGGTTGAACGCCTAAGCAATGACGTTAAGCAGCCGTGTCGGCAACTCTACAACCTTCTTTATTTCTATTTTCTTTTTGCATGGATAACCTTTAACCTCGTGAATTTGACGTCAGGTAAGTATGTGGATGTCAATGTATGCATCAGGTCCATGCGGTCATTCATCCTTCTGACCTTGGTTTAGCCTAAGGCGAGCCTCTCTGGCATGTAATACTTACAAGGGGATATGTCAGAAGACAGTAACATATGATGCATAAGATGTATGATTTTTGTCATTGTCTTAACCTAAGAATTATTTTGGCAAAGGAGAGAACCATCAATTACTGCTAATTTCTCCTGTCTTTCTTCATTTCTTTAATATTTTATCAGTCAACACTTAGCTTTTATGACCATTTCCACTCTGCGAGGCATATTTTCAATACAAGATGACCGAGCTCGATAGCTGCAGTCGCTTAATTGCGGCCAGTATCCAGTATTCGGGAGATCGTGGGTTCGAGCCCCACTGTCGGCAGCCCTGAAGATGGTTTTCCGTGGTTTCCCATTTTCACACCAGGCAAATGCTGGGGCTGTACCTTAATTAAGGCCACGGCTGCTTCCTTCCCACTCCTAGCCCTTCCCTGTCCCATCGTCGCCATAAGACCTATCTGTGTCGGTGCGACGTAAAGCAAATAACAACAAAAAAAATACAAGATGAGGCTGCTTCAGCATATCTTTCATTATGGTTCCGATGAAATATTAACCTTTCAGGTGTTTGGAGTTTGTTATTACATGGAAAAGCACACAATGTGTAAGAATACAAACTTATTCGCTACAGAGTTTAGTCAGAGAACAAGGCCTCTTCGGGCACTCCAGGGCGTGGTAACGACCACAACATTGTTCACACCATCGGCACACACAATCATGGTTTGGTTCGTGTAAACTAGGTACAGCACATGCCTTATGATGGAAACCATGGACCGCTGCACGAGTTACTGTACGTCAGAGATCGAAGCGGCTTTGGCACCAATTGTCTGTTGCCACTGCGTCCGTTAAATAAAAGTCACTCCAGATTTCTGTCTTCTTCAATTTTAATTCATGTAACAGCTCTTGGTATTATTTTATAGGTTATAGAGCCATAGTATGTCGTAGGACCTCAATGAAGAAAAGTTCTCGGGTTATCTGAAGTTTATTAGTTGTACATTCTTAACCACTTTCCCGTTCAGACATCGCCACGCATTTTTAGAGTCATTAAAATCGGGTAAATTACCAGCCCAGTCCAAAATAAGCAATATATCTTTTCTTAAGAAATTACATCCATCTGACACACATGCTGGCCATGCTTGTAATTTCTTCTCTTTTATTTGTTTCTGTTGTAATAATTGATGAGGGTACAGAATTTACTTGGTGTAAGGGTAGCTATTCTAACCCTCACCCGCAGATCTCATGTTCGATTGCCGAATAATCCTAGGATTTTAAACCTTGTCTGGGAGCCGGAATGGAAGTTACTCAAACTATTGAGTTCAGTGGAGGAACTGTCTTCTACGATAAGCAATAGACCCGGTCAAGATAGCTAATCAACATTACAGAAATAATATTTGTCAAGTTGGTCACATCATCTCCAATATCTGCTGGATATTTGGATTTAGATGTGCAGCAGGCATCTTAGCAGGTCAAGGCCCTGGGCTGGGTTAGCTACACGTTTTGCTTTGATTGACAGAAATTTTGAAATAATTACTTCTATTAAGAATAATATTTTAGAAATATGTCAAAGATTCATATTAGAATAATTTTCGTCCTTTTCCCTCGTATAATTGTGGGACAAAATTTTGTAATTAACAGCAGTCTTTCAGAATCTATTGCTACTTTAAGTTCTAAAATTTTGATAACATTCTTCTTAAATCCAAACCTAACTTAATTCCATGCTACTACAGCCTCGACTGGTCTTGGCCTTCCAAGTGATCGCTGCTCAGCCGGAAGGCCTACAGATTACGAAGTGACACGTGGTCAGCTATATAAATCCTTTACTTTCTAAACCGGAGCCACTGCCTCACCGGTGATATTTCCTCCATTGTTCTCATGCAGGCTGAGAGGACCCTGAACTAGCCCTCTGATCCAGGTAACAATGACTGACCTGATCGGGAAATAATAAAATTCGGGCCCACCCACTACCCACTTTCTAGCCCTAGACTGCAGAAGTTATCTTAAAGCCACCGAGCGAGTTGGCTACGGGGTTTGAAGCGGGTAGCTGTTAGCTTGCATTCGGGAGAAATAGTGTGTCCCACTGTCGACAGGCTTGGAGATGGTTTTCCGTGGTTTCCCAAGTAGCAGAAATGAGAGAGTTCTGCGGCCTCATCACTCCTCACGCTGAGAAGGAGGCCTCCTCATCATCAATATGCTGGCTAAGGGTGCGTGCTTAAAGTCACATGATGTCATAACCTAGCGCTCGATATACGTGCAAGCTTAATCTAACAGGCTTGGATCCGACTCCAGGCTTCATCTCACAGGGTCACTAACCTTACAGGCCCAAGTTCGATGTCTAAGACTGCAAACTTAATCTAACAGCCGTCATCACGGAACCTTACAGACTCAAAGTTCGACACCCGGGGTAACCACATAAGATTGCAAGCTTAACCTCACAGGCTCGGATTCGACCCCATGGTTAACATCACAGAGGTGTTAAACTCACGGACCCAAGTTCGACGCCCAGGCTAACCGTGCAAGCTTGACCTTAAAGGCATGGGTACGATTTTAGAGTTAAGCTAACTGTCATAGCAGTCAAGATGGCTTACATAACACTTATGAGACCAGGTACAGGGTAACCTTGGGGTCTCGGAGATGAGCTAGGACATCTGAACAAGATGGCGGCTATGCATTGCTCCTATGAGACTAACTCTAGGAAACTGGCGGAAGGGCCAATTCGAAATGCACTTCTCTTATAGGGCTTACTCTAAGGACATGGAAGAGAGATACCTCAGGGACTCGGAGCTGAGCTAGCACTACTCAACAAGATGGCGGCTATACATTGATCTTATGAGAATAACCCTTGAGTGCTGATGCAAATACTATTGAAGAAGATGGCTGCTGTACATTGCTCTTATAGGGCTAAATCTGGAGAGCTACCTGAGGGACTCCTTGGCAAACCCTGACTTTACAGGCCCCTCTTATCTAATCTCGCAGACTACAGTTCGACTCTTGTTAACCTTACATTTACAAGTTCGAGTTCGACACAGGCTGACGTAGTTTAGTGCTTAGCGCTTTCTGAGATTGAGTTCAAGGGTGAAATTACTGTAGGATTCAGTTAATTCTGCAACTGGGAGAAGCTCTATTTTCCTCCTCCGCCTTCTACCCCTTCGCAATTCAAACACCCAACCTGCGAGCCAAAGGAATTAAAATCCCGATCCAGCCGAGAATCGAACTCAGGACTCCCTAGGACTGAAGACTAGCATGCGGGCTATTTAAAAGTGCACTGAGAGCTTGGATGCAATTCAAACACCAAACCCCCGAGCCAATAGGAATTAAAAGTTAAAATCCTGACCCAACTGAGAATCGAACTCCTGACTCCCTAGAACTGAACACTAACTGCTTAATTGTGCACTAAGAGCTTGGGTGCAATTCAAACACCCAATCCCCCCGCCCCCCCCCCCCGACCAATAGGGATTAACAGTGGCATGCTAACTACTTAATTGGACTAGACAAAAGAGTAACTGAATGGGTCGCTATAAATCTAGAAAATAGATCTCAGAAAATTAGAGTAGGGGAAGCTTAATCTGACCCCGTAATAATTAAGAGAGGAATTTCTCAAGGGAGTATTTTTGGACCTTTATGTTTTCTTATATATATAGTGCTAGGGGCTTTACGTCGCACCGACACAGATAGGTCTTATGGCGACGATGGGACAGGAAATGCCTAGGAGTTGGAAGGAAGTGACCGTGGCCTTAAGTAAGGTACAGCCCCAGCATTTGCCTGGTGTGAAAATGGGAAACCACGGAAAACCATTTTCAGGACTGCCGATAGTGGGATTCGAACCTACTATCTCCCGGATGCAAGCTCACAGCCGCGTGCCTCTACGCGCACGGCCAACTCGCCCGGTCTTATATATATAAATGACATGAGTAAAGAAATGGAATTAGAGATAAGGCTTTTTGAAGATGATGTTTTCCTGTATAGAGTAACAAATAAGTTACAAGATTGTGAAGAACTGAAAAATGACGTCGATAATGTTGTGAGATGGACAGCAGGCAATGGTATGATGATAAACGGGGTTTAAAGTCAGGTTGTGAGTTTCACAAATAGGAAAAGTCCTCTCAGTTTTAATTACTGCGTTGATGGGGGTAAAAGTTATTTATGGGGATCACTGTAAGTACCTAGGTGTTAATATAAGGAAAGATCTTCTTTGGGATAATCACATAAATGGGATTGTAAATAAAGGGTACAAATCTCTGCACGTGGTTATGAGGGTGTTCAGGGGTTGTAGTAAGGATGTAAAGGAGAGGGCATATAAGTCTCTGGTAATCCCCAACTAGAGAATGGTTCCAGTGTATGGCACCCTCACCAGGATTACTTGATTCAAGAACTGGGAAAAAAAATCCAAAGAAAAGCAGCTCGATTTGTTCTGGGTGATTTCCGATAAAAGAGTACCGTAACAAAAATGTTGCAAAGTTTGGGCTGGGAAGACTTGGGAGAAAAAAGACGAACTGCTTTTCTAAGTGGTATGTTCCGAACTGTCAGTGGAAAGATGGCGTGGAATGACATTAGTAGACGAATAAGTTTGAGTGGTGTCTTTAATAGTGGGAAAGATCACAGTATGAGGATAAAGTTGGGATTCAAGAGGACAAATTGGGGCAAATAATCGTTTATAGGAAGGGGGAGTACGGGATTGGAAAAACTCACCAAGGGAAGTGTTCAATAAATATCCAATTTCTTTGAAATCATTTAAGAAAAGTCTAGGAAAATAACAGATAAGGAATCTGCCACCTGGGCGACTGTCCTAAATGCAGATCAATATTGTTGAGTGATATGCGCCAAGAGCTTGGATTAAATTCAAACATCTATCCACCGAGCGAAAGGAAATAAAAGTAAAGTTCCCCTACCCGACCGCAATCAAATCCGAGACTCACTTGGACTGAAGACTAGCCTGGTAACTAATTAAATGTGCGCCAAGTGGTTGGGTTCAATTCAAACACCCAACCCCCGAGCCATACGCATTAACTAATAAAAGTTAAAATTCGTGACCCGATTGAGGATCGACCCGGGAAACATTTGTACTGAAGACTAGCCTGGTAACTACTTAATTGTGCGCTAAAGCTTTGGTTAAATTCAAACACCCAACCCCCGAGCCATAGGACTTTTTTTTTTTGCTATTGGCTTTACGTCGCACCGACACAGATATGTCTTATGGCGACGATGGGACAGGGAGGGGCTAAGACTGGGAAAGAAGCGGCCGTGGCCTTAATTAAGGTACATCCCCAACATTTTCCTGGTATGAAAATGGGAAAACATGGAAAACCATCTTCATGGCTGCCGTCAGTGGGGTTCGAACCTACTATCTTCCGAATACTGGATACTGGCCGCACTTAAGCGACTGCAGCTATCGAGCTCGGTGCCATAGGAATTAACTGATTAAAGTTAAAATGACCGACCCGACTGAGAATCGAACCTGAGACTTCTTTGGACTGACTACTTAAGTGTCCGCTAAAAGCTTTAGCTCAATTCAAACACCCAAGTTATAGGAATTAACTAATTAAACTTAAAATCCCCGACCCGACCGGGAATGGAACCGGGGGCTCCCTTAGACTGAAGACTAGGATGATAACCACTTAAGTAAGCGCCAAAAGCTTAGCTTCAATTTAACTGATCTTTTTTCTCTTTCGAAATGTGATGTGAGTTGCGATAGCTTTGCAAGAAATTGCTGAGAGAGGAAATGTGAAGTAACGGGATTTTGTTGAGAAGTAATGCATACTGTCACCACCTTGCAAGAATACACTTCACTCTGTAAGACTTGAGCCTTAACTTGAAGTTCACAACTTTTTTTAAAAAAAGTATAAATATTATGTGCGGGCTCATTGAACTGTAAACTAGAGTCAGACACACGTCTACTGTACATACAGAAGTTACTGTCGAACAAAGGTCTACAGTAAAATGATTGAATAAAATTCTACACGGCTTTCTCAGCTTAAGTTTAAGGTTCAATTCTCGTATGCTTATTTTTTAATTTCCTGTTTTTACGATTGGCTTTACGTTGCACCGACCCAGTATGTCTTATGGCGACGATGGGATAGAAAAAGCCTAGGAGTGGCCTTAATTAAGGTCCAGCCCTAGCATTTGCTTTGTTTGAAAATGGGGAAACAACGAAAAACCATCTCCAGGGCTACCGGCGTGAGGTTTTAACCCACAACCTCCCAGGTGTAGGCTAAGCTCACATCTGCACTCCCCTTACCGCACGGCTTGAAGTGGGAAAGGGCTCTACTTCGATCTCCAGCTTGAGTTTAAGGGTTCGATTATTTAGCGTTTCAGCTAATTCTGTTACTGGAAGGGGTTCTAGTTTGATCCTCAGCTTGATAAGGATACATCCTGGACTATTTTCAACTCTTCTTTAGGTCTGCTGAAGAAGTAAACCAGTGTGCTTCTTAATTTGGTCAATCGATCTGCACGCTGCGCTTCTGCGTCTTATATGTTCCGCCTTCTTTTACATTATGCATTTCCCAAGACTGCCTTCATCTCTTCTTGTGATATGACGGAAGAACTGAAGATAAAGGGCCCCATAGACGGTCCGTCTTACTGTCCGTCTTGCCTGCGCAGTTCTAAGATGAGAGGTAAGACGGAACATGGAAGAGGACACAGACGCTCCGTTTTGCTGTCAAACTTGCGATCAGTTTTCGCTAGTCGTGCACGGATAACATGCTAGAGCAGGGTCAGCCAACTGCGTGTACGTGTGATGTCAGGTAACACGTCACACACTCTGCTCGGGCAGCGAAACGAAGTACTTAGTACTGTAACTGAGAAGTGAAGGCTAGAGGGGCGAGGGGAATCACAACGTCATACCTAGGGGGAAGCCCAATGGCTGCAGGTAGTACAATGCGGTTATGTGTAGTACATATTTCTCTCCACATAATTTATTGTAACGTAACTTTGTTATGAATTAACATAAAAGTTATAAAGCAACTTTATTTCTACATATACAAACTAAACTAGCTTTTTCCGGTGAATCTTCGGAACTGATATTGAACACAAAATTGCTGTGTTTTACAATATCACCCACTGTAAGAAATAGTGCTAATAGTGATAAACAGCACAGTTTTACAACAAAAATAGTACAGAGAGTAATCTGTAAACTAAAAACATACGTTTTATCTCATGATATCGATACTCAGTTGCCACTCGTGGGTTTCCTTGATTTTTGTAGTCTTGTTTCGTTTACTAGTTTTGCAATATTTGGAGTTAATGTTTGAGGAAACACTAAGTTTAAGAGCACAATTCAAATCGTGATCTGACAACTGGCTTCAATGTTTTGGTTTTGTTGATTTAGAAAAGATTCGTTCACAGGCATACGTGGAACCGAAAATACTCAACATTCTCGCTGCAAACCTATGCAATCGGGGAAACTTTTTTTAAATATTATGAGCCCAACTACTCCAAAATTGCGCCCTAACATACAAGGTACACCATCTGTTGCTATTGAAACTAGTTTGTTCCATGGCAAAGAAGCATTTTCAACAACACTTACAATGCAGTTGAAAATGTCGATGCCTTTCGTGGTATTCATCAAAGGCACTAAATCCAGTATTTCCTCCCAAATTGTAAAGTTTTTTGCCAACCCCTCGTATGAAAACGGCTAGCTGGGCCGTGTCAGAAATATCTGTGCCCTGGTCAATTGCTAAGGTGTATGCCCGGAAACTTTTTGTCAGTTCTAATAATTGTAGGTGGATATCATCAGATAGGTCTTGAATTTTTGTCGACACTGTGTGCGCGGACAAGCTGGTAGCTTCGAACTCTTGAATGATATTTAGACAAAACTCCTCACCTGCTAGAATCAAACATTCCTTTACGAATTCACCACCACTGAACGGTTTAAGTTTGCAATTAAATATGAAATTTTATAACTCAGTCGAACTGCTGATTCACTGATCGAATGCTCGACATGGTTATTTAATTTACCTTTTAGTTATGTAATTACACGTACCCTTCCTTCGCCTTGATACTGATCATAATCTGCAGCGTGATAAATTATATATATTTTACATACTGTAGCTGTTTTCTACAAACGAAACATTTAGCTGTAGCAATCCCATAATTTTCAACAAATAAATATAGATCTTCCCATAAAGATAAAAAGATCGGAGGCGTAGATAGCTTCTCGCATCGTGATGTGCCCGGTTCGTCCATACTTATGTACTGTATGTACTGTACCACTGACACCATACGGCTGAGGATATTGATAGGTATGTAAAAAATCATTAAAAAGAACTTTTTTCGGAAGTTGATCCTAGATTTAACAATTTGGGGTGTCTGGGAACGTATATTCAACTTTTAACCACGCCATTTTCAGTTGTTGCAGATAACGTTGATCTAGATCTACAGTTAGAGTTATTAGATTTACAGTGTGATAGAGAACTAAGAGATAAATTTTTAAATAAGAAGGATACGTGTGGCTTTTTGTGAAAAGTGTCTATAAAAGCCGTAGCCATCAGCATGTATGGCACTGCACGTGTTTAGTACAAAGCGAGGCTGTCTCTTCGTCTCCAGTCTACGACAGCGACTCCCCACCTTCCGCGCTCTTACGTCACATGGTCTCTCCGACGTCACACGGTCTGTCTTACATCACACGCCAGCCAGTTGGCCGATCCTGTGCTAGAGGAACTTCTAATTTACACCGCTCTAGCATTAGCTTTGAGATCAAAAGCTAAAAAGAAAACGGCTTGATCAAAATGGGCAAAAGCTTGGTTAGTTAAACGAGATACACTGTCGCATTTAAATTTAATGAAAGATTTAACTATTGAACCAGGTGGCTGGTACAATTATTTGAGGATGGACAGTGAAACGTATTTATACCTTCTTCACCTGGTAGCGCCCCATATCAGGAAGAGTGACAATGCAATGAGACGGGCAGTAACACCGCATGAACGACTCAACGTCACACTTCGTTTCCTAGCAACCGGTAGAAGTTACGAAGATCTGAAATTTTCCGCTGCAATTTCAGTCCAGTCTTTGGGAGTAATAATTCCGAGACTTGCTCTGCAATATATAAGGTGCGCAAGAATCAGTATCTCAAAGTAAGTAAAATTTATTTATAAGTTTCTTGCACAAGGTAAAAGGAAATGTATTTTATGTTAATTTAATATAAAACAAGGTATAATGTATGCTTAGAGTACAATAAGAAACAATTATATAACGGAGTGTGAAAATTAACAGTCTTCGTCCAACCAACCTAAAAACAAAAAAATATAATTAATTACATTGGGTTAAATTATATTTTAGTTGCATGATTTAATAATAATAACAATAATGATAATTTTATTTTGTTTCAGTTTCCAACAAAAGAAGATGAATGGATATGTATTGGACAGCAGTTTGAAAGAAAATGGAATTTTCCAAACTGTCTGGGTGTTGTTGATGGAAAACATGTAAAAAAAACCTGTACCGTGTACTCTTTACTTTTGATTTTCCACAGGCACGGATTACAACGGTATAGCTGTATGAATTCCTTTAGAAACGCTCGAGGCATGATTCTTAAATCCGACATTATGTCCTACGAGCGAACTGCACTGTAGGAGCAATTGGTTAAAACTGGCGCTAAGTCTGAAGACCCCACACACGCTCCAACTTGCTCGCCGACTTACCTGTACACGCACAGAAAAATCAGGCGCTGCCAGATTCACTTCGAGCCAAGCCTAAGACGGTATAGGGATGAAATTTCTACCACACACGGTCCGTAAGGATGTATTCTGCCCGAAGGCAGGTCCGAACCTCCGCAGAGGTGTGCCTGAGCCAGAGTTTACGTGCGGTCGGTAGGGTGGCCAGTTCCTTTCCGCTCCTCCATTCCCTTACACCCCACCAACAGCGCGTGGCAACCCATCCAAATCTTTACCACGCCCAATGTTGCTTATCTTCGGAGGTCTCACGGGATCCGGTGTTTCAACACGGCTACGGCCGTTGGCGAAGAACTGAAGCATCTTCTTGTAAACGTGGTAAGAGAAACGTTTGGAGATGCTGAGTTGCTCAACGATGGACATATTCATTCTCTACTATACACGCAGCATTCTGTGCCAACACCACATCTCGAACATCGATACATTATTTCTGGCCTTTAAAGTCCATATTTGACAACCATACAGAATGACAAAGAAAACAAGAGCTTCAACAAGGCGCATCTTTGTGTTGTTTGTTATTGCTCTATTCTTCCAGATCCTGGTGAGTTTAATAATAATGTTGTTGGTTTTACGTCGCACTAACTACTTTTATGGCTTTCGGAGACGCCGATGTGTCGGAATTTTGTCCCGCAGGAGTTCGTTTACGTGTCAGTAAATCTACAGACACGAAGCTGTCGTATATGAGCACCTTAAAATACCATTGGACTGAGCCGGCATCGAACTCGCCGACTTGAGCTCAGAAGGCCAGCGCTCTTCCGCCTGAGCTACTCAGCCCGATCCTTGTGAGTTTTTCATGGCAATTCTCCATAAGCTGACAAATTCTTATTTCTGCCTCACAACTCTCGTGTCGCAGGTAGTTGACCCAAGACAGACAAAATCGTGTATTATCTCCAGTCCCCTTAATTACCTGGGAACTGAATCTGTGCTCCTCTGTCAGTTGTCATTACTTTGGACTTCCTAAGAAGAATGCTAAGTCCACGCATTGTGCTCACATTTTTCACTCTTGCTTGTAAGTCAGCAAGTTCGTCTTCACTGCTGGCAAGGAGAGTGGTGACGTCAACAAATCTTAAATTATTAATAGCTTCTTCCACCGAATGAGATGCCTGCTGTCCATCCATCAAGATTATTGCTGATGACATGCTGGACAGATGCTAAATGGTTCAGAAAAAAAGAAAAATAATAACAGTATACCTAATGATAAGAATAATAATGAGAGGAAGAAATGAATTGAGTTTTTTGTTGGAATTTGCCACCGAGGATGAGCCCCTTCATGTATCATCTACACCAGGGCCTCTCAAACGCCCAAAATATCACGCGTGCAGAGCGAGGCGCAAGAGCTCCGTGCACTGTGCATCGGTGCCGCTCGGTATGGTTCGGATCAACGCTTCGTCTCTGGGCTACTCGGCTAAGCTCGGCCCTACTCGGCTATACTCGGCTCAACTCAGCCCGAATTTGGAGCGTTACTGCGCAAGTGGGGCAGAGGGAGACAGGCGGAGCGAGCGAGAGAGGCGTGAGGAGAGAGAGAGTAAGCGCTATTGCTCCAAATCGAGGAGTGGGGGGTCTGCACTCTGGTCAACCAAGCCAAGTCGTCTTTTGCACCGTGCACGGTGCATGCACCACGCGCATGCACCCTGAGTGGCCCTGATCTACACTGAAGACAACACACGTAACAATTATTACAGAAAAAAATAGGAAGACAATTACTAAAACTAAAGTAAAAACGGAATATCATATATGAAAATAAACTGCATAAAATTAATGTAGGCGTACAATGGTTAATCTTAAGTATTACAAACAATGATATCGGATAACTTTGTCACGAGTCTAATATGATGACGAAAAGGGGAAAGAAGAAGGAAAAGTCGAATATCATTAGGTTGTACGTTTTTGTTCGTACATACCGATGAGAAGATAACAAGACCATTTCCATTGGGGCTGTGTCAGGGTCACGGTCCCAAACTTTTATGTAGAATACGTACCATGTGATTGAGTGTCGAAACACCTACTTAGAATGGTTTGAAATATTAATTAACTGCAAACACATTTACACATCTCCAAGACCAAGATTCAAATTAATTTGTCACCACTGGGGCAATAAATGTGCTCGGCTAGGCCACCAGTATCACAGAACTCGCCTCACGGTGCTAAACTTTGAGACCCTCCACCGCATCGCAGTGACTACCTCGAAAGTTTGCCCACATGACATGATGATGCAGATCTGAATTATATAGTATTTTCTTGTTCCAGGTATGAGGAACAACGAACAAAGTTACTCGCACAGTTTCGGTCACTGCATATCCCATTCCAAACAAATGTCAACATTATTCTTCAAGACCACGATAACAAGATCTACAGAGCACTGATCCAGTTTCTACAAGACACCAATCTAATTATATAAACCCTGATGCAAAAGCCACCAACTGAAACAGTTACACCCCATTAACTACCAACTTTGTACCATAGCCTTCCCACCCTGTAGCAATGCCATGTCAGGCCTCATGGCCTCATGGCTGGCCAAATGGTGTATAACCAAAGGCCATTACTGTAAAAAGAAAAAAAAAAAACATTTTCAATACTTACTGTGATGGAAAATTTTAGTTTTCCTCTATATGATTTTCAGTTCATTTATCGGAGTTGGTGGGTTTTCTACGGGCGTACATGAACTATGTGACGGTGACCCCGCTCTCCTTTACCGACATGCGACATGCAGGAAAGACGGCAACCGTTGAGGGATTCGTCCTGTATGTTGGGAGGTCGCACAAATGGACGGAATGTGTCACTTGGGTCACGTAAGTTATTAAGAAGTGGAGAAAGAGAGAGAGGTTTACCTCCCATAATTACAATGGACAGAATTGTGTACGAATGTGATATTCCAGATGCTGATTTCACTCCAACAATCGTGTCTCTTTCACCGATGCTAGACACTGTGCGGTCTCTCTGAATTTCATGTTTGAATCCAGATTGGTCGGTATCCAGAATTTCATCTGACGTATAATTAGGAATTCAATACCAAATATAATCATAGAATTCTCAACCTCTTCCTTCTATTGGACATGTTTGTAAGTTACAAAGCAAACTTTGTGGCTAATAATCTTTGTGAATTGCCTTGAAGTTCCAAACACATATAGACCCAGCTCTGAAATCGTTCAATCCAAGTGCTCTAGATTAGCCCATGCCTCTTGAAAATTAAACCACACGTACTTCGATATGACCTTGAGTTTCTCACATTTTGCTCCTTGTTGTTGATAATATCTTTGATAACGAGACAGACAGCTGGCGGCATTCACCCTCCTGAAGTGATGCTTGATTGTTTTAAATTACCGTCCTCCGTTTTTAGCGTTAATTACCTTGTTGTCATAATCGAAAGAAACACACTCTTCATGTACATTGTCATTCAAAGGCTCATAAACAGGCTCGACATCAGTAATTTTCTTCTTCTTAATCTGTTTACCCTCCAGGGTCCGTTTTTCCCTTGGACTCAGCGAGGGATCCCACCTCTACCACTTCAAGGGCAGTGTCCTGGAGCTTCAGACTCTGGGTCGGGCATACAACTGGGAAGGATGACCAGTACCTCGCCCAGGCGGCCTATGCTGAACAGGGTCCTTGCGGGGGGAAGGGAAAATTGGAAGGGATAGACGAGGAAGAGGGAAGGAAGCGGCCGCGGCGTTCAGTTAGGTACCATCCTGGCATTTGCTTGGAGGAGAAGTGGGAAACCACGGAAAACCACTTCCAGGATGGCTGAGGTACGAATCGAACCCACATCTACTCTCGAGGATGAGTGGACCCCGTTCCAGCCCTCGTACCACTTTTCCAATTTCGTGGCAGAGCCGGGAATCGAACCCGGGCCTCCGGGGTTGGCAGCTAATCACACTAACCACTACACCACAGAGGCGGACGTAAAAATAAATAAATACAAAAATATCTTTCGTTTATAAACATTTCTAGTGTTTATAGTACCAGTTTCTAAGCTGTAATGTTAGGTAGCTTTTAATAAAATAGGGATTTTTTTTTTTGCTATTTGCTTTACATCGCACCGACACAGATATATCTTATGGCGACGATGGGATAGGAAAGGCCTAGGAATTGGAAGGAAGCGGCCGTGGTTTTAATTAAGGTACAGCCCCGGCATTTGCCTGGTGTGAAAATGGGAAACCACGGAAAACCATCTTCAGGGCTGCCGACAGTGGGGCTCGAACACACTATATCCCGATTACTGGATACTGGCCGCACTTAACCGACTGCAGCTATTGAGTTCGGTAAATAGGGAGATTTAACAAGTCTGGATATTAGAGGAACATGTTGCTTTATCACAGACATGACATAGCGTCTTATTTTCGTGGCATTGTACAGAAATTACATGGTAGACAGCTATTACTTTCATGTGTTGTGATAGGACTTTTTCTTAGGTCATTGCAACAGGTTTCAGACGTTCAGAACCGGTTCTTACATGACCAAGGAGCATACAACCACTTTTAAGAATTAATTTCATAATCATCCAAACGTCCAATACAAGCTGTTTGAACCAATGACTGATCGGACACATCCAAGTTGGGCACACGGCCAAAACAATTCCCTGAGGATTACCGTCGATCTCCGAAGGGTCGAGGTCTAGTTGCACCACTGTTCAGTGGAGTAGGTTTCTCCATTTGTTAATCTTCCGCTGATCGTTTTTATTTGAGTGTCCTTCTCAGTATTAACAAGTAACAAAATTACATTTTAAAACCAATTAAATACAGTTATTGAAATTATCATTAAATCCCCACTTTCAGGGTGGCAGGGATGGGAATCGAACCCACCTCTACTCAGTTGACATCCCGAGGCTGAGTGGACCCCGTTCCAGCCCTCATACCTTTTCGAATTTCGTGGCAGAGCCGGGAATCGAACCCGGGCCTCCGGGGGTGGCAGTTAATCACGCTAACAACAACACAACAGAGGCGGACCTAAAATACATTACTTCACAATATTCAGTTTTCTTTTTTTCCTGAATGTTAAGTGTTACGGAGTTATCCGTGGTAGTTAGATGTGAAAGAAGGTGCTGGGATGAATAGGTCTCAACTTACGAAACTAAAGTTAATTTAAAAATTTAACAAAGGTTATATTTTCTTTTCAAGATCAAGAAATAACAAGAATAACAGGTACTCAGTAGCATATCAACAAGTTAAGGATGTACAATTACAGTTTATTAACGGATTTTGGGCTTCGAGCCCCAGATTCACAATCCCTGAGCAATGAGCTCAACTTTACTTATGATTATGAACAAGGTTCAACAAAGGGGCAGAAAACCCCAATCATGCCAAGGAGCACTAGCTCCCAATTACCAGTTAAGCCTGCTCGAGGCACACAAAAACCAAATTTAAGAAAGAGCAGCCCGCTCTCAAAGTTCAAGCCTATTCAAAGGCCACACCAAACTCCACCTTTAAGCTGCCCTCCAGGCACATAAGAACAGGGGTAATAATACCCAACCTACTGAGGCCTATTAAGTAAGGAAACAGGTTAATTACATGGCCCCGAAATACCAACTTGAGTGGAGGCGTAACTTGCACTCCTAATACACCATTTTAAAACCTATTTGGCACTAGGCCGCTTATGCAAGGGCTAATCCCATATTACGGAGGTGACAAGATAGGAAAACTTTATTACATTACAAAAGAAGGGAAACTGTTATGAAAACGTAGTCACCTCAAAACACCATGAGTGGGAGCTCGAGAGGGTTAGGCACTCTCTATCCCAATTTGTAGTTAAAAAGATAGAACTTTATACCAAGTGTCTTTTACATTTTAAAGGAAGGTTACATGATAAAAGTTTCGAACCTGCCCCGAGGGTTAAACTACTGAGCTAGCAAGCAAAGAAGTTATTAAAAGGCCATTACCTGATGGATGAACTGCCTCCTGAAGAAAGAGGCGCTTCCCGCCCCCTGCTACATAAGCACACTAAGAAAGATGTTACTGAAGTGGCCCGGAGACCAGAAAATCAGCAGTTTATATACCCTCGTGGAAAATTCGAGACGTTTTATGAATGATTACAACCCGCCCACAAAATTTTATTGGATAACAGCAAAAACTAATACACCAGACGAAGAAGAAACACCTTATTGGTGAAAAATTAATTGCAGAAATTCCTGATTGGCTACATTCAAAACAAGCGGAAGGAGAAGGGTTATACTGCCAACCCAAATAATGACTGAAACAAAGAAACAAAGAACAAACTTATGAACACAAAATTTCTCAAAAAAACAAACAAAAAAAACCAGTTCCTTCACTTCGCACCAGGGTGCACAATTGTAGTTCTTCAGTAGTGCCATCTAGAAGAGAATGTTCACACTTCTCACTACAGAGAAAACAAATATAAATAAAAAAAGACACAGTTCAGAACTCTTCAAAATTTACAATAGCGACATCTTCTGAGAAACTTTAGAATTAACATGGTTGTTAAAGTTCAGGCTTCCTCCAGTAGAGGAGTTTCAACTGGCGCAATGTTTGAATTAGCGGCGCGGAGGAGTACCGCCCGGTACATTAAGAACGAACGATATGAAGCTAGTATAATTGTAAAAATAAGCGTTAATTGCAATACAGTTTAATAAGAGATATGGATATTGAATTGTTAATAATGAAGGTATTTTTTAATTTATACAGTATATCAACTGTTGAGTATGTTTCTAACGTAACTGGTATTTTAGCAGTTCAATTTATTTTACATACCATGCGTTTACTTAAAAATTTCCCATCTTGAATAAGTTTCATGATTATTTTAGTTTTTTTGTTTTTCTTGAGGAAAAACACGTCAATCTAGTTTTCCAGTAGGAAGTTCAAACCCACTGTTGATTGAGTTTTGTGTACCACCCCGAAAGTGAAGTGTTTTTCTTCAAAGGGCCAACGGCCGTAGCCGTGTTGAAACACCGCATCCCGTGAGATCTCCGAAGTTAAGCAACATTAGGCGTGGTCAGGAGTTGGATGGGTTGCCACGCGCTGTTGGTGGGGGTAAGGGAATGGAGGAGCGGAAAGGAACTGGGCACCCTACCGTACGTAAACTCCGGCTCAGGAACACTTCTGCGGAGATTCGGACCTGCCTTTGGGCAGAATACACCCTTACCTCACCTCTTCAAAGGGAACCAAAAACTTTAATCAAGGTGGGAAGTTAACAGTAGTGTATGGTTACAATCTGCTTTACGTCGCATCGACACAGACAGGTCTTATGGTGACGATGGGATAGGAAAATGCTAGGAGTGGGAGGGAAGCAGCCGTGAACTTAATTAAGATACAGCTCCAGCATTTGCCTGGTGTGAAAATTGGAAACTATGGAAAACCATCTTCAGGATGCCGATAGTGGGGTTCGAATGCAAGCTCACAGCTGCGCTCCCCTGACCGCACGGCCAACTCGCTCGGTTAGTGTAAGGTTACAGTACAGTGCACTATGTCTTCTAGTATGGGCTAGAATAAATTTCTTACATTTATTGACCTCGCTCAGTCTTATTCTTGGTCTTGACAATATGAAAGCGCCGGGCTGAGTGGCGCAGACGGTTGAGGCGCTGGCCTTCTGACCCCCAACTTGGCAGTTTCGATCCTGGTTCAGTCCGGTAGTATTTGAAGGTGCTCAAGTACGTCAGCCTCGTGACGCGAGATTTACTGGCACGTAAAATAACTCCCGCGGGACAAAATTCTGGCACCTCGGCCTCTCCGAAAACCGTCAATAAAGTAGATAGTGGGACGTGAAAACAATAACATACCGGTAATTATTACAATGTGAAAGTGACTGAGGTATGAGCAATGCTAGTCAGCAGCCAGTCCCTGCTATGAATTGCGTGGAAATGTTGCTCATAGGGTTGGTTGGTACATGCATTTCAGTGGGTTTGGCAGACTGATATGTAATAGGAACTTCTGGCTCCGTGAGGAAAGTAACGTGAAGCTACTTCACTCCCAATTTCACTGCCTCTTCAGTGACACCTAGGTCATCTATGGCAGTTAATGGCAGAGATATTGAGGTTCTGACCAACCTTCGGGCTGAGTAATCAACATACGTAGGCTACATACATACCGGCATTGCTAACGTTATCTTGAGCACAGTGCCTGCTCCTGAATATTGGACGGCAGGGCGCTCTGTTGTGACATCACAGGGCACTTAGTTGAGGCTGCCTGCTTGAAACGATCAACACACCACTTTTTGGGACGACAGCGTGGTCGATTTCCTTCTTAGTTGTACTGGGCAGCTGTCTTAATAACTGATCGAGCGTCTATTCTCATGACATGTTCATACATTCTGAGCCGAGCTGCGCTGCCAGTATATTATTGTTATTGTTATTATTATTATCTATATATATAAAAGCAAGTCGGGCTGGAGCGATGTATATATAAATATTTAAAAATGAAAAAAGACGTGAATTAATGAGGCACTTCCAGAAATCTCAGAAATTTGAAACTTGGTACGAGGGAAACTGATGACCCCAGGATCCCTAGAAAAATCGGAAATTCTCAAAATTCCCTGAAGGGGGCACGCTGGGGGTGCTCAAATTTTGGGCTCAGTATAAGAACACAGTCGTATAGTATATCCAAAACGATAACCTATAGGTTTCGTGGGCTTAAAAATTTTCGGGAATTTCCTCATTTTTATCCCCCATCCCCCAAATCAAGATGGCGGCACAACCTGCGAGACGAGGTAGACAATTGAAATTTGGTGAAATTATAGCTTTTGAACCCTAACCGACGGGAAAATTCCAAGATGTTCAAATTTTTCACTTTTTACCCCCAAGGATATCGAAATATGGAGGCAATTTTAATGACTGTGCAGACATTCTTTCTGAGCTATTTTTTGGCTAAACGGTAAGTCGTATCACAAAACGGATGGCACAACGTCCCTTCAACTCGGAGTGATCTACAACTTTGGTCCTGTGACATTTTGTCGTATCTCTCTCCCTTATACGTTAAATTTGGCCGTATTTCTGGATTGTTCGTAAATTTGGTGATTTTTACAAGTATATTTTATTCTTTGACACACTTATAACAATGATAGGATCATCACGTTGTGTGCGCACATTGGCACGATTAAGGGACATATGTGTACCAAATTTCATGATTCTAGCTTATACATAAGTAGGCAAAATGTAATGTAAAATGTTAAAAATGCACCCAAATTTCGCCCTATTCAAAATTTTAACCCAATTACCCCCTTAATATGGGAGATACGAGGAAATGGTTTAGAAACAGACATGTAGAGCGATAAATGAGGCGTCTGATGGCGCAAACCGTTTCTTAATATCATAAACCGTTTAGGAGATATGAATCTCGAAGTGGAAGTCTGCACTTTTCAACGTGCTCATGCTTATCCGTCATCTATATAAATAAAATCGTAACGACCGTGTGTCTGTACATTGATTATTTTGGCGAAATTTCGGTACAGTTATCCGTTTCAGGTGTAATAATGACCATCTGCATCATTTTTAGCTTTGGTGTCTGTTTGTCTGTTTGTTTGTCTGTTTGTCTGTTTGTCTGTCCTTCTATAACTTGAAAACTACTGGATATATTTCCACCAAACTTCATATTTAGAATCCACCTGTCCTTGGGTAGGTTTTAGCGCAAATATCGTTTCTAAATCCCTGAACTGAGTGGGGATATTTACGAAACCGAAACCGTGATTTTGCACTCCCTCAAAGTATACACAACCGAACTTAATGGAAATCAACCTGCCTTAATGAAAATTAATTTTTAAACCTTTTTTTCTCATGTGCTTCATTTCGATAACAGGATTTAGTAAGGGAGATATCATTAACGGACCGGTTTTCGGTACAAATCCCAGCGGACTTAACGCAAGAGCGGGTGTGTGTAAAGCGTACTTCTTACAACTTGAAAACTAACAAGATATTTGAACCAAATTTTATATATAGCATCCATCTGTCCAAGGGTAGGTTTCCTTGGTGTCTGTTAGTTAGTTTGTTTGTTTGTTTGGTCTGTTTGCCTTTCTCTAACTTGAAAACTACTGGATATATTTCCACCAAACTTCATATTTAGAATCCACCTATCCTTTGGGGAGGTTTTAGGGCAAATATTGTTTCTAAATCCCTGAACTAATTGGGGGTTTATACGAAACCAAACCGTGATTTTGCACTCCCTCAAAATACACACAACCAAACTTAATGGAAATCTACCTGCCTTAATGGAAATTAATTTCTAAACCTTTTCTTCTCATGTGCATCATTTCAATCACTTACAGGAAAGATAGTATGATCAAACTCTACACGAACATTGGCCCGCCCAGTACCCATATGTGAGCCAAATGCTATGTCACATAATTATCCGAAAAGTAATGCAATGTAAGATAATCTTACACAAATTTCAACCTATTCAACGTTTCTGATTCAATCTGACCCATGAATAGATTAGATGCGAGAAAATATCATAGGACCAGCCATTTAGATCGCTAAATACTGCGCCTTACGGTACAATCCTTTGTCGATATGACGTACCGTTTAGCAGCAGTTAATCTGTAAATGAAGGTCTGCAATATTGTAGACATTCATATACTTTCGTATGTCCATCTGTATATATTCATTGATGTCGATTTGTAGCGATCGAGAAAGGATGTGTCTGCTATTGTAATCAGTACTCCCTACACCGACTTTGACTGCTGGCAGTAGGAATGGGGTCCTTCTCCAACTCCTGTGTAACTGGCATTAGTAAGGAGGCCTACCATTTTCATGAATAATTCACTTTTCGATTTGTCTTGCAGAAGGCAAGGGATCATGCAGTTTTGTTCGAAAGTCCCCTACTCTATTGTGTTTGGCTCTAGGCCAGGGTGCCCGCCATTATAAACAAATGTTCCAATCTAAAATTTGACTAGCATTAGGCATAGTGGCCTGCTATTTTCATGGAAACTCACTAATTCCGTGTGACTGGCAGTAAGCTGGCTAGCAGCAGTAAAAAGGGACTGTCATTATAATGATAACTGCACAACTCAATTTTGACTGGTGGTAGGGATGTTGCCTGGTATTATAATAAAAACTCCTCAACTGTAACCTGTCTGAAAGTAGGAAATGGGTCTGCCATTGTAACTAAAACTCCCCAAATCGATTGTGACCGCGCAGTAGGCATTGGGGCCTGCAATTATAATGTAAACTTGCCAACTCGATTGTGAATGGCAGTAGGCAAGTGAGCCTGGCGTTATCATCACAACTCCGCAACCCTCACTTTACATTGGAAACAACGTATGTGGACCTCCCCATGCTATTTCTCGGATAAGGCTAAGAGACATGCAATTTTAAAACAATCTCATTTGCTGCACGCACAGTATTTACGTCGATATCCGTATACAATGTAGAATACCGTAGCGAAGCACGGGTACATTTGCTAGTTATTATTATTATTATTATTATTATTATTATTAATGTAACGGTCAGCGTTATCAGCTGCAGTCCCCGGAGGCCTAGATACGATTCCCAGTATTGCCAGAAATTTAAGATTGGCAGGGGGCTGGTATCTGGCTAAATATGTACACTCAGTTCACCTCCGTTGGTGGTGCGGTTGGTGGTTGTGATTATTGTTTTAAGAGGAAGTACAACTGGGGTCACCTCCATTGGGAGTGTGTCTGAGAAGAGCTGCACTATCTCGGGATGAGGATACGAACTTATTAATAATAATAATAATAATTGTACCGGGCGGTACACCTCCACGCCGCTAATTCAAATATTGCGCCCGTTGAAACTCCTCTACAGGAGAAAGCCTGATCTTTAACAAACTGAATTAACTCAACGGTTTTTCGGAAGATGTCACTATTGTAAATTTGGTAATTTTGAAGTGTTCTGAACTGTGTCTATTTCGATTTGTGTTTGTTTGCTCCGTATCAAGAAGTTTGGACATTCTCTAACAGATGTCTCTACCAAAACTGTGATAACGCACTCTGGTGTAAAGGAATGTATTCTCCTGAAGAAATTTTGTATTCCTAAGTTTTGGTTTTACTAAATGTTGTTCTGGGGTTTGTGGGTTGGCAATATAAATCGTTTCTTTCCATCTGTTTTATATGTAGCCAATCAAGAATTTCTGCAATTAATTTTCCACCAATAAGGTGTTTCTTCCTTGTCTTGTGTATTAGTTTTTGCTGTTATCCAATAAAAGTTTGTGGACGGTTTGTTATCATTCATGAAAGGTCTCGAACTTTCCACGAGGTTATAAAAACTGCTGATTTTCTGGTCTCGGGGCCACTTCAGTAACATCTCTCTTAGTGTGTGAATATGTAGCAGGGGGCGGGAAGCGCTTCTTTCTTCAAGCAGAAGTTCTTCAACAAGGTAATGGCTTGTTAACATCTTTATTTCTTGCTAGCTCAGCAGTTTAACTCTCGGAGAAGGTTCGAAATCTTTAAAATGTAATCCATATTCCTTAAAATGTAATTCCCTTTTCCTATCTATGTAAAAACTACTATTTTCTTGAACTGTAAAGCGGGGATAGAGAGTGCTTCACCCTCTCAAACTCCCCTTAATTTTGAAAAGGAGGTGACTACGTTTTCATAACCGTTCTTCTCTTCTTTAATGTAGTAAATTTTTTCATACGTGTCACCTCCCTAGCTTGGGATTAACCCCTGTATGATCGGCCTAGCGCCACATAGGTTTTAGACAAAAACTTTGTGTAGGGGTGCAAGTTATCGCCTCCATTCAATCTTGGATTTTGGGCCATTTACTTAACACGTTTTGTTTTCCTTCCTGCGAAGGCCCAGTAGATTGGGTATCAGATACCCCTGTTTCACTGTATGTGTGCCTGGAGGGCAGTTAGTGTAGAGTCAATTTATGGCCTCTTAAATAGGCTTGAAGACTTTGAGAGCGCATCTGCTCTTTCTTGTGTGTGAAACGTGCCTCTAGGAGGCTTAACACGGTAATTGGGAGCAAGTGCTCTTTGGCATGATTGGGGTTTTCTGCCCCTTTGTGTGAACTGGGTACGTTGGTAAAGTTGGGCTCATAGCTCAAGGATTGTAATTGTGGGGCTTGAAGCCCAAAGCTTTTAACGAACTGTAATCTGTAATTTCTTAATTTGTTGATCTGCTACTTGGTACCTGTTATACTTTGTTATTTGTTGATTTTGAAAAGAAAATATAACCTTTGTTAAAGTTTTAAATTAACTTTAATTTGGTAGTTGAGACCTATTCCTGCCCGGACCTTCTTTCACCTCTGCTGTTCCACAGATACCTTGGAACAAGTGGTAGCAGAGCGTGGTTGAATGGGTCTCAATTTAGCCCCTTTTGACGGCTAAATATGCTTTTTGTTTGAACTCTAACTATTTTCTCAGTCGCTGGTTTTTTTTATTTTTTCTAAATTTGTAAAGTTCTGCCATCATGCCCGGCCCTCGCGACGTCCTCCATCCCGGCTATTTGCGCAAGGAGGAATTGATCTATGAATTAACGATTAGGAATGTTCAATCTGGAGGCACGGTTGCGATAGATACTAACAAGCTTAAAGAGTCCCTTGATTTGCCTATTCCATCCTCACTTTGGGTGAGAAAGAGATTGACGACTCTCTCTCCACGATCACTGACAATACTACTGAGCTGGCATCCGTAGTTAGTTTTTTTTGAAGAAAATGATCCTTCTCCTAATCAACGTAAACGTGTGCAAGCCAGGTTATTTCATTTTTCTTATAGAGTTAACGATCTGTTGTCTCTAAAGTTGAATGACATTCAAAGGAAGGAAGCTAGTGTTGTTCTCGATAATCTTTCTGATTTGTCCAGTAAGGTTAGCCTATTGTTGACCGGGGCAGTCCCTCCCAAAACTGACCAACCTGCTACGGTAAACGTAGTTAGCGAGGAAGACTCTTCTAAAGGATAAGAAAATAGGAAATCGGTAGGAGCGCAACAAACCTCTTCCCCATTAGACAATGAGTCTGAACGCCGTACCTCTTTGAATAATGCACGTTCTGAATTAGCTTCTTCGCCACTTAGGCCTCTACCTACTATGTCACCAGGGTTCAGCAGTTTGCCCCATCCATTAGCAATGTTGCTCAGGGATATTTCTAAGTTTTCTGTTAACTTTACCAGTGACGTTATTTCAATTCTTAAGGTTTTTAGTTGAGTTTCAGGTCATGCCCTTATTTTTTCCTCTTTCTCCGTGTCAAATTTTGCAGATCACTTATCCCTATGCAATTGGGGTTCTATCAGACAAAATAGTTAGAGCAATTGCTGAACAGTCATCCATAGAAGACTTCCATTCCCATCTGTTGGCAAATTTTATCCCCGCTCGAGCTAGGTCATCGCTCATTCAAAAGTACTACTACCGAGTACAACAGTTGGATGAAAACTTGGAAGACTTCATCCAAGATATTAAATTCTATACCAGGGTGTTTGCCCTTCACTTCCCTGAAGATCAGATAGTACAGGCCATTGTAGAAGGCATTTCTCCATCATACAGGTCATACTTGTGCTTTGCGTCGCGTCCGCAAACTTTTGCCGAGTTAGAGGCTATGGCTGTCTCAGCGGAAGGAGTTAGATATGCCGACACCTTGCATATCGCGAAAGAACGCCCTCCATCCTCTAGTAATTTCCGGCCTCCACCTCGCCGAACCTTCACTGCCCGTAAATGTTATGCATGTGGTTCGCCTGACCATCTTCGGAACAAATGTCCGTTAATTAAATCTAGTGGGACAAGGAATGGAGCAGGGTCATCCCAAGGCTGCTTTAAATGCGGCGCGTTTTCACATATTGCCAAGAACTGCCCTAATACTAACAGCACTCCCTCCTGCTCAACTTCGGGTGCAACTATCACCAACAATCAAAAGTGACTAGTGGCTCCGGCTGAGTCGGTAGATTCATCCTTTCAAGGCTCAGCACAAGTTAAATCTGACGAAAATGCAGGAATAAGTCAGAACTATTCTACATTCCCATTCGAATGTCCCAGAGAATGTCTTAGGATTGCGGCGGATTCACCTGCACCGGTTCCCTTCCTCAAAATTGAATTAAATAATGAACCTGTAACTGCTCTATTAGATTCTGGCAGTGTTTGTTCTATTATTTCGGCTGAATGGTACTCCAAATTGAAAACCGTTTGTAAACTTTCTGATTTTTGTTCGACTTCGGTTCATTATGTATCGGCAAACTCGTCCCCATTAGATATTTTAGGTCTCCTGTATGCCAAAATTCGTATATCTAAATTTACTTGGAAATTTAAACTGTTTGTGGCCAAGCACTTGTCTTGCCCCATTATATTGGGAGCTGATTTCATGTCTCACACCGGTCTAGTGCTCGACCTTCAGAGCAAGTCGTGCACTTTCAAATTTGATAGTAATTCCAAAATCCCTTTGTTGAAATGTAGTTCTGTGTCAAGTTCATCTATTTCGCCTACCCAGGATGAGATGTTGTTAGACCTTAGACATCTACCTGAGGAGCAGGCAGAGAGTATTCGTAAGTTGTGTCTGTCGTTTTCAGAGGTTTTCTCTGATACTCTTGGTGTTACTGACCTTATTGAATACAAGATTGAGGTTACGGATTCGATTCCTGTCCGTTTTCCACCGTATAGGCTATCTCCACCTAAAATGAAGGCACTGAAAGAAATCATAGATCAGATGCTAAAAGATGGTATTATTCGCCCCTCTAGGTCGGCATACTCCTCGCCGATTTTTCTAGTTCCGAAACCCCAAGGTGGCTTCAGGCCTGTGATAGATTATAGGGCTCTCAATCGGAAGGTTGTGTTACAATCCGTGCCCCTTCCAGACCTTCATTCTTGTTTTTCATGGTTTCGAAAGGCTAAATTCTTCACCATCTTAGATCTTAATCAGGCTTATAATCAGATACCACTAGCAGAGGAATCTAAACACCTGACAGCGTTTGCCACGGATTGGAACTTGTACGAGTACAACCGCGTGCCTTTCGTGCTCCCCACGGGGGCAGCCGTGCTTACGAGACTGCTAGATAGGGTCTTCTCCGACATCAAATTTGAGTACTTGTATCATTACCTGGATGATGTCGTCGTATTTTCTGAGACCTTTGAAGAACACCTTGATCATCTGAAAGATGTCCTTAATCGTCTTCGTAAGTCAGGGTTAACAGTTAAGTTGTCCAAAGTCGCTTTTGCTAAGCCTTCTATGTCATTTCTAGGGCATATTGTGTCGCCCGATGGTGTCGCAGTCGATCATTCTAGAACACAGGCCATCCGTGATTTCAAATCTCCCAAAGACATCAAAGGTATTGCCAGGTTCATTGGTATGGTGAATTTCTTCAGGAAATGTATTCCGAATTTCGCCGATAGAGCGGCGCCCTTGAACTTACTACGTAGGAAAGGCGTCAAATTTGAGTGGGGACCTTCGCAACAAGCCGCTTTTGAAGATTTCAAATTAGCTTGTGTAATGCCCCTGTTCTTGCCATGCCGATTTCTCTAAGAAATTCATAGTCCAAACCGACGCGTCGTCGTCGGCGGTTGCTGCAGTCCTTCTTCAAGAGACTGAATTAGGGAGGCGATCCATTGCCTATGCCTCTAGGACATTATCGGCTCAAGAAGCCAAGTATTCCGTCTATGAACTTGAGGGTTTGGCTGTCTTGTTTGCGCTAGAAAAGTTCCGCCTTTATCTGGAACATGTCAAGTTCGACTTGGAGACTGATAACCAAGTCTTAAGTTGGGTCTTAGCTAGGCCGCGTCGTACTGGTCGTATAGCCCGGTGGGCCATCCGAATTTCTGCCTTCCAATTTGATGTTAGGCATATAAGAGGTACTGAAAATTTTGTGGCAGGCGGACTAAGCCGTATGTTTTCTAATGAGGTAGAGACCCCTGAACAGGTTGATCGTTCTTCACCTCCCGAGTCCATACTACCTGAGATTAATGCCATTCTGACAGATGCTCCCATGCTCTTTAGGGATATTGAAAAATATCAACGTGAAGATCCGACGCTGGCTCCGATAATGGAAACCCTTTCTTCTGGGGAACAGGTCGTCCCTTATGTACTGAGGAATGGTGTTTTATGTTGCCCTTCGAGGCATGATAAGATGATGAAAGTTGTAGTTCCAGCTGTTCTTGTACCTATGATCTTCAAGTACTACCATGAGACCCCACTAGGTGGGCATTTAGGTATCTTCAAAACCCGTGAAAAGATCCGTGAAATGTTCATCTGGAAGGGTATGGACGGAGAAATCCGTGAATTGGTAAAATCTTGTAAAACTTGTTGGCTTAGTAAACCCTCCATGTCCACTAAGCAAGGGCTCTTGTCTTCTCATCAGGCGTCGCGCCCCATGGAACGTCTTTATATCGACTACGTAGGACCCTTCCCCCAGTCAAAGGGGAACGCCAACAAATTCATTTTTGCGTGTGTAGATGGTTTCACAAGATTTTCTTGGTTATTTCCGACGAAGCTGGCTACCGCTCAGTCCACTATTTCTTGTTTAAATTCCATTTTTGCTTCTTTTGGTCCGTGTCAATATATTGTGTCTGATAATGCGAAAGCCTTTACCTCTAATCTCTTTCGTAAATTCTGTTTTGATCTATCTATCTCACATGTAACAACTTCTGCTTACTATCCTCAACCATCTCTGGCTGAACGGGTCAATCGTAATCTGAGGTCGGCGCTGATTGCCAATCATCACGACGATCATTCCAGGTGGGATACATCCCTGCATTGGTTAGCTTTTGCTTTGAATTCGGCGGGTCATGAATCTCATAAATTTACTCCAGCTTCTTTGATGTTCAAGTTTGTTTCCAACACGCCGCTCTCTAACCTTTGGTCTCTTAGCGATATTCTACCCGAGACAATAGATCCAGATAATATTAGAGATCTTTGGAAGAAGGCCAAGGCCAATCTTAAAATGTCTCATGAAAAGGTTAGGGAAAGATATGATCGTGGACGGAGGCCCACCAATTTAAAGGTAGGAGACCAAGTTATGGTCAAGAATTTTGTTCCCGCGGGCAAGCTTGCCCCCAGATTTCATGGGCCGTGTACCGTCTTGGACTTTTAACGCCGGTGACATTGTTAGTGAGCAACCCAGCCACCGAGAGAATATTTAGAGTTCACCTGTCTCAGGTGAAACCTGTGTAAATTACTTGCTCCTTGGATTTTTAACATCTTGTAAGAACCCCAAAAGGTTATATTTTTCTCTAAATCCTAGGCCTTCTGCCACTTAAAGTTTTACATTTCGTTCTTTTGGTTATCTGCTCTGTACAAATTTTGTTAAACCAGTGGCATTAAAATAAAAGTAATGAAATGAAAGTTTCCACGCCGCTGGCCCATCAGCCTCAACCACTAACACTGTACCCTAAAAACATTAATGTCCTAAAAATATTCTGCCGCCGAGATCTTACTGTTTCAGTGCCCCCGCAGCCGTGTGGCGCCGTACCGCCACTGAGGTGGGGTACGGGCCCACTCCACTCCAGCGAGGTCATCCTGGGTACGGCGTGCCGGAGCCCTCCTTCTGGCCAAGGCTGATGTGCGGCGCACCACCCGCAAGCCACTTGTGGACTGTAAACAAACGTCGTATCTGCGGCGTGCAGCACGACTACCCCTCTCATAGTGCGGGAGAGCGGTATCTCAGGGTACTTGAGGGGTCCGAGCGGCCTCCTCTGGACATAAGCAGCGGCGGCAGGTCTTGCCGTCAAAAGTAATCGGCAACTAATGTACTCCTTCTGCTACATGGACTCTCTATTCGGCAAATAAATACTCCTTCAAATCAACATTTAGTGGACTTAGAAAATTTGTTTCTTTCAAGAATTAAAGGTTTTTTCTGAATTCAACTACTACAACATAGAGATCTTTCAACAAAATCTACTACAAATAGTTTACAACGGCACTTAATCTAGTCGCACCCACCTACATCAAACAACTTCTGAGACCTCCGACTACTGAAAAGTTATATTTTTCTCTTCTAAATTCTTCAACTCCTCAGCAAAAACTTGAATTTTTTTTAAAAAAATTCTTTTGTGTCACCCCTTGGAAGGACTTTTTGGTGGGGGGGGGGGGAGGTCTGTACCGGGCGGTACACCTCCACGCCGCTAATTCAAATATTGCGCCTGTTGAAACTCCTCTACAGGAGAAAGCCTGATCTTTAACAAACTGAATTAACTCAACGGTTTTTCGGAAGATGTCACTATTGTAAATTTGGTAATTTTGAAGTGTTCTGAACTGTGTCTATTTCGATTTGTGTTTGTTTGCTCCGTATCAAGAAGTTTGGACTTTCTCTAACAGATGTCTCTACCAAAACTATGATAACGCACTCTGGTGTAAAGGAATGTACTCTCCTGAAGAAATTTTGTATTCCTAAGTTTTGGTTTTACTAAAATTTGTTCTGTGGTTTGTGGGTTGGCAATATAAATCGTTTCTTTCCATCTGTTTTGAATGTAGCCAATCAAGAATTTCTGCAATTAATTTTCCACCAATAAGGTGTTTCTTTCTCGTCTTGTGTATTAGTTTTTGCTGTTATCCAATAAAAGTTTGTGGGCGGGTTGTTATCATTCATGAAAGGTCTCGAACTTTCCACGAGGGTATAAAAACTGCTGATTTTCTGGTCTCGGGGCCACTTCAGTAACATCTCTCTTAGTGTGTGAATATGTAGCAGGGGGCGGGAAGCGCCTCTTTCTTCAAGCAGAAGTTCTTCAACAAGGTAATGGCCTGTTAACATCTTTATTTCTTGCTAGCTCAGCAGTTTAACTCTCGGAGAAGGTTCGAAATCTTTAAAATGTAATCCATCTTCCTTAAAATATAATTCCCTTTTTCTATCTATGTAAAAACTACTATTTTCTTGAACTGTAAAGCGGGGATAGAGAGTGCTTCACCCTCTCAAACTCCCCTTCATTTTGAAAAGGAAGTGACTACGTTTTCATAACCGTTCTTCTCTTCTTTAATGTAGTAAATTTTTTCATACGTGTCACCTCCCTAGCTTGGGATTAGCCCCTGTATGATCGGCTTAGCGCCACATAGGTTTTAGACAAAAACTTTGTGTAGGGGTGCAAGTTATCGCCTCCATTCAATCTTGGATTTTGGGCCATTTACTTAACCCGTTTTGTTTTCCTTCCTGCGAAGGCCCAGTAGATTGGGTATTAGATACCCCTGTTTCACTGTATGTGTGCCTGGAGGGCAGTTAGTGTAAAGTCAATTTATGGCCTCTTAAATAGGCTTGAAGACTTTGAGAGCGTATCTGCTCTTTCTTGTGTGTGAAACGTGCCTCTAGGAGGCTTAACACGGTAATTGGGAGCAAGTGCTCCTTGGCATGATTGGGGTTTTCTGCCTCTTTGTATGAACTGGGTACATTGGTAATGTTGGGCTCATAGCTCAAGGATTGTAATTGTGGGGCTTGAAGCCCAAAACTTGTAACGAACTGTAATCTGTAATTTCTTAATTTGTTGATATGCTACTTGGTACCTGTTATACTTTGTTATTTGTTGATTTTGAAAAGAAAGTAAAACTTTGTTAAAGTGTTAAATTAACTTTAATTTGGTAGTTGAGACCTATTCCAGCCCGCACCTTCTTTCACCTCTGCTGTTCCACAGATACCTTGGAATAATAATAATAATAATAATAATAATAATAATAATAATAATAATAATAATAATAATAATTGTCATTTGGACCTACTGAAAACCACGGGGCTATCTTCTCGTCACTTGGGACTTCTGTTTCCTCTTCTTCCAGTACTACTTTATTTTCGGGGTGTGAGCCATCTTTCTTTCCTCCGTCCACATAAGTCTGCTGCTCCCTATGTTGATCCTACCAGTAAGTCACTTTGGAAAAATTCCCCGTTGGATGGCTTGTCGAAACTGTGTTCGGTCTTGTATGGGCTCATGCGGGATCCCAACGACTTGGTCGAAGAGATCCACTCTTGTTCATGGATGCCTTCCCTCTATCTGCCACAGCGAAGATCCTGCTAGTAAGTCTGTACGGTTTCATGCGGTTCAAGCACTAATTCGAATGTTTCGCATTTAATCCAGTAACCATAAAAAAGTAATTCGACCCAAGTATTAGTTTTGATATTGTCATAATAATGTAAATGTTATACGTTATAATGAACCTTCAGTATCTTCTTGAGCTACGTATTGTGCTACGAGAAGTTAGCTTGCAGTTGTGAAGTCAGCGTTGTGTAACCAAGACTGTTACTTCAGCAGAAACTACAACCTCAGTGAAGCAACGATATCCTTAGAATAATATGCAAGCAGTTATTGTTGATTTTAATTTCAGAGTTGTTTAACGTTTCACTGAGAAGTTTTCGGCAGTGATGGGACTGGGAGTGCTGTAAATGGAAAGATACTCGTCGTGAACTTAATTAAGGTACAGCCTTGGGGTTTTGCAGCGTGAAAATGGGAAGGAACGGAAAATCATATTTAAGGTTGCCGCCAGTAGGATTCAAACTTACTAAATCACGAACATAACCATACAACAAAAACAAGCCAACTGGCATGAAAACCAAGCTTAGGGTTATAAGAAGAAATAAGAATGCAACTAATGTTTATACTTATGAAATCCTTTATCAAACACTCCACCTTTAAAATACAAATTATTTGTCTTTATTTTAATACAACATTATTAAAATTCTACGCATTTTCGTCGTCTTTTAGGAAATCCTCGGTCGAAAATATAGGCTACAAGACACGTCTTAAAAGTGGTCGAAACATGTCTATAATTTTAATAATGCTGTCTTGAAATAATGACTAATAATTTGTATTGTAAAAATGGAGTGTTTGAAAAAGGATTTCACAGGAGTATACACTTATGACAATACGGGCTTTATGATAAAGTTTGTTTCACGTAACAACTAATGTTCGGTAAACAAAGGAGAGAGCCTGTTCGGCACTGTATAATTATATCTTGGATGCTGACACAATGAGCAGTGGTAATGCAGACAAGAAATCAAGGTTAGGGTAGGCACACGTAGAACGCTTGCGATGTACATCGACTACAAGAAAGTAAACGATTACAATTTTATTTTCAGAAGTAAATTTCGAGTAAATATTACATTTTTGAAAAGTAGCGATTATGAGTAAAAATTACTAAAAATATAATCGTTACAAGTAATTAAATTGAATTAACTTTCAATGCTTCAAATATACTTGTTCGCTGGTCGGCGCCGATTGTACGTTTGGAGAAGCCTGGAAACGCTTCCCTTCTGTTCGGCTACGTTTGCAAGCGAGGAGATATTTCCTCTCTCTTGTTGCCACTTACCAGCGCCGACTCACTTGCACTGGCAACCAGCTTTCTACGTGTTCATACCTTTGTTAGAGGTGAACAAGTGGGAAGTATATTATTTATTATTATTATTATTATTATTATTATTATTATTATTATTATTATTATTAACAAATACATCACAATTGGGTAATATCCCGGTAGTCTGATAATAAAGTAAAAACATAATTAATTTACCGGGCGAGTTGGCCGTGTGGTTAGAGGCGCGCGGCTGTGACCTTGCATCCGGGCGCCGACTCACTTGCACTGGCAACCAGCTTTCTACGTGTTCATACCTTTGTTAGAGGTGAACAAGTGGGAAGTATATTATTTATTATTATTATTATTATTATTATTATTATTATTATTATTATTATTATTATTATTATTATTATTAACAAATACATCACAATTGGGTAATATCCCGGTAGTCTGATAATAAAGTAAAAACATAATTAATTTACCGGGCGAGTTGGCCGTGTGGTTAGAGGCGCGCGGCTGTGACCTTGCATCCGGGAGGTAGTGGTTTCGAATCCCACTGTTGGCAGGCCTGAATATGGTTTTCCTTGTTTTCCCATTTTCACAGCAGGCTGTACCTTAATTAAGGCCACGGCCGCTTCCTTCCAACTCCTAGGTATTTCCTATCCTATCGACGCCATAGGACCTATCTGTGTCGGTACGACGTAAAGCCACTAGCAAAGAAAAAACCCAACATAATTACCCAACAACAAGAAGAGTACAACAAGCAATTCCACGAAAAGAAAACATTACAAGATGTAATAATAATAATAATAATAATAATAATAATAATAATAATAATAATAATAATAATAATAATAATAATAATAATAATAATAATAATAATAATGCTATTTGTTTTACGTCCCTTACAAGATGTGATGTGATGTTAAACTAGTAGTGTTTCTTGTACTATTTTCTTTTCGTGAAATTGCTTGTTGTACATTACGGACTTTTCCGTGGTAGGTAGAGGTGAAAGAAGGTGCGGGTGTGAATGGGTTTCAAGCTACGAAATTATAGTGCAATGTAAAATTAATTTAAAAGTTAACAAGGTTATATTTTCTTTTCGAAAACAAAGAAATAACAAGCATGGCAGGTACAAAGTAGCAATTCAAAAGGGGTTAGTTACAATATTTACAGAATTTGGGCTTCGCGCCCTGACTTCACAATGCTTGGGCAATCAGCTCAGTTTTACCCCAAACACAAGTGTTAACAGAGGGGGAGAAAACCTCATTCATACCTAGGAGCCCTTGCTCCAAATTACACTGAAAAAACCTCCATGAGGCATACAACCCAGAATTTTCAAAAGAGCCACTCGCTCTCAAAATTTAAGCCTCTCCCAGGCCACACCAAACTCCACCTTCAAGTTGTCCTCAACGGACATAAACACAGGGGTAAAATACCCAATCTACTGAGGTCTATTAAAAGAAAAGCAGGTTAATTAAATGACCTCTAAAATAACAATTTGAGAGGAGGCGAACTTGCACTCCTAATACACTTTGATTAAGACCTACTTGGCACTAGGCCGTTAATACAAGGGCTAATCCCATGCTAAAGAGGTGACTTAAGAAAAGAACAATTTGTTTTACATTAACGAAAAATAGGTTGAGAAAATAAGTTCACCCCAAGACAATGTGAGTGGGAGCTCGAGAGGGTTAGCACTCTCTATCCCAATATGTCGTTTTAAAAGAGAATATATGAAAGGAGTAGTTACATTTTAGGAAAAGGTTACATGGCTGGACGCTTAGAACCCGCCCCGAAAGTTAAACTGCTGAGCTAGCAAAGAAAGAAGTTATTAATCGGCCATTACCTTGTGTTGAACGGCTGGAGAAGAAAGAGGCGCTTCCCGCCCCCTGCTATGTACTTAACACACTGAAAGATGGAACAGAAGTGGCCTAGAGACCCAAAAATCAGCAGTTTAAATACTCTCGCGGAAGTTTCTAGGCGTTAGGGGAAAGAAAACACCCTCCCACAAACTCTTTATTGGATAGGACCCCGCAACAGATTCAAGTTGGGGGAAGATACATCTGATTGGATAGAAATTAATTGAAGAAATTCGGGATTGGATACATTCATAACAAGGGGAAGAAAGGGGTAAATATTGCCAACTTAAACAATGATAGAAAAAAAATTAACAAAGAACAAACTCTTGAAATTAAATTTTCTCCAAAAAATAGTTCTTTGACTCCGCACTAGGTTGCACTATTGTAGATCTTCAGTAGTGTCCTCTAGAAGAGAAAGTTCACACTTCTTACTTCAAGCGAAACAAAAACACATCAAAAATGACACAGTTCAAAAACTCAAAATTTTCCACGTGGTGACATCTTCTGAGACGGTAGAAAATTAATACTGTCAATAAAGTTCAGACTTCCTCCAGCAGAGGAGTTTCAACAGGCGCACATTTTAAATTAGCGGAGTGGAGGTGTACCGCCCGGTACAGACCTCCCCCCCCAAAAGTTCCTCCAGGGATGACACATGAAATCAGTTTGAAACAAGGTCCAAGTTATGCTGTGGGTATGAAGATTGATTGCCAAAAAAATTTATAAGAATTTCTTAATTTGGGTTGATTTGGTTTCAAAATTTGTTGTTGCAGATGAAGTAAAGTCTTTATATTTGTAGAAGTTGAATTTCTGAAGATAACTTTTTATACTTGAAAGTGAAGGAAAATATTTCAAAGTCCACCAAATATTGCAGTTGAATTCCCAAGTGTAGTCATTACTGATGGTATCTGTTCATGTAGTAGATGGTGATGAAGTGGGATTGCCAGACCGGCCGTTGCGGCTTGCGTCCAAAGGAGGCCGCTCGGACCCCTCAAGTACCCTGAGATACCGCTCGCACGCACTATGAGGGGAGCAGAGGTGTTGAAGCACGCCGCGCCCGCGGTGAACATATACAGGCTGCGGGCAAGTAGCAGGTCGTGCGCCGCACATCAGCCTTGGCCGGGAGGAGAGCTCCAGCTCGCCGTGCACGCGTCGTCCTCGCTGGGGCCGAGGGGGCCCGTCCTCAGCTCCAGTTGCTGCACGGCGCCGCGCGGCTGCGGGGGCACTGAAACATTAAAGCTTGGCGGCAGAATTGTGTTGGACCATCATCTTTTTTGAGGGTACAGGCTTGTGGAGAGGTTGAGGGGCCAGCGGCGTGCAAATATCCATGGCCTAAGTTAAGCCACAGTGTGTACTGAAGCAGGAGACGGGAGCGTGGTAATGGCCGAGGTAAGGACAGGATGGCAGTTTAACAATCGGGGAGGTTTACAAGAAATGCTTACCTATAAAATAAAATAGAAGGAGCAGAATGCCTTAAGAGTGGAACTCAAAAAAAAAATATAACCTTCATATTCCTATCAAATTATATGAAGCAAGTTGACACAAAATTTACACCGGTTTCACCTGGGACAGGTGAACCCTAAATATCCTCTCGGTGGCTGGATTGCTTACTAACAATGTAACCGGTGTGAGAAAATCGAGAATGATGCATGGCCCATGAAATCTGGGGGCAAGCTTGCCCGCGGGAACAAAATTTTTGACCATAACCTGGTCACCTACCTTCAAAGGGGTGGGTCTCCGTCCACGATCATACCTTTCCCTAACCTTTTCATGAGACACTTTAAGATTGGCTTTAGCCTTCTTCCAAAGATCTTTAATGTTATCCGGATCTATTGTCTCGGGTAGAATGTCATTCAGAGACCAGAGGTTAGAGAGCGGCGAGTTGGGAACAAACTTGAACATCAAAGAAGCTGGAGTAAACTTGTGAGATTCATGAACCGCCGAATTCAAAGCAAAAGCTATCCAATGCAGGGACGTGTCCCACCTGGAATGATCTTCATGATGATAGGCAATAAGTGCTGACCTGAGATTACGGTTAACCCTTTCAGCCAGAGATGGTTGAGGGTAATAAGCAGAAGTAGTTACATGAGAGATTGATAAGTCAAAACAGAATTTACGAAATAAATTAGATGTAAAAGCCTTAGCATTATCAGATACAATATATTGACACGGACCAAAAGAAGCAAAAATAGAATTTAAGCAGGTAATGGTAGACTGAGCGGTAGCCAGCTTAGTCGGAAATAACCAAGAAAATCTGGTAAAACCATCTACGCACACAAAGATGAACTTGTTAGCATTACCCTTTGACTGGGGGAAGGGTCCTACATAATCGATATACAGACGTTCCATGGGGCGCGACGCTTGATGCGAAGACAAAAGGCCTACCTTGGTGGACATGGTGGGTTTACTGAGCAAACAAGATTTACAAGCTTTTACAAGTTCCCGGATTTCACCGTCCATGCCTTTCCAGATGAACATTTCACGAATCTTCTCACAAGTTTTAAAGATTCCAAGATGCCCTCCTAATGGGGTCTCATGATAATACTTGAAGATCATAGGTACAAGAACAGCTGGAACGACAACTTTCATCATCCTATCATGCCTCGATGGGCAACATAGAACACCATTCCTCAGAACATAAGGGACAACATGTTCCCCAGAAGAAAGGGTTTCCATTATCGGAGCCAGCGTCGGATCTTCACGTTGGTATTTCTCAATATCCCTAAAAAGCATGGGAGCATCTGTTAAGATGGCATTAACACCAGATAGTATGGACTCGGGAGGTGATGAACTGTCGACCGGTTCGTGGGTCTCGACGTCGTTATGAAACATACGGCTGAGTCCATCAGCAACAACATTTTCGGTACCTCTGATATGTCTAACATCAAACTGGAAGGCGGAAATACGAATAGCCCAGCGGGCTATACGACCAGTACGACGCGGCCTACCTAAGACCCAGCTTAATGCTTGATTATCTGTCTCCAGGTCGAATTTGACGTGTTCCAGATAGAGACGGAACTTTTCCAAGGCGAATAAGACTGCCAAACCTTCGAGCTCATAGATGGAATACTTGGCTTCTTGAGCCGACAAGGTCCTAGAGGCATAGGCGATAGGTCGCCTCCCTAGTTCAGTCTCTTGAAGAAGGACTGCAGCTACTGCTGACGACGACGCGTCGGTTTGGACGATGAATTTCTTCGAGAAATCAGGCATAGCAAGTACAGGGGCATTACAAAGTGCTAATTTAAGGTCTTCAAAAGCGGCTTGTTGAGAAGGTCCCCACTCGAATTTGATGCCTTTCCTACGAAGAAGGTTTAAGGGCGCCGCTCTATTAGCAAAGTTAGGAATGGACTTCCTGAAGAAATTCACCATACCAATGAACCTGGCGATACCTTTAATGTCCTTGGGAGGTTTAAAATCACGGATGGCCTGTGTTCTAGAATGATCGACTGCTACACCATCGGGTGACACAATATGCCCTAGGAATGACATAGAGGGCTTAGCAAAGGCAACCTTGGACAACTTAACCGTTAACCCAGCCTTACGAAGGCGATCGAGAACTTCTCGCAAATGATCTAGATGTTCTTCAAAAGTCTCTGAAAATACGACGACATCATCTAAATAGTGATATAAGTACTCGAATTTGATGTCGGAGAAGACCCTATCTAGTAGCCTAGTGGGCACAGCTGCCCCCGTGGGGAGCCCGAAAGGCACGCGGTTGTATTCGTATAAATTCCAGTCCGTGGCAAACGCTGTAAGGTATTTAGACTCTTCGGCAAGGGGAATTTGATTATAGGCCTGATTTAAGTCCAAGATGGTGAAGAACTTGGCCTTACGAAACCATGAAAAGCAAGAATGAAGGTCAGGAAGGGGCACAGATTGCAACACCACCTTCCGATTGAGAGCCCTGTAATCAATGACAGGCCTGAAGCCTCCTTGGGGTTTCGGGACTAGAAAAATAGGCGATGAATACGCCGACTTAGAGGGCCTAATAATACCATCCTTCAACATCTGATCGATAATTTCTTTCAGAGCCTTCATTTTAGGTGGAGATAGCCTATAAGGTGTAAAACGGACAGGAATCGAATCCGTGACCTCAATTTTGTATTCAATAAGGTCAGTAACACCAAGAGTATCAGAGAACACCTCTGGAAATGACTGACATAATTTACGAATACTATCAGCCTGCTCCTCAGGTAGATGTCAAAGGTCTAACAACATCTCATCCTGGGTAGGCGAAATAGATGAACATGACACAGAATTACACTTTAGCAAGGGAATTTTACAATTGGACGCAAATTTGAATGTGCACGACTTACTCTGAAGATCGAGCACAAGACCAGCGTGAGAAATAAAGTCCGCTCCCAGTATGATGGGGCAAGACAGGTGCTTAGCCACAAACAATTTAATTTTCCAAGTAAACTTAAAAATACGAATTTTGACCAGTACGGAACCTAGAATTTCTAATGGAGATGAATTAGCCGAAACATATTGAATAGAAGATGAGACGTAGTCAGGTAGTTTACAAACAGCTTTCAATTTAGAATACCATTCAGCCGAAATAATCGAACAAACACTGCCTGAATCTAAGAGAGCTGTTATAGGCTCGTTATTTAACTCAATCTTAAGAAAAGGAACAGGTGCGGGGGTATCCGCCGCAATCCTAAGGCACTCTTTGGGGCATTCAAAAGATGTATTCGAAGACTTATCGTTCCCTGAATTCTCGACCTTTTTGCCAGGGGCTGAGCCTTGGGAAGCAGAATTAGTTGACTCAGCCGCAGCCACTAGTCACTTTTGATTGTTGTTGGAAGTTACACCAGAAGTTGAGCAGGAGGGGGTGCTATTCGAATTGGGACAATTCTTTGCGATATGTGAGAAAGCCCCACATTTAAAACAGCCTTGTGATGAACCAGCTCCATTATTTGCCCTACTAGTTTTGATCAGAGGACACTTATTGCGCAGATGGTCAGGCGACCCGCAAGCATAACATTTACGGGGGGTGACTGATCGGCGAGGTGGAGGCCGAGTATTACTAATGGAAGGCGGGGGTTCTTTCGCGACACGCAAAGAATCGGCGTATCTAACTCCTTCCGCTGAGACGGCCAATGCTTCAAGTTCCGAGAAAGTTTGCGGGCACGCCGCGAAACACAAATATGACCTATAGGGAGGTGAAATTCCCTCTACAATAGCCTGTACAATCTGATCTTCAGGAAAATGAAGGGCAAACACCCTAGTATAAAACTTAATGTCCTGTATGAAATCAGCCAAGTTTTCATCCAAGCGCTGTACACGATAATAGTACTTCTGAATAAGGGAGGACCTGGCCCTAGCAGGGATGAAGTTGGCTAGCAAATGGGCATGGAAATCCTCAATAGATGATTGCTCGGCAATGGCTCTTACGATTTTATCAGAGAGAATACCAATAGCATACGGATAGATGATTTGCAAGATTTGACATGGAGAAAGAGAAAAAACAAGGGCATGATCCTGAAATTCCACTAGAAATCTTAAAAATGAAATTACGTCACTGGTGGTATTAACGGAAAACTTAGATATACCTCTGAGCAACATTGCCAATGGATGAGGCAAGCTACTAAACCCGGGTGACATAGTAGGTAAAGGTTTCAATGGCAAGGAAGTTAATTCAGAACGGATGTTACTCAGCGATGCACGGCGTTCAGACTCGTTGTCCAGTGAGGCAGGGATAGTTTGAGCAGCAACGGTTATTCTATTAACTTCTCCCTTGGGAGGCGCTTCCTCACTACCTGCATTTACTATGATGGGTTGATCAGATTTGGGAGGAACTCCCCCAGTTAACAATTGAGTGACCTTACTAGATAATTCGGAAATATTTTCCAGGAGCGTACTAGCTTCCTTCCTCTGAACATCATTCAGTTTTAGAGACAACAGATCGTTAACCCTATTCGAAAAATGATATAGCCTGCCTTGCACACGCTTAATTTGATTAGGAGACGGATCATTTTCATCAAAAAAACTAACTACAGAAGCTAGCCCAGTAATATTCTCCGTGATCGTGGAAAGAGAGTCGTCAATTTCTTTCTCTCCCAAATTGGGGATAGAAATGGGCAAATCAAGGGACTCTCTAAGTTTGTTAGTGTCTATTGCAACCGTGCCTCCAGATTGCACATTTCTGATAGTTAATTCATAGATCAACTCCTCCTTACGCAAATAGTTAAGAAGGAGAACATCGCGAGGGCCGGGCATGATGACAGACCAATTTTGAAAAACTCAAAAAATTCCAGCAACTGGGAAAATAGTTAGAGTTCGGAACAAACAATATTTAGCCGTCAAAAGGGGCTAAATTGAGACCCATTCAACCACGCTCTGCTACCACTTGTTACGGAGTTTTTCCGTGGTAGGTAGAGGTGAAAGAAGGTGCGGGTGTGAATGGGTTTCAAGCTACGAAATTATAGTGCAATGTAAAATTAATTTAAAAGTTAACAAGGTTATATTTTCTTTTCGAAAACAAAGAAATAACAAGCATGGCAGGTACAAAGTAGCAATTCAAAAGGGGTTAGTTACAATATTTACAGAATTTGGGCTTCGCGCCCTGACTTCACAATGCTTGGGCAATCAGCTCAGTTTTACCCCAAACACAAGTGTTAACAGAGGGGGAGAAAACCTCATTCATACCTAGGAGCCCTTGCTCCAAATTACACTGAAAAAACCTCCATGAGGCATACAACCCAGAATTTTCAAAAGAGCCACTCGCTCTCAAAATTTAAGCCTCTCCCAGGCCACACCAAACTCCACCTTCAAGTTGTCCTCAACGGACATAAACACAGGGGTAAAATACCCAATCTACTGAGGTCTATTAAAAGAAAAGCAGGTTAATTAAATGACCTCTAAAATAACAATTTGAGAGGAGGCGAACTTGCACTCCTAATACACTTTGATTAAGACCTACTTGGCACTAGGCCGTTAATACAAGGGCTAATCCCATGCTAAAGAGGTGACTTAAGAAAAGAACAATTTGTTTTACATTAACGAAAAATAGGTTGAGAAAATAAGTTCACCCCAAGACAATGTGAGTGGGAGCTCGAGAGGGTTAGCACTCTCTATCCCAATATGTCGTTTTAAAAGAGAATATATGAAAGGAGTAGTTACATTTTAGGAAAAGGTTACATGGCTGAACGCTTAGAACCCGCCCCGAAAGTTAAACTGCTGAGCTAGCAAAGAAAGAAGTTATTAATCGGCCATTACCTTGTGTTGAACGGCTGGAGAAGAAAGAGGCGCTTCCCGCCCCCTGCTATGTACTTAACACACTGAAAGATGGAACAGAAGTGGCCTAGAGACCCAAAAATCAGCAGTTTAAATACTCTCGCGGAAGTGTCTAGGCGTTAGGGGAAAGAAAACACCCTCCCACAAACTCTTTATTGGATAGGACCCCGCAACAGATTCAAGTTGGGGGAAGATACATCTGATTGGATAGAAATTAATTGAAGAAATTCGGGATTGGATACATTCATAACAAGGGGAAGAAAGGGGTAAATATTGCCAACTTAAACAATGATAGAAAAAAAATTAACAAAGAACAAACTCTTGAAATTAAATTTTCTCCAAAAAATAGTTCTTTGACTCCGCACTAGGTTGCACTATTGTAGATCTTCAGTAGTGTCCTCTAGAAGAGAAAGTTCACACTTCTTACTTCAAGCGAAACAAAAACACATCAAAAATGACACAGTTCAAAAACTCAAAATTTTCCACGTGGTGACATCTTCTGAGACGGTAGAAAATTAATACTGTCAATAAAGTTCAGACTTCCTCCAGCAGAGGAGTTTCAACAGGCGCACATTTTAAATTAGCGGAGTGGAGGTGTACCGCCCGGTACAATTATTATTATTATTATTATTATTATTATTATTATTATTATTAACAAATACATCATAATTGGGTAATATCCCGGTAGTCTGATAATAAAGTAAAAACATAATTAATTTACCGGGCGAGTTGGCCGTGTGGTTAGAGGCGCGCGGCTGTGACCTTGCATCCGGGAGGTAGTGGTTTCGAATCCCACTGTTGGCAGGCCTGAATATGGTTTTCCTTGTTTTCCCATTTTCACAGCAGGCTGTACCTTAATTAAGGCCACGGCCGCTTCCTTCCAACTCCTAGGTATTTCCTATCCTATCGACGCCATAGGACCTATCTGTGTCGGTACGACGTAAAGCCACTAGCAAAGAGAAAAACCAACATAATTACCCAACAACAAGAAGAGTACAACAAGCAATTCCACGAAAAGAAAACATTACAAGATGTAATAATAATAATAATAATAATAATAATAATAATAATAATAATAATAATAATAATAATGCTATTTGTTTTACGTCCCTTACAAGATGTGATGTGATGTTAAACTAGTAGTGTTTCTTGTACTATTTTCTTTTCGTGAAATTGCTTGTTGTACATTACTATATATAAACTATATATATTTGTTGGGGGTTTTAACGTCGCACTAATACTTCACATTTTTGCAACATTGGGACAGAAAAGGGCTAGGTCTGGGAAGGAAGTATGCATGGCCTTAATTTAGGTGCAGTCCTAGCATTTACTTGGTGTGAAAATGGGTAAAAAAGATAAAACCATCTGAAGGGATACCGACGGTGGGGTTAGAACCCACAGTCACCCGACTACAAGCATTCAGCTACACGGTCCTTAGTACGCAACCAATATGCTCGGTTTCATCAAAATAAAAATGGTCTAGTGAGCTGTGGGCAAATTTATCTTGAACTTAAAATTCGCATTCTCAGATTACACGTTTTTCAACATCACTATATGCAACGGAAGGGGGCACTGTGACTATAAAAAGGTAGAATCTTTCGAAATGTGTTGTTACAGTCTTATGATTCACAAATCGTTGAGCAAAGAAAAAATGGAGAACTCCGTGGTGATAAAGTAAACTCGTGTCCTCATCCCGAAGTGGTGCAGCTCTTTTCAGGCACACCCGTAATCAGCGAGCTGTACATACCAGCCCTCCTGCCATTCTTAAATTTCTGGCAGTACCGGGAATCGAACCCGAGCCGTTACGCTACGGAGGCGGACTGCGGGGTGATGGAAAGGATGAACAAAACAAGTGTTTGTCCCTTGCCCCTAAGGCTCTTAAACTCCTAAATTTCGGTCATATCGTAAAGGGAGAAAAATATAAACTGCATTTGATACTCCATTGTAAAACTGCTGAGAAAATAGACTTGGGAGACGTTGAATGTCATTGTGTGGAAATGTGTAGGATTGGTACAGCAAAATCCGCGTCTATGGTTTAGTGGTTAATGTGATTAGCTGCCACCTCCAGAGGCCCGCGTTCGATTCCTGGCTCTGACATGAAATTTGAAAAGTGGTACGAGGACTAGAACGGGATCCACTCAGCCTCGGGAGGTCAACTGAGTACAGAAGATTTCGATTCCCTCCTCAGCCATCCTCGAAGTGGTATTCCGTGGTTTTCCGTGGTTTCCCACTTCTCCTCCAGGCAAATGCCGCGGAGGCCCCTAACTTAAGGCCACGACCACTTCCTTCCCTCTTCCTTGCCTATCCGTTCCAATCTTCCCATCCCCCTACAAGGCCCCTGTTCAGCATAGCAGGTGAGGCCGCCTGGGCGAGTTACTGGTCCTCCTTACGAGTTGTATATCCCCCGACCCAAATTGTCACGCTCCAGGACACTGCCCTCGGCCATGGCTGCTTCCTTCCCTCTTCCTTGTCTATCCCTTCCAATCTTCCCGTCCCTCTCGCAAGGCTCTTGTTCAACATAGCAGGTGAGGCCACCCGGGCGAGGTACTGATCCTCCTCCCCGGTTGTATCCCCCGACCCAAGCCTCACTCTCCAGGACACTGCCCTTGAGGGGGTAGAGGTGGGTCTAAGGGATAAACCAACCCTGGAGAGTAAACTGATTAAGAAAGAAAGAATATGTTTCAGCTAGGTAGAGCTAACTACAATATACCCTTTCAAGAGCGGCTGATTTGATTTGGGATACCGCATTTAATTAATAACAATCGTGTTAGAGTTGTTAACAAAGTAATACATTCGCCGAATCGGACGTAGGACAAAATGTTTTATATGCCACCTACGATACGGATTTAATTCCATTAAGTTCAGTTTCAGATTAAGACAACATAACAACAGGAATTATAAATAGACACTGTCGGTAGAAACACAGACATTCATTTCATTGTCGCGCTCATAACACCAGAGATGGATTGTTCCTTCAAGCTTTCACTCTGATTAAAATTTGAAAATGTTTCTATAAGAATGGAGGGGGCTTCAGCTGGGTGCCTACGTCACTGATACAACTGATCATGGTGTAAAAGGCGAGACGGAAAGGAAACGAGGACGTGATGCGGAGAAGACTAATCTGGCCGCGAATCCTTTTACGGAGGGTCCATATCGACGATATGGCAAACTCAAAATAAAATAATCGCCACATTTTGTCAGGAGTTTTCACCAGAAGAAAGAGAAGAAGGAAAACTCCATACTATAATAAAGCCTGAAAGGTATTCCGCAAACGTTCCCTCAGTAGCGTATCTGAACGGCTTACGAGATTATATCGTTTTGATTTGACGGCGGTAATGTGAAAAGGAAGTGTTCTTTTGAATATAATCTACTATTACATTGGTGAGAAAAATATTTTTGAATAGGAGGTTCTGTGAAGAAATAAAATAACCATTACGTATGTCGTAATAAAGGTATTGTACATGTACGTAACATCCTGTTTCGTAAGAAATAATGCTTATGCATTTGTCACCCGGCAATTTTGTCCTGTTTTCTTCATATGCCAATATATGATATTACACGTTATAGGTCTTTAAGAGTTGAATATTTAAAATTAATCTAGTTAACATTTTATCTTCACAAATGCTCTTCTTCTCCCTAGCCTCATCACAATAACTTAGGATTGGCACTATGAGTGGATTAAACATATTTTAAAGGTCAGATGCCTTTCCTCACGCCAACCGTATATGTGGAAGGAATGTATTCTGTAATGCGTGTTCCTGTAGAGGGTGGTAGTGTGATGTCCTGTGCGTTAATGAAGAGGACCAAGCAAGTGGCTGCAGGGTTTGGGTTACATAGCTATCAGCTTGCATTCGGGAGATAGTAGGTTGACAGTGGGTGACGACAGGGCTTGAACTGGGAAGAAAGAGACTGTCGCTTTAATTAAGGTACAGCATTGCGCCAAAAATTAGAAACCACAGAAAATCATCCACTGGGCTGCCGACAGTGGAATTTGAACCCACTATTTCCTAATTGCAAGCCAACAGACACACGCTTCGAACCGCGTAGCCAACACACTCGGTCTCAGGTTACTATTATTTTTTATTTCATTAATTAAGGTCATCTGTGGACCACGTTTACACAGTCCACTAGACCTTCTATCTCTCAAACTTAGTCCATTTTCCTTGCTCTTCCGGGCGGGTTGCTCGTGCGGTTTGAGGTGCGCGGCTGTGAGCTTGCATTCGGGAGATAGTGGGTTCGAATCCCACTGTCAGCTCTGAAGACGGTTTTCTGTGGTTTCCCATTTTCACATCAGTCAAATGCTGGGCCTGTACCTTAAATAAGGCCATGGCCGCTTCCTTCCAACTCCTAGGCCTTCCTATCCCATCGTCACCGTAAGATCTATCTGTGTCGGTGCGACGTAAAGCCACTAGCAAAATAAATTCTTTGAACTCCTTCCAAATGTTCTTAAGTCTTTGACTTGAAGTCCTCAACGGCATCTACAGTAGAGAAGATGGACTTCGGTACAGTGTGAGATGACGGACGAAGCAGTCCAGTGCTCAGGGATTAATATGAGTACAACGTAGGCAGACCAGCTGTAGCGTCCGTTCCCGTATCGGGCGGTGTGTTGGCCAGCGTTTGAACCCAGGTTAGGGTCGGCTGTTTACACATGCTCCAGATCTCACCAATTTGGTTCTATACTTTGTGAGCCCTTAGGCTCGCACTCTGCTGACGATTATTCTCACACGAACTATCATGATAAGAAAACGTATTATTATTATTATTATTATTATTATTATTATTATTACTATTATTATTATTATTATTATTATTATCATTATTATTGTTATTATTACTTGACGCTTTGAGCGCGTACATCGGATATGTTCCGACATACAGTATATTTATTCTAAGAACAGTGTGCTATAACGACAGCATTTAGGCGTTTAGAAACTCTAGCGAATTAATATCATGTCTATCAAGTAGCAGTTCATGCTCTTTGAAATAGATCAGGAACCATGCACTTAGTGCAATAACATGCAGGTTGGAGTTACTCGCCGCATGCACCTGTCTAGAGTAACTACAGGCCTGTCCAAGTGACGTATATGGAGCAGGGGAAGGGAGGACTGAATCAGGTAATTGCATTGGCGTCCTGCCAGGCAGTCAACCACTTGATCGGTATCGTGATTTTAATACATACAATTACAGCAGACATATTTTATATTAAAGAAAGGGATAAAGGAAATTTGCCGCCTCTGTGGTGTAGTGGTTAGTGTGATTAGCTGCCACCCCCGGAGGTCCGGGTTCGATTCCCGGCTCTACCACGAAATTTGAAAAGTGGTACGAGGGCTGGAACGGGGTCCACTCAGCCTCGGGAGGTCAACTGAGTAGAGGTGGGTTCGATTCCCACCTCAGCCATCCTGGAAGTGGTTTTCCGTGGTTTCCCACTTCTCCTCCAGGCGAATGCCGGGATGGTACCTAACTTAAGGCCACGGCCGCTTCCTTTCCTCTTCCTTGCCTATCCCTTCCAATCTTCCCATCCCTCCACAAGGTCCCTGTTCAGCATAGCAGGTGAGGCCGCCTGGGCGAGGTACTGGTCATTCTCCCCAGTTGTATCCCCGACCAAGAGTCTGAAGCTCCAGGACACTGCCCTTGAGGCGGTAGAGGTGGGATCCCTCGCTGAGTCCGAGGGAAAAGCCGAACCTGGAGGGTAAACAGATGATGATGATGATGATGATGATGATGATAAAGGAAATTTGCTCATTTTATTACAGGAATCAAAAATAAATAATACTTTATTCTTATTAAATTAGTTGTTTTTGTAACCGAAATAAACGTAGAAACAGTGCTTACCCTGAGGCCAGGTTTTCCACGAGGGGACCAGGAAAGGAACACGCCCGCTCACTAAGACGGTCAGATGATCAAAGACAGCAGACCCTACCTCGCTCCCACCGAAGGAGTGGCGTAATATCCAGAACAAGAAATGTGGTACAACCACCAAAGAGCACCAATGAGAATTTAAAATTTACCTTCGACTTTCACATTTACCAATTACATTAACTCTTATTTTTTCCAGTCATCATCATCATCATCATTTGTTTACCCTTCAGGTTCGGTTTTTCCCTCGGACTCAGCGAGGGATCCCACCTCTACCACGTCAAGGGCAGTGTCCTGGAGCTTCATACTCTTGGTCGGGGATACAACTGGGGAGAATGACCAGTACCTCGCCCAGGCGGCCTCACCTGCTATGCTGAACAGGGGCCGTGCGGGGGATGGGGAAGATTGGAAGGGATAGACAAGGAAGAGGGAAGGAAGCGGCCGTGGCCTTAAGTTAGGTACCATCCCGGCGTTTGCCTGGAGGAGAAGTGGGAAACCACGGAAAACCACTTCCAGGATGGCTGAGGTGGGAATCGAACCCACCTCTACTCAGTTGACCTCCCGAGGCTGAGTGGACCCCGTTCCAGCCCTCGTACCACTTTTCAAATTTCGTGGCACAGCCGGGAATCGAACCCGGACCTCCGGGGGTGGCAGCTAATCACGCTAACCACTACACCACAGAGGCGGACCTCATCATTTTTGCTGGCAAATAAATGTTCGAGAAAAGTCTTCGTTTCCGCAACAGGAAACGCGCTTCCAGAACTGCGCGTGTAGGTACACGCCATTTCACAAATTTTGACAACAAACAAAAATATTAAAATTCACTGATAAATGATTATTTTGATTTTCTAAAATAGAATTCTTCCAAGTCCAAAGGTCCAAACAAAATAAAATCTTATACAACTAAAAAAAACAATAAATTAAGAAATTTCAATCAATTCCCACGGCTGTCTTAATACTGCCAGAGTTTTTATTGAAGAACGTCAAAACATTGATATTTTTTATGAAATAATATTTTAACAAATCGAGCCCAAAAGTTCGTGTTAATACTTGTCTAATCTCCTCTTTCTCCTCGCATTGCTACTACCAACACTTTTCCCACATCCTGGAGTGGTCATGGGTGTGAACTGTCACACATGCGGACTTGGCCCTGTTTTATGGACAGATGCTCTTCCTAACGCCAACGCTATGTGTAGGTATGTACTCACAATTGCGTGTTTCTGTGGTTGTTAGTAGTGTAGTGTGTTACGTGTATATGAAGAGGAATGCGTTGGGACAAACATGAACACCAAGTCTCCGAATCGGAGGAATCGATCCGGCTGGAAATCAGATCGAGGACCCTCTGAAATGTTTAATACATGGCTAATTCTTCGCCTTCTTCTTCAACCATATTTCTCAGACAGAAGGGGTCGCGCTTGCTAACTATCGCACAAGCTGTGTGTGGGGTGCATAGAATAACATCCACGATACCTCCTGCCTTTCGTGAAGGGCGACTAAAAGGGGCTCCAGGGGCTCTTCACTTTGGAGTGAGGGTTGTTGACAATGGGTTCCTTAGCTGAGTCTTGGCATTGATTCCACTTACTTATGCCAGGCTTCTCAATTTAATCTGTCCTGACCTCATTTGGTCAAATCTAGTTCTCTTCTGACCCGAATTAGGTTGCAGGCCTAGGGAGCCTTGCGCCTTTTGTGGTCCTTATCTTTCTTTTGCCGATACCTTCATTCTTCGAAGTGTCGGGCCTCTTCCATCTTCTCTCCGATTAGTGTTAATAGAGGACGGTTGCCCAGTTGTAGTTCCTTTTGAAACAATAATTACCGGGCGAGTTGGCCATGTGGTTAGAGGCGCGCAGCCGTGAGCTTGCATCTGGAAGATAGTTCGAACCCCACTGTCGGCATCCCTGAAGATGGTTTTCCGTGGTTTCCAATTTTCACACCGGGCAAATGCTGGGGCTGTACCTACCTTAATTAAGGGCACGGCCGCTTCCTTCCCACTCCTAGCCCTTTCCTATTCCATCGTCGCCGTAAGACCTGTCTGCGTTGGAGCGACGTAAAACAAACTGAAAAAAGCACAATAATTACCACCACCACCTGGCCGGTTTTACGGCCGGATGCACTTGCTGATTAATACATGGCTAATGTATAACAACATTTATTATCCTTTTCGACAGCGATATGACACAGAAAACTTACATTTTTTTTTCATTAACAGCAAACTTAAGCGGAAGGAAAGAACAAACCTTATGGCACTCAAGCCTTGATGGACCAAGTGACCACTGCTCGGCGGATTATGAAGTGGCGTGTAGTCAGCCTGACGAATCCTCTCGGACGTTATTCTTGACTTTCTAGACCGGGGCTGCAATCTCACCGTCAGATAGCTACTCACTTGTACTGACGTAGGCTGAGTAGATCTCCAATCAGTCCTCGGATCCAGATGACAATCATTTGAACTGACCAGGAATCGAACCCGAGGCATCCGGATAAATTCCGACAAAGATAGCGAAACGAATAAGAATGAGTAAATTGACATTAGTGATTATTATAACTGTTGTCCGAATAATGTAACCCAATGCTTTGCTTTAAACCAACCCGCCAGTGTGCACTGCTGATCAGCTGCCGATGTGGTGCGCAAAACAGAACTACAGAATACTTGACGTTGCTTGGAATAGATTATTCCAATCAAGACGAGGAGCCACTGAACAGAAAGCCACTCATCATTTAGCCGCATATTCACAATATTACAAGGGACTTTATAGAGTGTTGTAAGAGAAGTACAAGGAAAGACGAAGAGGAACTCACTTCTTTACCAAAGTATTTTCGATGAAATTAGGCCTTCATAGATGATTTTGCATTGAGACGTGCTCTTCAGATGTCAAAGTGAATAAGAGGAGCATACCTTACCTACAAATTCACCATTTACAGGATTTCTGAAATCTTGAAAAATATTATATTTCAGTTCGAGATTTGTACAGAAACTATTTAGCCTTAGGACTTGACAGCAATACACCCAAACTGCTCCAAAAATAAAATAACTACGATTGAAGTTATATAACAAGTCAGACTTATTCGATTACTAAGATAGATTAGTAGCATTGGAACATTCTGCAGAGTAACACTTGCTTTCCCTCTCTCCCTCCCCCCCTCTCTCTCTCTCTCTCTCTCTCTCTCTCTCTCTCTCTCTCTCCTTTGGAATGATAGGCTATTCCTATGAAGGAGTTTCAAGGATAATGTCGATGTAGTAATAAGTAATTTGTGTTCATTTCGCAATTATAATGCTGACTCGGTTGATCGATGACAATGTGCGCTCGCACCGATGGAAAAACAGAACATTAATGAAGCACATCACAAGACACGCATTCATCGGATATACCACGGTTACTAGACTAGACGGTAGGGGTCACGCGCAGGCTCGCTTTGGCTGGTGACGTCACCTGATTCCCACTGCCGGGCTTGCAGTGAACACGACCCATTGTAATTGTGCGTTTCTATTAATGATTTGCTTGTTTTTATTTAACCACTTGCTAAATATTTTTCAGTTTTGTCAAAATTGCAAAATTAATAAATGGTTTGACAGAAGCCCAAATTGTAGGATTCCAGCAAGATATAGCAGATATCCTGGATTCAGGAGGTCGATTAGACTGTATTGCGATTGACTTATCTAAGGCATTTGATAGGGTAGATCATGGGAGACTACTGGCAAAAATGAGTGCAATTGGACTTGACAAAAGAGTGACTGATTGGGTGGCTCTGTTTCTAGAAAATAGAACTCAGAGAATTCGAGTAGGTGAAGATCTATCTGTCCCTGTCCGACTCGTTGGCTGAACGGTCAGCGTACTGGCCTTCGGTTCAGAAGGTCCCGGGTTCGATTCCCGGCCGGGTCGGGGATTTTAACCTTAATTGGTTAATTCCTACGGCACGGGGGCTGGGTGTATGTGTTGTCTTCATCCTCATTTCATCCTCATCACGACGCGCAGGTCCCCTACGGGGGTCAAATCAAAAGACCTGCACCTGGCGAGCCGAACATGTCCTCGGACACTCCCGGCACTAAAAGCCATACGCCATTTCATTTATCTGTCCCTGTAAAAATTAAGAGGGGAATTCCTCAAGGCAGTATTATTGGACCTTTATGTTTTCTTATATATATCAATGAAATGAAATGAAATGTCGTATGGCTTTTAGCGCCGGGATATCCCAGGACGGGTTCGGCTCGCCAGGTTCAGGTCTTTCTATTTGACTCCCGTAGGCGACTTGCGCATATATATCAACGATATGTGTAAAGAAGTGGAATCAGAGAAGGCTTTTCGCAGATGATGTTATTCTGTACAGAGTAATAAATAAGTTACAAGATTGTGAGCAACTGCAAAATGACCTCGATAATGTTGTGAGATGGACAGTAAGCAATGGTATGATGATAAACGGGGATAAAAGTCAGGTTGTGAGTTTCACAAATAGGAAAAGTCCTCTCAGTTTTAATTACTGCGTAGATGGGGTGAAAGTTCCCTTTGGGGATCATTGTCAATGCCTAGGTATAAATATAAGGAAAGATCTTCATTGGGGTAATCACATAAATATGATTGTAAATAAAGGGTACAGATCTCTGCACATGGTTATGAGAGTATTTAGGGGTTGTAGTAAGGATGTAAAGGAGAGAGCATATTTGTCTCTGGTGAGACCTCAACTTGAGTATGGTTCCAGTGTATGGGACCCTTACCAGGATTACTTGATTCAGGAACTGGAAAAATCCAAAGAAAAGCAGCTCGATTTGTTGTGGGCAATTTCCGACAAAAGAGTAGCGTTACAAAAATGTTGCAAAGTTTGGGCTGGGAAGACTTGGGAGAAAGGAGACGAGCTGCTCAACTAAGTGATATGTTCCGAGCTGTCAGTGGAGAGATGGCGTGGGAGGACATCAGTAGACGAATAAGTTTGGATGGTGTCTTTAAAAGTAGGAAAGATCCCAATATGAAGATAAAGTTGAAATTCAAGAGGACAAATTGGGGCAAATATTCGTTTATAGGAAGGGGAGTTAGGGATTGGAATAACTTACCAAGGGAGATGTTTAATAAATTTCCAATTTCTTTGCAATCCTTTAAGAAAAGACTAGGAATACAACAGATAGGGAATCTGCCACCTGGGCGACTGCCCTAAATGCAGAGCAGTAGTGATTGATTGATTGATTGATTGATTGATTGATTGATTGATTGATTGATTGATTGATAATTGCCAGTTGTTATGTGTAGGTAATTATGTTGTAATTTCAGTATTTTTCAGAACATTACAAGTAATATAATAATACTGTGCTTAACACGAACTATTCCAGTAGCTTTCTCACTAATAAATTATCTTTCATCTCGCAAATAAAGTATTTTTAACGGTTCGGTTTTCGTATTTTTTATCCATCCAGTGGTTTTAGAACGATTTTATTCGTAGTTTTATTTTTAAAACTAGTTACAAAAATTTAAGAAACATGACCAATAGCGCGGGATGCTTTTACCGTTGTTTTGGTGGATTGTTGGTGTTAAGTAGTATTAAAAACATCTAATATTATATTTATGTATAAGTTATTATTTATAAATGTGTATTGGCCGTTGGAATGTTGGTAAACATCCCCTGAAGAAACGTCAACCTCTTCCACCATATTAGGGGTCACAATTTTTTGGTGGGGAAATTGGTTTCCACAGGCTTAGGCCATATAGAATGTGGTGCGGAGAAAACTCTCAGTCAGAAAATGCGATCAAATGTTCAATATTTAAAAACACCTAATGAATACTCCTAATTATTATTATGGTAGTAAAACTGTATAGGCTACATATTTACACTATATAGGTTCCACACAAAATATTTACACCAGATTTTTACTTGGTTGTTTTACATTACTTCAAAATCAGTCCATCAAACAACAACAACATCAACAACAGATGCCCTCCTTGACGCCAATCCTATGTGGAGGGATATATTGCACGATATGTGTTTCTTTGGTGGTTAGTAGTGTTGTAGGTTATCCGTAAATTAGGAGATAATTTATACCGTATATTAGCACACAGGCGCAATACCTGAGCAAGAGAAATTAAACAGACGCAGCTAAAATCCCCGGCCCGGTTGCAAATCGAATCCTGGAGCCGAATGCCACTACTGACCATTCAGCGAAGGACGTGGAGAATTGTAAACCTTGAAGTACTGTAGGAAATAATAATCATGTGGCCTCAACTATTGTGTGTTCGCTTTAGAATTGCACACCGTTTAGGCTGTCTGAGTGTTAATTTATAACAATGTTATTTGCTGTACGTCCTACTAACTACATTCTTACGGTTTTCGGAGACGCCGAAGTGCCGCAAATTAGTCCCGCAGGATTTCCTTTACCTGTCAGTAAACCTACCGACACGAGGCTGACATATTTGAGCACCTGCAAATTCCACCGGACTGAGCCAGGATCGAATCTGTCACGTTGGGGTCAGAAGGGTAGCGCCTCAACCGTCTGAGCCACTCAGCCCGGCAGTGTTAATTTCAACGATCCATTTTTACTCTATCAAATGGCAAGGGAAATGGGACACTATCAGCATCCTAATGCACAATTTAATAAATGTTGTCGAGTAAGCACCCATTGTGTTACCACAGGTCTTTACATGCGTCATCATACGACATGTAGTGCTGAATGCACACATTTCCGCTCGTCACAAATCCGATTACCTCTTATCATCAGCAGTATCAACTTCTAAAGGCTGAGCCTTGTAGCTGTAACCGTAGCTCCCATGTTACCAGCTAAGACTTCCAGCTCCTCCTCCTCTATTACTACAAAAGTTTGCCCTCTTAGAGGGTAACGCCTTCTCTCAGCCAGGGAGATTTGGAGCGGTGAAGGGTGCAGAAGGTGAGGGGGTTGGTGGCCGTGGCCTATCTAGAACTGTCCCGGTATTCACCTTAGCGCAGGGAGTATGGAAAACCGTTCTCAGGACAGCCGACGGTGGGGACCAGCCTCTCTCCGTCTCCCGAATATAGCGGCGTAGTCACGGTAGAGCCGGGCCACCGCTCCTCTGCTCGGTTGGTCGGTTGGAATGCAGAGCTCCACTTGTAGGCTGAAAGCTACTCTACATCCGCCGATAATCAGCTCCTCAAATAAACTGCAGCTCTTTGACTCCCGAAACTGCTTCATGTACGGGAGTCATAGCCGTTCTCTTACCTTTTTATTTAGAACTTCCCTTTCCGGTATACAAGAAAGGAAATCATGTCTTCATGTGTACCCTATTAATTTGGCCTTCCTCTTTCCCATTTGATAGATTTGACATCCTTCCTCGTTATATCGTTCAACACTTTCTCATTTCTTTCCCTACTAAGGTGACGTGCTCTAAACACTCTACCCCAGAACCATATTTATGCTTTTTCCAGATCCTCGTTTTCAATACACCTAAGATTCACGTCTCTCTTCCATATATAAGTTCACTACAAACATATGATTTTACAAGCTTCTTCATTTCCTTTTTTCTTTTTTGCTAGTTGCTTTACGTGGCACCGACACAGATAGGTCTTGTGGCGACGAGGGGACAGGAAACGGCTAGGAGTGGGAAGGAAGCGGCCGTGGCCTTAATTAAGGTACAGCACCAGCATTTGCCTGGTGTGAAAATGGGAAACCACGGAAAACCATTTTCAGGGCTGCCGACAGTGGGGTTCGAACTACTATCTCCCGAATACTGGATACTGGCCACACTTAAGCGACTGCAGCTATCGAGCTCGGTCTTCATTTCTTTAATATTCAGATTTTTGGTCGTTAGTAGGGAACATTTTGGACTGTTGCTAGTGGATTAACGTCGCACTAACACATCGAAGGTTTTCGGCGACACAAGGATAGGAAATTACTAGGAGCGGGAAAGGAAGTGGTCATGGCCTCATTTAAGGTACAGCTCCAGTATTTGCCTGGTGTGAAAACAGGAAACAACGGAAAACCATCTTCAGGAGTGTCGACTGTGGAATTCGAACCCACTAACTCCAAGGTAGCAGAATTTATTTCCTCCAGTTGAGTATTTCTTCTTGTTATTATACGGGAGCTGTTCTTTGGTTGACTTTTGCTTAATACAATGTACTTAGATTTGATTGTATTGTTTTGACATTAATACGTATATCTCACAGCTGAGGTCCTCAGAAAATGTGCGTAACGAAATATTGTAATGTAACAAAATGTGTGATAGAGGTGTAACCTAGCAACCGTGCAGGCTATATCTCATGGCTTGAGGTCATCTGAAATTAGCAAGCGTTGATAGAAGGCCATGACCGAGAGACATCTGTGTAAATAAAATCGTAACGACCGTGTGTCTGTACATTGACTATTTTGGCGAAATTTTCGTACAGATATCCGTTCAAGGCTGTAATAATGACCATCGACATATTTTTAGCGTAGTTTCCTTAAAGTCCTAATTTTTAACCCCCTTCCCCAAAATTAAGATTGCGGCACAATCTGCCAGACGAGCTACAAAATTGATATTTGGCAAAATTATACGTTTTAGTTTGCAACCGACGGAAAACTTCCAAGATCTTTAAATTTTCACGTTTTATTCCAGAATAATATCGAAATATGGAGGCAATTTTAATGAAGGTGAAACTCTTCGTTTCGAGGTATTTCGTGGCTAAACACTAAGTCCTATCACAAAACGGATGACACAATCTCCGTTCAATTTGGAGTGATCTACAACTTTGGTCCTATTACGTTTTGTCGTATCTCTATCCTTTATACGTTATATTTGTCTCTATTTCCCGACTTTAAGCGAATTTTGCCATTTTTACACGCAAATTCATATTTTGAATCACTTACAGGTAAGATAGAATCATTAAATTCTACACGAACATTAGCCCATCCGGTAGCCATATGTGAGCCATATGCTATGTTTGAAGCTGTCACATAATTATTCGAAAAGTAATGCTGTGAGACAATCTTACCCACATTTCACCCTATTCAACGTTTCTAACTTAATCTGACGCATGATTAGATAAAATACGAGAAAATATCATGGGACCTGCCATTTAGACCGCTAAATACGACGTCTTATGGTACAATCCGTCTGTCAATATGACATACTGTTTAGCAGCAGTTAATCTGTAAATGAAGGTCTGCAATATTTAAATATGCATATCGGCTACTTTCGTATGTCGATCTGTATATATATATCGACTTTGACTGGCAGTATGGAGGGCCAGCCATTGTAGTGAATAATTCCCTTCTCGATTTGATTTGCAGAAGACAAGGGAGCATGCAGTTTTGTTCAAAACTCCCCTACTGGATTGTGTTTGGCTGTACGCAAGCGCGCCCGCCATTATAAACAAATGCACCCATCTGAAATGTGACTGGCATTAGGCATAGTGACCTGCTATTTTAATGGAAACTCACTAACTCGGTGTGACTGGCAGTAAGCTGGCTGGCAGTAGGAAAAGGGGCATACCATTATTATGATAACAACACAACTCAATTTTGACTGGCAGTAGGGAAGTTGCCTGCCATTATAATAAACGCTTCTCAACTGTAATCTGTCTGGAAGTAGGAAAGGGGGCACGCCATTGTAACGAAAGCTCCCCAAATCAATTGTAACCGCGCAGTAGGCAAAGTCTCATTTACTGCATGTATAGTAATATACTTCGATATCCGTATACAACGTGGAATACCACAGCGAAGCTAGTAAGACATATTCATGATCTTTTAACTTTCCCATAGGGAAATTTGACACTTTTTTCATTTTGCTAGGACCCGATTCATGTCTTTCTCTGAATCTGCGAACCTTATGCAGTGTATCTGTTTTCCAGTTCACTTCAATTCATCGTGTTTTATCTTTCAAAACTTTGATATTTCCTTCTTTGAAGGTGTTTATTAAATAATGTGAGAGGGGACATCCATGTCTCACTTCTTTTGCAGTTTCCATAGTTTCATTTATCTTTATTTCAATAGATTGTGATTTGTACACATTTAGGGTTACCATGGAGAATGTCCAGTACGAGAAAGTCCAGTGTACGCACATGTTCATTGCACGTGAAAATCAATCCTCGAAAATGTCCTGTCATGCAATATCTCCACATGTCTGTCTGTTAGGTCATCAGCCCAGAGGCTGGTTGGATCCTCAAATAGCACCACCAAAAGTTATGCGGTTATAAGGAAACCGCAAAAACCAATGGCAGCACCAAAATGAGGCGTACTAGGCAAGACGAGGAGTGAGGTAGTTTGCCATTGCTTTCCTCACTGGGTCAGAAAGTGCTATTGCAGCACGACCGACCCTATGAGCAACACCTTTCATAACACTCAGATGCACTAGTCGTGCTCTGAATGTCATTACTCAGCACCACCCATACCCCAGCAGCTTCCATATTGCCACAGCCATGGATGAGACTGGGACTTCGGTGAAAGCTACACTTTACTCTGGCCTGTGCCAAGAGATGGATACAAAAGTACTGTATCCATCAAGAAATGGCAGCAGGTAAATAGGGCCTACAAATTGCCCAACCGGGAGTGTCCTCTTCATAATTTGTCTTCAGTCAGAAAAAGTCCAGAAATGTATTGGATAAGGTCTAGTAACCAAATTGTCCTCAAATTTGAATAATTTTCAAAAATATTTAAGGAAATAGATTTTTTTATTGACTCAGGTTAGTAAGAACAGTTTTATAAATTATAAAGGCATAATAATTAAACATTTCCTATTAATTTTACTACAAATATGTCTATTTCAACATTATTTTAGTGTTTAAAACTTCTCGGGCACGTCGTTCAGTTATATTTGGTGGATGTAAATAGCTTAGAGTACCATCTCGATTGTGCATATAATGTCCAGGTTCGCATTTGTTGTGCACTATGCATTATACACATTCTGATCGAAACAACCTCAATGGATATTAAATAAGCATTCTTTGAATGAAAATTATGTAAATCTTCCCTGTATAAAGGCATTGATTTGTTTGTATGTGTTAATATAATTGAAGCTATCGATTCTATGTTTGTATATAGATAACAGACAACTTTGTGACAAAACTATAACATCGTTGATAATGATCAGCATGTTAACCAACTTTAATAGGAGCTTTTAAAACTTGGGCTAAATATTGGATATTTTGTTTTCGTGGATTTACTATACACTAAGAATTTGTTTTAGGATTTTTTTTACAGATTGGGAAATTTCTCTCGGGGCCACGTATATTCGTATCCTTGCCCCAAGCTGGAGCAGCTTTTTACAGGCACCTCGCCCCTCCCCCCCCCCCCAGTGGAAATGAGTCGAATGTACCACTTTAACCACATGCTATCCCTCCTACCAATCTTAAATTTCTGGCAGTGACGGGAATCGAAACCAGACCACCGAGCTAATAATGCTAACCGTTACATTACGGATATGGAGCTCTGGATCATATCGAAAGGAGAAAAAGTATTTGTACATTTTAATATGGATCCTTTCTCTTTATGGACTTATTTATATTGTATCAAATCTCTGAGAACGAAATTTAGTATCAGGTCCTGTCTTTCTGTTCAAAGGCTAAACTTTTTCGTTGAATGCCCTAGCTAGAAACACGATCATGATATTTGTGAGCCAACACTATCTCAGTGTGCAGATGGCGTTATTGGGGGAATGCAAAGAACAAAAAAAGGAAACATTTTTTTAACATATTAAAAAGGACATATTTTTCCTCAACTGGGGAAGGCCAAACCCTTGAGGCTCGCGTGTCTCTACGATTTATTTCACTGTTGGCGTTAATGACACATAGTTGTGATTGATAATAGTATTATAAGGTAGGTTATTCGTTCTTACTATTTTCCTTGTTTTGAATATTAATGTGAGAAACAACATTCCTACCGCGCTCCAACCTCACGCACATGGTTCTTAATGAACTGTATTCATTACTAGTAGCGCGGTTTCAGTGCGATAGCTTAGCAGTACACGAAGTAAAATAAAAGTGACGTCGCTGGTTATTCCTTTTTAGGAGCGTATATTCCACAAGAAGTTTGGCTACCTTTACGTGCTTTGGCCGTTCCTTAAAATTCACTATGATGGAGGGAGTCCTGTTGATTTAGTTCAGCAATCTTGCTTTAACATGGAAGTAAAGTTCATGTCTTTGTCAAAGTCTTAGTCTAGCTCCACTGTGAGGCTTTCCATCTGATTATCTCCAAAAAATATATTTCTGGAGTGATCTTTTTGCATAGTGACATCATAGCTTTGTGTGATAATTGTCGAATCTAAAAAGTTCAAGTAAGCTTGCAGTTGTACATGACTGTTGATATCTTGATCATAGACTGGAGTCATCCAGCTTCGTCAGGGGGTAACGTTATTGCCTGCAATGCAGGCGGGTCCGGACCTTTAAGGGGCCACGGAGACTCCTCACAAAAAGATAAAAAGTTATATATATATGTGGCCTAATGTCACTCTGCACGGAAATGATCAGGGCAGTTTTGTAGAATCAGTCGAAGTAGGTTTTTTTTAGTTTTTTTTACACTTTGTACGTAGGGAAATTGCTACTTGCTTGCACCTAGCAGCAGTTTATTGTACTGAGTGAAACACAGCAAGTAAAGATGGGTGTAAAATAACGTTGCAGTTACTCTGTCACAGTTAGATGCCTGTCACTGTTAAAAATGTAACGAAGACAAAAAAATAACAGGTTACCGAGTAACGACAACAGATTAACGTACTAGTGAAAACAATAACTGGGAAGTAGGAACTGTCACTAGTAGCAGCTTACAGACACAGAATGTGACCTTCAGAGTTCCGAGAGTACGCATGTCTTTTAAATGGGAGCGGTTTCGTAGGAGATTGCTTAAAGTCAAATACACTATAGTGTATAATATACTCTACAGGATGTTTCAAAAATGGGGGGCATAATTTCAGGTATGTATTTGTTATATGTAGACAATCAAAATAGTTCATTACAGCATGTGTTCGGAAATGCTTCATTTCCGAGTTATGGCGTTCACAACACTGAACTTCACCGGAACGTTTTTCTTTCGCACGTCATTGTCATTACAGAAGATGTTCAAAATGTCCACCTCCTGCTTGAATACAGACCTCACATCGATGTCTCATTGACTTGCTTCGAATGTTTCCTGATCGATGGATAGGTAGAGGTGGCCCGATTGCTTGGTCTCCACGCTCACCTGATCTGAACCCTCTCGTTTTCTACTTGTGGGGCCATTTAAAATCATCGGTGTATTCGTCTCCGGTGCCTGATGTGGAAACTCATCGGAATCAAATTGTGGCATCGTGTGAGGACATACGCAATACTCCTGGAGTTTGGGATCGTGTTCGCAGGTCAATGAGACATCGATGTGAGGTCTGTATTCAAGCAGGAGGTGGATATTTTTAACTTATTCTGTAATGACAATGACCTGCGGAAGAAAAACGTTCCGGTGAAGTTCAGTGTTGTGAACTCCATAACTCGGAAATGAAGCATTTCCGGACACGTGTTGTAATGCACTATTTTGATTGTCTACATGTAACAAATACATACCTGAAATGATGCCCCCTATTTTTGAAACACCCTGTATAGTGTATATGTTTAAGTTGCTGCTGTCATCTGGTAACTGAAGTGTAAACTGTTATGACATATTCAACTGCTCAGGAGTAATCGTTGACTCAGACATCGCGCAGGACTACCTACATTGTAATATTATTATTTCACCTGTATAATATTTCTTGTACCATAAATAAATTAGCGTTCTAACTTTCCATATTGATATTATAGATAACATAACATTACTTCATTTTTCTTCAGCGATCCTCTTGTACCGGTGTGTGTCGAGCTTTGGCAGACAGATCATCATGTTTTCCTGTCTTCTACCTTTGATCGGGGCATTGTCAAACTCACTCCTATAGGTTTGAGAAAAGACGCTCATTTCACTCGTTGTCTGCCTCTCGTTAACTTTATAGCAAATAGGAATGCGTGTTTTGCTGCACCGACTTTCAACAGTGTAGTGATGCGTGCACGCATGTGCGAGTGAATGAATGGGACTTCACAACACAGCTCGAAGCCGTGACCAGGCTGTGACCAATAAAAGATGAGTAACGTGGTACGTTATTTTTAACTGTTATTTCTCAAGTTACTTTATTGTAGCAGTTACAAAAAATAACAGTTTGTCACACCTCTACAGCACAGCTGTAAACAATTGTAGTCTGTCGTAACACTGCGACACGCTCCCTACAAAAGACCTGCACCAAATTATTGACAAACAATTACAACAAGTATACCAAAATTTCATATTTTAGTCAGAAATTGATACTTTATTTATCTGTAGCATACCTGAGATCACACTATCTACAAATTTGGCTGAACGCTTAGTTTTTGACACGCATTTATTAGACAACAATGTATAATGCCAATAATAATAATAATTTCGTGTGGCTATTTCTAGCCGGGTGCAGCCCTTGTAAGGCAGACCCTCCGACGAGGGTGGGCGGCATCTGCCATGTGTAGGTAACTGCGTGTTATTGTGGTGGAGGATAGTGTTATGTGTGGTGTGTGAGTTGCAGGGATGTTGGGGACAGCACAAACACCCAGCCGCCGAGACATTGGAATTAACCAATGAAGGTTAAAATCTCCGACCCGGCCGGGAATCGAACCCGGGACCCTCTGAACCGAAGGCCAGTACGCTGACCATTCAGCCAACGGGTCGGACATAATGCCAATAAGAAGTAGGTGTAGTAGCAATCAGTCAACTCAGTTTTGAACGAGCTCTATCTGTGCGAAGTTAATAACAGACTAGGATTATCAGTAGTGTGGTTTGATATTTTCAAATTTTATTTGAACAGCTTTTGATTTAATTCTGTTCCTTTTTTGTAATCGAATAAATTATCACAGCAGAGACTTCGGCATCAATTACAGAGTATAGGCTACTTCTGTAATTGCTGAAAAATTACACCAATTAAAGTTAAGTACGAACAACTAAGTGGTTCGTGGTTGACAGCCCAGCAGCTTCGCCGAACAACTAAGTGGTTCGTGGTTGACAGACCAGCAGCTTCGCCGTTAAACCAGGAAGACAGTCAAATAAAACCTATGAAACATTACGTTTTCATAATCTTACGATACCGAACAATCCCTCTGTTTATATAGCTTGACAATATATTGAATTAGCCTACTTCTAACTGCAGTAATTACGTTTGTATTAGTTATTCATAGGTTTTACGTTTTATCTGACGGGAGCCCGAATTTTTATTCTGGCAGGCGGGCCCGTATCACGGATGCGACTTTCCATTTCCAAACTCCTACATGCATTGACTGGGATACGAACCGTGGCTACCTTGGTGAGAAAGTGTAACAATGCCAATCGGCTATCACGTCCTAGGAGCGACCATGGCCTTGAATAAGGTACAGCCCCCAGTATTTTCCTGGTATGAAAATCGGAAAACACGGATAACCATCTTCAGTGATTCAATCCCACTATCTTCCGAATGCATTCTCCTGCTAGTCGCTCGTGTCACAACAGTGTGCTTGTTAAGACAACTACGAGTTTGTTTCGAGTTCTACTTGTGTGATTCGTTTAATTGTGTTTTCAGTGAAACAGTGAAAAGATAAGTAATATCATGGCAACAAAATTTGTAAGGAGGAATACTCTGAAATGCATATTTGAACGTGAGAATAAGCCTTCGGCGTGGGATGTACATAATTGGATCCAGTCACTGCTGAAACTCTCATCAGATCAAATCGACATGATCCAGCTGGACAATCTGGAAACAGCAGCATATATTAAGGTAATTTCAACAGTGATTTACGAACGTTTGATATGTCACTATTCAGGGATTCAGAAAATAATGTTAAGTGATGGTCGTATAGGAAAATTTACTGTGATGCCAGCCGACAGGGTACAAAAGAATGTTCGAATACTAAATGTTCCCCCGGAAGTGCCTATAGAGTCCATTTCATTAGTATTAAGTAAATACGGGAAAGTGGTAGAACACAGGGACGAGGAGTGGTCACAGCAATACCCCTTCAAAGTACGCAACGGTATACGTGCTATTAGAATGGAGTTAAAAGACCCAATACCTTCCTTCTTATATATTGAAGGCTTTCGTGCACAGGTTATTTATGACGGCCAAACTAGAACATGCCTTGCTTGTAATTCGCCCAGTCACTTGAAACCAGACTGTCCACTTCGCCAGAATCGCTTGGCAGAGCGAAGAAATGTAAACAATGACACACTCACACCTGTTAACTCCTCCGTCAGTGAACTAGACCCCACTATACCAGTTTCCCCCTCGCTAAGCGAGCCACACAACAACGCCAGTAAACAAGCACCGTGGGCAGATATACACAATGAGGAAAACACAGCACACAACCCGGCTATTGATAGGAATGAATTTCCTTCGGTCACCGAGAGTCAGAATAAACGTATGAAGACTGAGCTGGAACATAGCATTTCCAAATCCCTACCTCCTGACATCCATGAACAAATTAATGCAACTAAAGACGTGCCTTCCATATCCTTGGCCACAGTGAACTCCACGCCTACCCAGGAGTCTGTGAATTACCTGATAGATACTCCCAGTACCCCTTTAATTCTGGATCTTAGCCAGACCACGAACAACGCATCTCTCCCCTCTAGGATGGAAACCGAAATTATGGGCAGTGCAAATACACCCGATCGGGACTTACTAGATACAGAAATGGCAGAGGAAGGTGTGGAAACTGAAGCGAGTATTGGCGAAGAGAAGCAAAGTAAGATATCTTCACCTCGAATGAGAAACATAAATAAAACACACAGTACGTCATCCACAGCGGACAAAAGCTTGAAGGACAGTCAACCATCACATACTTCCTTAAGCTATAGGGACCCACGTCTACATACAAGAAAGAAGAGTGCCGAGCGGAAAGGGTCTAATTCTAAAGCGTCTGTACCTAACTGACTCTGCACCAACCACTACCTGTCGTATCTATAAATAACCGTCTACTTAAACATGAATACAGCTTCTTGGCATTTTGCTTTCCCTCTCTGTCTTGTTATGGTGAATCTTCTTACAACTTACGCCACCCTTAATATTAATGGAGCAAGGAGTGTTACAACTCAAGCGCTGCTTAGTCGGTTCGTGAAGGAATATGATATTGACATCTTATTCCTCCAGGAAGTTAATGAGACAAACTTCCATTTCTTATATAACTATGACTATATAACGAACGTAGGTGATAACTTCCGAGGAACTGCAATAGTATACAGGAAAGGAATTCAGCTCACTGATGTCATTATGGACCCTACGGGAAGGTTTCTGTCTGCCACCTATAATAACACACGATTGATAAACGTATATAGCCCATCCGGATCACAGTACAAACAGGACCGAAACATATTATTTACAAATGAAATAGTGCCCCATTTAGTGACACCTGGTCCAATTATTCTAGTAGGTGATTTCAACTGCACTCTTCACCCACGAGACCAAACCGGTACTTTTAACTTTTGTCCAGGCCTTCAGACACTAATACAGTCTATGCAGCTCAAGGATGTGTGGCAGCAGCTACACGGCTCACATGTCGAATTTACATTTTGCCGTGGGGAGTCGAAATCCAGGATAGATAGGATGTACGTATCTAAGGCGCAAGTACAGGTCCTCGATAGCTGTAAGGTGATTCCCGTCGCCTTTAGCGATCACCACAGCGTTCTAGTTATGATGAAGACAACAAGGAGTGACAGATGCATCGTGGGGAAAGGCATATGGAAGATGAATAGGTCTGTTTTCAACAATACTGAGGATGTCCAACGTTTCACGGAGTGTTATCACCAATGCAAATTAGCGCAAAATCGCTATAGTAGCGTGATGGACTGGTGGACATATAAACTTAAACCTGCCATTAGAGCTCTCGGACGGACAATAGCGTATGAGCACAACCAGGATACAAGTAAGAAAATTGAATTCTATGACAGAGTTATGTTCGATCTGCATCACAAGGAACAGCAAGGCCAAAATGTCTCTTCTGCATTAAATTCTATTAAGAGAATTATTTTAGGTATTAAAGAAAGCAGCCTAGAACAACTCCATCAGCACGTAAAAGGCACTTCCCTCATCGAAAGAGAGAAAATCTCTCTCTACCACATTGCCAAAATTAGACGGTCAGCCAATAAGCAATTTATTAATCGATGGGATAATGGTAAAGGGACAATATTCACTACAAAGGAACAACTCCTTGCAGAGAGTGAGAGATATTTCCGTGAAATGTTTGCAGAAGACAGCATCTCAGAGTTCGATATTGACAGATATCTTCATCAACTCCAGAGTCATCTAGAAGGAGATGATATCGCACATCTTACTAATAATATTTCCGAAGAAGAAGTGAAGCGCGCGTTAGACCATACTGCATCAAATAAGACGCCAGGCTATGATGGGATCCCGTATGAATGGTATAAGAAATTTTGGAACATTATCGGTAAAGACCTGACACAAGTTATTAATTATGCCTTCGTTCACAACATAAGTGATTCATTTGCAGAGGGAATTATCATCCTAATTCCCAAACTCTCCAGTTGCACGTATATCAGTGACTATAGACCTATTACAATATTAAACACCGACTATAAACTACTGGCCAAGATTTTAGCGAACAGAATCAGAACTATCCTCCCTTCATTAATTACTAATGGACAGGTTTGCACTATACCTGGAAAAAACATCTTCCATAATCTCCTGGCAATACGTGATGTCATCATATATCATTCAGTGTGTGACACTGCTTCAGGAGCTCTGGCTAGCATTGACCTCAGCAAAGCCTTCGATAGGATAGCACATTCTTATCTTTGGAAAGTTTTACGAAAGTTTCGATTTCCAAACCGTATCATAGAAACAATACAGCGCATATACCACAAGGCATCCTCCCGAGTTATGATAAATGGATTTCTCTCAGCAAAATTTTCGATACACAAATCAATTAGACAAGGATGCCCATTATCAATGGCACTTTTTGTTTTAGCAATAGAACCCCTGATTCAAAGTTTGAAAAATTCTTTAACCGGATTAAGTATTAACAACGAATGCTTCACAGTACGCGCATACGCGGATGACATTACCCTACTGTTGACCAGTGACGAAGATGCTAATCATGCGCAAGAGACTCTCGAGGCCTTCTGTACGGTGTCTGGGGCACAAGTGAATTATAGCAAATCCTCCTTATTGCTGTTAGGTTCAAATGACAATCGACAAGTATTTGCCAGCTCCCGAATTCCAATTGTTAACCACTGCAAGATATTTGGCATTACCTTCAGTAACGATATTTCGGAGACGATAGAGTCTAATTGGACTTCTGCTCTAAATACCCTACGCTTTCAGCTAAAGGAGGAACTTTCAAGACGACTCAACATTTTCCAAAAAGTTTGGCATATAAATATCTTTGCGCTGTCGAAGCTCTGGTACCTTGCCCAAATTCTTCCCGCCTCACATGTAATTTGCCAACGTGTTGAAATGGCAATTGGATTTTATCTATGGAAAGGATACAGATACAGAATAAGAAGAGATCAACTTCATCTTACTGAAAAGGATGGTGGCTTGCGCCTAATTGCAGTCGAAAAGAAATGCGCGGCACTCTTTCTGTCTCATATCATTAGAGCATTGTACTCACGAGGAGATGTATTTGACAGTGCAGTGCTCAATTTGTGTGTAACAACAAACCTACAACAACAAGATCCCTTTAGAAGCTGCTTCCGGAACGCTCTCTCCATTCTACAGCAACTTCCAGAAACTGAAATTACAGCTGGAAAGTTAGATAAAGCTAAGAATATATACAACTTCCGATTGAAGCAATCTAAATGTATTCCACTCGTACAACAGAAATACCCACATCGTGACTGGAAGCAGATCTGGGAAAATATTTGGAACAAATGGATCCCGATTGAATGGAGGGTATCGCTCTACATATACACAAATGAAATCATCCCGACGGGTGAGAAATTGAAACGGCATGGACAAGTATCTGATGACAAATGCCTGGTATGTCATCAGACGGACAGTCTTGTGCATCGAATTACCACATGCGGCAATGCGGCACTAGTTTGGAGATGGACACTGAACGCTATCTACCGGATATCAGGGACAACAACAACCAGTGACAGAGTGAAAGAGATGCTGAATCTGGAACTAAATCACGCACAGAACGAGAGTAGAAACGCTTGCATATGGATAATAGCCGGAGCCATTCACTACAACATCAAGGCGTACGCTCAGCATACAAGTGTGACTTTACCTGGATTTCTGGATCATCTCAGGAAAGAACGATGGAAGATGGTCAGACAGAAGTGTCTTCAAGAAGCTTTTGGAACACATCTTTTTAAATTCTGAGTGCCTTCCTGTTATGGCCTTTGTGTAATATCTGCCAATTTTATGTTAACTGCAGAGTGTTTTGTGGTGGTAAAACTGTGTACTGTTCAAGGATTTGGATAATGAATGACAGGCATAATTAAGTTTGCTCCTAGTGTGCAAAAGGAAAAAAGTTTTTTGTGTGTGTGTTTTTTTTTCTGCTGTGAACGACTTGATGTTCTCCTGGCTTAAATTTTAATTTGTTTTATCTGTTTAGATGCAACTTATCAACGTTCTGTTTTGCGGAATTAACCTAAATTTGTTCTAATATTTTTGTTTTAAAAACAATAAGAAGTTTGTGTATCTCGTTTAGTATGTAAGTAGTGTTTGATATTGCCAATAAAAAAGCAGATATCTTAATTAAAAAAAAAATGCAAGCATGCAGTTACATGGTCCCTTAACTCGCTTGGTGATTAACCTTTCGTGCTTTATTCGCTCTCTACAGGATACACCCTATATATTCACCAAGATGAATATGTAAATGTTATCCCAAAATATATGGGTGGGACACGGAAGGGCCTATCCCGCTTTTCGTGACAACGGCGCCCGGCACAAGTCTGATTTCGGGTGAAATGAAAGACACGTTAGGTAGCAAAGTGTACTGAGTGCGCGTAATCGAGCACTCATAGCATGAGGCCCCGCGGGGAGAGGTTGCATTACGGCGCTAAATTTATTATTGTGGCCTTTAACTCAGGCCTTGAATTACATAGTGAAATAAATTATCGAACGTATCACTTACAATCAATCAATCAATCAATCAATCAATCAATCAATCAATCAATCAATCAATCAATCAATCAATCAATCAATCAATCAATCAATCAATCAATCAATCAATCAATCAACACTGATCTGCCATGAAGGAAGTGATTGAAGAAGACCTTAATTGAATACGGCATTATTAAAATGGGTTGATTAAGAGCAGCGTGCTGTAATATACCAGTAGGTTTCATAACATTTGTAAAATATAGTCAGTTGAATGAATTGAGTTTCTCATAAAGTAGTCTGGTTATTTAGTAGCACATTTCCTCACTGAGCGAGTTCGTTGTGCGATGCTAGCAAAATGCCGGGACTAAATCTCAATAAAAGGCAACAGCTGCTCTTACCCATTCCTAACCCATCGTCAGCTGCATGGCTCGAACTGTGCAGCAAAATCACTCAGTAGCTCATGGAGTGAAAAGGCTCGTAATATACGGCCAATCAGGCCTAGGACGACCCATAACACGATGCATGGCCTGACAACAAGAACCTGAATAATACCAGTGCCGATGTGGGGAAGAGTGACAGGAAAAGCCGACCCATCTGAGTGGGAAAAGAAGAATAAGAATAAGACTGCATTTCGTTCGACGAATAACAATAAAAAATATGACATAAGAGATTGCCTTCTCGGTCTCAAAAAATAGCATTTAACGATGAAATCTTACTCCTTGTTTGACGCGGAATGATGTTCCAAGGGGAGCCGGTTATGGTTCGTAGGCGTTTATACTACGGAAATCTGTTGTACCGCGAGACATTTTACTTTTATATGTTCACGTTTTAGTTACTCCACATCGTGAAATTTCGACACGACCATCAACTTTTTCAAAACAAGGAAACGAGCCCAAAATATTATGATAATTAGAGGAGTAGTGTATCACTCTTCCTCAAGCTCTGTGTCGTTTACCGCTATTTGCTTTATGTCGCATCGACACAGATAGCTCTTATGGCGACAATGGGATAGGGAAGGCCTAGGAATGGGAAGGAAGCGGCCATGGCCTTAAATAAGGTACATCCCCAGCATTTGCGTGGTATGAAAATTGGAAACCATGGAAAACCATCTTCAGGGCTGCCGATAGTGGGAATCGAATCCACTATCTCACGGATGCAAGCTCACAGCTGTTCGACTCTAACCGCACGGCCAACTTGCCCGGTGTATGTCGTTTAGAAACAAGACGGGCATTCCTCAACTAAATGTTGAGCCCAGGTATATCTTCTAATCTTATCCATCTTCCTCCTTATTTCTGTATCACGCACATGTAATCATCATCAACATCATTACCTGCCTGAATGACAGTACCGGATGTCTTGAAGGGCCATACGTCAGCGATGAACGTTTCCTTCTACTTTCAGCACAGAATGTCAAAAGAGGACATTTTAACCTTTCAAAACAGGTATGGAGAGGAAGTTGATGAAGCGAATGAAATAGCCGAAGGAAAGATTGTTAAAATATTTCAAGATTTTAAATCCCATTAAACTAACGGTTTATAGAAAAAGGCAATTGGATCATACAACCTTAAGAAACCAGTTGCGTCGACAAGGAAAAAATATCACATTGTAAAGAGGAAGGACCAGTGTACCTAGCAACGAGTGTCTGACTTCGGTATGACGTCATCGGGCGATACAGCAGCGTCACCATCATGAGGTACAAAAATCGCCATTCGGGCAGCTAACAGTTTATGTAGCTGTAGACTAACGTGATAGCACGTCGAGTGAGGTGCCATTTGATTCGTCTTAGTGAGTTCCAAACGTATATGGTGAGATAAATCAAACAGTGGATATCTGAGAAAATTGTGATGTGAGGAAGTGCGAAGTATGTCTGTCTTTCGCAAAATATCGCGTAAATGGGCCATAAATTGTTTAATAATTACCGAAAACGCATTCTATAGGACAGAGCGGCTTGTTAGAATTTCGAAATGTCCAAAATCACCAATAATGAGCCTCTATCCTAGAAGTGCCCTTGTTGTTGTTGTTGTTGTTGTTGTTGTTGTAAGGGACTTGGGGTATTTTGGTTTCCAGTCACGTCTGTCTTCTCAAGTGTAGATGACGATTTTCTATATATCAGTGAGGTGCCTGTACTTCTGTACTTGTAATTAACTGGGGGATAGGACACTGATAAATACACAACTATTAGCAGAATAGGCCGGTGCGACATACAACTGAACTGCTAAGACAGTGCTTAATAGTAGTCCGCAGCCAACAGAATAAATCAGGTGAACTGGACTGACGAGGGAACGGTACGAAGTCGGACGGCGTATTTAGGTTTGATTTTTTTTACATATTCATGAAGATCTTTTAAGCTGAAACAGGTAGTGAAGGCCTATTTTTTCGCTGGTCCTTTTAAAGAGGCTTTTGGGAACTCCAAGTTGGCGGTGCGCGCCTTGAATTGTATGGTACATGCCGGCACACGTCAGCGCTCACAGCCAGCGGCTGTCTTACCTCGCCTTCCCTCTCCACACGTTCCGTTCTTCACTATCCCCCACAACATGCGGCTGCCTACAGTTGTGTGTATGAGACGGCGATTCCTAATCTATACGGTCAAGTTCTCCACGATTGATGGCTATTCCATATACAGGCGATCGCACTGGATTCTTTGCTTTGTTATGACCGCTTGCAACATTATTGCAGCCCTTATTAATGTCTACAGTGTTAATATTCAGGAAGCTACAGAGCTTCGTGATAAAGAGCAAATCATATAGGTTAGATACAAATAAAGACAACGTTTGATGCAATTTTGGAGGGAAAATGCGAACCCATTCAGGAAGAAAAGGCCGTTTTCGTTGATTCAGAAGACGAAGATGGCATTGAGGAGGGGAGATCATCACAAAAAAAAAAAAAAAAAAAAAAAAAAAAAAAACGCAAACACGGAGATGAGTTTAACAAGATAACATGTCTTGTAATGGCCGAGGAAGACCCTGTAAGCCGAAATAGCTTGACTCACTCCCACACAGTGCAATGTCACATTTCCAAAGCCGGAGAAATGGAACATTTGTTCTTGATCGTCTTCAAATATATTAATGGAAAGTTTGGACCTAGGATACAAGAAAGTATCAAAGCCAACATGGATGTCTTTAAATATGTCGTCATTGATTGTTCATCTGCCGGGAAAATTGGGAAAGGGAATTTACGTGACTAGTTCCAAAACGTTTTCCTTCCGCAATTACAAGAAGACGGAAGAAATTTTCTTCTCGTAGATTCATTCAGTGACCAGGGCAAAAATGCACAGCTTGAATCTCTGACTAACAAACATGTGTAAATTGAATACATACCGAAAGGAACTACGTATCTTTGCCAACCGTGTGATCTTGGACTCTTCCAACAACTAAAATGCTTAGTCCGCCGAATGGAAAACTTATGCCGAGTAAGGAATTTGCACGGCCACTCAAAATTAAAACCCAAGAACAGACTTTTCATTATAACTAGTCAAATGCTAGCGCATGACCAATTGCGAAATATGCTTGGAAATCGGATGGTTATTCCATTACTGACAATATACCACAATTTCATACTGTCTCGCAAAATAATTTTCATGTTTTGACTGATAAAAAGTGTACTGGAAATGATTGTACCAAGTTTTCGTTTATAAGGTGAGGACATTGTTTTCTTGCGGTTTTTTAATTCAAATTTTATGTTAGATTTTCACTACCATGCCATGAACAATGAACCAATGCCAGACTGTGTTAGAATAAAGTCATTTCTTGATTACTTTGAATGTCATGATGATGCAGATGATATTTGATTATGTATTATTTGTATGTTAAGTAGTGATTTGTAAACCATTTTTATTATTTATTTGTTCCGTAATGAATTCATCTTTGTAAATAAAATGTCCTAACTAACGTCAGTTTTAACCCGCCATCCCGTGTACACAACTGTAGGTAGCCGTAATGTGGTGGAGGATAGTGGAGAACCGAACGAGTGCAAAGGGAAGGCGAGGTAAGACAGCCGCTGGCTGTGAGCGCTGACGTGTGCCGGCATGTACCGAACAATTCAGGGTGCGCACCGCCAACTTGGAGCTCCCAAATGCCCCCCTGAAAAGGACCAGCGAAAAATTAGACCTCCATTACCTGTTTCAGCTTGAAAGGACCTTCACGAATGTGTGAAAATGAAATCGAGATTGCCATCCGACTTCGTACCGTTCCCACGTGAGAGGATAGCCAGAATGAGTAGCTCAAAACGGTAGATAGCTGCCCTTGCGAGCTTAATTTGATGGATATGATCCCGGCTCAGTCCAATGGTGTTTAATGTTGCTCGTGTCGGTAGATTTACTGGCAAAATTTCAGAATCTCGGCATTTCCGTAAACCGTAAGAGTAGTGAATGGGATATAAAAACCAATGTCATTATTATCATATTAGGAGAATGTAAGTGAAGACTTGGAGAACTCTGGCCAAGAATACAAATGAATGACAGGAATTTATGAAGAAGATCGAGGCTCATACAGGGCTGTTACATTCTTGTTGCTGTTTTCGATTATGAAGCTAGGTTTGTGAAAGAAGTTGCCCTTGCTTGTATGCTAGGAACGATCTTGGTACCGTACTTGTTCAGCAGGTTAATCGCCGCGAGATACGATAGTCGTGTCTCAGCCTGTGCGGTGGCATTCTGCAACGAGCGTTCGTTGAGAGCACACCAGGAGTGCCAAGCGCGAGACTAGCACCCTAAACGCTAGCTCCCCAGCCGTCTTCCGACAGCTCTCCGGTATATTAGTACCGCACGTCGCCGCACGGAGCGCACACATGACCAGTCCAGCCGACGCGAGTCCCTGCTCGCCTGTGAACCACGCAACCAGCAATACAGGGAAGAAGCGACCAAGTTCTTCGCAGGCACCTAAGCGATTTGTCAGCCCTCAGTGTGGTCATTAGTTCGAAACTTGTCCCGTTGCGACACGGTAAAACTACACCTGTTTCGACCGTGCCCAGCGAGTGTGCTCCTAACTCAAAACGGTCCTCACAAGAGTTTGACCTACCAGTGCTTCACCTCGTCTTCACATCATACCTTTTCAAATCTAATTACATATCAAACCATGATGAATAACTTAAGTAATGAAGAAGCAGAAGCTATGTTCAGCGTCATCTACATCGAATTTTACTCTAACAACACCTACTCTTACACACACCAATACACAGATACACAATACACACAGCAAACTACACAACAATACTACCATACTCCCACCCCTCTCAGCCATCCAATCAAACCCATAAACTCTCACTTCAAACCAAATCCCCTCAATCCCGATATCAGAAAGACACAGAAGAAGTCGATTTCACCGTTCTCTTCTTCTGTGTCAGAAACACCACTACCTTCCCAGTCTCCCCTAAATGAAAGGTATTAATCTTCCCGCTCACCAACCCGGACCCCGTCCCTCAAACCAGAAAAGCCATAATTACCGCCCTAATGTCAATTTTCAATGAAAACTTAGCAGTCATTGAGGAATCGCATAACAACCTTCTCATGGTCACTCCCCACATAATTGGAGGCGTCGATGAAAATTCTCCAGTCAATAGGGTCAAACTGTAGTGCTCCTAGTTTCAAGATAACCTCCGGAATGTTGTTGCAGTAAACCAAAGCTCCCTCTTCAGAAAAGAAGGGTGTAAATTCTTGTCTGTACCTCTAGTACGTCCAGCAATGTCGGAAAAGAAGGTTGAGTTTCGTAGGACATTTGATGAGGATTGTTGACAGCAGGTTGACAAAGAAAATATGGAATGCGACATGCTTAACGGTAAATAAATGGATGAAGGAAGTTAGGCGGGATTGGAAGGCGTCAAGTTGTTTTTAAAAAGTCGTCGGTTATTTGTGAACCTGCCAGAGCACGCATTTCTCTAAGTACGGAGGTTGGCGTTTTGTCTCCTAACTCTACTTCCGTAAGGAACTTTTTGCCTTGCGGGTCTCTGACTTCAAATTCTGCGATAAGACGTGCTTTCAAGTCCGTATACGGTGTAGTCGACAAAGGTTTGGTTATGTAGTCGGATATTAATTCTGCACTTTCACTGTCGAGATATTCTAAGATATAATGATATTTGGTCACCTCATTTGTTATATTTGTGGTGATAAACCGAGATTCAACTAGTAAAAACCAAACTTTGACGGTTTTACGCCGAAACGATGGTATTTTTCCGCTATCCGCGAGACATCCATGCCGGCGCTTGTTCCGTTGTTTACAGTTGGATTGGACATGTATGAATAAAATTGCGGCCTTTGTAATTGATTATGTATTCACCTTACCGCCCTTCGATCACGTTGGGGTCACCAGATGTAGTTTTCTTTTTTAAATAAACAATATTTATTACTAGAACTACACAATACGTAGATTGATACCAGATGTTGGCTAGGTTAGAACCGAAGAATGCTAGAATATAAAACTCGGAGAAAATATATGAACTAACAACGTTAGTCAAGGAGTTTATAGTTCATGAGTCAATCACTGGCCACCACAGTACCTCCATGTCGGCTGGCTCGTGGTCAGGCTCTGCGTTCTGCTGGTGCTAAGGAACACGGTTATTCCACATCTCTTATCGTGTTTTAATAATGTTCCTATTAAATTGTTCCAGTGACCTCGTACACTTTGCTTGGAATACTGATCAAATAAATTCCTCCATAATTGTAGCAATTCTTCCTTTCTACATGTACTTATAAAGGAATTGGGAACAGTGCTCGATGATGGAAGGGTTTATTAATTAAATATTGCGCATTGCGGCTAAAAACCTAATTAACATAGAGGAAAATTTTCTTCGTCAGGATCTGAACCAGTTGACCTCGGATCAAATATATCTGAGCTGACACCTTGACGACCTTGTAATGAGGCAAAGTACACAGTTGTCATCATGTTCAATTTTTATATGTCACTATTTTTTTTTCGGAAGAGAGCTCTGTCAGAGGCGTTTTCTGGTTTGATATCAATCAATCAGTCACTACTGATTTGCATTTAGGGCAGTCGCCCAGGTGGCAGATTCCCTATCTGTTGTTTTCCTAGCCTTCTCTTAAATGATCGCAAATAAATTGGAAATTTATTGAACATCTCCCTGGTAAGTTATTCTAGCCCCTAACTCCCCTACCTATAAACGAATGTTTGCCCCAATTCGTCCTCTTGAATTCCAGCTTTATCTTCACATTGTGATCTTTCCTTCTTTTAAAGACATCACTCCTGATCTACTGATGTCATTCCACATTTCTCCACTGACAGCTCGGAACATACCACTTAGTCGAGCATCTCCTCTCCTTTCTCCCTAGTCTTCCCAGCCCGAACTTTGCAACATTTTTCTAACGCTATCTTTTGAAGGTCTTCTTTGGTGTTTTTAAACCAAGGCATCCTTGATTTACGAGCACCATCCATGCAGTGGTACGTACGTAAATGTAGGGAAACATTGGCCACAATTTATTTATCTTTAAACCAGTTAATGGCGTGCAAAAATTTTCTCTCCTTATATCTACTGAAGAGCACAGAGGAGTGACCGCACGAGGTAACGTGCTGCGGCTATGGAGCCAGTCAAGCTCTACATTAGGGAGACGAATGGGTTCGAGCCCCATCTTTGACTGTCATGAGAATGGTTTTCTGTAGTTTCCCATATTCACTTCAAGGCAAATGCGGGATACTTCCTATTCATAGGTCACAGCCGATTAGTTCCATTTCCCTACCCAGTTTTGTTCAGCGTCATTCGTTTCATCTCCATTAGCTCCTCAACTGAAGTTGGCGTCAGGAAAAGCATCCAACTGTGAGAAGTGCCATATAATTTAATCTGATCTCATCCCATCCCCAACCCTGTATCAAGAAACGGGATTAAGGAGTAGGCATACTGTATCCACTGAATAACGCATACGTGAGACATCATTCATTCTGTTTAAATTCAGTTTCACTGTTATTTTCATGTCAGTCCAGCTCTATGGCTAAATGGTTAGCGTGCTGGCCTTTGGTCACAGGAGTCCCGAGTTCGATTCCTGGTAGAGCCGGGAATTTTAACCATCATTGGTTAATTTCGCTGGCTCGAGGGCTGGGTGTATGTGCCGTATTCATAATTTCATCCTCATCACTACGCGCAGTTCGCCTACGGGAGTCAAATCGAAAGACCTGTACCTGGCGAGCCGAACATGTCCTCGGACACTCCCGGCACTAAAAGCCATACGCCATTTCATTTCATGTCAGAATTTCTAATAAACCTTGAAATGTGGCCGAAGTTACCCCAGTTGACTGTATCTCACTTCTTATTTCCTTAGTACGTCTCTTTAATGACAGCTTGCCTATTAAGTCAGTAGACGGCGGAGCTATCGAGGATCCTATCACCTTCGGGTTGAAGATTCTGCATGCATACCTGTTTATCATTGCACTAGTGCAGATATCTCTTTTTTATCTGTTGCTTTACGTTGCACAGACACAGATAGGTCTTATCGTTACGATGGGTTAGAAAAGGGCTAGGAGTGGGAAGGAATCGACCGTAGCCTTAATTAAGGTACAGTCCCGGCATTTGCGTGGTATGAAAATGTGAAACCACGGAAAACCATTTTCAGGGCTGCCGACGGTGGGTTTCGAACCGACTATCTCCTGAATGCAAGGTCATAGCTACGTGACGCGAACCCCGCAGCCACTTGTTTGGTTAGTGCGGATACGTTTTCGGACAGGAAAGGACATTGGCACCTTGGCCACCTTGAAGTTCATAGCCCGTTCTTGTCTGTTCTAAGCCTTTGCCTTCATCTCCTTGCTTACATTTTCCTCAAGTTTTCTTTCACTTACCTCTAACAACTATCTATTCCTGAGACTCTCTTTCCTTCTTCCACTGCCTCGTTTGTCTACAAATAGACTTGTTGCTCCCTCTTTCTCTTCCAATATATCCAAAATATCAAATTGTCCTTTAATTCATACTATGACTCAAAATAGTACGGAAAATCATATTTTACTCTACTGTAAATACTCCACACTGTTTTATTTAAAACACTTTCTCTGATCAGTTGAACTCCACTTCACAGAAATGTAAATACGGATAGTCGGAGAGATTATGAATCATATAGCACCAAACTTAACCTTTTTGAATTGTTTCTTCATCTGATTGCAGCATCGTACTCACCTACACCCAACGTGGCGTTTCTGTATTCCCAGCTCAAGTAATCTGCCGCCATCGCCATGTTGTATAATATATGAGTCATGAAAAGGAACGTACCTAATGAACTCACAGCTCAGTTGTATGAAACAAATTTATTTTCGAAGTTAAGCTTACATGCTTTAGACTAGCATGCAATAGCTCTATCGAGCTAACATTTAACGCTAATATAAAATCTACATAGGATGAAACTGAGCTAACTTCTTCTGTCTAAGAACAAGCTTATTAAATTGGCATATTACTTATATTTGTCGATCTCTGCTTCCACACCAGTTGTTTTATGTCCCACTAACTACTATTAAGTTCTACTGATAAGTTTAATTAAAATTATTATCGTAATAAGAGTATAAATCATGACCGAAGTCAACTGTTTACAAGCTAGAGTTCACTTAATTGTCTCGCAGATTAAACCAGGATATTTTATCTGTACTTTGTACTATCAATATTCCCGGCCCAGTTTGAGATATTATAGATACTAGAAAGACGATGGGGAGCAGTTTCTTCTCTCGTCTATCCCAAACATCATAACATTCAATATACAGTCGTTCCTTTGATTATTATATTTTCAGACGTTGGAAAAGACAACGGGTAACGGTTTCTTCTTTCATCCGTCTAAAACAGCATAAAGTTCACTGCAGATCCGTTGATGACATTTTGAAATGTTGAACTGTGGTATAATAATGTTTTTATGATCATAAATATGCCTTTAATAAAATGTGTGACATGATGGAATGAAATGGCGTACGGCTTTCAGTGCCGGGAGTGTCCGAGAACAAGTTCGGCTCGCAGATGCAGGTCTTTTGATTTGACTCCCGTAGGCGACCTACGCGTCGTGATAAAAATGAAATGATGATGAAGACGGCACATACACCCAGCCCCAGTGCCAGCGAAATTAACCAGTTAAGGTTAAAATTCTCGACCCTGCCGGGAATCGAACTCGGGACACTTGTGACCAAAGGCCAGCACACTAACCATTTAGCCATGGAGCTGAACTGTGACGTGATGTTACATAGCAATGGCGCAAGCTGTGATATGAAATATTGTTGGATGGCCATGATACACAGATCTACGGACTGTGCAACTATCTCTACACAGATCCATGCCCTATACACTTCTCAAGGTACTGTTGCTAAGTAACATCGCGTCACACGTTTCTGGATGACACCAGCTCTATATCGAAAGTAATTTCCTCGGAATTCATTTATAAATTTTCAGATTTTGCCAATAATTGATAAATATACATGTATGCTGTGTGAAGGTACGGTAGCGAATCATCTTCTTTTTCTTATTTCGCTACCGTGGGTGCGAACTGCGTCGCACATATGGAATTGGCCCTGTTTTACGGCCGGATGACCTTCCTGACGCCAACCCTATATGGAGGGATGTAATCACTATTGCGTGTTGCTGTGATGGTTGGTAGTGTGGTATGTTGTCTGAATGATGAGGAGAGTGTTGGGACGGACACATACACCCAGTCCCCGAGCCAGAAGAATTAATAAGAACCGATCAAAATCCCGACCCAGCCGGAAATCGAACCCGGGGCCCTATGTACCGAAGGCCAGTACGCTGACCATTCAGCCAACGAGTCGGACAAGATATGGTAGCGAATATCTAAGGTTAGTCAAACGTCTGCAGAGAATTACGTATGCTTTTGAAAGAGGATTTATAGATAAATATTCCTACATGCCATATGTTATCGACCTTCTCTTGCACTTGAGTATCAAATGTTACCTTCTCCTTCAGTAATGCGGAATTCATTTACACATTACTTATACAATATAAACATTCGCTCATTTTCAATGCTAAGTTATCTCTATGGAGGCCTGAAGGTCCACGGAGGAGTTGAAGGTTAAGATTTGTATGATTCTCTCCCTAGCGGGTTATAGTGGTTCGTTCTTGCGGTCACCTTCGTTTGGAGAAAGTAACCTGGTACTCATTTCCACTGTGAGTAGAGCGCTCTTCATCGCCACGAGCCTCATCAGAACTGGTAGCCTCGCATTTATTTATCGGCTTCCTGACGGGGAGCTGAATGTATGCCCTTTCGGGTGAACCTGTGTTTCTTTGGTTGAGCTGTTCCCGAAAGCAGTCAATGTTCGGACAATATTCAAGTGGTTTCCTTTCTCGTCAGTCTAGTAAGAAGGGATGAGATTCACAGCCTCCCCGTCTATACGGGATACATCAATACAATATTGGTACACGCACACACAGAAATGGTGTTCCGATATAAACAAAGCATGGCGTCCCCCCACTTCCTCGCTTAACGCATTGCTGCAGGTAGACAGCCCGCTACGAGAATGTTGGGACTGAAATGGGCACAGTGATATATGTAGCAATACACACACTGTGCCCTCAGCACTACCAGTTTACTCCTTTCCCCTCATTTTGGGTAGCCTACAGCCTCCTTTTCAGTACTGGAGTGAGGCAGTGTTGAATGTTTACGCCAGGACACCATTTCTGTGCATGCATGTACACATAGACTCCCTCTTCAATTCTTACCTCCTGTAGGAGGTGTGGTGATCATTGAATGAATGAATACACTGCTCTCCCTGTCATGGATGCCCACCAGCTGAGGAAAGTGTATTCGTTTATTGTAATATAGTAAAATCATTACACTGAGTTAGATATGAACGTACTATAACAAAATTCAAAGATATTCCAATTCCTTAAATGTTACAATAATGTTAGTATATGTTGCATACTCAGTAAAAATTATACAACCTTACTTATACTACATATGAATGGACGAAGACAATGAACAGAATCAACCCTTCCCCCCCCCCCCTTCCGCAGTCACGGATGACCTCCACCCGTGGGAGAGAGCACCCGTCCACTGCAATCATCACAATGACATGCCACTGATGTTAGATTTAGGAAATCAAACATCCAACTACACGTGAATGCAAGAAAACAACGAACAGGACTTCCCCCTCCCCCGGTCACGGACAACCGCCAACCAGGAGTGGGGAGAGGAGAACATCCGGAAATATCAAACATATTTTATTACATATGACCGATGAAAACAACGAACCGACATCCCCCTCCCCCAGTCACGGTGGTGGTCATTGTGATATCATAGACCATTTTTCTCCATGATTCCCTGTCACTGACTTGGTTTATTAAATCATGCATTTTTCTTTCACATGTACTAATAATAAGGCCAATCCACCTTTTTGTTACTCTTCCTTGAGGCCACTGTCTCCCCTTTTTATTTCCTGAGTAGTCAACTTCTCCATATTGCCTGGTCCTGTCCTTGTTATATGGCCAAAGTATATCAGCTGACGGAGCGAACGAAACCTGACCTGAGATTCTTCTTTCACTTTTCAGCTCTTGTAGGATGGACTTACTTGTGCGATGATACGTCCATGGAATTTTCAACATCCTTTTCCAGCAAAACATTTCAGTTGCACCGAAGTTACTCATCTCCTTCTTTCTTAATGTCAATGACTCACATCAATACAGTAGTATGGGAAATACTGGACAGTTTACCAGACTTATTTTCAGGTTCTTGGAAATCTGTTGAACCTTCCACAGTCTTGTTAATTTTTTCATTGCCACCTTAGCGACTGTCTCTTCTTCTGATGACTCAGAATTTGTTTTCAGAGATCCAAGATATTCTTAAACAACTTCAAATCGATCAATCCGGTTTATTTTCTGGATGGTTGTTATTAGTTCTTTTCTTTTTGAGGTGTTCATTTCTAAACCAAGTTATTCACTCTCCTTTTCAATTAACTGGATGGGTTCGGATAAGTCATTTTTGGCTGTTTGAGAAAAAAGCTGTATCGTCAACAAAGCCCCAATTGGTACATTTTGTGACCATTAATTCACCAGGTTGAATGTCTTAGCAGATGCCCTACGAATCTATTCCTTCTAATTTTTAAACTTTTTGCTAGCTGGTAATTTTCATTCAAACTTTTCTTCACTGGTCCATAGTATTTTAAGCATGCGGCGCCGGCACCACATTTCGAAGGCCGGGATTTTCCTTTTATCCTTCTCCATTAGAGTCCAGCTATTGTACTACAACTCTTGAAAATCTTTAAATCTCTACTGCGAAACTGAGGTATTATACGAAAGGTCACAGAAGTATTTGACCACAACGGAGTCCAGGAAATTCTACGCACGTGGTTCCAGTATCTTTGCACCTTGGGCCTAGAAGAAACTAACAGTTTGCCAAGGGAATCCAATGATACCATACCTGTTACAAGTAGCCTATTAACAATTAATTTTAAGTTCTGTTAAAATTTGATGTATTCGAATTGGACATTTATCGGCATTTTCAGTGGAGACTTTATTATTATTATTATTATTATTATTATTATTATTATTATTATTATTATTATTATTATTATTATTTCGTGCGGCTGTTCTAGCCTGGTACAGCCCTTGTAAGGCAGACCCTCCGACGAGGGTACGCGGCGCCTGCAGTGTGTAGGACACTGCGTGTTATTCTGGAGTAGGATTTGTGTGGTTCTTTTTTTTTTTTTTTGCTAGGGGCTTTACTTCGCACCGACACAGATAGGTCATTTGGCGACGATGGGATAGGAAAGGCCTAGGAGTTGGAAGGAAGCGGCCGTGACCTTAATTAAGGTACAGCCCCAGCATTTCCTGGTGTGAAAATGGGAAACCACGGAAAACGATCTTCAGGGCTGCCGGCAGTGGGGTTCGAACCCACTATCTCCGGGATGCAAGCTCACAGCCGCGTGCCTCTAACCGCATGGCCAACTCGCCCGGTATATGTATGGTGTATAAGTTGCGTCCGCCTCTGTGGTGTAGTGGTTAGTGTGATTACCCTACCACCCCCAGAGGTCCGGGTTCGATTCCTGGGTCTGTCACAAAATTCGAAAAGTGGTACGAAGGCTCGAACGGGGTCCGCTCAGCCTCTTGAGGTCAACTGAGTAGAGGGGGTTTCGATTCCCTCCTCAGCCATCCTCGAAGTGGTGCCGTGATTTCCCAATTCTCCTCCAGGAAAATGCCGGGACGGTACCTAACTTGAGGCCACGGGCCGCTTCCATCCATTTTTTAAATGCCATTTGTTCGGGGCGTCGACCCATGTGGATCTTTTGCCCCTACTGGCACCATATTGTATGAACCTGCGTGTAATTGGAATGGTGGTAGTGTGGAATGTTGTGTGTGAGGAAAGGAAGATTAAGGACGTCACAAACACCCAGTCCCCAAGCCAGGGATATTAATCATTAGTTTAAAAAACCTGACCCGGCCGGGAATCGAACCCAGGGCCGCCGGGTGACAGGTCGCGTTGGCCCCTACACCGCGAGGACGGACTCCTTCCCTCTTCCTTGTCTATCCTTTCCAATCTTCCCGTCCCCCACAAGGCCCCTGTTCAGCATAGCAGGTGAGGCTACTTTGGTGAGGTTCTGGTCCTCCTCCTCCGTTGTATCCCCGGCCCAGAGTCTCACACTCCAGGACACTGCCCTTGAGGCGATAGAGGTGCGATCCCTCGCTGAGTCTGCAGGAAAAGCCACCCCTGGAGGGTAAACAGATTAAGAAGAAGAAGAAGAAGAAGAAGAAGGAGAAGAAGTATACGTTGCAGGGATGTTGGGGATAGCACAAAAATCCTGTCCCCGAGCTAAGGGAATTTAAGATTAAAATCTCTGATCCGGCCGGGAATCGAGCCCGGCTCCCTCTGAACCGAAAGCAACTATGCTGACCATTCAGCCAAGGAGCTGGACACCACAGATTTGAAATTGACCGACAGCATAGAAAGCGTGGGAGATTCATCTGTTGCGGTGCTAATACCACAATGATTACTATATTCCACTAGGTTCGTGAAGCGGAAAGGATGCACAGCGAAGGTCATATGAATATCTCATGAAACAATCCGTGGGATAGCACAGTTACACCATAATGGAAAATCTGGATTACCCCTGTACTTGATAGGTTTTAATGGCATACATAAAGCTTTTGTATTCTCCCGAGCATTCAAGGAGCAATGACTCCTTTTGTTGACATAACAGTGCACGAGAAGTAAGGTTAAGGTTAATATTGACTTTAAATACCTCTGTGTACTTCAAACAACCCGTCTGTTGCTATTTATTGATGGATGTGTTATCTTTGCACTGTTTCCTAGCACAGGTCAGAGCAAAATGTAGCTTCCACCGAAGTCCGTATCATTTACTTGTATAATTATGTTAATTTACATGCAGGAACTCAGGCTATGGTGGAGCATGCTGTTCTGTCCGATCATACATTCACTTGCATTTTAAGTACAGTAACTTATTTTACTATTTCTTTCTTGATCTGTTTACTCTCCAGGGTTGGTTTTACCCTCGGACTCAGCGAGGGATCACACCTCTACCGCCTCAAGGGCAGTGTCCTGGAGCGTGATACTTTGGGTCGTGGAATAAAACTGGGGAGGAGGACCAGTACCTCGCCCAGGCGCCCTCACCTACTATGCTGAACAGGGGCCTTGTGGGGGGAGGGATGAGAAGATAGGAAAGGATAGACAAGGAAGAGGAAAGGAACTGGCCGTGGCCTTAAGTTAAGTACCATCCTGGCATTTGCCTGGAGAAGTGGGAAACCACAGAAAACCACTTCGAGGATGGCTGGCGTGGGAATCGAACCCTCTCTACTCAGTTGATCTCCCGAGCCTGAGTGGATCCCGTTCAACCCTCGTACCACTTTTCAAATTTCATGCCAAAGCCGGGGATCGAACCCAGGTCTCCGGGGGGTGCAGCTAGTCACACTGACCACTACACCACAGAGGCGGACATCGCTAATTTCGTGACGCAAATTTTCAGATTACCCCCGCCTCAATAGAAGTGTCCTGGAGCTTCAGACTCTGGGTCGGGGGATACAACTGGGGAGGATGACCAGTACCTCGCCCAGGCGGCCTCACCTGTTATGCTGAACTTGAGCCTTGAAGGGGGATGGGAAGATTGGAAGGGATAGGCAAGGAAGAGGGAAGGAAGCGGCCGCGGCTTCAAGTTAGGTACCATCTCGACATTTGCCTGGAGGAGAAGTGGGAAACCACGGAAAATCACTTCCAGGATGGTTGAGGTGGGAATCGAATCCACCTCTACTCATTTGACCTCTCGAGGCTGAGTGGACACCATTACAGCCCACGTGCCATTTCCTAATTTCGTGGCAGCGCCGAGAAACGAAACCGGGTCTCCGGGGGTTGCAGCTAATCACACTAACCACTACACCACAGAGACGGGCATGGATACTTTATGTTGGTAATGTTAGTTCCGTAACTGTACTGAACTGAAGCAGCCGTCGTTGAATTCATGTTCCTCCCGATTACTTGTCACCGACAGGAGACTACAAGCATGATACAACACAAGTTACGTGAATAAAAGTTCTACAAGGCCAACCACAATCTCTCCTCTGTCGCAAGTTGGATGCTGTCTTAAGCTGTCCTCTCGTGTCCTACTCTCTCATTACTCATTAGACTAAGCTAGGACATGAATGTTACATTCATTTATTGGACCACGGCTCACGTTCAGCACGTAAATATTTAGATTAAGGTTCATGGAATTTTGCTACTTCTTCTGTTAATTTGTAGTCGATACTTCCTCAGAGAACAAATGTTATTAACATATTCAAATAGCCTATATTGTCAGCTGCTCAACTTTGCTCGTAAACCACCATGAACTGATCTCCAAACACTGATAACTTTCAATGCAACACCAACGCAACGGAGATAATGCAGGAAAGAACAACCACTTCATAATGCCTATCTTGTCAAGGATCCCCTCAGGGAAGTCGAGGGACAATTTTCCTTGTCACGAATGGACTTCACTAAAACAGTTCAGAACAGGCCATGGTATATGTATGTTTATGATGAAAAAATTGGAACTCAAATGTACTACCTCCTGCAACTGTAGTGTAGAATAACAAACGATGGCACATATTGTAGAGAACTGCCCACTTAGAGCTCACAAAAATGATTTGGGTTCTCTGGACAGTGTGTCACCAAATGCGCAAATTTGGTTGACAAATCTGGGTAATAATCTTTAACTGTGAACTTGTTGAACTTTATGCTTGTTGCTTACATTTATATTATGCACGTACCTGTCAAGCCATACGATAATAACAACAACAACAACAACAACAACAATAATAATAATAATAATAATAGTAATAATAATAATAATAATAATAATAATAATAATAATAATTGTACCGGGCGGTACACCTCCACGCCGCTAATTCAAACATTGCGCCAGTTGAAACTCCTCTACTGGAGGAAGCCTGAACTTTAACCACCATGTTAATTCTAAAGTTTCTCAGAAGATGTCGCTATTGTAAATTTTGAAGAGTTCTGAACTGTGTCTTTTTCGATTTATATTTGTTTTCTCTGTAGTGAGAAGTGTGAACATTCTCTTCTAGATGGCACTACTAAAGAACTTCAATTGTGCACCCTAGTGCGAAGTGAAGGAACTGTTTTTTGAGAAATTTTGTGTTCATAAGTTTGTTCTTTGTTAAATTTCTTTCAGTCATTTTTTGGGTTGGCAGTATAACCCTTCTCTTTCCGCTTATTTTGAATTTAGCCAATCCCGAATTTCTCTAATTAATTCTTGACCAATAACGTATGTCTTCTCCGATATGGATATGTTGCTTGATCCTAGCCAATAAAGTTGAGGGGGGTGTGGGTTCTCATTCATGAAACGTCTCGAATTTTCCGCGAGGGTATTAAAACTGCTGATTTTCTGGTCTCCGGACCACTTCAGTAACATCTTTCCTAGTGTGATTATGTAGCAGGGGGCGGGAAGCGCCTCTTTCTTCAGGCGGCAGTTCATCCATCAGGTAATGGCCTTTTAATAACTTCTTTGCTTGCTAGCTCAGCAGTTTAACCCTCGGGGCAGGTTCGAAACTTTTATCATGTAACCTTCCTTTAAAATGTGAAAGATACTTGGTATAAATTCCGTCTCTTTAACTACAAATCGGGATAGAGAGTGCCTAACCCTCTCGAGCTCCCTCTCATTTTGTTTTTGAGGTGACTACGTTTTCATAGCTTCATAATGTAATAAATTTTCCTATCGTGTTACCTCCGTAGTATGGGATTAGCCCTTGCATAAGCGGCCTAAGAGCCAAATAGGTTTTTAAAAGGTGTATTAGGAGTGCAAGTTACGCCTCCACTCAAGTTGGTATTTTGGGGCCATGTAATTATCCTGTTTCTTTACTGAATAGGCCTCAGTAGGTTGGGTATTTTTACCCCTGTTCTTGTGTGCCCGGAGGGCAGCTTGAAGGTGGAGTTTGGTGTGGCCTTTGAATTGGCTTGAACTTTGAGAGCGGGTTCGCTCTTTCTTAAAAATTGTATTTTCTGTGTGCCTCAAGCAGGCCTAACTGGGTAATTGGGAGCAAATGCTCCTTGGCATGATTGGGGTTTTCTGCCCCTTTGATGAACCTTGTGTATAAGTAAAATTGGGCTTATTGTTCAGGGATTGTGAACCTGGGGCTCGAAGCCCAAAATCCATTAATAAACTGTAATTGTACATTCTTAACTGGTTGATATATAACTGAGTTCCTGTCCTTCTTGTTATTTCTTGATCTTGAAAAGAAAATATAACCTTTGTTAAATTTTAAATTAACTTTAATTTCGTAAGTTGAGACCTATTCATCCCAGCACCTTCTTTCACCTCTGCTGTTCCACAGATACCTCGGAACAATAATAATAATAATAATAATAATAATAATAATAATAATAATAATAATAATAATAATAATACACTTAAGAAAATGGAAATTGCAACACCATGAAGGCATTGGTCGTCTGTGTTGATTTTCAAGATATGGAACGATGCCATGTAGGTATGCAAACGGTCAAAGTTTCAGACCCATTGGATTGTTGCTACAGGTCTCCCCATGTGATTGGTCGCGGAGGAATCATCTCCAGTATACGGACTCTGGTGTAGCGTAGTTGACTTTCAGTCTGTGCAGTGCGTCAAACATGCCTCGACGACAGAGAAGAGCACGCTATCAACAACTGTCGCCGTTTGAGAGGGCTCGGATAATTGGGCTGTATGAGGCTGGATTATCGCGAAGGACTGTCGCTGCGCATGTTGGCCGACATGCATCTACGGTACAACGTGTGTGGCAGCAGTGGTCAAATGACGGTACCCACACTCGTAGATTTGGCACAGGCCCAGCGCGACAGACAACTGTGAGAGAGGATCGCCGCATCATTTGGATGGCCCGGATGGAACCCCATGCAACAACAGCGCAAATTCGAGCAGCTGTGGCACTCCACGTTACACAACAAACAGTTGGTAATCGCCTGCGTGCAGCTGGCTTACGAGCCCGTGTACCTGCAGAAGGTGTTCCATTGACCCCACAACAGCGACGTGTAAGGCTGAGCTGGTGTCGAGAAAGATCGACGTGGGTCGACGATTGGCATAGGATCGTCTTTAGTGATGAATCGCGCTTCTGTCTTGCCCGCAGTGATCGCCGGAATCGTGTGCGCCGACGTACCGGGGAGAGGGGCCGCCCAGATCTTATTGTCGAGAGGCACACAGGGCCAACACCAAGCATTATGGTCTAGGGAGCTATTGGCTTTAATGTGAAATCACAATTAGTGCTTGTTGAGGGCACTATGACTGCTCGACAGTACGTTGATAGGGTACTCAATCCAGTGGTTGTCTCTATGATGGCGAACATTGCTAATGGGGTGTTTCAACAGGACAATGCCCGGGTTCACACTGTACGCATCTCCAGAGAAGCTCTCCACGACATCACAACCTTAGAATGGCCCACCAGATCCCCGGACCTCAGTCCTATTGAGCATGTGTGGGACATGATGGGTCGACAAGTAGCCAACCGTCCTCAGTCACCCACAACTCTGGAACAACTGACCCGTGCAGTGCAGCAAGCATGGGCCACACTTCCTCAGGAAGCGATCGAGGGCCTTATTGACTCCATTCCTCGACGAATTCATCAATGTATTGCAGCTCGTGGTGAGCACATCCTGTATTGATTGTTGTCCAAGCATGCGGTCAGAGGGACCTAAAACTGTAATCATCGAATCACAACCATACACTCGTCCTCATGTTCAATTGCAGCAATGTAGCATCACTCCTTCTGGGTGTTGCAATTTCCATTTTCTTCAGTGTTATAATAATAATAATAATAATAATAATAATAATAATAATAATAATAATAATAATTGTTACGGCTTTTTGTGGATGTGCAGAGGTGAAAGAAGGTGCTGGGATGAACAGGTCTCAACCTACGAAATTAAAGTTAATTTAAAATTTAACAAAGGTTATATTTTCTTTTCAAGATCAAGAAATAACAAGAAGGACAGGAACTCAGTTATATATCAACCAGTTAAGAATGTACAATTACAGTTTATTAATGGATTTTGGGCTTCGAGCCCCAGGTTCACAATCCCTGAACAATAAGCCCAATTTTACTTATACACAAGGTTTAACAAAGGGGCAGAAAACCCCAATCATGCCCAGGAGCACTCGCTCCCTATTACTCAGAAAAGCCTGCTCGAGGCACACAGAAACCAAATTTCAAAAAGAGCAACCCGCTCTCAAAGTTCAAGCCCATCAACGGACACACCAAACTCCACCTTCAAGCTGTCCTCCGAACACATAAAACCAGGGGTAAAATTACCCAACCTGCTGAGGCCTATTCAGTAAAGAAACAGGACAATGACATGGCCTCAAAATACCAACTGGAGAGGAGGCGTAATTGCACTCCTAATACACTTCTTAAAACCTATTTGGCACTAGGCCACTTATGCAAGGGCTAATCCCATACTACGGAGGTGACACGATTGAAAAAGTTATGACATTACGAGTATAAGGGAAACTGTTATAAAAACGTAGTCACCTCAAAACAAAATGAATGGGAGCTCGAGAGGGTTAGGCACTCTCTATCCCAATTTGTGGTTACAGAGACAGAACTTTATACTAAGAGTCTTTTACATTTTAAAGGAAGGTTACATGATAAAAGTTTCGAACCCGCCCCGAGGGTTAAACTGCTGAGCTAGCAAACAAGGAATTTATTAAAAGGCCATTACCTGATGGTTGAACTGCTGCCCGAAGAAAGAGGCTCTTCCCGCCCCCTGCTATATAATCACACTAGGAAAGATGTTACTGAAGTGGCGAGGAGACCAGAAAATCAGCAGTTTATATACCCTCGCGGAAGATTCGAGACGTTTCATGAATGATTACAACCCGCCCACAAAATTTTATTGGCTAACAACGAAAACCACTACACCAGATGAGGAAGAAGCACATTATTGGTGGAAAATTAATTAGAGAAATTCGGGATTGGCTAAATTCAAAACAAGCGGAAAGGAAGGGTTATACTGCCAACCCAAACAAATGACTGAAAGAAATTTAACAAAGAACAAACCTATGAACACAAAATTTCTCCAAAAAAAAGTTCTTTCGCTTCGCACTAGGGTGCACAATTGTAGTCCTTCAGTAGTGCCATCTAGAAGAGAATGTTCACACTTCTTACTACAAGGAAAACAAAAATAAATCGAAAAAGACACAGTTTAGAACTCTTCAAAATTTATAGTAATGACATCTTCTGAGAAATCTTAGCATTAATGTGGAAGTTAAAGTTCAAGCTTCCTCCAGTAGAGGAGTTTCAACTGGCACAATGTTTGAATTAGCGGCGCGGAGGTGTACCGCCCGGTACAATACTACTACTACTACTACTACTACTAATAATAATAATAATAATAATAATAATAATAATAGTAATCATAATAATAATAAAGATTAATATAGACGTCAGCATACCCATGAGCTGTATACTCATGTCCAGAAGATCTCTGATGTCATGCGGAGGAAGAGAATTGCTTTTTACGGCCACTTGCTAAGAATGAAACCCACACGATTATCGAACCAGATTTCTACCTATTTTAAATATAAGAAGACCCAGCCAACTTAGTTCAAGGACGTAGAAAAGGACCTACAAGAGATGGGGATCACTTATGAAGATATGCAAGAACGCAACCCACTCAGGAGGAAACTAAAAGTTCACCAGGGTTTTCAAGAAAGGTCAAAGTTAAAGACGGGAAAGACGTGGATCGGTAATAATGAAGGAGCACTGGGCAAAGATCAAAGCCCAGAGAATACAGCTGAAATACCGTGGTTCTTAGTATGCTGATACGAACGAATAATAATAATAATAATAATAATAATAATAATAATAATAATAATAATAATAATAATAATAATAATAATAACAATAATAATAATAATAATGCCACTTTAACTTATAGGTTTTCAGAGACGAAAGAATAGGTAGGAGCTAGGAGTGTGAGTATACTTGCTGTGGCCCTGTTAAAGATGGGAAACCATGAAATACTGCCTTCAGGAATGGCGACGGTGGAGTTGGAACTCAGCATTTCCGAAGTGCAAACTTACAGCTTAATATTCCGTGAACCGGGCGAGTTGGCCGTGCGGTTAGGAGCACGCAGCTGTGAGCTTGCATCCGGGAGATAGTGGGTTCGAATCCTACTGTCGGCAGCCCTGAAGATGGTTTTCCGTGGTTTCCCATTTTCGCACCAGACAAATGCTGGGGCTGTACCCTACTTAAGGCCACGGCCGCTTCCTTCCAACTCTTAGCCATTTCCTGCCCCATCGTCGCCATAAAACTATCTGTGTCGGTGCGACGTAAAGCCCCTAGAAAAAAAAGAAAAACATTCCGTGAAGATTATTTTAAACGATACAGATTAAGATATTAGCTATAACACTGAATCATACAGGTGTTTTGATCAAATAATAATAATAATAATAATAATAATAATAATAATAATCTGACTTCTGATCAATGTGCCCGCGGTTCGTATGCGATATATGTGGGAGAAGGTGAGGGTATTATTTATTGTAACCGTTCCAGAATTTGTGATACATGCAGCATACAAAATTAGAAGGAGTAACTTTATATAGCTATTGTGAATTGTGTTAATACTTGGTACATACTGAACCATACGGTTCATGGGACAATTGTATTAATTTTAGTATTGGATATTAGTATCACACAAGGCCACCCATGAAGCCATTGTCTTACAGTATATTTCATAAAGGAGTCCAGAAGACGCGTTCTTGTGTGAAGTGAGCTAGAGCGTCATTATGAGAAATCTCCAGACCCTCATTAAAAGGAGTTATGTCCCAAGCCAAGCCTCTTGATGAAGATTGGGGACGCTTCCCAGATCCCGGCAAAACTTATATTAGGAGGGAAGAAAGAATTAAATTTATATCTTTGGTTACGGAAGAGTTGCATTGGATTAGAGACAAGAATTGCAACATGCATAATTTCTGCTTAATTTTGATATGCATTAGGGCTGCATTCATAAATGCATTCGTTAATTAGAGCTCATGATGTACTTTGTGCGGGAAAAACTTCGCGGGCGCGCGTATATCGCACGCGACCAAGCGGCGGGATGACGCTAAAACTGGATTATAAAATAAGGCCGCCTGGCATATCAGGCTCATTCTTGGACAAGAAGACCGCTTGAACGAGTCGTCATACTGCGTGTTGGTACTGAGAACAACGCTTTGTCTTCGAGCTGCACATACTACGGGTACTGCTGTATCTGCGAGGAAGTAAGTAATCAACTTGAATATTCAGCTGAATTTAAGATTTTGCCTGTGAGGATATGCTATGGGGAGATGAGGTACAGCTTGTAAGAGACTAATGAACTAGTAGCTTCATATTTCTGTGAGGTCAAGGTATTACTGACGAAAGGCTAGAATTAATATTGGCTCAGGGTAGGAATTCAGAAACGACAGGTTGTCCGAGTAAAAGGGTGAAATAACAGTGACTGAGAGGAGTGAAGAAACTGTGTACCAGGTTTAAAACTCTGAACGAGACTTGGTCAATGTAACGTGTGAGACACTGTAGTAGTGGAAACAGGCATCGAATTTGAACTGTCTGTAAGGAATGAATTTGATTTCAGTTACCCCAGCATCAAGTCAGAACAAGTGTTTGACATCATCATTGCGAGGAAGCCACAACCAGGAGCTGAAGCCAACACGACAACGGGCATCGATCCAGGAACGTGGGGAGCACCTGATCAGCGCGACGCCGAAGGGGACATCTTCCAACTACCTAGGGAGCTGTACGAAGGAGCCACACCAGAAAGAATGTCTCCAAGTGGTCAACAATATCTGATGCCAGCGCCGCCGTCTATCATGATGTGGTAAATTCAGTGGTCCACAGGGAGGGCCGCTCCGTCATGTCATCGATAACATAAGGTCAGAGCTTTCCAATTCTGTTTCAAGCATGTCATTTAAATGTAGATAGGAATATGGGGGGCCGTCAGTCAACAGATTAGTTATGGTAGGAAAAGTTTCCTTGTAATTAAGAGCTAGGCCTCAAGCTCGAACCCCGTACATTAGGGTAGATGATATTTTGTAGATTCCTTGTTAGCGTGTTTATATTTCATTTCGATTGTTTTAATTTACGTACGTGTGTTTTTTTTTTGGGTCTGATCGAACTCCTTTTGGTCATGGTAGGTTAGTCTTACAGACAGGCATTTTTTATTATATCGCATTTAGGCATTTGTTTTTGCAGACGTAGATACGTATAGTGGAGACCAGCATGGAACCCGTAATTCACCCAGCATCACTGACAGGGCGACCGAGTCCGAATATTTGAGAGATATGAGCATTATGCAGATAGCTGACTGTATGTATTTGAGATGAGAAAGCCCGGCACAGTTTGAGAGTGTATTGGCTGCATGAGAGATGCCGGATTAGGGCCATGTGTTTATCGCATATTGATTTGTGTCTTTGTCGTATCAAGGTTGAGCCCATGAGAGGCGGAAGTGAGATTTGCGATATTGCTGGTGATTTTGAGACGAGGGCAGATAGCCCAGGTGTATTTAAAAGAGGGCTTTTAGCAGCAGATTACGTGAGGTGTTTTTCTTGTGAAAGGCGAGATTTTTTAGCCTGCCGACCAGCTGAGCTCATCAATTATGTGGACTGTCGCTGGTGAAGTGGTTGCAGGGGTGAGGGTGTGGTGTCTGACGTCACTGTCTTGAGAATTGGTTATTGTCGTCTGCAGCTTGTCAAGTGTGCGAAGGGGAGGAGGTCCTTGATGTTTGAAAGCAGGAAGAGATCTTTTTTATGTCCTATTTGTTCTACGTTAATTTTTAACACTGGCCAGTTTGATATTGTCACCCGTGGATATTTTGGTTATGTTCTTTTTATAGTATTTGCATATGAATCTTATTCTCCTTACTCTTCATGGGACTAGGGTTCGTGACCGAGTCAGGTCACTGTACATTCTGAATTGATATTCGTTAGCACCGGGGTTCGACCGCGCGAGGCATAGTAAATCTTATGGGAATCACTGTTTGATGTGTATTCCAGCAGATATCCATCTTTCTAGACTTCGTTACTTACACTATTGTAACATGCTTGTTACAGCACAGCGGTTTTCGTGAAGGCAGTGAACTGGTTGTCATCGGCTCAGCATTATCTTGACCAAGCATTTTGAAAGCTATCTGATTTGTAAATAACTCAAGTTTATGTAATAAATCCCTATTTGTTAAACTTTGAATGCAGCGATGTTTTCTGTTAGATATTTTATTTTATTTGATTTAGCGAATTCTTACCTGAGTAGGCACATATCCTAGTGTTTATCTTTTGTTGCCCCGTTATCCCCATGTTATCCCTGAGAAGAGCGCTTATCCGGCTGAGTGAAGAGGAATGTGTTCAGGTAAGACTATGTGTACCAGCTCACGTCTGTGAGAGTTCTTTCACTACTGTACTCTGGGTTCGTGACCGGCTTTCGCCTGGCCGGTAGAGTCCAGTAGGGCACAATACGATGAATATTTATATAAAGCAGATGATTAGAGATTGAACAGAGAAAGAATAATATAAGCTGAATAGTGGAGTTGCGTTCATATATGGTATTTTGACAGAAAAACCGAAACATCTATGCATAGTGATATCTTTACAGTTTGTCAAAAAATCTCAACATTACCTTTACAGGCTGTTAAGAAAAGAGGTAAAACAACATTATTATTCGGCAATACAGGAAACTAATAGAACTACTGTAACAAGATAGTTCCATACTATACCTTAAGCCTACGTGAATAATGCCTCTAGACTTCAACGGAGTTATATTGTCTAGGTTGCCTTAGGCACACTTCAGTTCCTGGCTGACATGTACCACATCCTTTTCTTCTCTCATTTTCCTTCTCCACATTCCCCTAATAATGTTAAATAATTTTGCGATTCTATCCGGGTGCATCCATTCTCTGTTCAATAACTTTACAATTGTATACAACTGATTTTCGTTCTCAATTTTCTTTACATCCTCCTCATCTATGATTTTTTCTCGTATTTTCTTAGTCATTGGACACTCTTTTATAAGGTGTGCCCATTCTAACTCTTCAGAACATAGTAAACATTTATTTTCATCCCTGTTTCGTCTATAGGCTTTAACCACCATATTATACCTCTCATTCCCTTTTTGTTATAATCTCTATATTTATTCTCATTCTCCCACTTACATTACAAAATTCTTCTATTGACCTCTTACTTCTACATTGTGCATCAATGCTTTGTTTTTCAATATCCTTAATTCTTAGCACTATTTTTTTACATATTCTCAACTTCTCTTTACACTCCTTTTCCCCAGTAATATCCCATTCCTATCGTTTCCAAAATGTTCCGTACCCCATCCACCCAGTACCCTTGGTTCTGATGTTTCATTTTATCCGATATATGAGGAAAGTCATATTCCTGTTGTTCGGATTCCATGTAGTACTGGAGATCCCGTGGCTGTGATCACGATAACAGTAGTAATGTAAAATAACAAGCATTTTAATAAGAATATGGGTGTAATTATCGCAGTGGCTGGCTTCTAACAAGGCCGGCAGTTGTTGGAATCCCAGTTGATGCCGGGTTGGAACAACACCTCCTAGATAATATCTAGGAGGTGTTGGTTGGAATCTTCACCGGAAAAACTCACGTGACGTCCGGAAGTCAATCCGGCCTTAAATCCCAGGAAAAATAGAAATGGCAGCGCGAGTTGTTTTTGCGGCATGCTTCATGCAGCTGTAAATTTGCATTTGGGAGATGGTGGAATAGAATCCCACATTGGCAGTCCTAAATATGACGTTTTGTGGTTTCCCATTTTCACACCAGGCACATGCTGGTGCTTTACCTTAATTAAGGCCACGTCCATTTCCTTCCCTGCCATAGACTTTTCTATCCCATCTGCTAGAAGACTGTAAAGAAACGAGAAATATCAGTGAGAAATATGTAGATGGGAAAGAGATAGATGAAATTAAAAAAATACCTGACAATTGCAAAGTTATTAAATAGAGAATGGAAGAAACTAGGAGAACAGCAAAATTATGTAACATTATCAGCGGAATGTGAGAAAAAATCTAAAGAAGATCAATACAGAAAAAAAAATCTTGTGGCTATTTCTAGCCGGCTGCATCCCTTGTAAGGCAGACCTTCCGATGACGGTGTGCGGCATCTGCCATGTGTAGGTAACTGTGTGTTATTGTGGTGGAGTGTAGTGTAATGTGTAGTGTGTGAGTTGGAGACAGCACAAACACCCAGCCTCCAAGCCATTGGAATTAACCAATGAAGGTTAAAATCCCCACCCGGCCGGTAATCGAACCCGGGACCCTCGGAACCGAAGGCCATTCAGCCAACGAGTCGGACACCAATACAGAAGAAAATACGTATAGTCAGTGAAGGGGTATCCTGGGCTATATCAGCTAGTTACAGTCCAGGAAATACCTCAGAAGGCTGAGGTTGTCAAGCTTTCAAAGATATGTTTAAACAACGTTCCTGGAACAGGTATTAATTCCGTAAATTGTAGTTTAATTATGTTTTATGACAGTTTGTTAATAGAAATAGGTTTGGTATTTTCTAATACTAACAAAACTACGAGTAGTTAGTGGCATGTGATTGCGATGACTGCGATCGGTGGATGCTCTCTCCCCACAACTGTTGGTCATCCGTGACTGGGAGGAAGGGGATTCTGTTCATTGTTTTCTTTCATTCGCATGTAGTAAGAATATGCATGACGAGGTATGCTGCACTCTATAATTTAGCTGAAGTCCGGGAAATACTTCAGGAGGCGGGGGTTGTCTGACTTTTAAGATGTCTAATTAATATTTATTGGATACATACTGTACCAGTAAAAGAGCCCGACTTTAAGATTTATTTTCAATGCAAGCATGGAATAGTTCTCAGGGCTAAACTGGATGAATAATAGCTAGGGCTTGGTACAGGAGGCAGGGTCCTATCTACAAGAAAAATTTGAATCTTATTTCATAAGAGTTTATTCATGTAATGCATGTTAAATTGCACATCACCTCATGGTAGATAGGGGTTGTCTTCCACATTGTCCTTTAAATGGCCCGGGTCTCCAGCTCACCAGGCCGTACCGGCTGGAACACGTTCCAGAAGATGCCGAAGTACTCCATCAAGATGTGGACGGACCATCCAGGTTGGTTGCACGGAATACGCTTCAAGTTCCCGATGCTCGTGATGACCTCCGCTGGTTCCTGACGATGTTGAGGGTAATCACATTACCCAAGTACAATGAGGTTGGTAGAATCCATGCAAACTCCGAAAATGTGCTCTTCGTCACTCGCAGAATAAATAAAAGTTCATGAAAACCTTGAGTAATGAGTTTTCTCACCACTAGTAAAAATCACGAGACAATGTTCATAAAGACTTTCAAGAATCCACTCTTTAACACTCATGGAAGTGACAAGTCCGTGGTCATGAAGACTTTCAATAATGTTGCAGTTGATCAATGAAAAAAAATTACAAGTCTTTAAGTAATCACTGGCAAAGATCACAAGTCTAGACTCACGGAACTTCGAATAAATTTAGAGTTCATCACTAGTGAATATTACAAGTCTTTGAATAATCACTGGCGAAAAAATGAAAGTCCAACAATGGTAAATAGGACAAGTCTTTAAATAATCACTGGCGAAAAGTTAGAGTCCATCACTGGTAAATATGACAAGTCTTTGAATAATCACTGGCAAAAAGTTAAAGTCCAACACTGGTAAATATTACAAGTCTTACTGGCGAAAAATTAGAGTCCACAACACTCGTAAATATTGCAAGTCCCATTTATAAAGACTTAGGAAAATTCAGAGTTCCTCAACACTCGTAGATATCGCAAGTCCCATTTATAAAGACTTAGAAAAATTCCGAGTTCCTAAACACTCGTAAACATTACTAGTCTCGTTTATAAAGACTTAGAAGAATTCAGAGTTCCTCAGTGATACTATAACCACACGAAGATAGCTTCCGACGATAATGGCAGCGAGTAGGGCCACGTTGACTACTCGACTGTCACTGACTGACTGAGATATCAGGCTATATTGACCCCTCCTTATATTTGGTTTGGGGACATTACGTCACATGCCGCAAAGCTGGTTATCTCCTGAATCCCTCGACGGATTTTCTTGAAATTCAAGCATTGCGACGTTTATGTAATTCCTTTTAAAATGACATGTTGATCAAGTCGCTACCACAATTATTATAGGAGTTTTAAATTTTTTTTCTCCATCGAATGTTCCGGAAGGTGTGACGCTTGAATCTGGAACATAAGAGTTCAGGCTAGCTGCACGTGGCATGACAGGCGGGTGATCTAACTAGCCCCTGCGGCTACGTCACGCATACAGCTGTTCTCAGCTCGCTCGCTCGTCCTGCTGAATCTAAACAAACCAGGCTTGCACGGAGTAATACGCGTGGTGATAAAATACGATCAATTCTCAAAAAGTATGCATGTACAGGTCGTAACCGGTACAATACATATATTTTAATTATTTCCTGTAATCTTTCGCTGCCAGACTCGTTGGCTGAATGGCCAGCGTACTGGTCTTCGGTTCAGAGGGTCCCGGGTTCGATTCCCGGCCGGGTCGGGGATTTTAAACATCATTGGTTAATTCCAGTGGCCCGGGGGCTGGGTGTTTGTGCCGTCCCCAACATTCCTGCAACTCACACACCACACATAACACTATCCTCCACCACAATAACACGCAGTTACCTAAACATGGCAGATGCCGCCCACCCTCATCGGAGGGTCTGCCTTACAAGGGCTGCACTCGGCTAGAAATAGCCACACGAAATTATTATCTTTCGCTAATTGGAATGCCTTTGGTATTTTGTAGTACTACCGAGCAAGTGGCTGTGCAGTTTGAGTCTGCTTGCATTCGGGAGAAAGAGGGTTCGAACCCCACTGTCGGCAGCCCTGAAGATGGTTTTCCGTTGTTCCCCATTTTCGCACTAGGAAAATGCCAGGGCTGTACCTTAATTGAGACTACGGCCGTTTCCTTCCCACTCCTAGCCCTTTCCTGTCCCAAACTCGCCATAAGATCTATCTGTATCGGTGCGACGTAAAGCAGATTTTATAGATATATATACACAGCAATAACGTCCGGCTCCATGGCTAAATGGTTAGCGTGCTGGCCTTTGGTCACAGGGGTCCCGGGTTCGATTCCCGGCATGGTCGGGAATTTTAAGCATAAATGGTTAATTTCGCTGACACGGGGGCTGGGTGTATGTGTCGTCTTCATCATCATTTCATCATCATCACGACGCGCAGGTCGCGTACGGGTGTCAAATCAAAAGACCTGCACCTGGCGAGCTGAACTTGTCCTCGGGCACTCCCGGCACTAAAAGCCATACGCCATTTTTTTACAGCGATAACAAAAACTAACTCCATGCAATAGTTATAATTAGAATAAACGAATACACTTTCTCCAGTTGATTGTGATCCGTGATTGGATTCATTCATTCATTCATTCATTCATTCATTCATTCATTCATTAATTATCATCGATCTAGCCTCTGTCGAACCCGCTATTTGGAGAACATAATATCAACGATAAGCCCATTTCACCACTAAGGCTAACAATAAATTTATTATATACTGTTCATAAAACTAAAATACCATTCACGGACTTAACATTGAATCTCCGAAACCCCTTACTGTAGGAAGTTAGAATTTTACACGATTATTTCCCTTATACACTGACTGACAGAGCAAATGCAACACCAAGAAGGAGTGGTTCGAAAGGGATGAAAGTTGGGAAAAAAACAGAGACGGCACGGACGAATAATTGATGTTTATTTCAAACCGATATGCAGGTTACACAATGCGCACGGCATCGACTCAGTAGGATGTAGGACCACCGCGAGCGGCGATGCACGCAGAAACACGTCGAGGTACAGAGTCAATAAGAGTGCGGATGGTGTCCTGAGGGATGGTTCTCCATTCTCTGTCAACCATTTGCCACAGTTGGTCGTCCGTACGAGGCTGGGGCAAAGTTTGCAAACGGCGTCCAATGAGATCCCACACGTGTTCGATTGGTGAGAGATCCGGAGAGTACGCTGGCCACGGAAGCATCTGTACGCCTCGTAGAGCCTGTTGGGAGAGGCGAGCAGTGTGTGGGCGGGCATTAGCCTGCTGAAACAGAGCAATGGGCAGCCCCTGAAGGTACGGGAGTGCCACCGGCCGCAGCACATGCTGCATGTAGCGGTGGGCATTTAACGTGCCTTGAATACGCACTAGAGGTGACGCGGAATCATACGCAATAGCGCCCCAAACCATGATGCCGCGTTGTCTAGCGGTAGGGCGCTCCACAGTTACTGCCGGATTTGACCGTTCTCCACGCCGACGCCACACTCGTCTGCGGTGACTATCACTGACAGAACAGAAGCGTGACTCGTCGGAGAACACGACGTTCCGCCATTCCCTCATCCAAGTCGCTCTAGCCCGGCACCATGCCAGGCGTGCACGTCTATGCTGTGGAGTCAATGGTAGTCTTCTGAGCGGACGCCGGGAGTGCAGGTCTCCTTCAACCAATCGACGGGAAATTGTTCTGGTCGATATTGGAACAGCCAGGGTGTCTTGCACATGCTGAAGAATGGCGGTTGACGTGGCGTGCGGGGCTGCCACCGCTTGGCGGCGGATGCGCCGATCCTCGCGTGCTGACGTCACTCGGGCTGCGCCTGGACCCCTCGCACGTGCCACGTGCCACATGTCCCTGCGCCAACCATCTTCGCCACAGGCGCTGCACCGTGGACACATCCCTATGGGTATCGGCTGCGATTTGACGAAGCGACCAACCTGCCCTTCTCAGCCCGATCACCATACCCCTCGTAAAGTCGTCTGTCTGCTGGAAATGCCTCCGTTGACGACGGCCTGGCATTCTTAGCTATACACGTGTCCTGTGGCACACGACAACACGTTCTACAATGACTGTCGGCTGAGAAATCACGGTACGAAGTGGGCCATTCGCCAACGCCGTGTCCCATTTATCGTTCGCTACGTGCGCAGCACAGCGGCGCATTTCACATCATGAGCATACCTCAGTGACGTCAGTCTACCCTGCAATTGGCATAAAGTTCTGACCACTCCTTCTTGGTGTTGCATTTGCTCTGTCAGTCAGTGTATCTTCGATGTTGAGTAATAAACGGTTTGAAAAAAAAATCGTTAATGGGGTGAAAATAGGTTAAAACCTGGAAACCAAGGTATGGATTCCTTCGACACCGTTTTACGTACAAAGTTGATGGTTGCTCTTTTATGCCATAGATGTCAAATAAGACAGAGTTCTAAAATAAACCACCCCTCACGGGGTTAAATCAAAATTGAGATCTCCCAAAAGTATTCGTTTTTTCAAAAACAATTTCACGCTCGAAGCTGAATTTTCTCATGATGGTTCCTCTTATTTTCTGGCGGCTCAAAGAGGAGACTTAAACAATTCAACCCCTAAGAAGATTAAAAATGGTTACAACCAACCTGAAAATCAAAATGATAGCCGGTCTTAATGGCTCACACGTTTGAAGCACTGGCTTTCTTACCCCAACTTGGCAAGATCGATCCTGGCTCAGTCTGGTGGTATTTGAAGGTGCTCAAATACGTCAGCTTCGCGTCGGTAGATTTATTAGCACGTAAAAACTCCTGGGGGACTAAATTTCGGCACCTCGGCGTCTCCGAAAACCGTCAAAGTAGTTAGTGGGACTTAAAACCAACAACATTATTATTATTCAAAATTATGCACTACTCCGAAACCATGTGCCATATGGAGTGGATATTACACACATTAGTTCCTCTAATTTTCCAATAATTTAAAAAGAAAATGTTTTTAGAAATCAAGCGATAAGGTGGAGTGGGTAGAAAATCGCGCCGTGCGCGAATGTAACTTCGCTGAGAGAGATTACAAGCACAGATACCTCATAACACATGCTAAAGTAAGAAAATCTCTGGGTTAAAGTACAGTCAAAAATAGACAGGTAAGTACACAGGTACACGCATAGACCCATAAGGTCACGTACAACACTAATACCGATGAATGCATTCGGGAGATGGTGGGTTCGAATCCCACTGTCGGCAGCCCTGAAAATGGTTTTCCGTGGTTCTCCATTTTTACACCAGGCAAGTTTTGTGGCTGTGCTTTAATTAAAACCACGGCCGTTTCCTTGCCATTCCTAACCATTTCCTCTCCTTGCGACGAAGAAGACCTTCGATGTGATAGTGAGACGTTAAACCAGCAGCAAAAAAGAACCTGCAATTTATTTTACATTCGCGCAGCCAGCGCACGTTTTGCTTTCTGCTATTCTGTGGATTGAACGCATCACATTTCACTTTAGTTCATGGCAAGATTCTGACGCTAGGCTCCCATTCAAAGTTCTCTATTTCCGCAATGGAAGTAGGCCTATTTGAGCATTTGATCGTCTTTTAGAAACTCAAATTAAAGGAAGTAATCTCGCGTCCTCGTATTCCTCGAGACGGTGCAGCTCTTTTATGGCACATCTCCAACGGGGTTGAGCTATATCTATCATTCTAACCACATATCAGCCCTTATAAAAATGAAAATCCTCAGCCTATTTCCAGTCATTCGACCGGGTCAGGAATGGAATGAATGAAGCCCCCATCTAGCAGCGAGGATAGAATTGTGCCGGCTGCCGAAGCCTGTCGCACTCCTGCGAGGCAATGATTAATGGCTGAGAGGTGAAATGAAATGATTTTGGCGAGTGATGCTGTAATCAAATATGACAGGGAAAACCGGAGTACCCGGAGAAAAACCTGTCCCACCTCCGCTATGTCCAGCACAAATCTCACATGGAGTGACCGGTATTTGAACCACGGAACGCAGCGGTAAGAGGCCGGCGTACTGCCGCTTGAGCCACGGAGGCTCTATCAGCCCTTATGATAATCTTAAATCTCTGACAGTATCCGGAAACGAACCCGGAACTCTAAGGATGGTAAGTACTAGCGCTAGCCGTTACACTACGGAGGTGGACAGCTAATGAATTTGCCGTTTTCTCGGTTTACAAACTACAGGTTCGTTATTTGTTGTATAATTTCGACTTCTGTCTTAAGGATTTTAATTAAACCTTTCTGCAGATTATGTTCCCATTGATTTGACGACGGACTATTGCTTTGCTTTCTGGTCAAATAATTTGAAACTAAATTGGGTTTCACTCTTATTTAGCTGTTGATTTTCGATTTCGGCTATTGATTTGCGGATTATTTAAGACTGTACAAGTATCGTGGTTGACGGGCCGATTGTTGATGGTCTATCACACGGTTTTGAAGGGAAGTTGCAATGCTAACTGTTTGTGTTTATTAGAGACTAGAAAGACACCTGTGCTTCTCTATGGTCTTATTAAGGATTATTTTGGATATTTTTAAATTTTGGAGAACCTCACTGCCGGTGATCCACATCACGGCTGACGGTGGCTACCTCGTTTTTTCGCTGACGTACTTGAAGCATGGTCTTAAAGTAGGAACTCCAATTATATCACGAATGAACTTACATCCTTCTAAACTGTGCAATGGCACCAGGATGTAATTGAAATCTCTATATGAACAAGCCACAGAAGTGGCCATTATTACACGCTTTGGTCAAGGAAAAATGGTTTTCCTACCAAATATTCCTCTCATTTCACAAGATTAGCTCTTAAGTTTAAACATCTCCTGTTCCAAGTCTGCTTTGCAATGGCTATAAATAAGACCCAAGGACAGTCTCTGGGAGTGACTGGCATGAATTTGAAGAACGACTGTTTCTGCCACAGACATCTGAGTACTTTCCAGCCAAAGGACAGAACGGAAAATATAGTTTACAAGGAAGTTTTTTAAAACTTGGTGGTAATGGCGGTGATGGGTGTGTTTGTAAAGCAAAAATGTGGCCATAAGCCTATACAATTCTTCCTTTCCTAATCTGTTTACCCTCCAGGATTGGTTTTCCCCCTCGGACTCAGCGAGGGATCCCACCTCTACCGCCTCAAGCGCAGTGTCCTGGAGCGTGAGAATTTGGGGTCGGGGGATACAACTGGGAAGGAGGACCTGTACCTCGTCTAGGTGGCCTCACCTGCTATGCTGAACAGGGGCCTTGTGGGGGGATGGGAAGATTGGAAGAGGTAGACAAGGAAGAGGGAAGGATGCGACCATGGCCTTAAGTTAAGTACAATCCCGGCATTTGAGTGTAAAGAAGTGGAAACCACGGAAAACCACTGCGAGGATGTCTGAGGTTGGAATCGAACCCCCTTGACTCAGTTGACCTCCCGAATCTGAGTAAACCCCGTTCCAGCCCTCGTACCACTTTTCAAATTTCGTGGCAGAGCTGGCAATCGAACCCGGGTCTCTGGGGTGTGGTAGCTAATCACACTAACCAATACAATACAATACTAGCCTATACAATTATAAAGAAAATACTCAAGGGCTCTTTTGAAACGAGGGAATCGCCTTAAGAGAAAAAGGGCCATGGAGGGCGGTAAAATGAAACAACTACCTTGCCCACGAAAACCATGAGGTTTAAAAGACAATAAGAATTGGGCCAAGTGTTCTCCAAGGTCACATTATATTATCTGCAGGATCTGACCTCTTTATGAAAATGTCTCTTACGATTGGCAAAGAATACTGATGGTTTTTTCGACAGGTTCCATCGACAATAAGGGTCTCCAAAATTTCAAAATTTCAGAAAAAAACCTTCGGTTTAAAACCGTAGTGAAGCATAGTTTTCCTACTAGTCCTTGATAAACACACCAATATTCAGAACATCAGATGTGCAACCAATCTTGAAGAACGCACATTGAATCACCACACTACAAATATAATAGTTTAAAACGCGCAGAAAGTTCGCTTTTTTATTTCGATGGATTAAACTGTTTGATCTGTCCAGTGACTGGTTCTCTATCCACTGAACATACTGCTAGTTAAGAGGATGCTGTTTTGTGACCTCTGACGATGACTACTTCGCGAAATGCAACTCATATCTCTTACACATCATTTTCCTATTTAGAAATAGCTGCTTTTCGCTGCACTCGAATGGTAAATTTCTCACCGTTCTACAATGAACAAAGTTTTCCACTAGAAGCTATTATTGTACGTACATGAAAACTAGGCGTTATGTGGCGTTTCAAACGATATCGTTAACGTTTTTGTATTTTCCTGACCTCGAAGGGTTTAAGAGCAAATTCAATTGCGTGTAATTCGCGATCGCGAAATCTGTGCAATTTTTTCCTTCTGCTAGTGATTTTAAGATATCCTAACACAAAGAAGGTTTTCAGCGACGTAATGGTGGGAAAGGAACTGTGAAGGTAGCGGCCGTGACGTTAATTGAGGTACAGCACCAATATTTGTCTATCATGTAGCCTAAATGGGAAACTACGGAAAACCATCTTTTCTTTCCTTTCTTTTAGAAGTTGTTTTACGTCGCACCGGCACAGATAGGGCCTATGGCGACGATGGGACAGAAAAGACCTAGGAGTGGGAAGGAAGCGATCGTGGACTTAATTAAGGTACAGCCCCAGCATTTGCCTCGTCTGAAAAGGGGAAACCACGGAAAACTATCTTCAGGGCTGCCGACGGTGGGTCTCGAACCCACTATCTCGCGGATGCAAGCTCACAGCTGCGCGCCCCTAACTGCAATGCCAATTTGTCCGGTGGGAAGGAAGCGTCCGTGGCCTTAATAAAGGTACAGCCCCATCATTTGCCTGGTGTAAAAATGGGAAACCATGGAAAACCATCTTCAGGGCTGCCGGCAGTGGGGTTCGAACCCACTATCTCCCGAATACTGGATACTGGACGCAGTTAAGCGACTATAGCTATCGAGCTCGGTAGAAACCATCTTTAGGCCTGCCGACGATGGAATTCGAACCCACTATCTCCTGAATGCCAGCTCAGAGCTACCCGACCCAAACCGCGCAGCCAACTCGGTTGGTTGTTTGGAGTATACTGTCAAATCTGAAGATTTCTATCATTTCAGCGTTTCTGACTCAGAGAGAGAGAGTGTTCTTTGGAACTGTTTCAACATTATTTACGTAAATAATCAACAAGGCGAGCTGACAAGAAAATTAACCTAACCTTGTAATCATCCTAGTACTTCAACTGCAGGGTCTCCCTAGATGAACCGAGAAACGCCAGGATACTTAATGTGCATGCCCGAACTCAAGTTTCGGTCCTCTCGAAATGGGAGTGCCTGAACCAACAGAAACATTAGCCCCGTTGTGGACTTAAAAAGCAAGATGTTAAAGAACTACTACTGTTAGCTGGTCATACTGTGTACAAATAGCACCAATTAGCACACGCGTATTAACCCGCTGTTCTATCCGATAAGTGCTGTCATACTGTAGTTCTACGTGCAGAAGTTTCCTAGTAAAGCCGCAAATGGTTGCGTCAATAAGTCATGGTAATAACAACCACCACATAAAACACGTACCTCGCTAAAACAACGACTTCTAAGAACGCTTAAGGAGGTCACTGAAGGTAATATATATGACGTAATATGAGTGACGACATCACGATTTGATGATGGCTCTAGTCCACAGTACAGCAGAATACAGTACTAAAACGGGTGGCTATAACTCGCTGAAGTCTGGTGTTCTACTTCGAAGACAGTGCTCTAAGCCTAATATAAAAATAATCTTATTTTGAAAATTTCACTGAATCTTATGAACCGAGATCTTTCGGGGCTAGTGTCGGTTATAAATGTGTTTGTTTAACAATAACTAGTGAACCACACCGGATTCGAATGGAAGCAATTTTGAATTTATGGTCAAATGCCGTATAAGACATGTATGTACGTAGCTCAGTGCGATGTTCCGTTCTCTCCCATGTGATATTTAAACAATTCCTGCTGTTTCACTCAATCGACGATATTCCCTAAACCGTAGTCTACATGCAAATTATATACTAAGTGGTGTATTTTTATATCAATTACAATATTGAAATGAATAAACGTCTGACTCCTTGGCGGAATAGTCAAGTGTTGAGGCCTTCGGTTCAGGGGGCTCCGGTTTCGATTCCGCCCGTGTGGTGGGTTTTAATCGCGTCTGATTAATTCTTATGGCTGGCTCGGGAACTGGGTCTTTATGCTTGCCCCAACACAGACAACACACCACACTACCAATCACCCCAAAAACACGCAATAGTGATTGCATCCCTCCAAATAGCGTTGGTGTCAAGAAGGGCATCCGGACGTAACATAGGACCAAATATATTTAGCGTATGGCTAACACATCACATTATAGATACAATAATAATAAATAATATTTACAATTTGAATTATTTACAGGTTCATAGGACCAAATGCATATGTGCGACAGAGTTCGCACTCACAGGTGTGGGAAAAAGCGTTAAAAGAAGAAAAATATTGGAATGAATAAAAAATTTATTTTGGTAAGGATTACGCGATTAACAGTAAAATATTATTTTTAATGTTCATGTTGGTTCTTTAATGCGGGCTATCATGTACAGACATGTATGTAAGACTTACCGTCACGACTTTCTTGTGCAGCTTTACTTACCTTGGGCTATCGTTGACAGTTTAGGCAGCTAAGCCAATACATCTCTCGCATGACTGTGGGAGCCAGGTCTTATACCGAAGATGGGATACGACAGGGCTAGGACTGGGAAGGGAGCTTCAGTGGCCTTATTTTGCTTGGTGTGAAAATGGGAAACCATGGAAAAATATCTTCAGGGCTACCGACAATGGGGTTTGAACCAAGTATCTCCCGAATGCAAACTGAGAGCTACGTGATCGAAACCGCGTAGTCAACCCGCTCAGTAAATATGAAGGAAGTGACCGTGGCATTAAGGTACAGAACCAGCATTTGCCTGGGATGAAAATGGGAAACCACGGAAAACCATCCTCAGAGCTGAAGAAAGTGAGGTTTCAAACCCACCATCTTCCGTATAAAACCTCACAGTTACGTGCCGCAAATAGCGCAGCCAGCGCGCTTAGTGACTTCCTTCACCAAAATCGCCTCTGATCGGCTTTCTTCATTGACTAATGTTTCATACAACTAAACCTTCCTCCACAAATGTTTATAACTACTTTGCGCAATTGATGAGCACATTTTCATCCTATTTATGCGGAGCTTGTAGTGGGGCAGTAGCCTGCCCGCCGCTTAGAGACAGAACAATAGAAATTATATACATTCCTCATTATATATTTTTTCCAACAATACAAATCCACCAGATTCCCGTATGTTAGAAAAATACGATTGCCATAGAGCGCCGAAGAATTAAACTGATGCATAATACGTACACAAAACGTCTTCAAAGTTTCCAATTTACCTCACATGTTGCCTGCAGCGCTTCAAAGGCAAACTCGCCCAGTCTGGGTGTCAGTGACCCTCAGTGCCATGGTGAGAGTGTGTCGTGCTTGGTGTCACCTATTATTTGCCGGTTAGACACAACCAAGAATAGCTTCTAAATTGACTGGTGAATTATTCTCCTATGATTGTGTTATTGACAGCCTTTTTACCTGTCCTTAGGGTCGTGTAAATTTGGTGAGAAAAGTAATATTATTTCGAATGGCAGATCAACTCCCGAATTAAAAGACATGGAGGTTTCGAAAGACATTTTAATGTATCACGGTATGATCCTTGCTGTGTGGTAGTGAAAAATTATCAAGAATTTAGTGTTTTTAAAAAGAAAAAAGCAACACCTGGACCAAAAACTGTATCAAGAATATAGATAGTTATCGTGTTCTAAGCGCGTGTCATGAAAATTCTAAAAAGACATGTTGCATCCATTGTTTCTCTAGCACGTTTCGGCAAAATGGGAATAGACTTCTTATCACGCGAGTCACTTTAAAAATCCAGCAGAAAAATGCAATGAAGCTGTGAAAAGGAACATGTAATGTCTCGTTTAATAAACAGCATATTTTCAAGTAATTTTTTTCCACACTTTTTATTACTGTTCTTATAGTAATATTACTCTTCATCCTCTCCTCTCCTTTCCTCTCCTCCACCATTAACACCCAGGATATTCCCACGCTACGCCCCTGTAGTGCGTTACACGAAATGTTTTCGTGCAGCTCGGATACAGATTCTAACCACAAGGCGCAACTCCGGCATCCCCAGCGAGTCAATACTTAAAACTTCAAATTTCCCGGCTATACAAATACGGCTTTCATGGCCAGCGAAGAGTCTAGAGCGAGTTCTGATTAGAGATTGCTAGGCCGTGCATAACATGTAATGTTTACATTTCACCAGAAATTCACTGGTGAATATCAGCCGCACTTACGAGGGAAATATTAGTGAATATTTTACAAAAACTCAAGAGTTCGCTCTATAGATTGCTTAAGGTATTTTTGCTTTCTATATTTTATGTATTTCACATACTGTATATTTATTAACTCCTTGGAGTTTTAGCGAACAGTGAATGCTTGCTCCAAATTCATCATTGCAAACAAATTGTGCTATGATATTCCAATAATTTAATAATAATAATAATAATAATAATAATAATAATAATAATAATAATAATAATAATAATAATAATAATAATAATAAAGCCTCCGTGGCTCAGACGGCAGCGTGTCGGCCTCTCACCGCTGGATACCGTGGTTCAAATCCCGGTCACTCCATGTGAGACTTTTGCTGGACAAAGCGGAGGCGGGACAGGTTTTCCTCCGGATACTCCGGTTTTCCCTGTTATCTTTCATTCCAGCAACACTCTCCATTCTCATTTCATAGCATCTATCAGTCATTAATAAATATCACTTTGGGAGTGGTGACCCCATCGTACTAATAGCCTATATCTGCTTCATTCACTCCATCCCTGACCCGGTCAATGACTGGAAAACAGGTTGTAGGTTTTCATTTTCAATAATAATAATAATAATAATAATAATAATAATAATAATAATAATAATAATAATAATACAAAACACGTAGGACACATTGTTTGGGTCACGTAGCTTTGAGATTGCATTTTGGAGGTTGGTGGGTTCGAACACCACTGTGGGGGGTCCTGAAGATGGTTTTCTGTGGTTTCCAATTTCATAGCAGACAAATGCTGGGGCTGTATCTTTCGGATTTCGGAGACACCGAGGGGCCGTAATTTTGTACCATAGGAGTTATTTTACGTGCAATAAATGTACCAATACGAGGATGTTATATTTGAGCACTTTCAAACACCACCAGACTGAGCAGGACCGGGCGAGTTGGTCGTGCGGTTAGGAGCGCGCAGCTGTGAGCTCTCATCCGGGAGATAGTGGGTTCGAACCCCACTGTCGGCAGCCCTGAAGATGGTTTTCCGTGGTTTCCCATTTTCGCACCAGGCTGTACCTTAATTAAGGCCACGGCCGCTTCCCTCCCATTCCTAGGCCTTTCCTATCCCATCATCACCATAAGATCTATCTGTGTCGGTGCGACGTAAAGCAACTAGCAAAAAAAAAAAAAGACTGAGCAGGATCGAACCCAGCAGCTAGAGCTCAGAAGGCTCTTCTTTCTGAGCCACTCGGCCCAATCAAAACCACATGAAATCAATCTAGTAAACTTCAAAAGGGGTCCATTCTACCCGTTAATTTGTCAATGACTTGCATTTGCTAATTATCGTGGAACTAACACAGGTTTCTGATTACGCTGGGATACGAAAGGGCTGGAACTGGGAAGGTACTTAAGAGACAGTCCCAATCACTTTCTGACGTGAAATTATAAACTGGAAAACACTTCCCACGACTGTCCACGGTGGGGTTCGAACCGACTATCTCCAGAATGCAAGGTTAAAATTATATGACCCGTATCGCATAGCCAACCCACCCACGACTTGCCAGACTCCAGTCTGTTCACCTTCTAAAACTTCGATAACTGTATGCGTTATTTTGAAGCCCACGTTGTTTTCAAAATAGGTATTTCTTCGGTCCATTTTGAGCTACTGAACGAATTGATCTTTCTTTCAATATAACCGAGTTCTATAACAATCTCCACCTCGTGGTTTGATGTTAATTCTCAGGTCTTTATAGAAACGCATAAGAGATTTCTATGACCGGAATTCGTAAAACGGCTGCTCTAGTGGAAAGCTGGCGACTGTGCCATTCAGCTATCAGCCAGCTATATAAAATTAATGGAATCAACAATCATTATACCTAAGAGCAAAGCTAACTGCGTATAGCCACGAAAGGCCCTAAAAGGAGTGAACGATAAAGGCTTCCACTACCTGCAACCTCGGCTCTAAGTGGAATAGAGTGCTTAGCTCTATGTCCGGCAGCTTTTGCCTTCAGGAGTTAACCTGGTATTGTGTTTTAGGCTGAGCAAACTTGGTGGTGGTGGTGATGGTGATGGTGGCGGTGGCGATTGTTGTTTTAAGGGGAAGTACAAGAGAGCAACCATCCGCTCTAAACACTACCATCCGAAGGAAAATGGAAGATTCAAAGAATGAAGGAATCAGTAAGAGAAAGGGAAGGGCCACGAAGCGGGTGGAAATGAAACTCTACCTAGGCCTCCCAAAACTTCGGGTTCGGATGAGAACAAGAGTTGAACAAGGAAGGTCGGATAGGAAAGATAAAAGTGAGAAAAGTAGCACAAGTTAAGTGGAAGCAATTCCAGGCTCTGATAGAGCCCCGTGGTCACCTACCCACGCTCCCAACCCAAAAGCGACAGGGGTTCCCCCTCAGTCATCTCTTACGATAGGCAGGGTATACTGTGGATTAATTCCACTGCTCTCACCCACAGTGGGAGCTGACTGAACCTCAGGGCCATGTAACTCTCTAGAGGTGGAAATCTCTTTTCTACATTTTCATCTACTTGACAGGGAATCGAACCCATGTCTTCCTGGGTAACCTGAACACTGACCATGCTTTTACAGCCTCAGCTAGGCAGGCCCTACTATTGTGTCAATTACCCCTAAAATTCACACGTTAGAAGTGCCATTACCCATTGGTACGCACTCAGTTAGGTATAGGAAATATATTCAACACCATGAAGAATTAATGAGATATCTTCAGCGGTCTTGGAATCAGCCTGTCACTAATGTCCTCTTCGGACTTTGCAGATTCTGGAATAAAATTAGATCGCTCATTAACTTCATATGTAAATTGTTGAGCAAGCTGATGACCGGGCCACACAAATTGCGGAGTAGGGGAAAGAGGCTATCAGTATTGTTGTGGATACTGGAGCTAGGCTAATATTTTTCACAGACTTAGGACTGGAAGATTTCTATGAAACCTGGCGTGGTTAAACTTGCTGTATTATTATTATTATTATTATTATTATTATTATTATTATTATTATTATTATTATTATTATTAGCAGCAGCAGCAGCATATGTACCTGTTCTTCGCACGGGAATTGGTAATCGATTCTATGATTCCTTCATGAATTTATGCGAAGTAACATTGTAACCGTCCAGGCTTCTCCAGCCAGACTAATTTAATATACTATCATTTTACGCGATATCACTCGATATCAAGTTTATCCGCCATCGGCAATTATTCGTAATATCATATTTATTCAACGTCAAGCATTTGTAAATAAGGCTTTTGCAATCATATTATATAATTATAACATAATTTATTATGTAAATTATTATATTAGGTAGGATAGGTTCATTATGTATTGTAAATATGGTCAATATGTTGAGACAAAGTTGTTGTCATTTCATCTCATATTTGTGTATACGGAAAAGGTTATTCTTATAGAAGGGGAATTTAGCATGACTTATTTGGGTTAAACTCATGCGCAAGGGACTATACAGCGACCTGCGTGCAAGGCTAGGCTTGCAGACTACATCATCGCCACGCCTACTGGTCCTGTCAAGAAGAAAGAAGAGGGAGATGATAATGCGATCTCCGAATCAGATGCTTCGTTATATAGAGAATTGATATTGAGCTATTATCAAGAGTGGGGAGAGCCCGGTGATATATTATGTAGCGCGGAGCATTCCTCGATTCACGCAGTCTCGAGAGACAGACACATGACATCGCTACTTCTGCTGAGAACCTAACTACACTGACTGACAGAGCAAATGCAACACCAAGAAGGAGTGGTCAGAACTTTATGCCAATTGCAGGGTAGACTGACTTCACTGAGGTATGCTCATGATGTGAAATGCGCCGCTGTGCTGCGCACGTAGCGAACGATAAATGGGACACGGCGTTGGCGAATGGCCCACTTCGCACCGTGATTTCTCAGCCGACAGTCATTGTAGAACGTGTTGTCATGTGCCACAGGACACGTGTATAGCTAAGAATGCCAGGCCGCCGTCAACGGAGGCATTTCCAGCAAACAGACGACTTTACGAGGGGTATGGTGATCAGGCTGAGAAGGGCAGGTTGGTCGCTTCGTCAAATCGCAGCCGATACCCATAGGGATGTGTCCACGGTGCAGCGCCTGTGGCGAAGATGGTTGGCGCAGGGACATGTGGCACGTGCGAGGGGTCCAGGCGCAGCCCGAGTGACGTCAGCACGCGAGGATCGGCGCATCCGCCGCCAAGCGGTGGCAGCCCCGCACGCCACGTCAACCGCCATTCTTCAGCATGTGCAAGACACCCTGGCTGTTCCAATATCGACCAGAACAATTTCCCGTCGATTGGTTGAAGGAGGCCTGCACTCCCGGCGTCCGCTCAGAAGACTACCATTGACTCCACAGCATAGACGTGCACGCCTGGCATGGTGCCGGGCTAGAGCGACTTGGATGAGGGAATGGCGGAACGTCGTGTTCTCCGATGAGTCACGCTTCTGTTCTGTCAGTGATAGTCACCGCAGACGAGTGTGGCGTCGGCGTGGAGAAAGGTCAAATCCGGCAGTAACTGTGGAGCGCCCTGCCGCTAGACAACGCGGCATCATGGTTTGGGGCGCTATTGCGTATGATTCCACGTCACCTCTAGTGCGTATTCAAGGCACGTTAAATGCCCACTGCTACGTGCAGCATGTGCTGCGGCCGGTGGCACTCCCGTACCTTCAGGGGCTGCCCAATGCTCTGTTTCAGCAGGATAATGCCCACCCACACACTGCTCGCATCTCCCAACAGGCTCTACGAGGTGTACAGATGCTTCCGTGGCCAGCGTACTCTCCGGATCTCTCACCAATCGAACACGTGTGGGATCTCATTGGACGCCGTTTGCAAACTCTGCCCCAGCCTCGTACGGACGACCAACTGTGGCAAATGGTTGACAGAGAATGGAGAACCATCCCTCAGGACACCATCCGCACTCTTATTGACTGTACCTCGACGTGTTTCTGCGTGCATCGCCTCTCGCGGTGGTCCTACATCCTGCTGAGTCGATGCCGTGCGCATTGTGTAACCTGCATATCGGTTTGAAATAAACATCAATTATTCGTCCGTGCCGTCTCTGTTTTTTCCCCAACTTCCATCCCTTTCGAACCACTCCTCCTTGGTGTTGCATTTGCTCTGTCAGTCAGTGTACTATTAGAACTACTACTGTGAACATCTACTTTGAACGACGTTATTGATTTCGAGACAGTGTGTGGTCTCTCCGAGACATAGTTATTTTTGTACAGTGTGTTGTCGCTTCAACACTTTACTCAGCTGCGGTAATGTTATCGGATCTACGTGAGACGAAACAAGCTTACGGCTTGTGTTATATTCAGTAAATCTTCTGGACGAAGAACTATGTTTAGTTCAAGTCCATGGAATTTGGTACAAGTCTGTACCGTATAAATTGTATAGCTCAGTTGGATTGAGATTTCTACTAACATGGAAAAATTTATATCTCTGAATTTTCTCCTCATACGATCAACGCTGATCAGTTTTTACAAGTATAGGGCGAATGTCTAATTTAAAGACTAGGCAATTAGGGAGTGCTAGTCCAGATAGCCCGTACCACATCAGAGAAGGAAGGATGTCCATGGAGTCAAATCTACATCGAGAAGAAGTGAACGAGTAACCACGGAAACCAGATGACTTCAACGGAAACTGCAATTGGTGAGCTTCAATTAGATAAAGCAAGCAATAGTAATTTGAGTAACGTAAATTCTAAATCCCTCCACGCTTTAAGGAACTTTTCCGATTCATATAATTATTTTTGTATAATAAATTCATTTGTATTTTATATTGCGTTAATTTTCTTTCTTAAGCGATACTTAATGGTTAATTATTTAAAATCCTACCCCTGTGATTTAAGTATAAGTCTCTATGCTAGTAAACATAAATTTTGCTTTACAGTTTTGTTTAAAACTGTAACGCTAGCGCCCATACATCACATAGAGAAATGGGAAACCATGGAATGTTAATTGTTTCTATTTGCGTGGCAATTTGCGGGCAAGCCACATATAGTTTATTTGATATCCTTGTGTCCCAAGGTATTAACTTTCGTCTCCTCTAGTGAGAAGCTTCGGGTCGAACAGTTACAACATGGCTGCCGTCAAACGTTCAAAACGGCTTTTTAAACTGATATTCTTCTACAAAAGCACGTGGCAATAGCGTGAAGTACGGTAAAGCTGAAAAAGTGGAGACAGAATGGGGTAGATCACAGAGTTTAATGAACGGTACAGTTCATCGTCCGAAGTTGTGCATAGTTTTCCCTGTTTCTCGGTTACATATTGCCGTTCGTTTGAAACCAGGAGTGGCACTGTGGCTGAAGACCCATGAAACCAATCGTTGACGATAACCGCTCTTATTACCTGTTCTATCTAAAACAGTAAAATGGCCCTTAAGTTAAACCATTTAACCCAAATTGAAATGACAGTCTGTAAAACAGTCCATTAATGGTAACTCCTTTGTTTTCCTCCTATCGAAAATGCACATGAGAAAAACATCTTTAGAAATTAACTTCCATTAAGGCCGGTACTTTTCCATTAAGATTGGTCTTGTATAGTTTGTGGGAGGGTAGAATCACTGTTTCGACTTCCTATAAACCCCCAAAACCAATCCGGGATTTAGAAATATTATTGACACTAATACCTACGCAAGGCCAGATAAGTTTGGTAGAAATATAAAGAGTAGTTCCCAGTTATAAGAACTCAACAAACGGACGAACAGACAAATCGACAAAAAGTCTGAAAAAGTACGCTCGAACTTAGACTGAAAAACGGTCCGTTAATGATATATCCCTTATTAATCCTCATATCGAAATGATGCACATGAGAAAAATAAGTTTTAGAAACTGATTTCCACCAAAGCAGGTATATTTCAATTACATTTCGTTGTGTATATTTTGTGGGAGTGCAAAAGCGCGGTTTCAGTTTCGTATAAACCCCCCGTCAATTCAGGGATTTGGAAATAATATTGCCCCTAAAACCTGCCCAAGGACAGGTGGATTCTAAATATGAAGCTTAGTAGAAATGAAGTGAAATGAAATGGCGTATGGCTTTTAGTGCCGAGAGTGTCCGAGGACAAGTTCGGCTCGCCAGATGCAAGTCTTTTGATTTGACTCCCGTAGGCGACCTGCGCGTCGTTATGAGGATGAAATTATGATGAAGACGACACATAAACTCAGCCCCCATGCCAGCAAAATTAACCAATAATGGTTAAAATTCCCGATCCTGTCAGGAATCGAACCCAGGAACCCTGTATCCAAAGGCCAGCACGCTAACCATTTAGCCATGGAGCCGGAAAGTTCAGTAGAAATATATCAAGTAGTTTTCAAGTTATAATAACTCAGACAAACAAACAAACACCAAAGCTAAAAAATATGCAGATGGTCATTACTATACCTGAAACGGATAACTGAATGAAAATTTCAATGTACACACACGGTCGCTAGACTTTATTTATATAGATTATTATGAATACCATTATTATTATTATTATTATTATTATTATTATTAATTTTATTTCATGATAATATTGTTTTATTATACATTTGGTTAAAGCATGTTTTTCAGTCACTTGACAAATAAAAAGTATTTGTCAGGGAAAATGCGATCCATACTCAAACTCCAGGTACGGTGAAGAGCCATGCCTGTAGGCATCAATATTTCCTTTAGGGAGGACATTGTGCTCTACTTGTTCTTTTAGAATTCATTCCACTTGTTTACCCTTACCTATCTGTTTCCACTCAACTTTTTCGAGCGTGATTAGTAAAGATAAGGAGCGTATGGTATTGTATAATTTCCTCGCATGTGCATTATTTTTCAGAAACAACTCAACCTATAGATGTAATATCTGCTGTAAGTATCTACAGGGTTTGTATGTATACGAGAGGTGAATAATTATATTTTGATAATAATTAAAATTAAGTCTGGGAAAGTAATAAATGCGAGGAACGTACAGTAAAACACAATGCGCTTCTTTTCTGCAATTCAGTGATTATGCTTATACCTCTCCCTAGCCCATGACGGGGCCAAAGAAACACGTTTTGGTCTGGAATTTGCACACGACAATCCTGTTTCACGTATGCGTCAATAGGGGAGCTATACTGAAATTCAAGTCAAGAGCTTAGGAAAAGTATCCTTCCGCATGTGAGCAAGTCCCCTGTTCCCCCTTCCCGTCCTCGATTTCCATCTCCGCCACAACCAGCTTATCATTAACGCCGCGAGTCTATCTGACAAGTACTTCATTCTGAAATAGTGAAGCATCAAACAAAATCACTTCCTTTCACATAGCTGTACTTTGATTACGTACCATACTTATTTATTCCTTTATTGACCATGTAAAACGTACAGATTACTAACAAATACCGAGGCAAAAGAAGCAAGGTTTACTTCATAATGCAATTTGTTTGAGGCACATGGAGACTCATAACATAAGTATACGATTCCGCTCTCGTGCAACGACTGTCAGTGGCAGTTTCTCACGGGACAAAAAGCTGAAAACCCCACCCGTGAGTAAGATTGCAAAATACAGTGTTTCAAGGAATGTTCTAAATATTGTAGTCTCGTCATTCGGAAGATAAAAACGAACTCATGATCCCCTCATGACAACATTTCTGCAGGTAGAGGGCGGTTAGAATATAAAGTACAAATTATTATTATTATTATTATTATTATTATTATTATTATTATTATTATTATTATTTATTAATATTATTATCGAATACGCCAAGGATCCTATTCCCATACCGTGTTAAGGCCCTTCCTGTTTTATTTACGGCGAGTGCTGAGCTGACACATCGATCTTTCGCTGGAGACTTGGATTTTACGTGGAGTTTAAATTCCACGCGAGCGGCGTAAACACTGTACACAGAAACGCCGGTCAGCTGCACGGTATTTTTCACCACGTCTTCCACAGTCCACAGCGGATTCTAATCTCGTAGGCTACTGTAAACGTTTAAAACAATTTGGTTTTCATTTCCTACTTAATTTTTCTCCACTTTTGTTAGGTTTAAAGTATTTCATAGGGGACTCAAGCGTCAAAGCATCACACATGTGTTGCTCACAGCTGGCAGCCATTGTGAATACTGAACATGCTGTTCAGTCAGTATTGCCAACAGTTTACTTCGATCCATCTTCAACGTCGCACATATTATGCGAACTTATCAGCAATGGAATGAACTCGAACAAAGCTTACTAAGTACACAGTGTAATAAGATATCAATATCATTATGAAATAATTATTATTTTGCTACATACACCACTGAGAACAATAATTATTCATAGCCATATACGTATGAAATATAAGAGTTGGTAACGAACCCGAATAACATACAACCTGTGATATATTTTTCATATTTATACGGGGCAAAACTTTTTAATTCGTCAAGTCAATTCACCAGAGTATCTAACCAAACTGAAGAAAGCTCCTGACTTCAGGAACAAGTAACAAACCTAGGGAACTATTTGGCGCTGCGGAAGCCTTTTCACCGACCATAAGTCTGACTAACATCAAAGGGACCACTAAGGTCTTGAGTTGACTCTCAGTATAGGTGAGTTCTGGATATTTAGTCAGCATTTTTTCTGCTGGGTCAGCACCCGAGGTCATTGACCACACAACGTCATGACCACGTGACAGTGACGTCACATTGTTTACAAACAAAGCCACGTGCTTGGCCATGTTCTTTTTGACAGAGTCAATGTGACAGCTGTCATCTTGACGGACCCTAACCTTTTTCGGACATTTTTTTACTATTTGCTTTACGTCGCACCGACACAGATAAGTCTTATGGCGACGATGGTATAGGAAAGGGCTAGGACTGGGAAGGAAGCGTACAGCCTGGTGTGAAAGTGAGAAACCACGGAAAACCATCTTCAGGGCTGCCGACAGTGGGATTCGAATCCATTATCTCCCGGATGCAAGCTCACAACTGCGCGCCCCTAACCGCACGGCCAACTCGCCCGGTCTTTTCCGGACAAGTGAGCATCGCTAACGTCACTGCTGCCATCTTAACAGGGCCTAACCTCATTGTTGCCACTTTATGCTCGTGGTGGCGAGCAATTTAAAATCCACGTGCTTTCGACAACTGTCAAGATGACAGGTCCAAACCACGTGGGTGCGGGATTTTTAACAAGTAAATGTGGCTAACCTCAGTGGTGCCATCTTGACAGACATTGAACTCACTGCTGCTATCTTCACGACGTAAAGGACGCGGAATTTAAAATCCACGTGCTTTTTGATAGCTGTCAGGTCCTAACCACGTGCACTTGTTTTGCTGCGGAGTTTAAACAAATGAACATGGCTAACCTCATTGCTTCCATCTTAACGGGGCGTGGAATTTAAAATCCACGTGCCTTTTGACAGCTGTCAGGTTCTTTGAGAACGTGGACTTTTTCTGAACGTCAGTTAGCTCCTCAATCATAATCATATAGATTGAGTGGGACTCAAACCAGCCCTCAGATCCAGGTAGAAATCCCTGAGCTGGCCGGGAATCGAACCCGGAGCCTCGGGTAAGAGGTATGCACGCTATCCCTACACTGTTGGGTCGGCGATATTTTCTTACCACCAACAGAAAATCTGCCATCCTATTCCTCAAGTGCTTACATAAATAAATAAATAAATACAAGTTCTTTAAGACTTTCCAATCGTGAAATTACCAGTGTTTCGCTCCAGAAGGCAGCGAGCTCGTCTTTTGGATTGCCACACCTCTCCACAACTGAAAAGGCTTAACAAACGCGTATATTTTTTCAATTGCAATTGATGAAATTAAATTATGGTTTCCTTCTGGAAACTTAATTTTTGAAGTAAACAAATATTGCGTTGCTAGGAGAACACAGAACAGAGCCAAGCATAATTTAAGTTCAGTTTATTTGTCGTATACCATAAAATAAAGATCTGTCGAGCACTTAGTGAGCGTTTCTCGTAATTACTTCATATCACTTAGTGCCGTGGCTGTGGGCATTCGAAGCCTGTACAATCCAATCCTCCGATTAACCTTATGCAGAGATCGTCTCATTTTGAATTTCCTCTGAAAATCAAAATGTGCTGCTTGTTTCCAGGCATTCGACCTGGTCAAGAATGGAACGAATAAAGTCTCCATCTAGCGGCGAAGATGGGAACGGAATTTTGTCCCTGCAGGTGTTCATTAATATAATAGTGGTAGCAGTAGAGGGCTAGGTTCGATTCCCTCTGGCTCTGTTACGAGCGATAACGCGGACTTTGACTGCCAAGCGACTGCTGCTCAGCCCCTCTAAAGGCCTGCAGATTACGAAGGGGTTCTACCTCACTTGAATCATATTTTTTATACATACCGTTTACTTAGAAGTAATCTCTAATACGTAAGTGATGGACTGCATTCAGTACATGAATAGAATATTTTTTGCTCCACTGTATAGAACTGTATAGTAAGTAAAAAATGTACTTCGTATGCTAAGTTAAATCCGAACGGTCGGGCAGAATCTTGCAGTGTAGTAAAAAATGCTGACAAATATTGATCTTTCATCGATACGCGAGTTACATTCGGTTATGGTAGCGGTCGCTAGCATAGGTTTCCGTGGTTTCTCGTTTTCACGCCAGACAAATGCTGGGAGCTGTACCTTAGCATAGCTGTAGAGTCATAATAATCATATTTTTTGTACTGTAAAGTAGCGTTATATGTTAATGCTATTGCAACGCCGAGCGAATTGACTACGCGGTTAGGGCATGCGTTGAAAGTAAGAGAGGGGAAGAACCTATGTCGCCAACCATGTTAATAGATTTATGTGGCTCGTCAGCAATGATAATAGATTTACGTGGTTTCCTATTTTCACTTAGTAATAACAACATTACAGTAGACAATGAAATGTCTCTAGTGTTAAATTCGCCCTGAAAATGGTTTTCCGTGGTTTCCCATTTTCACACCAGGCAAATGCTGGGGCTGTACCTTAATTAAGGCCACGGCCGCTTCCTTCCCATTCCTAGCCCTTTCTTGTCCCATCGTCGGCGTAAGACCTATCTGTGTCGGTGCGACGTAAAACAAATAACAAAAAAAAGTGTTCAATTCTATAAGACTAAAATGTTACAATCAAAAATTCAGTGTTCTAAACACAAAACACCTGTTGTACGTGGCGACTAAAAAGGGTGTCACCTAAATAGTCGTCCGAGCTATTCTGCGCAACAGATTAATTTTTTATGTTAGATATATGGCTAGATTAGATTGTGGTATCGCCTTGCCTGATGTAAGTAGTGACAAAAATCATTTTATAAACAAGGTAAGTAAACAATAAATTTCCGATCCCTTTCACAGCTGACGTAAAATCATTTCATCTACATAGTGATTATTGATTTAAAGCATATAACAGGGTGCCGTGGGGAAAGATGTTCACTATACTCTTGGACAGATTTCTTTTCTGTTGCATGCGTCAGTGTTTCTAATAGAATGGGATCAAAGTTCGAATCCCATATTTTTTTACTATTGTGTTTGCGATAAGGGAACAGAGTTCGAATCCATGATTTTTTAATTCTGTTACGGCAACTAAATCAGAGAACGGAATCTATATCTGTAATACAGATTTTTTCTGTTGCATGCGTCAGTGTTTCTAATAGAAAGGGATCAAAGTTCGAATCCTATAATTTTTTTACTATTGTGTTTGCGTTAAGAGAACAGGGATTGAATCCATGATTTTTAAATTCTGTTACGGTAACTAAATCAGAGTTCGAAATCTATATCTGTAATACAGATTTTTTTCTGTTGCATGTGTCAGTGTTTGAATCCCTCCAAATCCATTTCCATAGCACAATACAGTTAGGGCAAGGAAAGATTTTTCATGGTATCTCCTGCTAAGTAGTAAAAATTATTTTATCTGCATAGTGGTAGTGATTAAGAGAAAGTACAACTGTACACTTTAACATCCCATCAATGTACAAAATACCGTGCGTCCACCTACTCCTATCATACAATCAAGGTAAGATTTTCTGTTTAGAACACGATAGAAAATGTATGTTGTCTATTCAGATCTTTGCTATAAGATAACATCTGTCATCTGTAACAGCATTGAACCTGTCAACATGTTTTGTCTTGTCGGATGGAGATATACAGCATTTGCTTGCTCTACAATCAATTCTATATTTTTGTATGTGTGCTGATTGCATTCTGAAACTGGATTGAACCAGTACACATGTTTTGTCTAGTCGGATGGAGACATACATCATTTGCATATCCTTCATTCAATTCTTTAGTTTTTGCGTGCGTGCCGATTGCATAGGAGTGCGTTTGTTATCATGTTTCAAATAGAGGGATTAGTGTTCAAATTCCAGAATGCATGTATTACAGATATTTTCCTAATAGAAAGGGAACAAGATCGAATCCTATTCTTTACTGTAAAATAACAACTGTCGTCTGTAACAGGATTGAACCTGTCAACATGTTTTGTCTTGTCGGATGGAGACATACAGCATTTGCTTACCATACATTCAATTCTATATGTGTGTGTGTGTGTGTGTGTGTGTGTGTGTGTGTGTGTGTGTGTGTGTGTGTGTGTGTGTGTGTGTGTGCAGTCGAAAAGGAAAAATTGAAGAGGGTAAAATGTATTACCTTCTCCTTACCGCATCCTCCACCTACCGCTCCTTCCTCAATCGAAAAGAGTAAAAAGGGTAAATAAAACCTTATGCGATGAGGTAAAAAGAACAAGAGGACAACGCTACACCATGCTTTTCAGTTTAATAACATAAGTATATCTGGTAAAAGGTAATATTTTACAAATCCTCTCTTTGCAATCTCGACAAGGAGATCGTCATGAGTTAGCTCTTTTAATGTCGAGAAGGGCAGCTTGCTTAATCCTCTCTCCAAAATGGTGTCGGGAAGGAACTATGTCGAGAAGGGCAACTTGTTTTAAAACTATAATCCTCTCTCCAAAATGGTGTCGGGAAGACACCATTTTAAGAAGGGCAGCTTGCTTTAAAACTATAATCCTCTCTCCAAAATGGTGTGGGGAAGGGACCATGTTGATAACGGCAGCTTGCTTTAAAACTACGTCGGGAAAGGTCGTGTCGAGAAGGGAAGCTTACATGAAAACTATGTCGGGAGGGTTCTTGTCAAGAAGGGCAGTTTGCATAAAAATTATGTCGAGAAGTGTCTTGTCAAGAAGGGTCTCGTCGTGAAGGACAGTTTGCGTTAAAACTTAGAGCCCTCCAAGATGGTAACGGAAAGGGAGATGCTTAGAAGGGTAGCTAGCCTTAAAACTCTGAGGTTAGACCCACCTAGCTTTAGGATCGTTCAAAAAAATTCCGCAGCGTGGCTAAGTCCTGTTAAGTTCATTTAAATTCCGCGCTCCCTACATAGTTAAGATGGTAGCAGTGAGGTTTGGCGCTGTCAAGATGGTAGCACTGAGGTTAGCCACGTTCATTTCTGTAAATTCCGCACCCACGTGCTTAAAGGACCTGGCAGCTTACAAAAAAAATGTGGGTTTTAAATTCAACGGCCCCCTTACAAGCTTAAGATGGCAGCAGTGAGGTTTCGGTCTGTTAAGATGGCAGCAGTGAGGTTAGCCATGTTCACTTGTTTAAATTCTGCAGCAAAACAAGTGCACGTGGTTAGGACCTGACAGCTGTCAAAAGCACGTGGATTTTTAATTCCGCGCCCTCCGCGTGGTTAAGATGGCAAGGGTGAGTTTAGGGCCTGTTAAAATGGCAGTACTGAGGTTAGCCACGTTTACTTGTTTAAAATCCACGCCCACGTGGTTAGGACCTGATAGCTGTCAAAAGCACGTGGATTTACATTCCGCGCTCCTACATGCATAAGGTGGCATCAATGAGGTTTCACCATGTTAAGATGATAGGACTGAGGTTAGCCACGTTCACTTGTTAAAAATCCCGCGCCCACCTGGTTTGTACCTGTCATCTTGACAGCTGTCAAAAGCACGTGAATTTTAAATTGCCCGCCACCACGTGCATAAGGTGGCAACAGTGAGGTTTAGCCCCGTCAAGATTGCAGCACTAAGGTTAGCGATGCTCACTTGTCAAAAAGTGTATGAGTTGACAGCTGTCAGAAAGCACGTGGGCAAGCACGTGGTTTTGTTTACAAACAATGTGACGTCGCGGTCACGTGGTCATGACGTCATGGGATCAATGACATCGGATGCCGACTAAGCTGAAAAATGTTGAGTAAAGATCCAGAACTCACCTAGCTTCTCTACTTGCGTCTGAGGAACAAAATAATAAATAAACTGTGAGGATATATAATATGGATATTTACCGATTGTAGAGCATAAGCAGTGGTATTCAGGTACGAGTTTCAATTAAAATCTAGATACAATTAAATTTATTTAGAATGCACAGACGTTCAATGTGTGTACAATATATACTATCGTCGCGAAGCTATTTTGAAGGCTATTTACTTTTAACATAGAGCTTGATAGACCGGTCCAAAGAATTAATTATGGCTGAACCTGTCTAACAACACAACGTACAATGTGACATAATATAATCTGAACTTACTGCTAGACAGACAAACTATGACACCTAATGGTTCAAAGGCTTAACTTCCGACCTCTAGTCGAGATCCAGGCGAAGCTAATATTCGAAAGTGGAGAGAACTTCTTGAGAGCTTCGAAGTTCCTGACGATTTTCTCTCGGTGGTTGTCAAGATATAGAGGAGATTGTTGTGTCGTCAGCGTACATACAAATTTTCGCGTGCATTCGTTTTGGTATGTCAGACATGAATAAATTGAAGAGCACGTGGGGAGAGAACTCCACCCTGTGCGACTGCCCGACAAGGTTTTGTTGACCTCGACCTCGACCTGGAACTGTCTGTCAATAACCAACATGCGTCAGACGAGATATAGACGAGCGGGAGATGATGATTCTCGACTCATGTTCCATTGTTAATTAGTTTCCCGCTTCTAGTAGCTCCTTTATCGCCGACCTCAACAATTTGCTGGCACTATTGTTTTGCTCGTTGTTGGCCCCGTCCACACTGCCGCCGCTGCGCCGCCATATTATCTCTCGCTGGCATTCCTGCCAACCGCCCTGCGTCGATCTTCACTGTCCTAATATACAGTATATTTCCGCGATGATGAAACAGACTTTCAGGGATGCTGTAGAAGAGCACATGTATCAATTGAGATAGGGAACGCCGGTTCGGAAATGCCTCGGTCCCATCACATAGGCCAACGCCATTATTGGTAGGTTCCAGATTTGTCAGCGTACGTGGGCTCAACATGATGCAGCCCCAGTCCACATTTCGCATGCTAATCGAGAACACTTTAATCAGAAGTTCCATGAAAAGAGGGCCACCTCGTCCACCTGATCTGATCCCACTTGATTTCTTCTTGTGGAGTAATGGGAGGAGTCTTGTCTGCGAGACACTCTTAGGGACTGAAAACAGTTCTTGGCAAGAATCATCATTACTAGTGACGTTGTTAGAACGACGCCAACCATGTTCGATCGGATATGCCAGAACTTACTGCAACGTTGTCGAAGATAGCGGACGCTATTTTGAACAGCTGTTGTACATGTCTTCGTAGCGTTTGCATGCAGGTGGTGGGGGTGATGGTGGTAATTAGTGTTTTAAGTGGAAGTACAACCTAGAGTCGTGGAGCTGTGAGCTTACAATCGGAAGATAATGGATTCGAACCCCACTGCCAGCAACCCTGCAGATGGTTTCCCGTAGTTTCCCGTTTTTCACACCAGGCGAATGCTGAAGCTGCAACAATTAAGGCCACGGCCACTTCCCTCCCAATCCTAGCCTTTTCCTACCCTACTGTCGCCATAAGACCTATCTGTGTCAGTGGGGCTTGAAGCAAAATTGTAATTGGAAGTACAACTAGGCAACCATCCTCTATTAACACTAATAAGAGGGAAAAAGGGAAGGAATACGACACTTCGAAAAATGAAGGTATCGGCCAAAGAAAGGCAAGGCTACGCAGGACGTGAAATGAGACTCCCTTGACCTCGAATGCTCTAATACCATCGGTGTCGGAAGTGGGATAGGATGGATGAAAGAAGATGGCAAGAATCATCATTGCTGGCGACGTTGTTAGAACGACGCCAACCATGTTCGATCGGATATGCCAGAACTTACTGCAGCGTTGTCGAAGATGGCGGACGCTATTTTCAACAGCTGCTGTACACGTCTTCGTAGCGTTTGCATGCAGGCGGTGGGGGTGATGGTGGTACTTATTGTTTTAAGTGGAAGTACAACCTTGAGTCGCGGAGTTGTGAGCTTACAGTCGGAAGATAATGGCACAAGTCAGTGGAAACAATGCCAAGACTCATCTAAAGTCGCTAAACCCGCTCCCAATTTAAGACTCCCTGGGGCCGTGTAGATGTAAATAAAGGTATTACATCTCCGTACGAAGATTATTAAGAATTTTTAATCCCACTTTCGTGAGTATCCAACAATAAATTTGATTTATACCCAGTGACAAACGTCTCCGTGCCGAGGTTTCCTATCTCAAATTGATAAATGTTTCCTTCTCCAACGTCCCTGTAAGTCTGAATCATAATTACGGAAACATCGCGTATTAAAGAAAGACCATGCCATAGAACGGGGTATATAACGTTTACCACTGATTCCGCTCAGCTCTTGTGTCAGAAAGTGTAAGCCTACATACATTCGAGTAGATATTTCAAGCACTAAATCGCACGCCAACATCTGTTAACGCGGAACGAAATAATAGAAGCGATTGAATTCAATTACAAAGCAATATAACCGTGCAATCGATACCTGTGGGAACAGAATTTTGTTCGAGCTACTACAGATCTCTCGTAAGTCATTCAGTGTGTAGTGTCGAGGTGACACCTTAATTCCTAGTCACAACACCCATGGATACTGTACACTTGAGTGAATAACATAGCGTTTGAAACTCACGTTGCTTATTACTGCTCAGATGTCACTTGATGGGTAGATAGGAAAACCTTTCTTGAAGGGCACCGATATTGTGCCCAGAAAATTGTGAGAGATATTTCTTCCAGACAATTAGGTAACTTCATAATTATTTTATCATCATAATCTCCTCAAATCAAAGGTTAGTGGGCAACGTGGAACTACTGCATTGCCCGTCTGATCTTTTTGATGACGTCGTTTTTGTCTGATGCTATCGAGGAAAGATGCTGTAGGTCTTCCTCTGGCTACTATGACTCCAACACATCGTGGTGCACTAACTGCAGTGTCTTATTAAGTGGCCGATAAAGTCTCGGTGGCATCAATGAGGCTAAACCTCTCTGGTATTAAAACAATTAATAATTCATTAATTCTTCCTTATTTATCTTTGGTAGATCGGAATATCTTCGTTGCCTCTCTCTTTCTTTCTTCCCTCCTTTCTTTCTTTCTTTCTTTCTTTCTTTCTTTTTCTTTATAACTTCAGTCACTATCATCTTTCTTTTCGAACTTCTTCCTTTATTCCTTATACTCTGTTCGGTCCTTCGGTAAAAACAATCAAGCAAACAAACAAACAAACATACAAACAGACAAACAAAAGAACAAAAAACCGATAAACCAGTGTCGCAAGAGCCCACTAGATCTCTGACCTGCCAAGATGGCCAGCAGATACAGGAGTGCAATGCAGTAAGTATGACTACATCCTCAGCCATAGTGCTTGATGTTTTTTGACCGGGTTCGCTCCTATAGTATAAGACAGCTCCTCAGCTGGTCTCAGGATGCTAGGTGAATCCAGTTGCAGCCCTGAGTCCAGAATTTAAAATCCCTGGACTGACCGAGGATCGATTCCGGGGCATCGGGGTAAAATGCAGACGTGTTACCCGTAATCCATAGGGCTGGTGTTCATTAAGTGTCTTCCCTATTCCTTCTCCCAACTACTGTACTTCTAGCCCTTCTTACATTATTTCTCTTCGGTCACCTACCATGTCTCTTCATCCTTCCCTTACGTGATCTTTCTTTCTTTCTTTCTTCCTTTCTTTCTTTCTTTCTATCTGTCGTTATTTTCTCTTTCATTCTTTCACTTCTTCAGTCACTTTATATCTCTGTTCATTTTCTTATTTCCGATTGTGACAATCTCCCATCGCCACAAACTCCCTCTCTTCATATTTCAAGTTTCCCTTTGTTGGGCTGAGTGGCTCAGACTTAAGCCTAAAATGGCGGATTCGATCCTGGCTCAGTCCGATGGTATTTGAAGTTGCTAAAATATGCCAGCACGGGCACGTAAAAGAAATTCCGTGGGACAAATTTTCTTGCACTTCGACGGCTCCGAAATCCGTAAAATTTGTCATAGGGCAGTAAAATCTTACCAAAAGACAGGTTGTCATTTTATGTGTCTGCTGATATCCTGATCATGACCACGGGACTTCCAGTTTTACATGCAACCTGAAGCACATGGACATGGATTTTCTTTTCAAAAATCCCACCTTTATTGGCCGGGTTTAGGACCGTGGCTGCCTTGGTGTGAATCGAGTGACGTGGCAATCGCGCCTTTCTGGATTAAGACCATTAACATTACAGTATTTATTACCATGTCACTCTCTCTCGCTCACTCATTCACTCTCTCTTACTTTTTTTTTTTCACAATTTGCTTTACGTCGCACTGACACAGACAGGTCTTATGGCGACGATGGGATAGGGAAGGGCTAGGAGTGAGAAGGAAGCGGCTGTGGCCTTAAGTTAGGTTCCATCGCGGCGATTGCCTGGAGGAGAAGTGGGAAACCACAGAAAACCACTTCAAGGATGGCTGAAGTGGGAATCGAATCCCCCTCTACACAGTTGACATCCCGAGGCTGAGTGGACCCTGTTCCAGTCCTCGTACCACATTTCAAATTTCATGTCAGAGCCTGGAATTGAACCCACGCCTCCGGGGCTGGCAGCTAATTACGCTAACCACTACACCACAGAAGCGGACACTATTCACTCTCTAACACTCTTCCATATAGGTTACACAAATCACTCAGTATCTCGCAACGTAATTCCTCATTTACTCCTTCTTCCTTCCTTCTCTTACCATCAGGCGATGTTCCTTTATTCACTAGTCCTATCTATCTTTCTTTCACACTTCCCTAACCCTATTTTAAGAGCGATATTTTTTCAATATTAATATTTTATGAATTTCACCTACATGCTCCAGGCGTGACGGTTTTAGCTATAAAAATTAAATTTCTCAACTCAGTAGGTACGAGAGGAAATTAATGTTAGAGGAAGTAATTTACATTAACACATGACAGTCTTGAAGACCAGAATGCCATCGCTTTCACGAGCCTCTGTCCAGGTTTGCATTCTAAAATAAGCACTGTAACCCTGGCTTATTTTGTACTCCATTACCATCATTGCATGCTCGCTGACTATATAAATTCCTACATCCCTTTTAAATAACATGGGAGGTAATATTACTGTAATGAATTGCTGGGATGTTATTCGAGGATGCTTAACAGGAAAAAGCATAAGGTACATAGTTATTTGCGCAAAAACCTTGAATCTTTAACCAATGTTGAATCTTTAACTCAAGTGTACACAAGAATACATATTTGCACAGTCAACTAAGTTATGTTGAAACTCTTAAGTATTGGTGATTTATGTGAAGATTCGCAAACCTAAGATGCTACTATTATTCATCACCAGGGCTGGGATATTGATGATATGTCATCTTTTAATTGGTTCACAACAGGCATTGCTAACTTGTACAAAAATCGTGATTATAGTTCCCACATTGTAGAAAATCTAATTTATTAGGTCATTTTTTGTCATTTTTTGCCATTTTGTAATTTTGGATTATTTTCCAAAATTATACGTCATTATGTGGTCATTTTATGGAATTTATTAGATTATTTTGTACCTTTTGAGTGATTTTCATACATGTTTGAGAATTTTGAAGCATTTACGAGTGTGGTATTGGATATTATCACTACTTTAAGTGAGGGTGAATACGGAGACTTGAGGATGTTCACAACGCTTTGTCGGTCTGAGGACTAAAGACACTCTCTTCACCACTTGCTTCTTAGAAATGTCCACATCTCAGGGGAAGTCTTCCTCGTGAACAGTCGAGATTTTCTTCTGAAGACGCAGAGCAAATTTCTCTGCGAAACGCGAATTATTTCACCTTGTTTTTTGACAGGACCAAAGCCCAAAAGCTAATGTCTATACCAACTCGATTCGTAAATTGATTGTAAAATTTCGTTTAAAATTTATATAAATTTTTGAATTACATAAATCATTTTTTAAACATTTTTAGATCATAAAAATCCTGGCCCTGCGTATCACTTACAGGGACTATGGACATAATTGTCGATGTCCTGTGTTCTTCGTTAGTACGGTATTACCAAATATAGCGGAAATACGTAACATGCAAGGGAATATGACCCTTAGGTAGAAGAAGCAGTGAAAATTGGCAATTACAGTACAATGTAGCACGTTGTTTGTCTAGATCCTTAGCAGAATGGTCAGCGAAGTGGCCTTCCTTTCAGAGGGTCCCGCGTCGATTCCCGACGAGTTGGGAATTTTAGACGTGCCTCGTTAATTCCCCGAGCATGGAAGCTGGTTGTTTGCATTTGTCTTAATATACAACTCTTCACGTACAAAGAACACACCACAGATATACGCAAATAGTGAGTACATCCTTCCATACAGGCCGTACAACTGGGCTTAATATACATGAAGTCCCGACAACTAGAAATTATTGGAAAAAGTCAAGAAGAAAAAGAAATAGCATTTCATTTCTTGTTTTTAATTTCCATAAATATTTATAGCGCTTTCTTGATTTCTAGAACTAAAATAAAATTACATTCTAGATTTAGGTAGTTCGCTTGAATGGAAATCTAAACGTTTGAAGCAGTGCATGTTTTTGCAAAATATTGACAACTCTCAGTTAACTGTTACAGTTGCTGGCGTTACTTCATCCATATCAAAGAATAGAAAGGGATTGCTGTACAATACGCAATTTATAATATGGGAAATCATTTTGGGGACATAAAACCGAAAAAAAAAAAATATTTATGTGTTGAAAAATCGAAAAATGTGTTAAAGTTCAAAATATTTTCTTTCAAATTCCATTTAACTAGTGGTGTTAGCCGGGTTGAGCGGGTTCTGAGCCCATGTTGCCAGGTTCGATCTCGGATCACTTCGGTGGTATTTGAAGATATTCAATGTGTGTCAGGCCCGTGTCGGTAGATTTACAGGCACGTACAAGATCTCCCGCGGGACAAAATTCCGGCACGCCGGCGTCTCCGGAAAGAGCAAAAGTAGTTAGTGGGACGTAAAACCAGTAGTAGTAGTAATAGTATCAGTATTCTTTGCTATTTGCTTTATGTCGCACCGACACAGGTAGTTATTATGGTGACGATGGGATAGGAAAGGGCTAGGAGATAATGGGTTCGAACCCTACTGTCGGCAGCCCTGAAGATGGTTTTTCGTGGTCTCCCATTTTCACACCAGGCAAATACTGGGGCTGTATCTTCGTGAAGGCCACGGCCACTTCATTGCCACTCTCAGGCCTTTTCAATCCCATCGTCGCCATTAAGACCTATCTGTCGGTGCGACGTAAATTAAATTGTAAAAAGGAAAGGGCTAGGAGTGGGAAGGGAGCGGCCATGGCCTTAATGAAGGCACATCCCCATCATTTGTCTGGTGTGAAGATGGGAAACCACGGCAAACCACCTAGTGGTGTTCGAACCCACAACTCACAGCTGCGCGTACCTAACCGCATGGCCAACCCGCTCGACCTGTCCCGGAATACAGCCCAATACTGTGAAATTAATCATTCTACGTCACACGAAGGCAGTCTGGCATACTTCACATTCTCAATTTCAACCAGTTCCCTTTTTATAAAAGTGTGCCAACTTCACTCATTATTTTAAGTCCTGTGTTTTTTCATAACTAAAATTTTAAAATTTCCGTTCTTGACCCTATGAGCGAATTGATTTTCCTTTGCAGTTCTGAGTCTCTGTCAAGAGTTTTGTTGTTGCTTCTAGGTTTTAAAAAAATGGAGATGTCCAAGAAACTCAAGTTAGCAGAAATCTAAGCCTTCTTTAATAAATTTCGAAGAATTTTTAATTGATGAAGCATCTTCTTCGTCCAGTTCATTGTCCATAACCTCCACAGAAACTCCCAGACCTAATTAGAGTTGTCCACATGGGAAGGGACCAGGAGCTGATGGTGAGTTGATGCATGTTTTGATTCTGCTATTTGCTTTACGTCGCACCGACACAGATAGGTCTTATGGTGACTAGACCACGCACAAAATATGTATGATTTGTGGTAAATAAATAATAATAATAATAATAATAATAATAATAATAATAATAATAATAATAATAATAATAATAATAATAATAATAATAATAATAATAATAATAATAATAATAATAATAATAATCCATGCACTCAAACACTAAAGTTCTCTCCATCTGAAACAAAAGCGAGCTCCTCCAGGACGATCATAAAATGAAATGGCGTATGGCTTTTAGTGCCGGGAGTGTCCGAGGACATGTTCGGCTCGCCAGGTGCAGGTCTTTTAATTTGACACCCGTAGGTGATCTGCGCGTCGTGATGAGGATGAAATGATGATGATGACGTCACATACACCCAGCCCCCGTGCCAGCAGAATTAACCTATGATGGTTAAAATCCCCGACCCTGCCGGGAATCGAACCCGGGACCCCTGTGACTAAAGGCCAGCCCGCTATCCATTTAGCCATGGAGCCGGACAGGACGATCATATATTTATTGTAAAGCGCACACTGAATCAGCACGTTATGCAGATATGATCGTTCTGAATGGTTTACCGCACTCAAGAATTAGCTTTTCATTTGAAAAGTATGTACTTTTTAATTCGGTGTAGTGACTAGTTTTTCATTCACTGTTCATGGTATAAGTTAAAATCCTTGCATCGTTTTGTGAACCTTGGCGTTGACACCACTTTCTGAAACATAACTCTTATCTGCTATACATCGTCCTCATATTTAGCGACAAATTTTGCTTTTCGCACCATCCAAAGATTAACTTTCCGTCGTTGTCCTGTGTACACGGTTTTACATTAGCAGGTAATATCGCCCACGTGAACGAGACGTTGTATGGCACTTTCAGTGTTTTCCCCCAACTCGGAGTTGGATAGGTTCCTCATTAGTCGTCCCACCCATTCAGATAGGCCATAAGTGATAATAATTTCATGTGGCTATTTCTAGCTGGGTGCAACCCTTGTAAGGCAGACCCTCCGATGCGGGTGGGCGGCATCTGCCATGTGTAGGCATTGCGTGTTATTGTGGTGGAGGATAGTGTTATGTGTGGTGTGTGAGTTGCAGGGATGTTGGGGACAGCAAAAACACCCAGCCCCCAAGCCGTTGAAATTAACCAATGAACGTTAAAATCCCCGGCACGGCAAGGAATCGAACCCGGAACCCTCTGGGCCGAAGGCCAGTACGCTGACCATTCAGCCAACGAGTCGGACCATATGGTGATGAAGGGCTAGGACAGTGCTAGGACTGGAAAGGAAGCGACCGTGATCTTAATTAAGGTACCTGGTGTGAAAGAAACGGCAAACCAGAGTACCATTTTCAGAGATGCCTCCTGTGGGATACGAACACACGACCTCCTGAATCGAAACTCACAGCTATGTGACCTATACTGCGAGGTTACGGATAATGGTAGTCTTTACCATCCACTCTTCAGGGACCTTCATACCTTGTACGGAGTTGCTTGCCCATTTTCTCCTTTGTTTACTGTTTGACACAGTTTAATTGTATGAATATTGCATTTTCACGACCGCATTGTAATCGAAATCGACTTTCAACCTATTAGGTCGTGTTACGTACATTTAGTACGTGTTGAAGAGATGTTAAGTACAGGACAAAAACGGCTAACCGGACACCAGTGGGATCCGAACCTACACCCTACCAATTTTGCGTCGGTTGCTCTACCAATTGAGCTATGGTGGCCTAGGCCATCTTTGTTCTGTTGGAAAGGATCTAAGCTACAGGTCTGACACTACTGCCATCAAACTGTATAATGCGTTTAAGTCGCCCGTTGTGGGCCAAGTCAATGAAATTTGAATTTTCACGACCACATTGTAATCGAAACCGACTTCCAACCTATTTGGTCGCGTTACGTACATTCATTACGTGTTGAAGAGATGTTAAGTTGGTAGAGCTACCGACGCGAAATCGGGAGGTTGTAGGTTCGGATCCCACTGGTGTCCGGTTGGCCATTTTTGTTCTGTACTTAACATCTCTTCAACACGTACTAACTCTACGTAACACGACCTAACAGGTTGAAAGTCAGTTTCGATTACAGTTTAATTGTGTTTCCTGAACATCCCTCAATTCAAAGTTCTTTCATGCCGGGTTGAGTGGCTCAGACGGTTAAGGCGCTGTCCTTATGACTCCAACTTGGCAGGTTTGATCCTGGCTCAGTCCGGCGGTATTTGAAGGTGCTCAAGTACGACAGCCTCGAGTTGGCAGATTTACTGTCACGTAAAAGAACCCTTGCGGGACTAAATTTCGGCACCTCGGTGTCTCCAAAAATCGTAAAAGTAGTTAGTGGGACGTAAAGCCAGTAACATTATTATTAAAGTTCTTTTGTATACCTACAAATAAAAAATGCAGTGCCTGCACTTCGGTGACCAACTCAGTGCTCCCAGTTAAATCAGATGACTACTGAACGGGCAAATAAGCCTCAGTTGTATTTGAAGCACGCTGACCATTTCCTCTCCTCGCCCCTCTCTCCCCAAACCAAAACGACGTAATATACGTATGTCCAATGTCGAACTTAGGAAATCTCATGGAATCTGGCGTTTCAACACGACTAAGCCACAAACTTTATGTGAGTTAAATATTCAAATTTTCTGCCACAGGTGTTCGCAACTTCCAGCTATCCTTTCCAACTCGTTCCGATTTTTTGAAATTCAATTATATCCATGGAATTTCTTATGTTATATCGATACAGCACTCGATATGGAAGTTAGGCACATCAGCGCTACAAAACATTTTCTTCTTACATAGAATTCACTACTACAAGTCATCACCTCTTGACTAGCCATCGTATTTATTGGCAGGTATCTAGGCGCCTCCGGGGATCCTCGACCTTGTAACATAATGTACTGTAATAAAACAAGTGAGGTTTATTCTTTTGCTTTCTGCCTGCTTGTGACGTCAAGATAGGCCAAAGAACATTAACTGCGTTGTCAATCTTTTAAGGTGTTAATTATTGCAAGTCACTGAGAGACAATGTGTAAGCGGATCTACCAAGTTAAATAATAATAATAATAATAATAATAATAATAATAATAATAATAATAATAATAATAATAATAATAATAATAATAATAATAATAATGATAATGATAATAATAATAATAATAATAATATATAATATATTAATATATAATAATATATTATTATTATTATTTCTTCAATATTGGCTAGCTGTAGATCACGTGTTTTAACTTCATGAGTTTGTTCCTTTCCTTGATTTTTGACTCCCCCCAAAGAAGTTATCCTGACGCAAATATCGTGATGATCAATCCAACTCAAGCAATATTAATGCCTTAATTGCATGCGTAAATTTTTAGGATGCACATGTGATCTACAGCTAATGAAGTAAGTTATGTGAAAGCACTGAAGCTTGGCCTTTGTGATCTTTCTTTTCTATACTCTAGATATGCTGATTTTTCAAACAGGATGTCCTACCTTCTTTAGATAAGGGCGTTTAACCTTCTGCCCTAATCCTTTTAATTTGCCTGTTCTATGTTACATCCGCGTAGTAACAATTCTAGGGTGATAGGGAAAAGAAGAATGAGTCAAGAAATGGTCAAAGTATTCTTGAGGCTACAAGGCCGTATAATGTTGTTTTTGATGAAAAAATAAAATTGTTTCAAAAGGTGATTTGAGACTTGATTAAAACCACGCAAGTCAACAACCGTATCTTTCGTCAGGGAAAAAATATACTAGTCAACTTTGCTTGTCTGCTTGAGATAATATCAATATATTTCCAAATTGATCATAAGTATTGATCATAAGTAGACAAGTCAAAAACAGCCTGCTTTATAATAAACAAGTAAACTCCATGGAGTTTGGTCATTATTGTTCCCAGTCTTCACTTTTATGCAGTTGGCGATACGTTTGTTAACAGTGAGTCTATGAGGTGTTACATATTTGACCTCCAAGAATGTCTGCAAAACCCCTTGCCTAAGTTAATCACAGAGCGATTTGGCTGCACGGTACAGACTGTGAGGATTCAATCGGCAGATAGTTGTTTCGAACACCATCAGCATTCCTGAAGACTGTATTCCGTGGATGCCCATTTTCACATTAGCCTTAAAATGAGAGAGAATGAACATCTCTTGAATGCCGATCACAAATCAGTATCCACAGTAATCTGGAATGCGATATAAACTATGCCATGATTGGGAAACAGAAGAACAGTTTATAAACAATAAGTATACAACCCACAGAACGGGTACGAATTGATACAATCCGCTGGTTAAAACACAACAAATTCCAGATGGCTCATTGAGCTATCATGATTTTCTGGTATTTTCCATCCAACTCAAACGTCCTTCACTGCTAATGATTAAAGATAATGACGAAAAAGTTTCCAGCTGGCATCAAGCCAAGTGGTTTAGAGCACGAAAAAATGCTGTTCAAGAACTCTCTAAGAGATGATGAGCCATGCATTATACTAATTTCCTTACTAAGAGGTTAGAAAAAATCTTGAATGAAATATTACTAAACTGACAAGTTGCTTATTCCAGGAAAAAGGAACTACAATACCTGACAAAAAATAAAAATAGATAATGAATCATCCAGTAGAGGAGAAGGAAACGAAATTAATCTTCACGTGTTGACAGGGTGCCGGCCCCGTGGTGTAGGGGTAGCGTACCTGCCTCTTACCCGGAGGCCCCGGGTTCGATTCCCGGCCAGGTCAGGGATTTTTACCTGGACCTGAGGGCTGGTTCGAGGTCCACTCAGCCTACGTGATTAGAATTGAGGAGCTATCTGACGGTGAGATGGCGGCCCCGGTCTAGAAAGCCAAGAATAACGGCCGAGAGGAATCGTCGTCCTGACCACACGACACCTCGTAATCTGCAGGCCTTCGGGCTGAGCAGCGGTCGCTTGGTAGGCCAAGGCCCTTCAAGGGCCGTAGTGCCATGGGGTTTGGTTTGGTTTGGTGTTGACAGGGTATGTGATGCTATTTTACTGATTACAAAATCGAGTCAAATTTACAAAGAACTTAACAGTATGACGTTTCATCCCTCTGGCAGTGGCGGTGTGCTCTCAGGAGCACATGAGCACGTTGTAACGCATATTCACGCATTCATGGATACCAGCAATTCAAAATTGCTTCCTTTTTTGATCTGATTTCGTAAATCGATCGAAAGCATTCTACTTATATCGAAGCTCCGTTACATTGACAGCTGTTCGTTTCGACTGACAATGCCATGGAGCACATTGGAGATTTTGCTACGATCTGTAAGACTATGCGCATGCGCATGGAGGTGACGTCATGGTTTATGCACATATATATGTATAAGCGAGGAGCACGGTAAGGAATGTGCCTTTCTGTCTACAACCACCCTCAAACCAGAGATAGTACTACAATTGACCACAAGGGTTCGCCACCTCCCTTGTTACAGTTCGCCACAGCTTCCAGAAGTTACTATTGCATTAAATCGCCGGAAGATTTCGCTAGTAGCTAATTCTGAACAGGTTTTGGTAATCACGGGATCAGAAAGCCAGAGCCTCAGCCAAAGCCTGAGAGACTCAGCCCGGCAGTCGTAATTTTAATTTTCTTGCACACTCACAGATTAGTCTCGGGAAAATGCATCCTCGGTTAGAAGGGTTCTACCATATTATGAGTAGAGAGGCAAACGTACAAGGAACTTTTAGTGAAATGATTTAAGTGATTTTGTACTTATTTGCATTCTACTTTGGTATATTTCAATTTTTGAACACAAATTTCGTGTGAATCCCCTGAAAATTTGGTCATGAGTCGCCGCTGCCCTCTGACCTGGATGCATGCACTAATTCGGTTGGGAAGGGTATCAAAGTCATTGTATCATCTCCTGAGGCAAGCTGGCCCACACCTGTTAATACTGGTCCTTGATATCCTGGATACTGGCACTGGGACAGAGTTGACGTTCGAGCTGGTTCCACACATGTTCTATCGAGGACAGATCTGGAGATCTTGCTGGCCACGGGAGTACCTCAGCACAGCGCAGACTGTTCACAGAGACACGTGCCGTGTGTGGACGAGCATTGTCCTGTTGAGAAATGATACCATGATACTGTCACATGAGAGATTAACACATGAGGACGGAGGATGACCGTGATGTACCGTTGTGCCGTCACAGTTTGTTCAATCACTACCACCCGTGACCTGAAACTGGTGGTGGTGGTGGCGATTGTTGTTTTAAGAGGAAGTACAACTAGGTAACCATCCTCTATATATAGTAGCACTAATCAGAGGGAAACATGGAAGGGATTAGACACTTCGAAAAATGAAGTTATTGGCCAAAGGAAAACAAGGACAACGAAGGGCATGAAAATGAAATACTCCCTAAGCCTCGGAAACCTATTACCGTCGGGGTCGGAAAAGATCAAGTGTTGACCAAGGGAGGTCGGATATGAAAGATGAATTTGAGGAGCCTGGCACAAGTAAGTGGAAGCAATGCCAGGACTCAGCTAAGGGCCACGTGGTCGTCAACCCACGCTCCCAAATTGAGAGCCCTTGGAGTCTCGTTTAGTCACTTCTTACGATAGGCAGGGGATACGGTGGTTGTTATTCTACTGCCCCCACCCACAGGGGGGGGGCGATTGAAATCATACCTAATGGCTCCCGTAACCATGACGCCAAGAGTAGCACCACTGTGCCTCTCCAAAACATTGGAAGAATGGGACCTCTCCCCAGGTCACCACCATACTGGCAAACAATGGTGTTCCTGGGTAATGCAGAACCGCGATCCATCGCTGAACGCTATGCGACGCCATTCATCAGCAGCCCATGCTTCCCTGTCACGGCACCACTCCAAAATCAGCCGTGTGTGTCGTGGTGTTAATGGCAGCCTACGCATTAGGAAGGTAATTTCCTAGTCTGGCTGCTGCTAGTCTCCGATCAATGGTGCGGGATGACACAGAATGTTACAAGGTGTCTATCACTTGTTCTTGGATGGCAGGACAGATGTGAAGGGAGTACGGTGTGCTTGGTGCACAATACGGCGATCCTCCCTTGTGGTTATCAGAAGTGGTCGACCGGAACCTTGACGACGGGTATGGATGTCCTCACGTTCCCATGCAGTCCAACATCGGTCCACTGTCATCCTAATGCCCCACACATATGGATATTGCACGATTCGACCAGCCGGCCAAATGGAGACCCACAATGAGGCCCCTTTCGAACTCTGGCAGATGCTGATAATGCTGTTTCACTCGAGTACGCGGCATCTCCATGTCCTTCATAGTGATCACGCAACATCTGGCGCTGTTCACACCACTTATGTATCCTACCAGGCCTGGTAACAACACTAAACATGAGCAACACTAATGCACTCTGGTGACCGTTCTACCTGCAGCAGAGAATTGCAAACTGTAATCATTTACTTACCAACCGATGGTGTGTATGTGTACGACGTTACATTGACATCCGACCGTTTTTTTTGGGTTCTTCAATATTTTGTCAAGCAGTGTAGTTGTACACAAGTTTTCTTCTATTGTTTCACTTGAAACCTAGCAAACAAGATAAATGTGTATTTTAAAGAAAGTAAAGATTTACTAATGAGAGTGTCTTTCTTGAAGCGCAGAATTTGCGTGTACTTCGTTCTGTACCCAGTATGTTTGCTACATCGTGGGAACTGTCTGGGTTTAATTGATAACTAGAGTAACTTGGATTGAAATTTGAAACACCTTGTCTTAATAGTTATCTGCACTTTCTGAATAAACATCATGCTACGACTTAAATTCTTCATGCCCGAGTCTGGAACCTAATTCGGGTCTTCTGTCACCGATTTCCAAGGATTTTACTTGGGACAAAAGAGCTCTGCAAAGATTCAAGAGTTCTATCAGATAGTGGGGAGTTCGCAGATGAATGAACAGTAACGTAAAGTATGTTGATAAACTGTAATGCACCGTACTCTTCCTATACAGGATGTAATTTAAAGTATAAAAGTCTACTAACTTTGTAAATAACTCTGAAAGTTATCCAGTGTTGCCATGGGTCCATGGAGAGGTACAGACCGAAAGTATCGGTCATGAAGTTGAAGAACCAAGAGTTCTCATGTCGCCAGCATCTACGTTGAAGTAAACGGAGATGAAGATAGGCGTCTCTGTGTCAGGCTTCATGAACGGTATTAATTTCTTTACGTCTTCGCTATAGAGTCCAAAGGACTGGTGAATATGCATCATTTCGAGAAACGCCAGGCCTCTCGCAAAGTGTGCGCTGAAAATGAAACTTCGTTAAGTACACAACAATTACCACATTCCAACCCTCCAACCGCAGTCGCCTAGTGATTTCAACTGTAACGGGATGCGTACCAATATTTACATCATAGGCTCTGATTAGTTTTTCCATTTATTCATAGTATTCGTCTGCCTCTTCATGGAGTATATCAGCAATTGTTAAATAGATCTGGAATGAATTGATGTTCTTCGGGTCTTATCTTTACGGTAGTTAGGCAGTTTACGTTATTTATTGCAAACTCATTTATCTGGGTGGTCACCTAGTGACACGAATTGCTAGTTACACAGCTCAAAGCATGTAAGAACCGTACCGTTCCGTGTCACTCCGTATCAGCCGACGGGTGAGTTTATGCAAGTCGTATGATTCCGTGCGGTTATAATTTGTGGAACTGAGGTCTGAGAAGAGTTATGATGCCACAGTTCAAGCCTATTCGAATGTTTCAAAATATTCGGTAATTTCCGAAATACTGTTCACAGTGTAACTTCTGCCCCAATTGTCCTAAGTCTACCATAATGGTACAGTTATGTCGGGTGTAAGATTCTCTATTCGTATGTACACATCTTGGCTCCCAATGTTCATTCAGGAGTCGATATGAAGCAAATTCGCATGTTTTTGACCCCCAAATATAAGTGTTCACGTTAAAATATCTTTCCTCCACTCTAATTATAGGAGCAAAATGAACAGGTCGACACTTGAAAGCCCGTGCGGGTTCTCGTTTCATTTGTCTCTTACTACCGGGAGGGTGTAGGGCGGATTTAATTATTCTAAACCTCCCACCCAGAAGAGTTGTCCAGTTCCGTTCCTTCCGGTCAGCGCTGCCCTTCGAGCCTCGGGGTTCCGCGTTTGAATCCCGGAAGTGTCATCAGATTTTCATCGTAAACGGTTAATTCCCTTGGCTCGAGGACTGTATATTTGTGTTGTCCCCCGCTTTCCTGAAAATCACAAATCAAACACCAGCATTCAGTTTCTCATACACGACAGGCATCGCATATTCTCATCGACATCGGAAAGTCTGTCACACAAGGGCTGCACCAGGCTATAATATTCACACGATTTCTTTTTACAGTCGAATGGACCACTTAGGATCACGCTACAACTTAATTATTTTTTCTTCGTGCGGAGTTTTCTGTGTCCAGTACTCCTTCATGAATTTGCTGGTCTGCTTCCGTTGTTCATCTGTCCATGCTCTTCCGGTCTTTTTAGTTCTTCCTGCGGCTTGAATCCCCTCCAAATGTTTCACTGTGTTCCTAAATGTAATCCTGTCTAACAGTTGAACCTCCGAAGACCCACTTCTTAGTTTCCTCTGTCTTTTCAGTAGTGGTATTTTTTCTCCAGAAGTAATGAAACATCTTTTTTTTTTTTTTTGCTCTTTGCTTTACGCCGCACCGACACAAATAGGTCTTATGGCAACGATGGGATAGGGAAGGCCTAGGAGTGGGAAGAAAGCGGCCGTGGCTTTAATTAAGGTACAGTGAAAATGGGAAGCCACGGAAAACCATCTTCAGGGTTGCCGACAGTGAGATTCGAACCCACTATCTCCCGGATACAAGCTCACAGCTGCGCGACTCTAACCGCATGGCCAACTTGCCCGGTAATATGTGTTTGGTAAGTTTGTTTGCATTCATTCTGTACAGATGAGCGAGAAACTCCAGTCTCCTTTTCTTCATAATCTGCGAGATTCTTTCCACCTTCTGGTAAACTTATTTGTTGTTCCGAAGTTTCAATCCACTTTCAGTCTGGACAGCTCCCATAAATTTTCTAAGGATCCTTATTTTCAAGACTTCTAGCTTCTCTAGCTTGTAGTACATGGAGAGATATTCACTGGCTTTATTATTATTATTATTATTATTATTATTATTATTATTATTATTATTATTATTATTATTTATCCAGAGAAATATTAATTTTTGATACTGGTTTAACGTCGCACTAGCAAATATATTTTCGACCATGCAAGGATTGGGAAGGTACAGCCGCGGCCTTAATTAAGATACAGCCCCAGCCAGCATTTGCCTGGTAATAAAATGAGAAACGAGGGAAAATCATCTTGAGGGATACCGACGGTGGGATCCGAACCTACCATCTCCCGAATGTAAGCTGACAGTTAAACGACTCGAACCGCGGAGCTAACACGCTTTGTAAGGGTATTAAACTGGAGAGTCCAACAGCAAAGATGAAATAATTAATTTTTGCAGACGTAAGTGAAAGAAATGCCATCCACAGGTACGACATCGTGGTTATCACGTACGCCTCAAAAATAGTAGTCACCGGGAGACCAAACCCTGTTAACCCTGTTAATCGCTGTCCTTCAGTTCCCAAGATAGGGGGTTCAAACCGACTGAGGTTGGTCGCATTTAATGGAGTTCAAAAGCGACACCTCCGCTTCGTTGGCTTCCGGAACGTTCAAGGACCCCAACGGAACTAAATATCGCACACCGACATCCCTTAAAAATCTGCAGGAATAGAAGGTATTTTGAACAAGTAACATAATTTAATAAAGGCATCAAAACCAAATCAAACCCCCACACAACAGCCCCGAAGGACCATGGCCTGCCAAGCGACAACTGCTCAGCCCGAAGGCCTGCGGATTACGAGATATCATGTGGTCGGCTGTTATCCTTGGTTTCCTAGACCGGAGCCGGTATCTCACCGGCAGATATCTCCTTATTTGTAATCACGTAGGTTGACCTCAACCAGCCCGTAGATCCAGGTAAAAATCCCTGACCGGGGCCTCCGGATAAGAGGCAGACACGCTACCCCTATGCTGCGGAGCAGGCACAACAAAGACATCAAATTTCATGTTTCTAGTACTAGACAGCCAACGGCCATAGCCGTGTTGAAACACCGGATCCCGTGAGATCTCCGAAGTTAAGCAACATTGGGCGTGATAAGGAGTTGGATGGGTTGCCACGCGCTGTTGGTGGGGGTAAGGGAATGGAGGAGCGGAAAGGAACTGGCCACCATACAGCACGTAAACTCCGGCTCAGGAACACCTCTGCGGAGGTTCGGACCTGCCTTCGGGCAGAATAACCCTTACCTAGTCTTATAAATAAAGTTGTAGAGGGTCCCCTGTCTGTAATTCCTTTTGTTTTGTCAAATTTTCAAATACTTATCCGTTTTAGGTCACCTCAAGACCGAATCGGTGGTTTTTACTTTTCGTGTCTGTCTGTTTGTTTGTCTGTTCGCCTGTTCCACCATCACGTCGAAACGGCTGGATAGATCTCAAACAAACTTCATATTTAGAGTATACTCTTCCCAGGGAAGGTTTCGATATGGATATCATTTTACAATCTTTGAAAAGACGATTACCGCTTTCTTATATACATAACTCACACCGGCATAATTTATTGAGGAGCATTTGATTTTCCAATACATTCACTTGGTATTTACATATTTGTCGTCATCCGGATGTCCTCAGTTATAATCTATTTTCTATTAATTTCAACTTACTAAACTGTATTATTTTCTTCCTTAATTACCACGTATGTATGCGAGTGCTAATCCCGAATGCTGGACACACTTTTCTTTGAGCAATATTCTAAGCTATGCAAATGTATAACTTTTGGCCCAGGAAAATTCCCAAATATGGATGCAATTTTAACGATGGTGCAGACCTTCGTTTCGGGGTAATTGGTGGCTAAACAGTAAGTCGTATCACAAGTCAGAAAGCAATTGGCGTTTAATTTTGGAGAGATCTACAACTTTTGTCCTATGACATTTCGTCGTATTTCTATCCCTAATACGTTAAATACAGCTGTGTTTCTAGATTTCAAGTTGATTTTGTACTTTTACACGTATATGTTATTATTTGGCATATTTATAGGAAAGGTAGAATCATGACATTCGGCACGTACATTGACATGGCCATTGGCCATGTTATAGCCAAATTTTATGATTCTAGCTGTCACATGAGTATCAAAAATATGAAGTAGTATTTGAAAACTGTACAAAATTTCACCCCATTCAATGACTCTAACTCAGTCCAACCCATAAATATAGGAGAAACGAGAAGATGTCATAGGACCAACCATGTAGAGCACTGAAAGGGGCGTCTGATGGTGAAGTCCGTTTGTAGATACGTCGTACAGTTTCAAAGCAGTAACTATCGAAATGAAGGTCTGCACTTCTAGAGTGTGTCTGTACATTGACAATTTTGGCGAAATTTCCGTACAGTTATCCGTTTCAGGTGTAATAATGACCATCTGCATATATTCAGTTTTGGTGTCTGTCTGTTTGTTTGTTTGTTTGTTTGTTTGTCTGTCTATAACTTGGAAACTACTGGATATATTTCCACCAAACTTGATATTTAGAATCCACCTGTCCTTTGGTACGTTTTAGGGCAAATATTGTTTCTAAATCCCTGAATTGACTGGGGGATTATACGAAACCGAAACCGCGATTTTGCATTTCCACAAATTATACACACCGAGCTCGATAGCTGCAGTCGCTTAAGTGCGGCCAGTATCCAGTATTCGGGAGATAGTAGGTTCGAACCCCACTGTCGGCAGCCCTGAAAATGGTTTTCCGTGGTTTCCCATTTTCACACCAGGCAAATGCTGGGGCTGTACCTTAATTAAGGCCACGGCCGCTTCATTACCCCTCCTAGCCCTTTCCTGGCCCATCGTCGCCGTAAGACCTATCTGTGTCGGTGCGACGTAAAACAACTAGCAAAAATATATATATATATATACACAAAACCAAACTTAATGTAAATTTACCTGCCTTAATGGAAATTAATTTCTAAGCCTTTTTCCTCATGTGCATCATTTCAATACGAGGATTAATAAGGGAGATATCATTAACGGACCGTTTTCCGGTACAAGTCCCACCGGACTTAACTCAAAAGCGGGTGCGTGTAAAGCGTATTTTTTACAACTTGAAAACTACTGAAGATATTTGAGTCAAACTTAACATTAACATCCACCTGTCCAACGGTAGGTGTTAATCGTCAATAACATTTCATGTTCCCGGAATGGACTGGCGGTTTATAGGGAACCGAAATGGTGATTTTACTCTTACACAATATAGCCTATACAGTACAAGACCAATCTGACTGGAAATCGACCAAACGTGATGGAATTCCATCTCTAAAAGTTTTTTCATGTGCATTTTTTCGACAGGATGATTAATAAGGGAGATATCATAAACGGTCCGTTTTTCAGGTTAAGTCCAGCGGATATAGCCCAAAAGGTGTTGTACGTGGAGCAGGTTCCTTATCTATCTACGTAAATAAAATCGTAACGACTGTGTGCCTGTACATTGACTATTTTGGCGAAATTTTCGTATAGCTACACGTTTAAGGGGTAATAATGACCATCTGCATATTTTTTGGTTTAGTTTCTTGAAAGTCCTAATTTTTACACTCCTCACCGAAAACCCAGATTGCGCCATAATCTGCCAGTCGAAGAAGGATATTGAAATTTGGCAACATTATACGTTTTAGCCTGTAACGGACGGAAAACTTCCAAGATCTTTAAATTTTTCCCTTTTTATCCCGAAGAATATCGAAATATGGAGGCAATTTTAATGATGGAGCAGACCTTCGGGAAGTATTATCACATAACGGATGGCACAATCCCCGTTCAATTTGGAGTGATCTGCAACCTTAGTCTTACGATTTTTTGTCGTATTTATATCCCTTTTACGTTTGATTTTTCTCGATTTCTCGATGTTAAGTAAATTTGAACTTTTCACATACATATTTCATACCTTCCATCACTTATAAGAAAGATAGAATGATCAAACTCTACACGAAAATTGGTCCACCAAGCAGCCATATGTGAGCCAAATGCTATGTATGTAGCTGTCACTTAATTATCCGAAAAGCAATGCAATGTGAGATAATCTTACACAAATTTTACCCTTTCCACGTTTCTAACTAAATCTGACCCATGAATAGATGAGGTAGCATAAGACCAGCAATTTAGGCCGCTAAATCCGGCGTCTAATGGTACAATCCTTTCTCGATATGATGTACCGTTTAGCAGCAGTTAATCTGTAAATGAAGGTCTGCAATATTGTAAACAAGCACATACTTTCGTATGTCGAACTATATATATTCACTGATGTCGATTTTATAGCGATCGAGGAAGGGTGTGTGTGCTATTGTAATCAGTACTCCCCACACCGACTTTGACTGGCAGTAGGAATGGGGTCCTTCTCCAATTCCTGTGTAAGTGGCATTAATAAGGCAGGCCTACCATTGTAATGAATAATTCACTTCTCGATTTGACTTGCAGAAGGCAAGGGAGCCTGCAGTTTTGTTTAAAACTCCTCTTACCCGATTGTGTTTGGCTGTAGGCAAGCGTTCCCGCAGTTATAAACAGATGTACCCATCTAAAATGTGACTGGCATTAGGCATACTGGCCTGCTATTTTGATGGAAACTCACCAACTTGGTGTGACTGACGGTAAGATGGCTGGCAGTTCGAGAAGGGGTCTGTCATTATAATTATAACTGCACAACTCAATTTTGACTGGTTGTAGGGAAGTTTCCTGCCATTATAATAAAACTCCTCAATTTGTAATATGTCTGGAAGTAGGAAAGGGGGCTGCCATTGTAACGAAAACTCCCCAAATCGATTGTGACCGAGCAGTAGGCAATGGGGCCTGCAATTATAATGTAAACTTCCCAACTCGATTGTGAATGGCAGTAGGCAAGTGAGCCTGCCGTTATCATCACAAATCCGTAACAAGCACTGTACATTGGAAACAACGTATGGGGACCTCTCCATGCTATTTCTCGGATAACGCTAAGAGACATGCTATTTTAAAACAATCTTATTTACTGCATGTAAACTGCTCACTTCAGTATTCGTATACAATGCAGAATACCGTAGCGAAGCACGGGTACATTTGCTAGTACTAGATATATGCAGCCCTGGGCTTCTTCCCTAGTTGTTAAAAGTCGCACTAACACATCGAAGGTTTACGGCGACACAGATATAGGAAATGGCTAGGATTGAGAAGGTAGTGGCTGTGGCCTTAATTAAGGTCCAGCCCCAGTATTTCACTGGTGTGAAAATGGTAATCCACTGAAAAGCATCTTCAGGCCTGCTAATGGTGGGATTCGAACGCATCATCTGCCGAATGCAAACTCACAGCTACGCGATCCTAATCGCACGGCCAACTCGTGCAGCCGTTGTACGCTGGACCTTCCAGTAAGAGTAAACTGTGTCTGGTGTGTTTAGGAAACTGCGTTCTTTGTGGAGGAGAATGAGGTTGTGTGCGAACTGTATGACAACAAAAACATCCATTGCCTAGGGCCAGGGAATTAACTGCTCACGATTATAATCCCACGACCCGGCTGGGAATCGAGCTCGGGATCTCGAGGCTTGAAAGCCAAGACGTTGACCTGGCATCCATAGAGGTCAACAAGGACACCAAAAGAGACGACGATGGAATCCGAAACTTCCTCTCGGGGAAGTTAAATGCTGAACTTTGGAAGATATTCATAGCGAGAGGAACATTACAACGACAATTTCTCTAGCATTTCAAAACGCTTAATGACAGATGTAATCAACAATCACTTTCGGAATATTTACACAGCTAGCAGCTGTTTGAAGTATAAACACATATAATGAGGTTGTTCGCTAAATACTTCTTACACCGGGGCAACTTTCGTCGCAGGCGACATTTGTCTGCCTTTCTCTGAGAAAAAATACCAGCGTCATGTTGAATATCTAGATGTTCAAGTTACCATACAGCATCGCTGAGTAGAATAGTTAGATGCTCAACCTTTACGATGAAGATTGCGAGATCAAATACCAACGCTGTCGGTTATCATTTAAGGTGCTTAAATGCGAGTGACCCATATCTATAGATCTACGGTCACATTAACGATCTTCTTTGAAACTCATTCTAATAAAAGGGACATTCAACACAAATTATTATGATGATGATCATTATTATGAAAGAAGAGAGTGGTTGCATCAACAAGGCATTAGCCTTTAGAATACTGATTATTATTGTAGAAGGTGACTATTCTCCTGTTCCAGTATCTCCTAATACAGAAATCGTCATCTGAATTTCCCAACTTCAGTTTTCCTATCTCGTAAAATATTAGAATTTCTCTAAGGTATGTTGGGTTAAATCTATGTAGAAATATGAAATAAGAAACATGACTTCAAAATGATGCATATGTTTTTGTTATCGCACTATATAGACTATATACTGTATTTACGTTTTGTTCAACAAAGTTGCACGATGAAATGGAGCATGGCTTTTAGTGCCGAGAGTGTCAGAGAACAAGTTTGGCTTGCCAGGTGAAGGTCTTTTGAATTGATGCCCGTAGGCAACCTGCGCGTAATGGTGAGGATAAAATGATGATGGAGACTACAGATACCCCCAGCCTCCGTGCCAGTAATTAACCAATTACGGTTAAAATTCCCTTCTTAGCCTTCTTAGCTACACTGGTTGCCGAGATTTATAAGCAGGCTCGAAACTTCAGTATTTATAGTTTAGGTAAGGAGGATATATTTGTTATCGCATCTTCGCTGACTACTTGATTCTCAGAACTGGCTAATTACTTCAAAAGCCGTGTTGATTGTTGTGAGTGGCAGCAAGGGTCCCCTGTGACCAAAGGCTAGAACGCTAACCATTTAGCCATGGAGCCGGACAGTTACACGATGAAAATGATACCCCCGGTACGAGATTAACCCACCATGAGACATTCGTTATTCTATTAACAACATTAAGTAATCTAAAATTAAACCAGTAAACATTTTAGCGCTGGTTAAGTGGTTAAGTGTAAGAGAGGTCCTAACCTCGGCGCATACAAAGGTATTAAATAAATAAATAAATAAATAAATAAATAAATAAATAAATAAATAAATAAATAAATAAATACATACATACATACATACATACATACATACATACATACATAAATAAATAGTGACATCTATTTTATTAGATAATTTGACCTCCCCGCGAAAGTGAGGTTCAAAGTAGGTGGATTGCCCATGGCATTCGATAGCATTCAAGTTCTGAAATGCACATGGACGAAATACTAAAAAAATTTTGAGCTGGGAATAGCACCTTTTGAACTGAAACTCCTCATATATGACGAGGAGATATGCACTCAATTGGGACAGAATTCAAGCAACAAGAAGAGAGATTTATCAGAACTATTGCTTGCAGTACCAGATAAGATAGCATCGGAATTGAAATACCTATATAGGAAAGAACCCGACACCAAGTTTTCGGTTACCAATCGTATGTGGAAACACAGACTTCAGTGGTATGGCAAGTGTTGAGAATGGGTCATATGAGAAAATCAAGGAAACAGAGACCAATGGGAAAGCTTAGGAAGCAGTGGATAGAGACTGTACATTGAGAGATGGCGAAAAACGGACCCATAGGGATGACGTACAGGAATAACTCTAGGAATACTTGAAGAGAGGACGATCGCCTGTTTGCAATTGATGACAATGATAATGGGGACGACTCAAGTCTTTTCAAAATTAGTATTGTTCTTTATATTTTTTTAGAAATCAGCACATGTAAATGAATAAATACAAGCAATAGATAGTTCAAACTGAATATGTACCGAATTCCCCAGATTATTCTCATAAAGTACAAAAAGGCAGATATAGGAAACTACAATAATACTAAGACTAATAATAACAATTTTAGTGGTTTAACATCGCACTAACACATAGAAGGTTTTCGGCGACGCAAGGATAGGAAAGGGCTAGGATTGAGAAGGTAGCGGCCGTGGCCTTAAGGTACAGTCCAGTATTTGCCTGGTGTGAAAATGGGAAACCACGGAAAACCATCTTCAGGGCTGTCGATGGTGAGATTTGAACCCACCATTTTCCCAATGCAAGTTCATAGCTACGCGCTCCTGACTACGTGGCTAATTCGCTCGTTAATAATAATAATTTACCGGAATCACGACTGGTGATCGATGATAGAGTGGGTGCTAAGTAGTGGCTAATAACTTAACGCAAATATGATAGGAGTTCATGGCCTTTAAATTATAATACGTTAATAACACTCGGCAGTCAGTGTAGCTAAGAAGGCTTACGATGGACGGTTGAGTTGTAAATTATTTGGTCCTGGGAACGAGATTATTTCTTAATACTGTGACGGTTAGCGTGTTTTGGTTACTATAATTGGAAAATGCAGTTCTTGTGTGTGTGTTCGTACTATATTTACGTTTTGCACATCTGATCGGGAAGTTACGGGGAACGCGCTAACTATACGTTGGCTGGCTGCTAGCGCAGCTCGACGCAGCCCGGTTGGTTCACGTCCACTACTTCTCTCCTCCCTACCTCTCCACCACACCCCGATACTCCCGCGGCACTTCTAATTTTACGAATATTTATTTCTTCAATTTTGGAGTTTAAACTTACACTGGGCACATGCAGTAATTTTAAATAACAGCCGCCTATACGGGGACATTCCTCATCGTATTCAGGACCAGTCATAAATCGGACCTCATACATCACTCAATGGACATATTCCCAGACGAAGTAGGCTAATGGGGATGATGAAGACTGAACTTGTACACAGTTTGGTTCCTACGTGATTTTTGAAATGATGTATTCAATTGTGAACGGTGCATGATAACCGTTTACATAGCAAGCTACTAATTGGTACAAGGCTCCATAAACAACGTGCAGACTGATGGTGACGTTAAGTGAACTTTCTCTCTCCTCTGTTCCATTACATTTGGAATTTATTTCCTAGATAATATGTTCCATCCATTTATGTTTGGATTGCTGGAGAAGAAAATAATAAATTGTTTCTATTTGTTGTTAGCCAGTAGCGGCGCTAAGAAGACCCCCCCCGCAATAATTGAAAATGGGCTCCTCGTTTCCTGATAAGGAAAGTTACAAGTTTATTTCGTAGTATAGGGTTGTATATTAGTACAATTAAAAACAACGCCACAACGATAATAAAAAAAAACATAATTTAGTTTTCAACTCCGAAGGAATCAAAATAATACACTTTTATAGTACGAACACACACACAAGAACTGCATTTTCCAATTATAGTAACCAAAACACGCTAACCGTCACAGTATTAAGAAATAATCTCGTTCCCAGGACCAAATAATTTACAACTCAACCGTCCATCGTAAGCCTTCTTAGCTACACTGACTGCCGAGTGTTATAAACAGGCTCGAAACTTCAGTATTTAGAGTTTAGATAAGGAGGATGTCTTTGTTATCGCATCTTCGCTACTTGATTCTCAGAACTGGCTAATTACTTCAAAAGCCTTGTTGATTGTTGAGAGTGGCAGCACGGGATGGTTATTATTGGAACAGGTTGGGAAAACCACATTCTTTCAGAAATAACTTCCGTACTTCTATTGAAGAAAGAAGCTCTGCACTACGACGGACTAAGTTTGGAGTAACCCCCTGTAAAGAAAATAATACTGTGATGTGTGCTGTAGCTTTATCAATATGTAAAATCACTCTTCAGCTACTGAAGAAACAGTCATGGGCCCCTCACATGCCATGGACCCCACCGCTCCGCGGGGTCTGCGGGGTTCTTTTCGCAGCCTGTTAGTACTCTTTGTGGATGAGAGATTAGCGCAACGACTTAGCTGCTGGCTTTCCTCCCGAATGGTTAAGGTTGAAGTTTCGTATATGCTTGTTTGGATCTTCTTCTAAAAATGCATGCAGCGTTGTGGAGACTAAAAGACATCCGAGTCATTAGTATCTGAGCAGGGCATACTTTCAGCTTGAGAGCTTAGTGAATTTAACGCACGAGCGTTTCCTGTTACAAACGAGGGAACACATACATGTGTTACACTCGGATTCGGTTGAAATTTGGTAGGAATATTCGTGGGAGGCAGTAGAATGCGAAGCTCAAAACTGCATGTGCCCAGCGCAAGTTTGAACGCCAAAATTGAACAAATAAATAGTCGTAAAATTAGAAGTGCCGCGGAAGTATCGGGGTGTGGCGGAGAGGTAGGGAGGAGCGAAGCAGCGGACGTGAACCAACCAAGCTGTAACGAGCTGCGCCAGCAGCCAGGCAGCGTATTGTTAGCGCGTTCCCCTTAACTTCCCGATCAGATGTTCTTGTCACTCGTTGTAATTTTTCAAACCTTATTGGCATCGTTGTTCAAACACCATCCTTTGTACACGTGTTTCATGTGCTGTTTTCATAGTTACGTTTTGCACATCTGATCGGGAAGTTACGGGGAACGCGCTAACTATACGCTGGCTGGCTGCTAGCGCAGCTCGACGCAGCCCGGTTGGTTCACGTCCACTGCTTCTCTCCTCCCTACCTCTCCACCACACCCCGATACTCCCGCGGCACTTCTAATTTTACAAATATTTATTTCTTCAATTTTGGCGTTTAAACTTACACTGGGCACATGCAGTTTTCACCTTAGCATACTTCTGCCTCCCACGAATATTCTTACCAAATTTCAACCGAATCGGAGTGTAACACATGTATGTGTTCCCTCGTAAGTAAACAACTGACGTTTGGTTCGAGATGGGTATAATTGAATTTAATATACGGGATTATATAATAATAATAATAATAATAATAATAATAATAATAATAATAATAATAATAATGCGTGTACGTTCCAATTAAATACTCTTACGGTTTTTGGAGACACGGAGATGTCAGAATGTTATCCCACAGGAGTCCTTGTACGTACCGGTAAATCTGTTCACAAGGATGGCGTATTTGAACACCTTTAAATACTACTGAACTGAGCCGGGTTCGAACCCACCAACATGGGGTCAAAAGACGCACTTCTACCATCCGAACCACTCAAACCCGACTCGCGGTACGTTTTCCCCGATCTGTGATGATCGAGTCATTCTGAAGCACGAAGCCAATGGACATCCTTGGGTTATCTCTGGATTTTAATGAAACCTGCAGTCATAGCGTTGATTGTAGAGTCACATGTGAAAAAACGGGGTATACTTGTGTCCCACATTCGATAGGCTGCGTCGACCGCTTGGTAACGATTGTTATCGACCTTGACGGGTTTCTCTTTATGCAGCTATTGCAGTCTGGTCAAGTATAAAAGATAATTAATACCAGTGAATGGCAATTTGATTTATTCCTCTGACATGGATGAATGAAGGAAAAGATACGAGGATACGTGATAATTTGTCCTTGTCAAAGTGTTATTAGTACGGTATGGAATAATTAATATTTTGAATGTAGTTACCTAATATGCATATTCTCTTAGGATTGCAGTAGTATAGAAAGTGAAATCTAAGGAAGGTGCTGTAAAGCTAATGCCGTGAGCTCCTATTTTCAGGTTAACTTTGCTGTAGAGGAGTGAAAGCTGGGTGGATTCAGAACATATTATTCATAGGCTGGAAGCAACGGACATTAAAGTACCTGGAATAATTGCTGGAACGAGCGAGTTGACTATGCGGTTTGATTATCTAAGCTACAACCTAGTAAAACAAATAGCAAAAAGGATATTTCTGGTGCAAACAGGTGGATACAATGGTAGGAGAACACCCGCAGTGAGAAGATAAAGTCTGCCAAGAGATCACATATATGGGGTCAATTATTGCATTCAAAACTGAGAAGATGGTCAACGGTACACCAAAAATAAACAATTTCGTGTCGGATGGTTTCAGCTTATTAAATGAGAAAATGGCTCTTTATTTTTAACAGCCTTCACACCTGTTGGCAATTTGCGTAGGACTATCTGCAGTACCCCTGCTCTGGTGGTCAACATCCTTATCGCGGGAGTGTTAATTTCGATGCGCAGTCTGTGGCTCTTTTCTCTTTCTTTTACCTTCATTTTTCTTTGGACTAGGAAATGCGCATAATAAATATAAGCTGCAACATAAACTCGTTTACTAGCATCCCGTCTCGTCACTCGTGGCTTGACAGATCTTTGTTTTTCATTAATATTTATTACCAAACATGTAGTTATGATATGATTTGTGTTGACTTCTTGCAGACTCGCAAACTGCAGAGAGGGAACAGAAAGGTGAAGTGAAGAGTGCCCAAATATAACGGCGACGGGTTTTTTTTCATTATTGCTCAAAAGTGTACAGAATGCAGAATAAAAGACAATTTAACCTACAGCCTAGACCAATGGTAACGGGCGAGTTGGCCGTGCGGTTAGGGGCACGCAGCTGTGAGCTTGCATCCGGGAGATAGTGGGTTCGAGCCCCACTGTCCGTAGCCCTGAAGATGGTTTTCCGTGGTTTCTCATTTTTACACCCGGCAAATGCTGGGGATGTACCTTCCCACTCCTTGGCCTTTCCTATCCCATCGTCGTCATAAGACCTATCTGTGTCGGTGCGACGTAAAGCAAGTTGTAAAGACAGACCGATAGTAAAAGTACTTGTTATGATACAGATTGTTCAATGTTTAATCTGTACATTTACTAGTTCCGGCCTCTGTGGTGTAGTGGTTAGTGTGATTAGCTGCCACCCCGGTGGCCCGGGTCCGATTCCTGGCTCTGCTACAAAATTTGAAAAATGGTACGGGAGGTCTAATGAGCAGAGCAGATTTCCACCCCAGTCATATTCGAAATGGTTTCCCTTGCTTTCCCACTTCTTTTCTAGGCAAATGCTGGTATGGTACCTAACTTAAGGCCACGGCTGCTTCCTTCCCTCTTACTTGTCTATCCCTTCCACTCTTCCCATCCCCCACAAGGCTCCTGTTCAGCAAAGCAGGTGAGGCGACGTGGGAGAGGTAATGATCCTTCTCTCCAGTTGTATCCCCAGACAAATGTCTCACGCTCCAGGACAGTGCCCTTGAGGCGGTAGAGGTGGGATCCCTCGCTGAGTCCGGGAGAAAAACCAAGAGGTTGCCTGGTGCGAAAATTTGAAAACACAGAAAGCCATCTTCAGGGCTGCCGACAGTGGGGTTCGAACCCACTATCTTCCGAATACAAGATGATAGCTATGAGACCCAAATCGCGCGGCCACTTTGTCCGTTGCCAAAAGAAAGATGCATATCCTGATCAGCTTCAATATAAGACCCAAATGCGATGAAATTGTAACGAAGAGTGGGTTATTGGCCCCTAGAAAAATGCAACCCAGCACGCATGGACCAGATGGTGTGTTCCTGGAGTTAATATTCCACTCCCACCCTCCACGAGGGTGGCGAAAATATTCGGTCAAAACAAGCGGAAATAGCTACTGATGTGTAACATTATTACCCTACTATAAACGCATTAATGCAAATATTCTAGAATTAAAAATTATTTTCCACCTCAGTCGTGGTGACTATTGAATCAAGAATAAAACATAACGGAACTGTCAACCTCTTTGCTCAAATATTTCCGTTTTAGAGCTGTTACATGAATTAAACATTTAAAATACAGGAGTACAGGGTTCTTTGTGCAATTACTTAAACGAGGGCTACAATCATTTAACATCTTTGACAGAGGATTTAAGTCTAATAACAACCTGTGTGACGTACTCAGCTAATCATTAGCTTACAACCTTAATTTCCCAAGATAATAGGTTCGATAGCAGCTGAGGTTGATGCCGTTTGCTCCCGTTTGAGAACGTTTAAATGCTACTGCTCTATGCCGTTGTCTTCCAGCATGTTAAAGAATCTGTAGAACAAGGTTCCGGCACATTGGCGTGCCTTTACTGTTCATTATCGCTATATACAGTAGATACGAGTGAAACAATATCTGTCTGTCTCTCTGCCTTCCAAAACGTCATCACCTCTAAACCGCTGGTCGAAATTCCATCAAATTTCGAACAAATTTTAGCAGAGGAATTTTTCATAAGACTAGCTAAGTTTTATTTCAAAATATAGGCCTGAAAATATAATATGTGCGAAAATATTTTCGAAAAATCACGTTATAGCTTACTTCCAGACGAGATGCTGTGGTTACGTGGGCATAGCTGTTTATTTATTTAGCATATGATAAACTGGATATTTACATTATGTACGTAGATATACAACCATAAATACCCACTTTTATCAAGTTCGCAATCACAGTTCTTAATCAAGGTGTGAAAGCTGAAGAGCTTCATCTGTCACGCTGTTCGGGTCTTCTATCTTAGCTCTCCACGCACGGAGAGGCCATTCAATGGAAATATGGTCCAACCATCTGCTTTTATTTCTTCGCAGTCACACAGACGTCAACCCTCAATTGAAAATCGTATCACGGCTGCCGTGAGCAGTCCTCACCCTTTTTATTGTCCTCCACTGCCGCCTGGATAGAAGGAATCTAGCCGGCCTCTCACGGGGATTTTCTACGAAGGAATTGCTATTGCCACTGTTGTTCCCAGGTATTTGATATGTTGAAAAAGCTGTCTTTTAAGTTAATGGCCATTTACCAAGAAGGTTCTCATGATCTCAGTCTGTTTGGTTGAGGTCTGTGTAAATAGGAGGGTGAGGACTGTTTTCTATTTTCTTCCAAACGTTCAACAGCGCTTTGAGTCTCCTTAAAAGTGGTGATGGTATGTTATCCAGAACAGGTAGCCAATGGATATTTGTAGGGCGAGTAAATCCCGCTATGATGCCCATTTCCTGGTTCGCTGGATGTCCATCACACTTTGGTGTGATCCCTGTTAAATCAAGTTGAACAGCAGTATTCAGCATAGCAGTAAAAATGAAATGGCGTATGGCTTTCAGTGCCGGGAGTGTCCGAGGACAGGTTTGGCTCGCCAGGTGCAGGTCTTTTGATTTGACTCCCGTAGGCGACCTGCAGGTCATGATGAGGATGAAATGATGATGAAGACGACACATACACCTAGCCCCATGCCGGCGAAATTAACCAATGATGGTTAAAATTCCGAACCCTGCCGGGAATCGAACCCAGGACCCCTGTGACCAAAGGTCAGCACGCTAACCATTTAGCCATAGAGCCGAACAGCATAGCAGTGATGTAAGTTCACTGATATAAAAGCGATAGGCGACCCATTAATAGGCTGTGGTTTGTGGAGCGTGGTGAAAGAACGTCGGTTTCCTACACTAGAAATATTCTTCAGTAATGCAACGAGAGAACACGATATTATTTAGAGAGAAACTGAAGTTCAATAATGATAATAACGTTCATAAATATAAACAAATCAAACAAAAGGTATTAATAATAATGTCATTGGTTTTACGTCCCACTAACGACTTGTTTTTCTGAGACGCTGAGGTTCCGGTATGTTGTCCCACGTGCCAATAAATCTACTGACGCAGGGCTGATATTTGAGCACCTTCAAATATGAGCCAACTTGGGCTCAGAAAGCTAGCGCATTTATATAAACAGGTATTTATACACGAAGTAAAATTCTCAGCTCGGAAATATATTTTATTACGTTTGGATTTAAACTCTTTGGGCTCCAGTCTCCCAATATAGCCGGGCTGAGAATATCAAGCGGTATCTATTGAGAAATTCTTCATAAGTCTCCCATCTACTGCAAGGTGAGTAAACTCTAGCGTGTAAGGACTGAGTCGCGTTTACCTTCATTTAAATGTAGGCTTTTTTAATTTAAATTTTGTAACATGTAGGTTTCTAGGACGGAGCGTAGCCATCCGAATACGTGTCGTGTAATGTCCTAAGGATGTACGAGTATGGACTCTCGTTTCCCTTGTTCATTTTTGTGTTGTTGTGACTAGTTGTTTCAAAATTTAAATTGTTCCTTCTTGTGCTTTTGGTTGTTAAGTGTCTTCTAGTGTGAGTAATCCGTTGTGTCACCGGGCCTTCTGCCCAATTAGGTTTTGTGGCAAGTCTTGTGTAGGGAATGCTTGAGTGGGTTCAGCATCCTATACTATTTTGTTTTCGACCTTTTCTATTAACCTTTATTTGTGTCATTCTTGGCCGTGTAGTATAAGCTTTGGTTCCTGTTTCTTTTGGGATCCCTTTGATCCATATGTTGTGTTGTTGCTTCCCTCTGAATTAAGGGCAGTGCGTGTTTTGTAAAAGCTGACAAGCTTTTAAGGGTACCTGACGTGTAGTCCAGGTCCGTCCACCCATTGATAATGAAATTTGGGAGTGCTATCACTCTTTGTATTGTATAACCGAACTATTGTATTCCATAACAACAGATAGTTGTTCAATGGTAAAGGCCAATAAGTCTTATGAAATGGGAGCTCCTTCTCCCCTGTTATTTATTAATCTCTGAAGCTTAGTGTTGTAATATCCCCTTCTACATTTTTACATTTGTTAAATTGTTGTTCTTTAAAAGGAAAATAGAAACAGAAAAGAAAGAAAACATTTAGGATATTATATTCAAAATGTAAAGTTTTTGTGTACGGTAGTTATTTGTCCAGCAGCCTCAGCCCTGCCGTTCCTTCCCCTCTACTGCCCATATATCCCATAATATTTATTGTTGTTATTATTATTATTATTATTATTATTATTATTATTATTATTATTATTATTATTGCTGCAAGAGAATAATACAATCAGAATTAAGATCAATTGCAAAGAGAAACAAAAATGTTGTCATTTAAAAAAGTCGCCTCTGATGCAAGCTGCGCGACTCTAACCGCATGGCCAACTCGCCCGATCAATATTGAACAACGAGGATGATAATGATAAGGGAGCAAATAGCTGTTCAATATTGCGGACGCGGGCCTTCGGTCTTAGCAGCCGTTGCATGGTAGGGCATGGCTCTTCGGGACTGTTGCACCTTGGGGCTTGGTTTGGTTTGGTACAATATAGCGACGGACTTTACCTTCAATGAGTTCTACGAGGGCAGGATGGCTTCCAAATCTGATTGTGAGCTAGTACCTGGTTTAAGGTCACTTAATGTGATAGGCTTCGCCAATGACACTATTGTCGTCGCAAAGGACAAAACATCAACCGAAGAACTCACCAGAAAGATGATTCAAAACTTGGAAGAAATTCGCCTTTTTTCTTGCTATTTGCTTTACGTCGCACCGACACAGATAGGTCTTATGGCGACGATGGGATAGGAAAGACCTAGGAGTGGGAAGGAAGCGGCCGTGGCCTTAATTAAGGTACAGCCCCAGCATTTGCCTGGTATGAAAATGGGGAAACCACGGAAAACCATCTTCGGGGATGCCGACAGTGGCGTTCGAACCTACTATCTCCCGAATACTGGATACTGGCCGCACTTAAGCGACTGCAGCTATCCAGCTCGGTCGCATTTTTCTAGCCTCCAAAATGCATATCAGTTAACATCATCAAAGAAAGGCTTACCAATAGTAACCTGAAGGTTTACCACGGATTTAATATAAAATGTATTACACCAGGTGAAACTGTGAAGTATTTTGATGTCATATTTTCTGATTCAGTTGTCTTTAGTCCTTACGCATTTGTCTGGTGTGAAAATGGAAAACCATCTTCAGGCCCGCTAACAGTGGGTTTGAATCCACCATCTCCCAAATGCAAGCTCACAGCTACTTGACCCGAACCACACAGACAATTACGCGAATTATTTGCTACATTAGGTATACAATCTGCGGTGCGCCATGACGGCGTGTGTGGACCGCACGCATGACGTGCGCTAATGAGCAGTATTGCTACTGCTGGATTTAATAGCATAGGCTATTATACTTACATTAAGGAAGCCTTATTTGATGATAACTTGAGATAGCCTTGATCACCATTCTCTCAAGGTTACTTTGTCTTTTTATTTCCACCACAAAAAGTAAAGAGCCAATAGTATGTGGTCATACATTCAATAGACTACCATTTGTAAACGGATTATTTTTCTTTTGTTAATTAAACACGACATGATTTTTATTTTTTCTCAGTATTTGTTGGGGATGTCGAGCTGAGGTGATAAATATGTTCTCGGATCACCCAGCAGGACGTGGGTTCGATTCTCCGTTAAGAAGTCGAAAAATGTAAAAATGGAAATTTCCCTTCTGGAGAGGTGTGTGCCCTAAGATTAAGTCTACCTCCATCAAAAATGAGCACATTACTAATTCCGCGGAGCAAAAGGTAAAGGTATGTAGAAAGCAACGGACGCTTCTTCAATAGGCATATAATTATATAGTTCTACACATTATAGGGACTAATAAACCATTATCATCTTCAAGTACCAGTGCAGAGAGACAGAAAGAGCTATATATCAATGCCCCAGGTAAAGAACTACGAACACAAGTCCAGGAGCAGTCATGTGAATTTGATCGTCTTGACATTGGCAACTATGTTGGAAAGCGAAATATCCCTGACAGCATGAAGTTTCAGCTCCTAACAAACTGTTGGAAACCTAGCAAGGCATACAAACACTTCTCTGGTATAAAGTGATCTCTCCAGTTCAGAAAGTGATGTGAGAGATCGAAGAAAAAACGGGAAAACGTCGACCTACGTGTCATGTCAAAGAACGCAGTCGAAGCGTTAGAGAAGTGCTCGGAGAGTTTCTTCCTAAACATTCGAACACTGCTTCAAATATTTGCTGTTCTTCCTGTAACAACTTGCAGTTATGAGCGAAGATTTAGTTGTCTGCATTGACTGAAGAACGTACACTCCATTCATTGTTGGCTGCCATATTGAATATAGTCGGAAGAAAAACAAGCTCCTCAAATAAATACCAAAACTAAGTAATTACGCAAACTAATCTTGTGAAAATAACTTTCCAACATCCTTAACATCTAGACACGGTTGTGCTGTGCTAGCTTTGCTTTCTAGAGCTCGCTATCACCTCGTGCCCGTGTTTACAGAACTGTGTGACTGTATTGAATAATAGTATTATATAGACACGTGCACATAAGGGATTAGTGTTACCTGTGAGTGGGGACGAGGGTCCCCGGGACTTAGTGAGGATGGAGGAATCATCAGACGGTGGCCTAGGTACTCTATCTAACCATAATTCACTTAGCTCAGCTATAGGTACCGCATTAAACTTGTGCTATTCAGACGGAGCGTTAAGTGATGTAGACCAAATACCTTCTCAAATATCTACACTACGTAAACGTGGTCTCCCGGACGAGCGTCCTGATTACTGGAATGAAGAGGGCCTAAGTGTGAAGAAGCTATCAGTGTCAATAAGTGCCAGTGAAAATTCTCATGAACATCGAACTAGCTGCCCAGTTCCCCATCTCTGCAGCCTGTGCAGTTGAATACGTCCCAGCATACAGCTAGCCAGCTTGCTCCAAGTCAACAGGTACGAAGCAGCGCTCAGCATGAGTCATACCTCTATAAGTTAGATGATGAAGGTCCGTTCATAGTGTATGCTGAACATAAACCCGATGAGGCAGGTGCGGTAACTAAACATATCGGCCGGTTACATCCAATGTCCGTGGGAAAGTGTATTAGTGCCTTAATTCCAGACATGCGTACTTCTATAATGAACATTACTACAAAGGAACGTAATAGGGTTCAAATAGAACTTTCTTCCGCTACCTGTGCAAACAGGCTTGCTCAGTTACAATCCTCCTCACTCAGTCTTTACATACCAAGGCATCTAACGGTGAAGACAGGTCTTATTCGTGCAGTAGATACGTCCTTCTCGGAGGAAGAATTACTTTCAGAAATTCAGTCAGATAAGAAAATATTAGAAGTACATCGCTTTCACCGTAAACTTGTACGAGACGGACAGACTCTGCTAGTGCCTCGGCAACTGTTGCGTGTTGTATTTGAAGGTCGCACTTTACCTCCTTACGTGTATATATTTAACACTCGGTGTGGTGTAGAACCTTACGTCCAGAACGTAACCCTTTGCTATCAATGTCTTAAATACGGCCACGTAAATAAACAGTGTCGTAGCAAAGCACGCTGTACATGCTGCGGCGACAGTCACATCACTGCAGAGTGCCTTACTCCAGATCCGCCTAAATGTATTTACTGCTCTGGCCCTCATCGTGCAGATGATCGATCCTGTCCAGAATACGAACGACAGCGTAGGATTAAATATAATATGGCCCATTTAAATATCACCATTGAGCAAGCACTCGAAATGGAATCTACAAGCACATATGCTAATACTGTGATGCAAAATAACACTCCTCCAGCAAGTACATCTTATCACAAGGAATTTCCACCCCTTCCTTTCCCTGCACGTGGGCCACTTCCCACCAATAACCTTTCCAACTCTTCTTTCCCTAGTACCTCTAAGGTGTCCTCTCGTTTTACACCCAAACGTCCTTCCACCCCAAAGTCTAGAGTTCCAGTTCACAACCAGTGGAAAACATACTACAATGGACAGCGTTCTCCTGCCAACTCCACGGGACCTATATACCCTACACAACAAGTTCAACCAAGTCAACAGCCTCAAACAACACCACAGGCTCTACCTACAACTCCACTGCTTGAAAACATTGTCCAGTTTATTTTGACGCTTAAAAACACGGCCTCCTCGGAAATTGATCCCTCTCATATACGTGACGTTATTTCATCACTTTTAAATCAGAATAACCATGGATACCGCACATCAACTGAATAAAATAATACAGTGGAACTGTCACTCAATACGAGCGCATAAACTTAGCCTTCAGACTCTACTGCGAGATTACTCCGTTTCAATGTGTGTAGTTAGTGAGACCTGGCTGAAGGATACTACCCCCTTTCAGTTTCCAGGCTACAATTTTATAAGAAGTGATCGTGGTGATGGTTATGGAGGGGTTGGAATTCTCCTCCAGAAGAACATCATTTATGATCAAGTAACTCTTAATCTTCGAGGATCGAAATTAGAAACATGTGCCATCAAGGTTAACTACAGGGGTTCGCCGTTAACTATTGTTTCCGTATTCCGATCACCTAACCAACTAGTATCTGTACACGAACTGCGTCGACTCTTTTCCCAACTTTCACAGCCTGTACTTATCTTCGGAGACTTCAACTCACACCACTTGAATTGGGGAAGTTCTTCTACTGACTCACATGGAATACAACTCATGGGTGTAGCTGAAGAAGAAAACTTAGTGCTACTGAATGATGGGTCCCCTACCCGAATTTCCCGACCTAATCAAGCTCCTTCGGCAGTAGATGTTACTTTTGCATCTCCTTCAATAGCACTCGACTTCTCCTGGCAGGTTCTACAGGACACTCTAGGATCTGACCACTTTCCAATATTATTAACATCGACTAATACATCGACCATTCCTCATACCATCTACCCAACATATCGTTGGAAAATTCGACAAGCTGACTGGGCAAGTTACAAGGAGACAATAGATCTCATCCTGGAAGAATACTACGAAACGAATGACATTGTCAGATTCCATTAATCGAGCAGCCTGCCTTACAATTCCACAAAACAGACCATATGCATACAGCAAACGACCTCCAACTCCCTGGTGGGATAACGAATGTCAAGCTGCGTTGCATGACAGGCGTGTGGCACTCCATCATTATAAACAGGATGCTTCTGAAGCTAATTTCCTCACCGTACAACAAACTCAAGCGAAAGCAAAACGCTTATTCAAGCTTAAAAAGCGTCAGGGTTGGCGCCAATATTGTACTTCTCTCAACTCATCTATCTCTCCTGCTACGATGTGGCGGAATATTCGTCGTTTCCGAAACTCACAGAACTGCCCTCAGTTTACATCTACATGTACGATACCAATAAAAGAGGACATCCTGAGAAAAATGGCCCCTCCTTCAGCTCATATAGGTTATTTACCACGCAATGGCCATGAAGATAATTTCCATCCACTACTTCGTCCATTTGAATTTAAAGAACTTATCAAAGCCTTGAAAACGAGTAATAATACTTCCCCAGGCCCAGATAACATCCATTACCCAATGTTACTCAACATGTCTAGTGATGGACATAAGAAACTACTTAAGCTGATGAACAGGATGTGGTTTCAAAGAGTGCATCCTCCGTCATTTAAACTTATTCGTCTGGTACCATTATTGAAGAATGGGAAAAATCCACGACTGTCTTCATCCTATCGCTCACTGTCCTTGATATCCTGCTTGTACAAGACTATGGAAAGGGTGATTAAGCATCGATTAGAATGGTGGGTAGAACATCACAAGCTGCTACCACCTCAACAAATGGGTTTTCGACGTGGGAAAGGTACAATAGATACACTTGTACATCTAATTACAGACATCCAACTTGGTCTGAGCAATAACAATTACGTTGTGGCATTGTACACTGATCTGTCTTCTGCGTATGACAGCGTGCTTATTCCCGTCTTAGAAGACAAATTACGCTTCCTACATCTCCCAGAGGACTTTATTGGGAACCTCAGTTGCCTTCTACAAGATAGACATCTCATCATGTTTCACAATGGCACGACAATTGGTCCTCGAATGACATCCCAAGGTCTTCCACAAGGCTCTATCTTGTCTCCGTTGCTTTTTAACATATACACAGCAGACCTCACATCTATATTTTCTCCTGAGATTCAAGTTCTTCAGTATGCTGATGATATTTGCATTTATACAGAAGCTGAATACTTGGACAAGTGTCAAGAACAGATGACGGTTGCCATGAGGGCTTTCACTCCTTGGCTTCATAACCATGGATTAACGATATCTGCAGGAAAATCAGCAGTCTCTATCTACACTCGACATTCGAGACCCCCACTGGACACGATTCATCTGGGTTCCTACTTATTTCCCTACAAGGTGGTGGTGCCTTATCTAGGACTTCTCATCGATCACAAATTGACATGGTCTCCACATATTCATCATGTGATATTTCAGTCAATATCTTACGAGCCATTAGCGGCTCTTGGTGGGGCTGTGACCCGAAAATTGCGCTGCAACTGTACAGAAGTTTGATTCGACCTCTCCTGGATTATGGAAGTGGATGCTTTGCTACGGCTTCCAAAACATTGTTAACTAAACTAGACAAATGTCAGTATAAGGCCCTTAGACTCTGCATAGGAGCAATGCAGACTACACCTACAAATGCTCTGCTACTTGAAACACTCGAACCTCCTCTCCATCTACGAAGGCAATATCTAGCGGGGAAATATATTTTCAAACTTTTTCAATACAGGGAGTCTCCGATACTTCACAAGATATCCAAGCTGACTACCCTAGTACTGACTTCACGCTACTGGAGAAAGAAACGTCAACCGATCCTAGTGGATGAATTTACCAATCTCAGTGGTTGCAGGCGTATTATAAGCACTACAGATACCCATCCCAGTTTTAACTGTTCTTTTGAAACTACTATTAAGAAACTGGATATTCGACTAGAAACATCATTTGAGGTCACTGTGAACTGTAACGATGTCAGCCTGAAACGTTATCTGGCAGAATGGCCACACGCCCGACACATCTACACAGATGGATCAAAGGACTGTAATACAGTGGGTAGCGCCTATATCGATGTTCAATCCGGCAGTTGTGGTAAGTTCAAGCTACCTCCGACAGCATCTATATTTACGGCTGAGCTTACAGCCATTTTGGGGGCCCTCGAATACGCTGCAAATCTTCCTGAGCGGTTGATTGTGGTGTTGTCTGATTCTAGATCAGCACTGCAGAGTCTACAAACCATTATCTCACGGACATCATCCTTGATTCTCGTACACGAGATTATTGCACAGGTACATCGACTTGAGACACAGGGGAAGAAAGTTTCTTTTGTGTGGGTAAAAGCCCATGTAGGAATCCCAGGCAATGAGCTAGCAGACAAAGCAGCACGATCTGCTGCCACTGAAGGCCAACAGACTTACACGACAGTTCCAGCATCGGATTACACCTCCTTGCTTCGTCGACGGCAATTGACGGCGTGGAACAACGAGTGGCATGATACCTCCCAACAACGCGGAAAACACTATGCCACTATCCATCCAGATATTCCAAACGTTCTTTGGCACCATCAGCGTCCCTATTCGCGTCAATTCATCAGAGCAATCGCAAGAATGAAGTTTCATCATGGTTGTTTCCCTCAGCATCTGCACAAAATCCAAGTACTACAATCTCCCTTCTGTTCATGTTCAGCTGATACAGTTGCCGATCTTAATCATATATTCTTTGGATGTCCACACCACTTTGTACGCACTACTTGCCTACTTCAAAATTTATTGGCATTAGGATACCAATTACCCCCTATTCTTTCGTCAATTCTCCACAAAAATGATCAATCTGCTTACTTTGAGTTATATGCATTTCTTTCTGACATTGGACTGCGAATCTAAGTCCTTCGCCTAGCATCGAACTTACCCTATAGTACTACAACACTCCTACCTTCTTCTGATCCACGGCCTAGTCACGCGTACCACTGGATGTCCTCATAGGCGTTATGATGAGAAGACGAATCCATCTCTCCTGTCTCCGAGCAACAAATAAATTAAAACATAAGTTCCTATAAAACTCCCTTCCATTCATAATTCACTGGCTGAGTGGGCTTCGACCCGAATGCCAAAAAAAAAAAAAAAAAAAACGTACACTCGACAATGAAACAAGAGAGATTCTGAATGGATTAGCACATATATCTGTTAACCTACATGTTAATGTGAACCCCGACACCACATTTTCCCACGATCCCCTACATGACTTACCTTAAACCTGTAACCTTCTCTTCATATATTTATATTCGTTTCAATATCGGGTATCTGCTGAGCACTGTGCGAGTCTAATCACTTTTATCTGCCTGGTATTTTTGTGGTAATTTGAACACGTTTCAAATCCTTCTTTTTTTCTATTTCTTTAATGTCTCACCGATACAGATGGGTCTTACGGCGACGATGGAATAGGGAAGGAAGCGGCCGTGTTCTTAATTAAAGTACAGTCCTAGCATTTGCCTGGTGTGAAAATGGGAAACCATGAAGAACCATCTTCAGGGCTGCCAGCAGTGGGATTCGAACTGCCGTCGGTGGAGTTCGAATCCACTGTTTCCCGAATGTAACCTCAGAGCTGCCCGCGCCTAACCGCACGGTCAACTCGCTCGGTAATTCTCTAAGCAACAACGATAAATGTCCTGAAATATTTAGGTATTTAAAACAATGTTATTATCTCATAACTTAACCGTAAGTCATAATAAAAGGAATAGGTATACGAAAATGTTTGTAAATTTAATTCATTAATAATGCTACGTATTTTGTGAGTATATTATATTTAATTACGAATTTTATTGGTATTTATTACATTTTTATGTACATATTTTTCAATTTGATATTGCATGAAAATCCTGGATTAATCATCATCTCAGTATCTCGAGATCGTGCACGTCACGTGTGGGACAGTGGCTCTCTATAGCATGGCCATGGAAATTTACTTCCAACCGTTTAACAACCGACCTTGTAGCACCAGCGTAAACGCTATGAAAACCCTTAAAGGCACGTTAGATCACCAGTGTAAATACCATACACTAGTGTGCAGTTACTGTACTTTCAAAATAAACATGAATAAATGATGAAAACTTAATTGAAGACGTACTGAAACTGCGTCATAACATGTCCTCTAATTTCACACATTCGAAGACGACGATAATGGCATTCAAATTCATGTGGTCGTGTAAGACCTTAAGACAGTTTGCAAAAGCAAGCAAGCTTATAGTTTTACGTTGAAGAGATGTGACATGCCGTTTGAAAATCCCATATGCATTAGCTAGGATTCGACCTATGAACACCTTGGTTAGAAGCCAATAAAGATAGCACTCAGTTACTTCATTCCTGAAATAATAATAATAATAATAATAATAATAATAATAATAATAATAATAATAATAATAATAATAATAATACCGACCTCGATAGCTGCAGTCGCTTAAGTGCGGCCAGTGTCCAGTATTCGGGAGATAGTAGGTTCGAACCCCACTGTCGGTAGCCCTGAAAATGGTTTTCCGTGGTTTCCCATTTTCACACCAGGCAATGCTGGGTCTGTACCTTAATTAAGGCCACGGCCGCTTCCTTCCCACTCCTAGCCCTTTCCTGTCCCATTGTCGCCGTAAGACCTATCTGTGTCGGTGCGAGTAAAACAACTAGCAAAATAAAATAAAAAATAATACTATATTTTGAAACACCTTGGAGAAATAATTCTTCCTTCGGGATTAGACAGTTTGGCTACTACAGAAAGGGCCTCAAAACTTCAGAGGGCATTTAGACTGACATGGGGTCACTAAAATAAACGAGTAACGTCACGTAAAGTTAAAATGAAACATTACAAAACAGTTATTCTACCGGAAGCTTTATATGCATCAGAAGCATTAATTGTAGGTCATTCTAAAATTACAGATATTGAAAAAGAAGAACGTAAAATTCTTAGAAAACTTTTCAGCCCCACACAAGAAAATGGAATCTGGAGGATCGAAAGGTGAAATACAGACCTCTATAGTCACACAGATAGTGCTATCAATACTATATGGAGGAAATGTTTGAACATTTTTGGACACATATTTGTATGTATGTTGGGTATTCAGCCCGAAGGCTGGTCTGACCCTCCACAGTTCCAACAAAGGCTATAATAGATAGCCTAGGCGTCACTGAAGAGGCATACTAGGGAAATGGGGAGTGAGGTAGTTTCCCGCTGCTTTCCTCGCAGAGCCAGAAGTTGCTATTGCATATCAGTCTGCCAAGCCCACTGAAATGCATGCACCAAACGACCCTATGGGGGATATTTTCACACCAATCATAACAGGGACTGGCTGCATAAGGAATGGTATTACTAGCACCGCTCATACCTCGGTCACTTTCATTTTGTCAAAGCCAAGGATGAGACTGAGACAGGTCAATGAAAGTAACAAAATTGCTCTAGCCTATATCAGAAGACATAGCGCACTGTAAACACTACATCTCGCCAACAAGGGCTTGGCATATATTCAGAATTGATAATAACAGTCTCACAAGAAGATTATTGAAATGAAAACCTACAACCCGTTTTCCAGTCATTGACCGGGTCAGGGATGTAATGAATGAAGCATATATAGGGTGTTATTACAATGGGGTCGCCACTCCCAGGGTGATTTATTAATGAGTGATAAATGCTATGAAATGATAATGAAGAGTGTTGCTGGAATTAAAGATGACAAGGAAAACCGGTGTACCCGGAGAAAAACCTGTCCCACCTCCTCTTTGTCCAGCACATATCTCACATGGAGTGACCGGGATTTGAACCACGGTATCCAGCAGTGAGAGGCCGACGCGCTGCCGTCTGAGCCACGGAGGCTCCAAGAAGATTATTATTCAATGTAATAAATTGGCTTGAGGAAACCAGAGGGGACATGAATGAATTGAACATCAGAGAAAATATCATAAAAAATCGCGAAGTTTGCAGGTCCTCAGCAAATAAACACACATTTGTGGTCAAAACTTGCATGAGAACTGGTACAAAGTGGTCAGACGAACGTAAGAGGAAACACAGCAAGTTCATGAAGAGATTTTGGAAGAACACGAAGGCGAAAGTCATCAAGCCAATGAACAAGTTCCCTCGCGCTCTATTAATGGGTATAACGAAACAAGAAGAAGAAAAATAATCCTAAACCCGCCATTCTCATCGTTTTCGACCTTCATATGTGTAGTAGGAAGGCGAGCGACTAATGTACAAATTCAGTCTGTAGTGTTCCAGTGTTGGAGAAGTACTATAGTTTCAAAACCAACAACCAAACCTGAAGTAAGGATATGTTACCCATTTTCACTGTCACACGCCACCTTAGGCCTGCCAGATTAGCTACTCATTTAGTTCTTCCATTTATTATTTTGTATTTCAATGTAAGACTACAGTATTGTTTGTATCCAAACACGCGTTTTAGGATAGCGTTTACAGAGCATAAACTATATTTGTATACTTATAGAAGATTTGCAATCTACAACAGTTAATGACGCCTGAACTTACTGAAGAGTAGGCCTATATTTTATTACAGCTGATTTCTGTAGTAAGAATGAAGTAACGTTCTACAGTGTAGATCGCGCCAACATATCGAGACCAGACGATCTTTCAATGAACCCAAATAACAATAAAATTAATGTGTGGCAATGATACTTTATATTTTTAAATAATACAAATTACAATAACGCAAATTTTGGATATTCCAATGTCTACCAACTCGTGAGTTTCACAAAATTCTAATTACTTTTTGAATTTTTGATAATTACGAAGTTCAACAATTTTAATTTCAATAATGTTTGTTTCTAAATCCCATTGTACGATGCCGTGCTACAGTAAACTGTAAATGCACCTAATAATACAATACGTAGGCTATGTAAAACATAATTCAATCAATCAATCAATCAATCAATCAATCAATCAATCAATCAATCACTACTGATCAGCATTTAGGTCAGTCGCGCAGGTGGCAGATTCCCTATCTATTATTTTCCTAGCCTTTTCTTAAATGATCGCAAAGAAATTGGAAAATTATTGAACATCTCCCTTGGTAAGTTATTCCAATCCCTAACTCCTCTTCCTATAAACGAATATTTGCCCCAATTTGTCCTCTTGAATTCCAACTTTATCTTCATATTGTGATCTGTCCTACTTTTAAAGACACCACTCAAACTTATTCGTCTACTGATGTCCTCCCACGCTATCTCTCCTCTGACAGCTCGGAACATACCACTTAGTCTAGCAGCTCTTCTTCTTTCTCTCAGTTCTTCCCAGCCCAAACTTTGCAACATTTTTGTAACACTACTCTTTTGTCGGAAATCACCCAGAACAAATCGAGCTGCTTTTCTTTGGATTTTTTCCAGTTCCTGAATCAAGTAATCCTGGTAAGGGTCCCATACACTGGAGCCATACTCTAGCTGGGGTCTTACCAGAGACTTATATTCCCTCTCCTTTACATCCTTACTACAACCCCTAAATACCCTCATAACCATGTGCAGAGATCTGTACCCTTTATTAACAATATTTATGTGATTACCCCAATTAAGGTCTTTTCTTATATCAACACCTAGGTACTTACAATGATCCCCAAAAGGAACTTTCACCCCATCAACGCAGTAATTAAAACTGAGAGGACTTTTCCTATTTTTGAAACTCACAACCTGACTTTTAACCCCGTTTATCATCATACCATTGTCCACCGTCCATCTCACAACACTATCGAGGTCACCCTGCAGCCGCTCACAATCTTGTAACTTATTTATTACTCTGTAGAGAATAACATCATCTGCAAACAGCCTTATCTCTGATTCCAATTTGTTACACATATCATTGATATATATAAGAAAACATAAAGGTCCAATAATACTGCCTTGAGGAATTCCCCTCTTAATTATTACAGGGTCAGATAAAGCTTCGCCTATTCTAATTCTCTGAGTTCTATTTTCTAGAAATATAGCCACCCATTCAGTCACTCTTTTTTCTAGTCTAATTGCAATCATTTTTGCCAGTAGTCTTCCATGACCTACCCTATCAAACGGCTTAGATAGGTCAATTGCAATACAGTCCATTTGGCCTCCTGAATCCAGGATATCTGCTATATCTTTCTAAAATCCTACAAGCTGAGCTTCAGTGGAATAACCTTTCCCAAACCCAAACTGCCTTCTGTCAAACCAGTTATTAATTTCGCAATTAGATACATAAGGGAATATGTACCGTTATTGAAGGACGAAATTTCAACTTACCATTCTACGGAGAATAGACTACTACTAATAATAATAATAACGATAATCTTCGTCTTTGATTCCTTGCTGGCGAATGGCGGGGAGAGCGGGCAAGCCCAGTAGCCATTACGCTTCTGTGGATGCCGTTGGACTCCGGACAATGTTCACGACATGCTTCCCTTTCTTGCCATTGATGGCTAAGACCTTGCCTTCTTTAATGTTAAGACAGCATCCTTTCAGATCTTCCTCATGTTCCTGAGCCAGGTTTTCTTTGAGGCATTTCGTTGGATCTTCCATTGAGTTTTTTATTTTCGCCAGAACAGTTGGTGTGGTAGTGGAGTGGTGTTCACCTTTCCTTCGGTTTTCAGAGATACTGAGGTGTCGGGAATTTTTGTCCTATAGGAGTTCTTTTAGTTTTGAAAACAATTCCAAATTATTCAGAAGCTGATATTGAATAGCAAGGACATACTTTGGAAAGCATCGAAAAGGGGGAAGATTTCAGAGACCGGAACTGGTGGAGAAACCTCCTTCGCCGACCCATCGCTTAAAATGGAACGGCGTGGGATATTTAGGAGTTCTTTAACGTGCCGGCAAATTTACCGACATGAGGTTGTTGTATCTGAAAACTTCCAAACACCACCGGACTGAGCCGGGATCGAACCCACCAGCTTGGGCTATCTGATGGGGGTGGTGGTGTAAGAGGAAATACAACTGAGCTACCACCCTCTATTTACACTAATCAGAGGAAAAATTATGAGAGGTTCACACTTCGAAAAATGAAGGTATTAGTAAAAGAAGGACCACAAAGGGTGTGAAAAAGGAGGACTCCTTAGGCCTCGCAAACCTAAAACCTAAGCGGTCGGAAAAGAACAAGAGTTGACCAAGGGAGGTCGGATAAGAAAGGTGAGAGTAAACACAAGTAAATGAAAACAATGCCATATTCAGCGAAGGGCCTCGTGGACGCCAACGTATGCTCGCTGGCTAAGAGCCCCTGGGCTCCTTTAAATCGCCTCTTACGACAGGCAGGGGTTACCGTGGATGTTATTGTACCGCCCCCACCCCCTAACGGCTTGGACCATATGAGCCACACAACCCTTTCAAATATAAATTAACTTCGATGCTAAGGAATTCGAGATCTCCAAGTAACGTAAAAGAATACTTAACCAAAATGAAATATTATTTTATAGGCAAAAGTTTGATTATAAACTTCAAGATATGTCCGGTAATTCGGGAATCCAATTTCTGTCACAGGCCTTACCTAACTCATTACCTTTAAAGGTGCTATTGCTTATGAGGTCTATTCGATTCCTATCGGTGAAGGTCAAATAGCTTGAACTACCAGTCTCTTAGAGTAGGGGTAGGGTACCTGCTTCATACCCAGAGGTCCCATGTTCTTCTTAACGAACCGGACAGGTCTTAATTGCCTCGGGTAGGTAGCCCCCTTTGATAAAAGGAAAAGCAAAGGCAAAACACAATGTGATTAGCATACATCTTTTGTTTGGATATTTCTCTTTTTAGAACATACCACCCATTAGTTAATTCCTTATTGAGCTGACAAAGTGATTCGCCATCTAGTCGTCTTGATGCTGAAGACGATTGTATACTCTATACGGCATACAAGAAATAAGTTTCAATTAGCTTAAACAGGAAGAAATGCAGCACCTTACGAAATATTTCTTTGACCAATACACCAAGCCAGTAGCTTACAGCCGTTTTGGGAAAAGGAGGAAGATTTTTTGTGCGGGATAAGACGGATGAAAAATAGTATGGCTTCATACTACAAAGATTTAGTAATTTTGAGTATGTGCCAAGCAACACTAAGACATTCTACGATAGGAACAAAGTTTTATTTCGTACATATATATGAGGCGTATGGCAGAGCATCAAGGGAAAATAGTTCGAATAATACCAATACTAATCTATATATACGTGTTTGTCCGTATGTTTCACCTTGCAGCCAAACTAACCACCGCAAACCACTGGTAGTTGTGTGTGGTAGTAGCCTCGAGTCTTCCATCGTGCACTATAGTGGTTGCGTGTCGGTAGCTGTGGTGGTGCGGTAGATATGGGGGTTGAATCTAGCCAGCTACATATAAAAATAGACGCCTGTGTCCGTATATTTCACGTTGCAGCCACAACTACTCACCCCAGACCACTGATGCTTCTGTGTGGTATTAACTTCGAGTTTCCCGTCGTCCACTATGGTGGTTGCAAGCGGCCGACTATATCAAAATTAGATGCCTGTGTTCGTATGTTTTAACTTGCAGCCATTACCCATCGCAGAACACTGTTGTTTGTGTGTGGTAGTAGCCTTGAGTCTCCCATCGTGTGATCTGGTGATTGCGTGTCAATACCTATGGTGGTTTAGAAGATGTGCGGCTTTAAATTGGCTGATTTCATCATTGGATTTATTAAAAAATAGTGAGAATGTACAGGAAGGATCGGAGTGCGATGTACTCTAGAAGGGTGTGACGCGTAGTCCTTGGTTTTATATAGCATCCTTGATTCATTTTGCAGGAGTATGGTGATCAGAACCATAACAATTTTCTGCTTGAGTACATCTGTGAGTATTGTTTGTGATTCTTGAATATAAAGCAGATACTTACTGAAACAGCTCCTTATCAATATCATTGAAGCAGATATCCTAACCGGCAAAGAAAAAAGAAAATCGGTTTTCATACCAAGAATTCCATTGATCTCAAATGATTTGCAATTTGTTTCAAACGATTACAATTTCCATTTAGATCAGCTTATAGTATAACCATCAATAACGCTCAGGGTCAAACCTTCCACAATTGCCGAGTTAATTAGAAGGATTCCTGTTTCACACATGGTCAGCTCACGCTGCTTTCTTTCATGACAGACAAGCAGAAAATCTGTTTGTAAGTTACATGCGCCAGACAACATCAAATGTAGTGTATAAGAATGTATTTTTATGAAGTGACTTGGAATATAAGATATTTATGTACCCGAGAAGAGAATGCAAAACAAAAGAAGAAAAAGAAAAAGAGTGGTCTTGTAATGAACGTCTTCTACTCGTATATTATATAGAGAAAACGGCACGGATGTACAAAACAACCCAGCGAAGAGGGTTGTATCAGCTAATAATAATAATAATAATAATAATAATAATAATAATAATAATAATAATAATAATCTATAATCTCAGCTGCCATATGCAGGCGTTTCCTTCTAACGTCATTTAAGCTGTTAGCCCGTAAATTTCGATGTTCGTGATTTCTGCGGCGTACTGCTGACCACTCGATACTCCTGTATTTGCTGGCAATCTGACTGGGCAGCAGTCGCCTTGGCAGACCAAAATTGTCTAATGAGCTGCTGATCCACGGTTGTCCTTCTTTTTAAAATATGTTTGATTAAGAGTAGTTGTTAACAGAAATGCAAACCGTTTTATTTTAGGAAAGCTTTTTCAATTAATTCTTCACATCGAACCACTGGATATGCCTTCCGTAAATATGTATAGAATGTGAGTTTCTATGTCTAATAATGCGACACCTGATATAGTTCAATGGCTCAAGAACCTGGGCTGTAATTTATAAGGGCTGCTGGAAAATGTCCATCATGATATTATTTTTCTTTCTTTGTTTATTCCCCATTGCTTTGTGTTTTATGTCAGTCATACGCTAAATAAATAAATGCGAAATAGAAATGTACAATAGTAAGACGGTGCCAGTAATTTTCTCTTGCGAAGATGGCAACCCTATATATCAATAAACTATTATTTTATACTTGCCTGTTGTGATGTCACACATAATTTCTGTCATGACGAAGTTTGAAGACGTCGTACACTTTGGGAGATCAAGCGAATGACGTCTGCCACACACGTTATTCAAGAGAGTCCAAGGTTATTTCATACTACATGGCCCTGCGCGGGACAAAAACTGGTCTTTCTAACTGTGTAATTTCAAACCATTATAATGCCTCTCACATATCCATTAAAGTGGGTAAGAGAATTCCCTCCCCCCACCACACTATTAAGTTGCAGAATTGAGCACTTTCAAGGAGGAATAAAACCTTCTACACCATGCGAAAAAGTAGTCGGTTACAAGACTCTTACCAGCAGCGAGGTACCCTTTAATAAATATATTTTCATGCATTTATTTATTCTCCAATAGAAGTCACTGGCAGAAATACTCATTATTTGCATGGAGGCGTTTCTTAAAAAATGTATTATATAGAAAAAAGGAGAAATTATTCCTTGGCTCTTAGGATATCCAGAATAACATCACGAGGAAGTGCCCATGATTTCGTCCTCTTTTGGAGATGTTTTTGCTTCACATTCCCCACGCCAACTGGGATATAAAAACTCTACCAGGTGGCATAAAAAATAACCGATATAGCAGCCTGCAACCTAACAGCGCCACCAAGCGGCAAAAAAGCGGAATATCATAGCAGCCCATCATTTATTGCTCGGGAAATTTGTCCATTGTTCGTGTTTTTACCCTCTTATTTCTATATAAATAAGGGGTTGCAATTTTCAAAACGTTTTCTTGTTACTTTACCTGCGGATATTTCGTAAAATGCCCGTTTGTTCCTGTGACTGCTAAACAGGGAGGATATCGTTTGAAATCCGTTTTAGGTCAAATATAACTTTTTAAAAATGCATTTGTTACTGCCTATGAATGCCTATTTTGACCGTTAGTACCTATTTTACGATAAATGCCTAATAAGAACCGAAAACGTCCTGTTTTAATTTCACGTATCTTTTAGACATGTTACAGGTCCGTGTCTTCAAAAGAAAACTGTTCATGAGGAAGACGTCGATAATAATGAGGGTCTGAGTTTGAATTTAAGAATGCTTTACCGTTGGTCGCTGTAAGTGGTACGCTCATTCGTCACCAGATGGCTCGCTGTATGATGACACAGCGCTCCAAGCGGGAGCTCACGACACCATTAGGCTCCAATTAAGATGTTCGTTCCTGTCACACCGTGTGTGCGTGAGAAGTAACAGAGAGGTCATCAGACGAATTAGGGATGAATGTGGTAGAAGAAAATAATAAAATAAAGTCCAACGAGAGACACCCAGGATAGAATAGAACAGAGTTGAAAAATGAGAAGAAACTGTGTGGAAAAAATAACATAGGATGATAATAATGTGAGACGGTGTGGGAAGGGCAAATGTACACACGTTATGAACGTGTGACACTTAACACACAACCTGGAATGAACTATCTGGTGATGAGGAACGTAGGAATATGGAAAACACCGCCATGAAATAACAATAGTGAAAGGACAGGCAAGAGAACTACATACGTAAATCCTTAATGGCTGGCAACCACGTGTTACTTTATTGATAGCCAGTGTCACTGTTGATATTTATGTATTTCCACGGGTTTCCGTATAATCCTAGACCTGTAGTTTTTAGGGTGGGTATGAGCTCGAACATCTTGGAACACGACAGCATGGCCCGACGATAGGGCGTGCTCAGCTATTGCTGACTTGCCTGGAACTCTGAAAAGTGGTGGCAAAAGGGGCTCTGGTTAAGACGCAGTAGGTCGTTAAGCTACTTAGTTTCCAAAATGGGTAAAAAAAAAAAGGAAATAAATGCAATGTAAATTTTAATCTTTTAGGCTACCAGTTGTATAGTATTATTTGAAGTAATTCCACACACTCTATATGAGTTGACTATGTAAGTACAGGAGATGTTATAAGTAGAATTTTGTAAACAATATAAATTTGTTAAGGATGAGCTGTGTGTTTAATAGAAAAAATGTTAGCGTAAATTGTATAATATTATATTCTAGGAAAATTTTCTTCTTTTGTTAATTTAAAATTTAGAGCTTGACCAATAATGTATTTCAGTGTTCCATTTGCCACCGAGGTAGACGTCTCATTTGCAAATAAAGAGATTTGATTTGATTTGGTTTCACCTTATTTGCTTGACACGACGTAAGCCCAAAAGCCTATGTCATCTCTACAAGTACGGGCCGTGTAAGCATCAATGTTAATATTTTACAAGTCTTGTTGGTCGAGATCAGTCTCTCGTGAGACGTAAATAAATACCAGAAAATCTTGAAAAATACGTAGTAGTCGACTGTAACGTACATGGAGAATAAGTTGTTTCGATAGTTTCTTTCTGTCATCACAGAATTGAGGTCAGTCACAAACTGGCACTTCCAAGTACAGTAAAAACCCCTATTTTGCATCGTTCAGGAGATAATTTAAACTAGTTAAGTAGTAATAGAATATCCGGCTCCGTATCTGAATAGTCAGTGCCCAGGCATTTGGTTCAGAGGGTCTTAGATTCGATTCCCGGTCGGGTCGGTTATTTCAACCTGTCTGTCTATCTGGTTAATTACTCGGGGACTGAGTACTTGTGTTCATCCTAACACACTCCTCTTCATATACTATAGGCCTACGCTTAAAAATTATATAGAAGTAAAGAAAAGGAAACACTGAATATAGCCCTAGACATAGGAAGGGCATCTGTCCGCAAAACATCGCCAAGTCTGCATTTGCATCACAGTTTACATCCACAACCCAACCAGGTTGTGGTAAAAGCGTAATAATAATAATAATAATAATAATAATAATAATAATAATAATCATCATCATCATCATCATCATCATCATCATCATACTTCCACGCATACGACAATAACACAGTTAGCCTACCACTTTCCATTTGCAGTGCCCCGACTGTCCATGATAGTGGAAAATCTCCTTGTTTCCCACGCAGAGTAGTGGCGACAGCGCGTAATGCTCGAGGAAAACACTAACACAACGAGCTACTAAAACACTACACATTTCGACTTTGAAAACTCAACGAAATACAGATTTGAAGACGTTTGTGTTGTTCTTACAATATAGAAAGAAGGTAGGTGTTGATCTAAAACAGAGGTGCTGAGGCCATGAGCGTATGCTATTCAGCCAGTGACGTGACTACGTCACAGGCCGTGAGGTTGGGCGAAGTTTTCCCAGTCACTCTCGATCGCTGCTGCTATGCACGAGTTTGAAATGGAGGTAGAAAATAAGGAAAAGGGCAGAAATCCACGTCAATTTCAATTTACGTTGTAAGAAATAAGTTATTTATGTTTGTTACGGGGTTACCCGTGGAACGCAGAGGTGAAAGAAGGTGCCGGGGTGAATATGTCTAACTACAATGTCAAGAATTGAATTTAAAACGTAAACTGAAGGTTATGTTTTTGAAAAACAACAACTTAACAAATATTCACTTAGTGAGATAACAATGACATTTCAGGTACAAAATAGCAATTTGGAAACAAGACTTAGAAAATCCAAGATTTCAGAACTTTAACACTCTTGTGCTTCAAGCCCCTAGTTTTACAATTCTTGAGCTCCAAGCTCAAATTTACAAAAGAGCATAATTTTACAAGGGCAGAAATCCCCTAATACATGGAGCACTTGCTCCGTAATTCACCATGTCAAGCCTCCGAGAGGCACTTTTACAACACTTGAAAAAGAGCTAATGTGCTCTTAGTTTTCCAAGCATACGCAAGGCAACATAGCAAGAAACTCTAATCATCTCTGGCCTTACAAGGCACTATCTACAGATAGAAATCTTATTACACGGAGGTATCTAGTACCCAACCTACAGGGCCTTAGTGAAAAAGAACAGGTTAAATAACCGGCCCGAGTACAACGTGAATGGAGTCGAAGATTGAGCATCAAGAAAAAAATTTAAAGACCTATAGGGCACTTGGCCGACGAAACAGGGGCTATTCCCAAACTACTGAGGTAGCACGCATGGAAATAACTTTAAAACATTGCAAAAACAAAAGCGTTGCACCTCAAACCAAGATGAAGGGGAATTCGAGAGGGTACATCACTCTCTATCCCCGATTTACAGTTGAAGATTTTAGGAAGATATTACATTAGCCGGCAGAAGTTACATTTTCAGAAAGGTAGGTTACATAGTTGGTGATTCGGACCTTTCCCTCGGGTCAAACTGCGGAGCTAGCAAGAAAGAAAGATGTTATGTGGCCATTACCTGGTAGAAGTTCTAGCAGCAGACGAAGAGGCCTCCCGCCTCCTCCTTAACACACACACTCAGTAAGATGACGATCAATTGGCCAAGAGACGTGAAAATCCGCAGTATATAAACCCTCGCGGAAAGTTCGAGACCATTCAAAATTAAACTAGCCACACCCTCTCACGTTTATTGGGTAGTTTCAAAGTTACACTGAGAATCGAAGAAGGCTGTGATAGGTTGAAAATTAATTACCTAAATTTGGGATTGGCTAGATTCAAAACTGGCGGAAAGAAAAGATAAATATTGCCAACCCAAAAATAAATGACCATCAATTAGTAAAAAAACGTATGAATACAAAATTTCTTTAACATATAAGTTCTTATACCACACCCCAGGGTGCATGATCATAGTTTTTGGTAGTGTCATCTATGAGGGAATGTCCAAATTTCTTGATGAAAGGAAAACAAAACAAGTAGAAATTCACACAGTTCAGGAAACTTCACAATAACAAAATTATATCATATTTTAGTGGTGACATCTTCTGAGTAAGTTTATAAGTTGGTCTAGTTTCAATTTCACGGTTTCACCTTTGGTAGATAAAGGAGTTCTTTTAGGCGCTAGATTTAAATGCGCGGCGTTGGTTTGTTCATTGCAGTTTATGTATTTTGACCGGATACAATAAAGAGTTAGGCCTACAACCTCAAATATTTGTATAATGTACATAACGAATTAAAATTTTCACTATTACATTTTAGGAGGTGCTTTAGAAACAGTTCTAATATAATACGGAGTTAATGTGGATAAGCTATGGCTTGTGGTTGGTTGGGTTTAAATTATTTGATAAACTCACCAACAATCCAATCATGCTTACCGGGAATAAAAGCAATGAGGTTATTTATTTGAAGGCATACTGTACATCTCTCTGATAGATACATTTACATTGGCCGTGCGGTTAAGGATGCGCGACAGTGAGCTTGCATCCGGGAGACAGTGGGTTCAAGCCCCACTGTCGGCAGCCCTGAAGATAGTTTTCTGTGGTTTCCCATTTTCACACCAGGCAAATGCTGGGGATGTACCTTAATTAAGGCCACGGCCACTTCCTTCCCACTCCTTGGTCTTTCCTATCCCATCGTCGCCATAAGACCTATCTGTGTCGGTGCGACGTAAAGCAGGTAGTAAAAAAAAATCTTGCATAGTGAATACCTATGTCCTCACTCGTGACGAAACTCCCTCTCGCTACTATCACCGGATGCTTGTTAAATTCTAAATACTTTTTAAAACTCAGTAAACAGGGAAAGACACACAACACTACAACACTGTGAAAAATTGTTGTTGTTTGTGTAATTATATTACTTTTTGCTTGATGAATAACAAGAATTTTACTTTTAAAAATTAGGAAATACTGTCATTCCCATCCAAGAAATTGTAAATAGTAGCTTGAACGCTTGAACCCTGTATCTGTGTAGGTTGTAGCACAAAAAATATGATGTTTTCTTTGAATGAATACATATAAGAAAAATAAAACTGACTGTTTATGTCAAGCGCAGTACGAATCAAACCGGAATATCTTGAAAAAGTCAGTTCTTTTATTATTGTGATTATAGAGCTTTCTTTTTAAATAATATACCGCAATCAGCACTTCTCTGAGTAGTGGAAGAGAGCTTCGTAATCACAATCGAACATCCATGCTCCCTCGCTTCCGTGCAAAGTGTGTTCGCTCTCTCGCTTTACTGTGATGTATGCTTTCTACGTAAGCTGCCCGCTTTTACGTCATGCTAGCCCGGCCGCACTGGGCTAGCCTGAACGGGCGTCCAGCTGAACACCTCTGATCTAAAAGAACCAGTGATAAAAATAAGAATACAACAAATGTTTTCTTAAATTAAAACATTCGATCATCATGTTATGACTACAGTCTGATAACATCTCCAAAAGCAAATCACATATACAATATGTTTTTAATTTAATTTTACTGGAAAGAGTTTAATCTGTTGAATCATTGGTTCTATTCACATATGTCTTAATAAGGACTTTGAACTACTTGTCCGTCAGTAATTTTATACAGCTGGTACACATACCTTCACTACGTTCATTAACTGATAACAAATCTGTCAGTTAGTTTGCTTCTAATTCCATGTGTGCTTTCTAACAAAAATTGACAAAATCTATTACCAAATGTTTCTGATATTTTGGCAGACAACTTTCCCCCACACATATTTGTAAACATCATTTTAGAACGATCACCCCTTCATTTCTATGTGCAAATTTCTCATGCTATATTCATTATCATAATATGACAATACATTCCTACACTCAGCATGGGGAAACTTGTTACATGCCCATCCCATGACATAATGGTCTGCATTTTCCTGTATTACATCATTGTCATAATAATTTAACTGATCACTTAACTTATACTGTTTAGTGACATTAACTTCAAAATTGCACTTCGTCACGTCATTGTGAGTCAATAGAAACATCAGATTGACAATTACTGTCATCAGCAGCACAGAGCAATTGATTTATTATATTATGGCATTGCGAAATTTTGTTGCATCTGGGGTTACAATGTTACCGGCACCTCCTTTGGCTCTAATGGTCGAAAAAAATGTTTTCAATGCAGTCCTGTATGATCCTTCTTGTTAGCAAATAATGGAAAGCATAATAATTCTGCAGTTCTCACCACAATAGGTTCAGTACAGAAATATCAAAAGATGTTGTTGTTGTTGTTGTTGATGATGATGTTTTTTGTTTAAAGGGCACTAACAGCTAGGTCATCGGCCCCTAATGGTACGAAGTGTAACGAAATGCAAATTAAAATTTCGAAATGTATCCACTGACTATAATCTAAAACGAATGGTGGTGAGAAAATGATGGTGAAACAAAACCAATCAGTGGATCCATTCACAATCTTAATTACTGGAATAAATAATAATAATAATAATAATAATAATAATAATAATAATAATAATAATCGTATGGCCTCAGCTAGCGTGTGCAGACATTTCGATTTGATGCCATCTGGCTGTCTGCTAGTCAATTTCGACGTTCCGTTTTACTCTAGGTCCGTTAGATGGCAGACAGAGTAAACCGGATCTCTCTTGGGCGTCTATGGCTGAGATTTAATTAATTTTGTCGGGTAAATACCAAATGTATCACCAGAGATCTTTTACATGCCGACATCGTACGACATGGAGTGTCGAATGGACTTTTTTCCGCCCTTCAAAAATCCGATTACCTCTGGCGGGTTTGAACCCGCTATCTTGGGATCCGGAGGCCGACACTCTACCACGGATCCACAGAGGCAGCTATTACTGGGATGATATTTATTATCTAAAGGGGTCCAAGATCCAGGTCACTGGACCCTCACAATGGTACTAATCGCTAGTAAAACAGAACCATGGTGTTCCTGCTACAGTGGTACTAATCACAGGTAAAAATGAAATGGCGTATGGCTTTTAGTGCCGGGAGTGTCCGAGGACATGTTCGGCTCGCCAGATGCAGGTCTTTTCATTTGACACCCGTAGGTGACCTGCGCGTCGTGATGAGGATGAAATGATGATGAAGACGACACATACACCCAGCCCCCGTGCCAGCGAAATTAACCAATTAAGGTTAAAATTCCCGACCCTGCCGGGAATCGAACCCGGGACCCCTGTGACCAAAGGCCAGCACGCTAACCATTTAGCCATGGAGCCGGACTAATCACAGGTAATGAAAACACATGGTATGCCACACACAATGGCACCACTCGCAGGTAGCACAAACCCATGGCGTTTCGCACATAAGAGAACTACTCATAAGCAACGCAGACCCATAGTGCTCCTCACCTAGGTGTAGTAATCACGCGCGCCGGTATTCCCGTGGCGTTTCTCACTTGGTGGAGCTAATCACAGGTCACGTATACTCATGGGGTCGCTCACATAGCGGTACTAAATGAAATGGCGTATGGCTTTTAGTGCCAGGAGTTCCTAAGGACAAGTTCGGCTCGCCAGGTGCAGGTCTTTTCATTTGACACCCGTAGGCAACCTGCGCATCGTGATGGGGATGAAATGGTGAAGAAGACGACGCATACACCCAGCCCCCATGTCAGCGGAATTAACCGATGATGGTTAAAATTCCCGACCCTGCCGGGAATCGAACCTGGGACCCCTGCGACCAAAGGCCAGCGCGCTAACCATTTAGCCATGGAACCGGTAATAGTGGTACTAATCATTGGCAATGCAGGCCCATGGTGCATCACACATTATGGTAACGCCCACAGGCGACACAATCCCATGGTGTTCCTCACATAATAATAGTACTCTCTGGCAACGCAGACCAATGACTTACTTGACTTATGTCCTGTTGCTCCTCCTGAAGCATAGGGCTTCCATGAAACACTTCCATCTGTTCCTATTGTTGGCTAACCTCTTCACTTCATTCCAAGTTTATCCCACTCTTAGACATTCCTTTTCGATCGTCCTTCTCCAGGTCTTCTTCGGACATCCGCGCTTTCTAGCGCCTTGGGGGTTCCAGTCAAGCGTTTTCTTCACTTTAGCCACTTGCTTCAATTTACTGAGCTCTCTCAGGGTTCTGACATTCCAAAAACCTATTCTCGTTTTCCGTTTCATTCCAAAAGTCGTCAACTTATTATCCATCCGGTTGTGTTTCACTTCGGTTTCTTTAATACACTGACTGACAGAGCAAATGCAACACCAAGAAGGAGTGGTTCGAAAGGGATGAAAGTTGGGGAAAAAACAGAGACGGCACGGACGAATAATTGATGTTTATTTCAAACCGATATGCAGGTTACACAATGCGCACGGCATCGACTCAGTAGGATGTACGACCACCGCGAGCGGCGATGCACGCAGAAACACGTCGAGGTACAGAGTCAATAAGAGTGCGGATGGTGTCCTGAGGGATGGTTCTCCATTCTCTGTCAACCATTTGCCACAGTTGGTCGTCCGTACGAGGCTGGGGCAGAGTTTGCAAACGGCGTCCAATGAGATTCCACACGTGTTCGATTGGTGAGAGATCCGGAGAGTACGCTGGCCACGGAAGCATCTGTACACCTCGTAGAGCCTGTTAGGAGACGCGAGCAGTGTGTTGGTGGGCATTATCCTGCTGAAACAGAGCATTGGGCAGCCCCTGAAGGTACGGGAGTGCCACCGGCCGCAGCACATGCTGCACGTAGCGGTGGGCATTTAACGTGCCTTGAATACGCACTAGAGGTGACGTGGAATCATACGCAATAGCGCCCCAAACCATGATGCCGCGTTGTCTAGCGGTAGGGCGCTCCACAGTTACTGCCGGATTTGACCTTTCTCCACGCCGACGCCACACTCGTCTGCGGTGACTATCACTGACAGAACAGAAGCGTGACTCATCGGAGAACACGACGTTCCGCCATTCCCTCATCCAAGTCGCTCTAGCCCGGCACCATGCCAGGCGTACACGTCTATGCTCTGGAGTCAATGGTTGTCTTCTGAGCGGACGCCGGGAGTGCAGGCCTCCTTCAACCAATCGACGGGAAATTGTTCTGGTCGATATTGGAACAGCCAGGGTGTCTTGCACATGCTGAAGAATGGCGGTTGACGTGGCGTGCGGGGCTGCCACCGCTTGGCGGCGGATGCGCCGATCCTCGCGTGCTGACGTCACTCGGGCTGCGCCTGGACCCCTCGCACGTGCCACATGTCCCTGCGCCAACCATCTTCGCCACAGGCGCTGCACCGTGGACACATCCCTATGGGTATCGGCTGCGATTTGACGAAGCGACCAACCTGCCCTTCTCAGCCCGATCACCATACCCCTCGTAAAGTCGTCTGTCTGCTGGAAATGCCTCCATTGACGGCGGCCTGGCATTCTTAGCTATACACGTGTCCTGTGGCACACGACAACAAGTTCTACAATGACTGTCGGCTGAGAAATCACGGTACGAAGTGGGCCATTCGCCAACGCCGTGTCCCATTTATCGTTCGCTACGTGCGCAGCACAGCGGCGCATTTCACATCATGAGCATACCTCAGTGACGTCAGTCTACCCTGCAATTGGCATAAAGTTCTGACCACTCCTTCTTGATGTTGCATTTGCTCTGTCAGTCAGTGTAGTTTATATTTAAGGCTGTGCGAGTTATTAGCCCACAGCAAGCCGAGCTTGGTGGTGGGACTGCCACCTAAGCCTCCAAGCCTGCCGTTGCCTGTAGGGGTTGTCTCCCTTAGCCTTTGAATATCCCTCTTCACCACAAGGCAGTGGTTCCCCATGTTTCTCTAAACCCCACGGGAAGAGGGTTGCCTCATCTGCCGGATTTGTCGTTCCAAAAGTATCTTTTTCTGCCGCATCTGCCATTGAGGACTTCACCAGAGCCCCGTTAGCCTCTCTTTTCAGGGTTCCTGAAGGGCCTTCACAGCTACCGTAGCGGTCATGGGGTACACACAGTCCCCGCTGTACATCACCCCTGCAGGCAATCCCTTACTTCATGCCGTTGCCCACCTCCCACGACGTGGACGAGGGGTTGGACTTATGGGAGGCAACGCAGACCAATGATTTTCCTCAAATAGTGGTACTTACCACGGGCGTCAGCCAAACTCGTGGTGTTTCTCACATAGTAGTACTAACCGCAGGCAACGTAGACCCATGGTGTTGCACATAATGTGGTACTACTCATAGGTAACGCAGACCGTACTTAACACCGTGGAACGGACCAGTGGAATACACATGACGACCAAGCAACACTCAGACCCATTATGTTCCTCACAGAATGGTACTGCTCCTATATAACGTAGACCCTCGCAAGGTGGTACTAGTCGCACGTAACGCCGACCCATGGTGCTCCGCACGTTGTGGTACTAATCACAAATAACCTCATGGTTCTAATGCCATCATCCCTTGGTCACCCCTTTTAGTCGTATCTTAGGACAGGCAGGGGATATCGTGGGTGTAGTCTACGTCTGCGTCCCCACCCACAGGAGGTAATACCAAAAGGAACTATACAGTATATATATTCCCCAGGCTTAATAGACGTTTGTTTCTGCAATCCTTAACTGTGAAATGGTCCGAGCACACTACATAGCCTTTATTTAAATGTTCTGGTCCTTTGGTCCTCCGAACTTCATCTAAATCTGCCCTTCTGCTCTTCATAACCCACTGAGTACACCTGAAAATCGATAAATGCAAAGTTTTATCATAACAATGTTTTAAAGAAAGTACGTTCACACAAAGAGAAAAAACACAACCGCGTAAACATTCACGGGTATACTCAACTTTGCTTTTCGAAAATCTATAAAATGACTTGCGATCACCTTATCTTTTGTAAATAAGCCACCCACACATAGCATAAATAATTCCTCTTTCTTCCATTTCCAAAATAGTGATACATAACAAGCACACAACTGTCTGAATTACAAATGTGACTTTTCTAACATGCACAGCTGACTGCAGTAGCAAGTGTAGTGATATCCTCGAATCGCTAGATGGCACGCAGAAGTGATGTCGCAGTTTCCCACAGGAGTTTCCACTGTAATAATATTCGTCATTTGCTATCAACAAGTCGCACAGTTAGACTCTGAGAGTTGCAGGACATAACTGAACGTTGAGCTGCTTCTTTCTCGACAAACTGTACGTCGCATATTCCCGTGTTAGTAGCCGTAAATCACTCTTCGTTTGTGCTCACGGTAACAGACCGACGAATGTGGTGTCCAAAGAAGAATTGTATTAAATGACTAGCTTCAAGTATCTCTGATACTGAATTGTACTTAAAATTCAGTATGTCAGCAACGAAGGAGTTGCGTGTCCTTTGTGTGTATCAGTCTCTTTTGTTACATTCTTTCGGGCAGTGATATGCAAAGAATAATGGGTGATTGATAATCTTGTTAGGCAGTAGACCAGAGGAAGAACAGCAAGCAGATGGATAGATCAGGCGAAGAAGATCACTGGTCTACCACTTCAGGTCATATTAACGAAATGTGAAAACCGCTCGGGATGGAGACATCTTGTCAAGGTTGCAACACGGAAATGATGGAGTTATGAGGTCACGACGCTCCGTAATGAGCACAACGACTAATGATGATGATGATAATCTTGTTGTCTTTAGCCTCTACTGTAGGCAACACAAAACGAATATTCTTTTAACGAATATTGCTCATAGTGTAAGTGCACCTTCATTCTGATGAACCAGACAGAAATAGAGATTATAATAAATTTACAAGAAAAAATTGACAACCACTGCTGTTACCTTCCCAATCTTAGCCCTTTCCCAAACTTGCGTCGCCGAAAACATTCGATGTGGCGAAAAATCCACAGTTCTACTAGCCGTTGAGGTAAACAACTCAATGTTGAAAATATCCTAGGGATAGGCTATAAGCTACGAAATTTAGGTAAATAAAATATAACGTATCAAACAATTTCCTTATTTATTCTTAAATACTAAATCCTTTTCTTAATCATCGTTATTCGGTCGTTTAGATTAGCAGTTCGCCTTTATCTACCACTACGAGCGCCAATGTGAGTCGATGCATTTCTTCACTCAAGCACCACTACGAATGCTAATGTGAGTTTCACTTAAGCCCTTATAACTACATTCAGTATGAACATTTTTTCAAAAAGTCAGAAAATACCTGAGGGTGTTAAACCAAGGAACACATTACAAAAAGATATATGTCATCATCATATTCTAAAGGCTAAACCTTGTCGCTGCAGCCACAGATGTCTGTCTTGAGCCAGTCTTTTCAACTCAGCGTAGGTCTTGCACTTCATCCTCAGAAGCAGGTTCTTAACATAAGACACTATGGGTCGTCCTCTTCCTCTCTTTCCAGCAATTCTTCCTTCAGTGATGTTACAAACGAACTCATCATGCCGCAGAATGTGACCAATAAATTTTAATTTCCGTTTTTCAATTTCAGTTACCAGATTCCGTTCTTCTCCTATCTCTCTAAGGACTTCGGCATTGCTCTTCATTTCAGTCCACCTTATCCTCTGCATTCTTCTTCAGATCCACATTTCAATTGCCTCTAGTTTTTGTCTTATTTTTGCATTCCTAATGTCCAGCTTTTGCAACCATACAGGAGCATGCTCCATACAAACGTTTTTGCAAAGGCCTTCCGAGTTTTAAGATCTATCTGTTTGTTGGTTATCAGATGCTTTTTATCTTGGAAGTCTCTCTTTGCCATTGCTATTCTCTTTGTAACTTCTGATAAGCTCCGATTATCACTCGTGATCGGGGTTCCTAGGTAGCAAACTGTTTCACTTTTTCAATTTTATCAGGGTCAATTTTGAAGTGTGTTATATGTGTTTTCTTGTATTTACATATTGTCATGGTTTTTGTTTTCCTTGTATTAATTTTGAAGTTCCATTTGCCTGAAGTTTCTGCTAATATGTTGATCATTCTCTGCATAGTTTTGCCTGTTTCTGCCAGTATGGCAATATCATCAGCAAATCTTATATAGTGTACCGGTACTTGTTTGACATTAATTTTGATCCCAGTTGTTTTCTCCTTCATGACTGCGATGGCTTCTTCGATGAATTATGCAGATAAGTCAATTTGTCTAGGATTTGAATAAAAAACGAAACAAGTAAAAAAACAAGTAATTTTAGGATGTTTTTCCGAAACTGCATTTAGGTCGGAAATGATTTTCGAATTGTTTTTTAGCTTGATAGAGCTATCCAAGACTCACAAGTTGAAACCTTTCCGGGCTCTTTAGCCATTCAACTTTTGGCATAATTGCCGAAACTGCTTAATTTTACGTTTTTCGTAATATGGAGACCCTTACTTCGTTTGCTAAGAAATGGGTTCAGCAATAAAAAGGAAGATAAAATAGGGAAAAAGCATTCCAAGTACATGAGATGATCCATATGTACCAGTTTCGTATTCCCTACCTGGCATCAATCATCTTAGGTTTCTTCCGTGCTGATATCACTTAGTCTTGGAAACGGAAATTTTCGTATCATTTATGCTGCACCTCTTTTCCAGTTCCAGGCTTTCAGCGCAGTTTGCCATTAAGACAAAGTCGTCGGCAGAAGGCCAAACCGCTTATTTACACTTATGTTAATAAAATTCAGAACACCTCGAAGACTAGAGATAGGAAGTTCTTATTCGCAGGACATGTATTAGTATGTTCTTAAGAAACGATTAGCATTTGAACCATGTCGGCCCTCAGGTTCAAGGTTCACATCAATATCTCTGCTCATCACCACCGACTGGTAAAATGTGTTGCTCGTTGTTGCTATAAACCGAAGGTAATGGATCAGTGTGACTTGGGCAGACGTGCAGGATGCCTCGCAGACGTATGCGAGAACCGTACCGTCAAATAAGTGAGTTTGAAAGAGGGCGCATTATTGGCATAAGGGAACGTGATGCATCCATCCGGGAAATTGCTGCTCGTGTGGGACAAAGTGTGTCGCCAGGGCAACGGGTGTGTACACAATGATTCATAGAAGGCCGTAGAATACGACGAGATGGGTCTGGTCGCACCACCCAGACCACCCCTCGTGAAGATCGACACCTCATCCGAAGGGCATTGCAGGACAGATCTGTGTCCTCCTCGGCTCTGGCGCAACAGTAAATGCAGTGTAACCCATCGTACACTATCAGGAGTGACAGTTCGTCGCCGTTTATTACAGTCTGGGTTACCGGCACGTCGTCCACTTCTCCGCCTACCTTTGACTAATGTCATAAACATGCTGCACAAACACGTGCCTTCTTGCTGTCACAGGATGTCCCACTGTTGCCTTGACCCGCCCAATCACCGGACTTGTCGCCAATCGAAAATGTGTGGGATATGGTGAAACGACGGGTGCGGAGCTGTGACCCAATGCCATCCACCAAAGATGAACGTGGAACCAGGTGAATGCAGCATGGATGGCTATTCCCCAGGACGCCATTTGCGACTTTTATGCGACGATGCCATCGTACACGGAATAAGTTATCAGTGTCCATGGAGGATCCAGTGCCTACTAAGCAACAGGACACATGCTGAACCTACGTGACTGTAATGCTAATCGTTTCTCAGAACATACTACTGAACATGTCCTGTAAATATGAACTTCCTACCTCTATTCTTTCAAGGTTCTGTTTTATCATGAACATGAGTGTAATGTCCACCCAACTGAATCCCTCTCTGCCTTTTTATACTTCACAGTAGAACCATAAAATTAGGTTATCTCTAAATACCTGGCAAGTTGTTATTAATTTCTGGGAGTTTCAGTCAAAGAAGTTCATTTTGGTATGTGTTTGTTACTATAATACGAAAAAAGACAAATTTTTCTTATTGTTGCCTCATAGAGGTAGGACAAGATACCGGCAGCACATGCACACAACCTTGGAAGAAAGCTGTAATTAAAGTAAATATAAATGCATGCTGCATTCACTCACACTTCCTGTCCAGATCCCCGTTATTATGAAGAAGTCGTCTTTGACCTTCAAATGGCAAGAAGTGAAAGATCAAGGTAGAGAAGTTGCAGTACAAATACTTGAATGTAAAACTAATCAATTAGATCTCATGGCTTAAATCAGTTTACCTAACATGCTGCAATTCGATGTTTAGATCTTAGGGCTCAGCAACTATTGAAACGCAGTACTAAAGGGAATATTTGAATAAATAACTAGTATATATCAATTGTTATATACAGGGTGAACAAAAAATTCCACGGAACGACAAAAGTTTATCTTGCAAAACCTAGTTCCTCCAATAGGTTTAATAGAAATCCCAGTTAAGAAACGAGGTTCTGGCAACGCTGTAACGACGTGCAGCGTGGCCAAAAACAGGTCGCATGAACTTGGCGCTCTGCCGGAGCTGTCTCATTAGCTCAGTGACTCGAGGTAATGCCATAAACGCAGGTTGTGCGGACGCGCTGATGTTCGAGTCGCGTTCGCGCCAATTTTGTTCAGTTAATGTATTAAATTGTATCCAATGTACTCCTCCACTATGCAATACACTATGTTCTGTCTTACCGTTACGGTTACCTTTATTTAAACATTCCAACATAACATGAACTTCTTACAGACGTAAACGAACACTTTGTTTCGTCCATGACACAAATAAAGCCAATACGTAGAACTTAATGGTGGATACAGTAACATCGTCTCAGTAACTGTCTTTCACGGGTTCTGGAACCGCCTCCTCCTCCGGATCTCGGGAGAGGCCTCCTCCTCATTGACCTCTGGCAAGGTCATTGACTATGCTGCTAAGACTGCATGCTTAACGTAAACATCCGCCGTCTTGGAGAGGCTTAACCTTACTATTTACGCGTAAGAGAGCAAGCCTAACGTAATGGAGGGGAATAACCTCAGTTTTACGGCTAGATGCCCTTCCTGACGTCTAAGACAGTGAGCTTAACCTCACAGACGCTATCTTGGAGGGGCTTAACCTTACTTTTTACGCGCAAGAGAGGTAGCCTAACCTCAGAGCCGCTAGTTTGGAGGGGCCTAACCTCAGTTTTACGGCCAGATGCCCTTCCCAACGCCATCTTGAGTAGTAGGGCAGTGGGTATTCTCGAGCCGTTATTTTGAGTTGTAGGGCAATGGAGATTAGCATAAGAGAGCACACCTAACCGCACGGAGGAGCCTAACCTCAGTTTTATGGCCGGATGTCCTTCCCGACGCCAAGTGCACAAGATGGCAGCTATACACAGCTCCTTATGAGTCGGCTTATGGGCGCTTGTGCAAGATGGCGGCTATCTAATTCTACAAGATGGCGGCTATACATAGGCTCTTATGAGACGGCTTAAGGGCGCTTGCGCAAGATGGCTGCTATACATAGACTCTAATGAGACGGCCAAGTGCGTTTGCGCAGGATGGCGGCTATCTAAATGCACAAGATGGCTGCTATGCTATGCATAGGCTCTTATGAGACGGCCAACGACGCTTGCGCAAGATGCCGGCTATGGGTGATTGCACAAGATAGCGGCTATACATGGGCTCTTATGGAGAAAGATGACGGCTATGAGCGTTTGCGTAAGATGGCTGCTATACATAGGCTCTTATTGAGAAAGTTGCCGGCCATAGCCGATTACACAAGATAGCAGATATACATGGGTCCTTACGGAAAAAGATGACGGCCAAGGGCGCTTGCGCAAGATGGCGGCTATACACAAGCTTATATGGAGAAAGATAGCTTAGACGCTACTGCGCAAGATGGCGGCTGCTCTTATGAGCAGATGGCGGTTATACATAGGCTCTTATGAGACGGCCATAGGTGATTGCACAAGATGGCGACTATACATGGGCTCTTATGGAGAAAGATGATGGCCATGGACGCTTGCGCAAGATGGCGGCTATACACAGGCTCTTACGGAGAAAGCTAGCCCAGGGGGCTACTGCACAAGATGGCAGCTATAGATAGGCTCTTATGGCTTCTTCCTCCTCCGAAGGGACACAGCACCCCTCCTCCTCCTCATCCTTGTAGCAAAAGGGAAAAAGGGCACCTCTCGCTAGCAAAAGGGCAAATGGACAAAAGGAACACCTCCTTCTCTTCTGTAGGGCAAAAGGGCACATTTTCCTAGCAAAAGGGCACCTCCTCCTAGCAAAAGAGCAAATGGGCAAAAAGAACACTTCCTCCTATCTGTAGGGCAAAAGGGCAAAAGGGATATTCTTCCTAGCAAAAAGGGAAAAAGGGCACTCCTCCTAGCAAAAGGGCAAATGGGAAAAAAGGTCACCTTCTCCTCATCCGTAGGGCAAAAGGGGTACTCTTCCTAGCAAAAGGACACTTCCTCTTAGCAAAAGGGAAAATGGGTTAAAAGAACACTTCCTCCTTATCTGTAGGGAAAAAGGGTTACTCTTCCTGGCAAAAGGGCAAAGGGCAAAAGGCCTCCTACTCCTACCAAAAGGAAGGGATAAATGACAAAAGGGCACCTCCTCCAAGCAAAAGGGCAAAAGGGCTCTTCTTTATCTGTGTGGCAAAATAGCTCTTCCTCCTGGCGAAATGGCTCATCTACCTCGCAAAAGGGCTCCTCCTCCTGGCAAAAGGGCAAAAGGACTCCTCCTTACAGTTACTGAGGTTAGCTCCATCCCTCCTCTTACAGACAGATGCTTTCCTGAATTAAACGTTACATTACAAATAAATATACTTACGTTATGTAGCGTTGTCCTCGTCGCATAAGTTTTTCGATTGAGGAGAAAGCGGCAGGAGGAGGAGGTGGTAAGGAGAAGGTAGTACCTTTCTCAGCATGCAAAAATATTGTAGGATAAGAAAATGCTGTATCCGACAAGACAAAACAGGTTCAATCTACAGGTAGTTACAGAGTGTATGTCTTTATCCGACAAGACAAAACATGTTGACTGTTAAACAGAAAACTTTTATCTCTACTGTGCTATATGTTTCTATTCGTCAAGACAAGTTACAGTTAGCACACACTAGAATTGATTGTAGAACAAGACGAAACATGTTGGCTATCAGTGTTCAGAACAGAAAAACTTATAACGCAAAAATTATAAGATTAATCTCTATGTTGATATAATCGCACTCTTATGCAATCAGCGCTCACACATAGAATTCCAAATATTGTATATCTCTATCCAACATACTTCTTCTTAATCACTTCAGATAAAATTATTTCACTACTTTTCAGGGGATACCTTTGTCCTAAGGAGATAAATTTTGCGGGATTCGAACATATGCAACAGAAAAAAATCTGTATAGATTTCGAACTCTGATTTAGTTACAATAGAAAAAACATAGATTCAAACCCTGTTCTCTTATCGTAAACACGGAAAGTGAAATTAAACAGAACGCTAATGGTATAAGAAATACACTGCTTACATTTAAGTCCCTAGCAGTCGAATAAATTATCGGATAAACATGTAACTTGAAATTTCAGTTCGGAAATATACCATTTGAATCTGTTGGCATGGGTTACAAGCATGTGCTATAAGAAATACATTGGTTACATTTAAGCCCCTAGCAGTCGAATACATTATCGGATAAACATGTAACTTGAAATTTCGGTTCGGAAACGTATTATTTCAATCTGTCGGCATGGGTTAAAAGCATGTAGCTTGTGCAGAAGAGGGCTACTATGCAAGATGATTGCAAAATGCTGAACCGATAAAAGTCGTCCTACACACATGATAGGGAATGGAATTCAGGGGTCACATCTTATCAGAAGGGCAAAAGGATGAAAGGAATCTTCTTCCTCCTCCTCCTCCTCCTCCTCCTGACCGCGTCCTCCTCCTCCTAGGGATAAAGGGCTAATGGCCTATATGGTTAATGGGCTAATGGTCTAAAGGGCAAAAGGGCAAAAGGGCTAAAGGGCTAAAGGGCTAATGGGCTAAAGGGCTCCTCCTCCTCTTCTACCTTACCGCCACCTCCTCCTCCTAGAAGGAGTTAGCTGAAGTTGGTACATTTTTACAACAGCAACACCCTTATCGATTGTTATCTGCAAAAACGCTTCTACTTTGTTAGGTGTAGCAAATTAATCTCTATTGTTAAATGGTTTTGTGTTCAGAACCGAAGAAATTCATGCCACACATAACACGGAATGGAACCCAGGGGTCACGTCTTATCAGAATTACCTAATGAAGAATAAAATCCCCGACCTATTAGTGGTGCAATGAGTTAGGTTTTTCTAACAGAAATGAGTATCTGCTTGATAGTTTTTTAGTGTTTGGAACACTGAACTTTTCAAGATGGCAGCAGTGAGGTTAGCGATGCTCTATTGTCCTTAAAAGTGAGGTTAGGGTCCGTCAAGATGACAGCTGTCAAAAAATCACGTGGCTTTGTTTACAAACAAGAGCACGTGGCTTTGCAAAAAAGAGCATGTGGTCATGACGTCACGGTCGCGTGATCATGACGTCTCGGGGTCAATGGCCGGGGTCAATGACCTCGGGTGCTGACGTAGCAGAAAAATGCTGACTCATTTTCGGCCGTGGGACGCACCTAGCCTCTCTACTGAGAACAACATGACCCTGGCGTTTACCAGCGTACATCAGATATGAATACCAAGGAAAAGACGTCCGGGGATAGAGTTAACCATTTTATCATATTTGTCACCGTGATTATGGATAGCGAAAATTCTAACTTCCAATTTCCAAGTGCCTTCCAAGAATTGAACGGACATAGCAATAATAAACACCAACCACGCACTTCATTATCTACAGATTGTTTGGTTATCAATCGTCCTGGCAAGTCCAAGTTTCTAAAGGGATTAAAGCCTGTATGGGCCACGGTGTATTGTTTTACGGTGATAACTTAGTAGTTTCAAGTAACATAACACACGTCATATATGGCTATGTTTTCAGCTATCATTTTATATACTTTAATATAGTTTGAACCTTTAAGCTGAATAAAATAAATTATTTCACTTACATTTTAAACTATTCTACATATTTTAAAACATGCTATAGCAAAACAGGCATTACGAATTAGATCCACTGATTATTTTATATTCACAATGATTTTTTAAAATCCTATTCAATTGGTAAATTTTACATTTTCATCTGGTATTTAACTTCGTTTTATCTCGTATCATCAGCGGCCGATGACTTATGTGTTAGTCCCCTTTAAGGAACGTCACCACACGTCATAAACCACATGAGACTGACGACTATGTTATCTTCTACAAAACAAAACAATGGTTTATGAAACCTTCATTTAAATGTATGGTCACATACGTTGGTGCATCTGATGTAAAAATGATTGTATGCTGCTACATGTGGGGTTGTCTGCGGTATGGTAAGTATTTCGTTCGATTGAACGTCGAGAGAAATAGTATCTCGTTAAGATAGAATGTCTGATGCTAAGACGTAAGGTATTATATGGTTAAAAGGAATAGAGGTAAACAGATCAATGAGAAGAGTTAATACTGCAGCTGAATACCGCAGAGGACAACTATTAATAACAAAATAATGCCAAGCAGAAGGAAATGTGGAAGTATAGTACTGTATGAGCCAACAGGGAGATGAGCTAATATTGTAAATCAGGTATTTCGGATGAAATTGAAATTAGACAAAGGATACGAGGATATTTTCAGTGCCGAATGATTGCGGGTTAGTGGTGGTGTGTCGTATTCCAGCCACTATATGTTTTGCTAATTGTTTTACGTAACACCGACACAGATAATTCTTATGGCGATGATGGTATAGGAAAAGCCTAGGAGTTGGAAGGAAGCGACTGTGGCCTTAATTAAGGTACAACCCCAGCATTTGCCCGGTGTGAAAATGGGAAACCACGGAAAATCATCTTCAGTGCTGCCGACAGTGGGATTCGAACCCACTATCTCCCGGATGCAAGCTCACAGCCGCGCGACCCTAACCGCATGGCCAACTCACCCGATAGTCCGTAATTTACCAGGAAAATTATACGGAATCAGCAGGAATACTTGGCCCCAGGTTTCAGGCCAGAAACCCAATCCCCGAGTCAGAAGAATTAACTATACGCAGTTAAAATCCCCGACCCGGCAGGGAGTCCAACCCAAGGTCCTCTAAACCGAAGGCCAGTATGCTGACCATTCGCATAAGGAGCCGATCATCTAAATCACTCAGATCTAGAAGTATTTTCCCGCAGGCTGTACACAATGTTCTGATTACAATCTCTTCCCTACCTGCCCGGCTCATTGAATGAATAGACAACATACTGGGTTCGAGGGCTATACCGGCCTCTGTGCTAACTGAAACAGCAGAAAAATAACTTATGTACATTTGACAAGAGAACAGTTAGGTAAATATATTATTCTACTTATTGGGAAACCACTTCTTCTTCTTCTTCTTCTCCTCCTTATTCTTCTTCTAGTGCCATCTCTTCGCCGAATATTGGCAACTGTCACAGAGTATCATACTGCTTTCATCGTCCATAGAGGACCAATGAAAAGGTTTTTCTTGACATAAATACCTATTAGAGTTGAGGATCATCCGAAAATGTGTGTAACGGAATAGTGTCGTGTAACAAAATGCGTGAGGAGATGTTATCTAGCATCTATACTTCAAGAGATGCACAGGCCGCGGATCTGTATGTCATGGCCGTCCATAAATACTTCACATTACAGCCTACGGGTGTATCATATCATATCATATCATATCATATCATATCATATCATATCATATCATATCATATCATATCATATCATATCATATCATATCATATCATATCATATCATATCATATCATATCATATCATATCATATCATATCATATCATATCATATCATATCATATCATATCATATCATATCATATCATATCATATATCATATCATATCATATCATATATCATGGAGTATCATATTTACTGTATTCTCATACCAGAATTGCCATATCGTGGAAGTCGAACTACTGTTGGAAGTTCCTCGTCCAGGATAGTCTTCTCCACCTTCTATCTTGCCTTCTATAAACCCGTTGTATGAGGCTGTATTTGTCATTTCGAAAAATAAGACCAAAATAGGTGACTGCGAGGGTTAGGACTCGACGTGATTTCCTGGCTCAGTGCAGTACGTCCTCGTTGGTGACGTGATCTGTCTGATATTCTGTTATAGATCCGCATTTCAAAGGCCTACCTTCAAAGACTTCAGACTTCTATGGTAATGGATCTTTTTCTACTCAAGGAGTGAAAAGTGTTCACCCAGTATACAGTATCTGATGATGGCCCAACAGTTTGGAGCATGGTATTATGTCCATAGTACATTTTCTCTGTAGGAAGGGTAGCAAAGTGTATGGGGTAAAGAAGTGGTGTAAAATATAGGTAAACAATCCCCCCTTCGTTCCTTTCAGTCGATACTTAGAAATATAGAAGTTTCCTTCTATTCATAGCTTCATAAGTACTGTATTTATAGACAGTATATTCGTACAAAGGTTAACAAAACACAGTGTGAACGCATTTGTAGATAAACATACTGTATACACTTACAATGGCTCAAAATGACACTCGTGAATTTGGAACGAGATACAATATAATAAAGAAAAATATCTAGTAAAATAATATTAAAGCTCAAAATAAAGCTCGCACACACTCTGATTACAACAACATTAAAAAAATCTTGGCAAAGTAAATAGTGAAGGTAGGCTACAATATAATATTGTGTTTATATATTTTGTGGGAAACCATTTATTCCTGGTAATTTCCTTCAATCTTCTTAGCCTAGATTTTGCTAGATATTCACTGTAACATAGAGGAATAGTCGACCATCCTCTAATATTGCTTTCTCCAAGTCTTCTTCGTTCCTTTTGGAGTGCTACTCAATTTAAATTTCAGTTCAGTTAATAGATGATCTATTACATTTATGTCTGGTGACTGGGGTGGCGTTTCTGACACCTTGGAGCAGTTGTAAAGAAGCTTGCTACGTACTTTCAGGAACTTAAATTTAGGATCATTGCCTTGATAAAACTTGAACGTGTTATTTATACCTAGTTTCTGTGCACTAGGCCTCATATTATTTATTTGTACTTTATTTTCAATTTGCGTGTGATGCATAGTTGTATAAAACTGTGTTTTTAATATACAGCGAGCATTAGAAAATGCAGATTTCCGTTAAGTGAATCAAACATTCACTTTTTACCTCATTGGATACTAGATTATTCTTTACTGTACAGCTTCATTTTGGGCCACTGTACTTAGTTACTTACGTATGACATGTGCTACTGGCTGTTAACATAGATGTCGGCTGGAGGAAATTGAGTAGCCCCGAGCGTGCTGGAGAGTAATGAGCTCAATCTGGGCAAAAGGAAAGATACAGTGACCTTGTACATGTATTCGGCACCTCCTTGTAGCTTTGAACTCTGGAGAATGTACGCCAGTCAATTCACGCTTTGCTGGAAACTCATAACTATCGAGACTTGTACAGACGAAGGGTCATCAATCCGCAATGTGGCATAATAGTTTAGGCGATCGTCTTCCTTGAACAAGGTATTGGGATCGACTCATAGTGCAGTCGGTTTGTATTTAAGAGTGCGTAAATGTGATAATCCGCTATAGTTAAGGAACACCTTGTCAGGTAAAATTTCTGGCACTCCGGTATCTCATAAAAACAGAAAAAGTCTCATCAATAATGTCATTGGTTTTTACGAACCACCAACTAATTTTACGATTTTTGGAGTCGTTGGCGTGTCGGAAAAGTTGCCCCGCAGGAGTTCTTTTACATTTCAGCAGACCTACCCTCAAGGGGCTGCCAATTTTTAGCATCTGCAGATACCAGGATCAAACCCACAAACCTGGACTCAGAGAGCCAGCGCTTTACCATCTAAACAACTCAGATCATATTATTATTATTATTATTATTATTATTATTATTATTATTATTATTATTATTATTATTATTCCTGGTCCCTTTTTTCAGTATATTGGGGTTTGTTGCGAATTTAGACTCGTTAGGAAGGAGCCTTCCTGATGTCAACCGAATTGTGGAGGAATGAACGCACTATTGCGTGTTTCTGTGGTGGTTGGTATTGTGATGTGTTGTGTTGTGTATACGGGGAGATGTGTATTAAGATGAATACAAATACCCAGTCCCCGAGCCAGAGAAAAAACTATACGCAGTTAAAATCCCCGACCCAGCAGGGTATCCAACCCGAGGCCCTCTGAACCGAACGCCAGTAGGCTGACCATTCACCTAAGGAGCCAAACATCTAAACCACTCAGAACTAGAAGTATTTTCCCGCAGTGTCTGTCCCTAGAAGACTGCTGGAACTGTACACTCAACCATACAAAAACAGGTCGGCAAAGATATTAATTTTATAAATTCTGGGAACGTAAGGATAATCATCTATCTCCATAGCCGGTGGCCGAGGAGATTGTACTGTGGTAGCCCCTTTCGGTAAATCCTGGAAGGGGGTAGTGTGTAACACGACCGCGGAGCTTTCAGCCGGCCCGGAGGGCGGGGACTGCCTTTCCGTGTATTTTTCTTTTTTCTTTTTTTTCGGCTGCTTTGCCCGTGAGTCTCCGGGAGATGCAAGGAGAATGTTCCGTCTCTAGCCGCATCGCGAATATTCCGGTACACCTCGCCCGAGCTACAAAAAGGCGGCTAGCCGCAGACGGTCAGTCAGTATTGGTGTAAGTGTGGAACTCCGTGGTGGGGTCGGAATTAGACTCTGTGTTCGTCGCCATAAGACCTATCTGTGTAGGTGCGACGTAAAGCAACTAGCCAAAAAAAAAAAAAAACTCTGTGTGTTGTGGTTCGAGCTGAGGGCGACAGGGGTATTGGCTGTCGCTGGTGTCGCATCGGAGTCTGAACGAGGAGTTGTGATTGTTGTGTCGGAATGTCGAGTGAGTATGTGGAATGAAAACGGTGTACGGAACGGTAGACTGTGTACTATCTGGGAGTAGAGTGAGTGAGTGAGTGTGTGAGTGTGTGTGTGTGTTTGCTTCTGTGAACACTGAGGATCGTCGTAGAGCCAGCGACTGGATCACCTACCGTGAGTGTGATTGGAACAGTGCTAAGGTCGTTTTGTGAGGAGTACTCTCTCGCTGTTTAGTACTGTTGAACTGTTACTGTTTACTGTAGTTGTTCACTGCATGTGACTGTGTAAATCGCTGGAGTCGAACCAAAGAACAGTCACCGTGTGTTGCATGGCGAGTAGCCGTTTGTTCAGATCTAGTTGTCTCCACGCACCTGTGGTGTGGGGTGACTGGACCGGTGAGTGCAAGTGAAAGGCTCGTCAATCAGGCTTATAAAATCCTTGTCCTGCTCCATGGCTAAATGGTGAGCCCGCTGGTCTTTGGTCACAGGGGTCCCGATTCGAATCTCACCAGGGTTGGGAATTTTAACCATAATTGGTTAATTCGGCTGGCACGGGGACTGGGTGTATGTGTCGTCTTCATCATTTCATCCTCATCACGACGCGCAGATTGCCTACGGACGTCAATTCAAAAGACCTCCACCTGATAGGCCGAACTTGTCCTCGAGCACTACCACCACTAAAAGCTATACGCCATTTCATTTTTTCATAGAATCCTTCAGGTGAAGGCCGTCCAGCTACTGTGAGAGACTTGTAAATAGGCAGCAATTAGTGAGTGTGCTCATTTATGGTGGATATAATTATTGTGTGTGTGTGTGTGTGTGTGTGTGTGTGTGTGTGTGTGTGTGCGTGCATTTATTGGGTCTTCCTCAAATTATGATGATTATGATGATGATGATAATGATGATGATGATGCTTGTTGTTTAAAGGAGCCTAACATGTAGGTCATCGGCCCCTTCCTGAAATGAATCAGTAATAAAACATACTGTGCTTTATTCATAATAATATCTACCATCTGGGCAATATGTTCATCCTATCTCAAACAAGAGGATTTTCAAAAAAAATCATCTACTGCGGCAGCCAGTTTTTGTGGGGTTGAGTATACACAATATTCAGCTTATAGTCTCTTACTCCCTGCCCGGCTCCTTGACTCAATTGTCAACATAGCCTTCGGTTCAGAGGGCCCCGAGTTCGATTTCCGGTCGGGCCGGTGATTTTTAACTCCGTATGGTTATTTCTTCTGGCTTGGGGACTGAGTATTTGTGTTCGTCTTAATACACTTCTCTTCAGCTAATACAGCACAACACAACACATCACACTACCAACCACTACAGAAACATTTCCCAAGTGTGAACAATGGAAACCGTGGAAAACCATCTTCAGGGTTCGAACCCACTATCTTCCAAATGCAAGTTCACAACTGTGCGACCCTAACCGCACGGCCAGCTCGCTTGGCAGTTGAGAACATACTCCATTTCTCCTTAAATCGCTAATCACTACTACCCTTACAGGTTTCTCACCAATGTTACCGCGGCTCAAGTATATGAAATGCATCAGGAAGCAAGTAATGTAAACAAACATGTTGATGTGTACGTACTTCATTTTCAACGAAAGTGCGCTTCGCGGATCCACTCCTCACTAGCTCTCGCGAAATTAACACCAATGTATCGGAACCGAACAAGAGTCGACTAACGATTATTGAATAGGAAAAAAAATATAGGAACGAGGCGCAAGTAAATAGAAGCCACACTAAACAGCCACGGAACTTCAAGTTTTACTTGAATTTCGAACCTAAAAACGTGGCTAGAACGGTAAAGTCCGGCTATTTCAGTCATCGGTGTCAACATGATTCATGTCACAACTAATAGGTTGATCAGTGAGTTTAGACGGAGTGCTGGGCAAATTACGTAAAACTAAATTTGCAAGTGGGCGTGAAAACAAAGCAAACCTCTATTGTGCAATGCTGTTCACAAGTACACGAGTCTGAAAGTAATAGCTGATGTTATACTTGTTGCTTCATGTACAGTTCCAATAATATTCAGTCTGTATGAAGTGCGTGGAATGATATGTGTGGGTAGAGTAGCCTATATATTCCGTTGCTGGTAGATAGAGGTGATATGGGTTAGGATTGGAGAGTCTGTGTCTTGAAATATTAAAGTATCACTCGGACGTTGAAGTGGAAAACTAAAAATTGTAACCCCAGTACTACAAATAAGAAGACTCTGACCTCAGCAGGAACGAACAACGGGCCAGAGCTGATACCCGACGGGTTAGTCCGGCAGTGGAATCCCTTAGCACAGGGCCTCTCAAACGCCCAAAATCTCACGCGTGCAGAGCGAGGCGCAAGAGCTCCGTGCACTGTGCATCGGTGCCGCTCGGTATTGCTCGGATCAACGCTTCGTCTCTGGGCTACTCGGCTAAGCTCGGCACTACTCGGCTATACTCGGCTCAACTCAGCCCGGATTTGGAGCGCTACGGCGCAAGGGGGGCAGAGGGAGACAAGCAGAGCGAGCGAGAGAGGCGTGAGAAAAGAGAGAGTAAGCGCTATTGCTCCAAATCGAGGAGTGGGGGGTCTGCACTCTGGTCAACCAAGCCAAGTCGTCTTTTGCACCGTGCACAGTGCATGCACCACGCGCATGCACCCTGAGAGGCCCTGCCTTAGCAAGTGGGCAGAACTGCGTGATACTGTGATACTTTTGGACCTCTTATCCATTAACTCTTTCTACATCAGGCACACGAGTCCCATAGCTGCGCTGTTGCACAAATACTCACAGATAGATACATGAAGAATGGAGTTGTCGATTACTTACAACATTTTCTTTTTCGGAAGTTCTCGCTTCAATTCGGAAGTCGTGCATTTGCTATCAGTCAAAGGAAATCTGTAAGCGGTTGCAACGGTAATATATAAGGATACAGAGAAAACCTAAACAAGCCTCATTTGGAAATTATGGAAGAAAAGGCACTAGCCTATATTTAAACAAGCCTTATGGAAAGAAATTATCCAATACCTAGGTCTGTTACATGAAATTCCTTCAATAGTTGCAGAGATTTCTGCAGTGCCTTGCCTTTTCTCTGAGCTTGTTGGGTTGTAGCTGTACTGAAGAGACGACTTCGGTATATTCATTAATTTAGAAATTAGTCTCATAGTCACATAAGAAGATTTTACCATTACACCTTGTTTCTGCTTTCGACGATACAGGGTTTGATGCTGGCTGAGGTCGGTTTCCTCCTCCTCCTCCTTTTTTTTTTTTTTTTCACCTCTCAGGCACTGGGCCCGGTAGTAGAATATACGAGTGTGTTTTAAATACAACTCCGTGTTGCTGGATTCCGGCACGAAAAAGAACTCCTGAGGCGACGAAATTCAAATACCCTGGCTTCTCGTTGAACTCGTTGGCGTTTGGAATAGCCGTCCTATAAATAATAATAATAATAATAATAATAATAATAATAATAATAATAATAATAATAATAATAATAATAATAATAATAATAACCATCATCAACATCTAATGTCCTCAACTACTATGTGCTGGTAATTTGATTTGAGGCTCTCTATACTGCCCACGTATCAATTTCGATCTTCCGTTTTACTCTACCAGATGCAGAGAAACTGATTTCTGTTGGAGGATTTATGGTTGAATTTTAATTAATTTTTGTCGGATAAACACCAATTGTCACCAGAGATCTTTTAGATGCCTACAACGCTACTACGTGGAGTGTCACATGGGCTTTTATTCTGGCCTTCAAAAATCCGACCATTTCTGCGTGGTTTGAACCTACGATCTTGGGATTCGGAGGTCGACACTTTACTACAGATTTAAAGATATCTAAAGATAATGATAGTAATAGCAATGCCAGGTTGAGTGGCTCAGACGGTTAAAGCGCTGGCCTTCTGCCCCCAGTTTGGCAGGTTCGGTCCTGGCTCAGTCCGGTGGTATTTGAAAGTGCTCAAATACGTCAGCCTCGTATTAGTAGATTTACTGGCACGTAAAAGAACTCTCAAGGGACAAAATTATGGCACCTCGGCGTCTCCAGAAACCGTCAAAAAGTAGTTAGTGTGACATAAAAACAATAACATTATTATTAATAATATTTCTGTCGTTTTTAAGAAATGCCAGTGAGACAGAATTTTTATCTGAAGAGGTATTTAACGTGCCAGTAAATTTGAACTCAAAACTCAGGAATGTCTGTACTCTAAAATGTAAACTGACCATTTGTTCCCAAGGTAGCGGGTTCGATCCTGGTTGAGGATGGTGGCATTAGAGAGAGGCTGGGTTTCAGCACGTTAAAAAATCCCGTGGGACAAAATTCTGCTTCACCGGTGTCTCATGAAATAATAGCTATAGAAGGGGCGTTAAACAAATGTTCTGTTATTATTATTTACGTTTCAATCGTTCTCAGCTCCTTGGCTGAATGATCAGAGTGGTGCCCTTCGATTCCTGGGTTCGATTTCTGTTCGAGTTGAAGATCTTTAGCCTCTGGTTCGGGAGCTGTTGTTTTTATTTGTCTTATCACATATCTCTTCATATATCCACAACACGCCACATTGCCAACCATCACTGAAAGATGCAAGAGTAAAATGCTCCCTCCAAATAAAGTTGGTGTCAGCAAGGACGACCGGCCGTTAAGCAGTGCCAGGTCCAGGTGTACGATATAGTATGTTCACCCATTATCCCACCAGGATATGAAAAAAGGCTGAATAATAATAATAATAATAATAATAATAATAATAATAATGCATGTATGTTTAGTCCTCAGCCCGAAGGCTGGTTGGATCCTCAACAGCTCCGCCATCAGCTGTCATAGATGGCCTAGGCATCACTGAAGAGGCGTACTAGGGAAATGAGGAGTGAGGTAGTTTCCCGTTGCTTTCCTCACCGAGCCAGAAGTTGCTATTACATATCAGTCTGCCAAGCCCACTGAAATGCATGCAACAACCTACCCTATGAGCAATATTTTCACACCATTCATAGCAGGGACTGGCTGCAGAAGGAATGGCATTACTAGCATCACTCATACCTCAGTCACTTTCATTTTGTCAAAGCCGAGGATAAAGCCGAGACAGATCAATGAAAGTAACAAGATTGCTCTAGCCCATACCAGAAGACATAGTGCACTGTAAACACTAGGTCCCGCCAGCAAAGGCATAATAATAATAATAATAATAATAATAATAATAATAATAATAATAATAATAATAATAATAATAATAATAATAGAGTTCAAATTGATTGCACCGGATTCGACCCTCCAAACTTGAGCATTAAGATGAGCTTCTATCAAACTACGCTTTTCAGCCAGTCTGTAATCGGGCTAGTGCTTATATGGGTAATGTACAAACACACTTATACTCCGTACTAATGAGAATGATTCTCATATAAATAAATGAAAGTACAAAGATGTCTAAAGAATAGTGGAAAATCAAATGTTGATAATTACAGTATCTGCCGACTTGAAACGACTCGAAAGAAGTCCCTGGCGTACATTACGTTGCACATACAGTAAGTAAAGTACGACACTTTGATAAAACACAAGATGGTTTTAAGAACTGGTTAATTCTGTTGTTTCTCCCACTTTACAGTCAATCCACCACCTGTTGTGTCAGCGTAGGAGCAAACGCATATCGAAAGCGAGATTCGATAATCAATCATCTATTATTACACTACTATTCGTATTGAACATTCTATATACAACATCACCTGGTGTCACGAATCTCACAGCCATGTTCCTTGCAGTAGAATACACTCGTCTGGACAAGACTTCTCTGCTGTGTAGTTCTGTGGGGTGGTCAGGACGGAGGAACAAGTTAGACTGGGCTTCAGCCCGCTAACCTGGCGCTGCTCTGTGCTTAAGGGAGCAACTGTCTGCTTCAAAACACACATATGACACAAGTATAGATTTCGATTACTAGTTTTTTATAACGTTCCTGTCAGAGGTTTCAAATATATGATTTCACGATAGCTAGTCTCAGTATGGACAGACAAGAAAGTGAAAACTGCTTAAGTAAGAAGTGACTCAGTGACGACCCGTGAATGTTCTTAATAATAATAATAATAATAATAATAATAATAATAATAATAATAATAATAGTAATAATATATTTATTGCAGTCAAATAGCCATACATAAAGAGAGAAAAATAATACATTTATATACACTCTACTCGCGCGCTTGCGCCTTGGATTGCATATTCTTTAATTGTTTTTGTTCTTTTGATGCAGAGTTCTACGTGGTAACGTTCACACATGTATCCACATAGTTTGCACTTACATGTCTCTGTCGGTTCATGGTACGAGGTGTTGGTACAAATTAGATGGTGGAAACCATGTACTGCCAGTCTTGTGAACACATGCCTCATCTCGAAGTTGGATGTTGTCCATGTCCGGTCTATCATGGCCCCAGTTCCAAAGAATTCTGAAGGAATGTCTTCCCTTTTTTGCTGAGTGTTGCTAGGAGATTTTCTGATGCTCTGGTGTTGGGTAGGGTCAGGTGTGTTCTGAAGTCTTCAATGAGGAAGGATTCTCGCGCTAGGAGGTAGACGAGTCTTGATCATGTTGTCTTGGATACTCCGACCGCTCTTTTTATGTATAGAACTTTTATTTATTTATTTATTTATTTATTTATTTATTTATTTATTTATTTATTTATTTATTTATTTATTGACTTGTGGCGTGGGTCAGGCTATGAAGCCTGCTGTTATGCCAAACCATCTCATATGTACTACATTGTACAAACTACAGAGTATTAGGATTTCTAGTTAAATATAATGAATTATAAAATTAAACTTATATAATAGTTATAAACAAAAGGAAAATTTCTGAGAGTCACTTTAAAAAAACATTAAATACTAATTTCTTAAGTCTATGTACCATTTATAACATGTTTTTTTAAATACATTTCTACTATGTATGTCTCTAATTACAGCCGGAAGGGAATTCCAAGAGCGTATGGTTGCAGGTATGAATGAGTTGCCGTACCCGATCGTGCGGTAAATTGGGAAGCTCAGCAGGGAAGAGGTTTTACTCCTTCTAGAGAGGATAGGTTCTTTTCTGTGAGGTACGGCCATATGATTTATATCCCATATGTTAGTATAGGCATGATTTTTGATCTAAATAGTGCCATCGCCGTCTCTAGGCTGAGTGATCTGATGTAGTTGATTTCGTGCATCGCCCGTACCGCCTGTATTCCTTTCTCTGTTACATGCTTTGTAAAGCATTTGGCACTTGTTTGGAGAGTAATGCCAAGGTACTTGAAGTCGTTTACTATGGCTACTTTATGCCTCTTAATGAAGATTTCTACCATTGCTGGGATCTTTCCTCATTGCCTAAATACCATCATTTTTGTTTTTGATGTATTAATTTCAAACTTATGTTTGTAGCACCATTCATCCATATCTTTTATCGAGTTTTGTAGTTTTGTAATGTCTCTTGATCCGATCACTATATCATCGGCATAAGCGTACGTTACTGCGTCTTCCTTATAGGTTATTCTCATTATTTCTTCTGATGCCAGGATGAAAAGTAACGGGCTAATTGGGTCACCCTGTAATACCCCGTTCGTAAGTATCGGTTCTGAGAGTGATATATTGTCAGAGATTCTTATTTTCTTCCATTGTAGTATCGTTTTTATGGTTTTAGTCCACACATTGTTTCTGTTGAGGGCTTCTTCCAGCTTCTGGGTCACAAGTTCCCGATTTATGAGGTCGAATGCTTTTGTGAACTCTATAAACACTACGTAGATTTTCTCTTTTTTCAAGGGCTACCCATATATTATTGAGTAGTAATTGTATGGCGTTAATAGCTGATCTTCCTTTCCTGAATCCGAATTGATTTTCTGGTAGATACTCATCTATTTCTTCTCTGACTCTCGCCACGATTGTTTTTGTGAATATCTTGAACGGTATGACCGAGCTCGATAGCTGCAGTCGCTTAAGTGCGGCCAGTATCCAGTAATCGGGAGATAGTGGGTTCGAGCCCCACTGTCGGCAGCCCTGAAGATAGTTTTCCGTGGTTTCCCATTTTCACACCAGGCAAATGCCGGGGCTGTACCTTAATTAAGGCCTTTTCCTATCCCATCGTCGCCAAAAGACCTATCTGTGTCGGCGCGACGTAAAAAAAGTAGCTCCAACGGTATGTTCTCTAGAGCGATGCCTCTGTATGTGTCTGTGTCATATGGGTCACCATTTCCTTTATAGAGTACTTTAATATTTGAATGTCTCCATTATTGAGGCCGTCTCAATGCATTTATTGCACAAGTTTGTCCATGTAGGCAGTAGGAGATGAGCAGTGTCTTTTATGTACTCACTGTATATGTTGTCTGGTCCTGCAGCTTTGTTTTTCTTCGTGCTTAAGATGATGTTTTGGACTTCATTTGTTGTCAGCGGAGTCCATGCTATTGGCGCTAGTGTATTGGTACTTTGATAACTTTCTGGTATGTTTGTTATTCCTTCCTTTTGAGTATATTTCTAAAGTGTGTCATTCATTCTTCCATGTTTATATGGTGTGTCTGTGTTTACTTCCTGGGACGTAGAACGAGATATGGATCTTTCTTTGCCTCTTCTACTATTCTTTTACCTTCTTCCTCCCACTATATCCTTTTCTTTTCCCGCGTGAGCGTTTTATAGAAACTTCTTTTTCTGTTGTATACCTGATAAGGTAAGGTTCTTCTTGTTCGTTTTTAGTTCATGCAGGGCCTTCAGTACTTCTTTTCTTAGCAGGTAACATTCCTGATCGAACCATTGTTTCGCCTTTCGGTCCTTTCTTGGGGTTGCAGCTTGTATTAGCAATTCCTCCAGTGTTATAGTAATTACTTTTACGTTTTTCAGAGACGCCGAAGGGCTGAATTTTTGTCCTGCAGGAGTTCAAGTGCTGGAAATTCTACTGACACGAGTCTAGCGTAAGTTAGCACCTTCAAATACTACCGCAGTGAGCTAGGATGGAATCCACCAACATGTTTACAGAAGACCGGCGCTTTACCGCCTGAGCCACTCAGCCTGAAATTTCGAGCTTGAACAGAGGCTCGATACGGGATTATATTCCTGTCGCCACGCACTGTTCATTTTGAAATCGCACTAGAGGTGGAGATTCGAATCTTGTTGGGTGTCAATAATCTAGGCCACCGCATCAATTTATTATTATTATTATTATTATTATTATTATTATTATTATTATTATTATTTCTTTCTTTCTTTCTTGCGAACCGGCCAAACTTAGGACCACGCCAATACCACTTCACTTCCTTCTAATCATCCCTTCTTCCTTCCTCTTTCTCCACAGTGCCTTCATTCTTTCAGAATGTTGCGCTCTTCTCTCTTCAGTCCATCTTCCCCCTCTGCGCTCTTTCTTTTCTTCAACCAGAACTTTTATGTTGGAAAGTCTTTTCCTGAATTGGTCTCTATCATGACATTCTTCATCTGCAATTCCTAACCTCTTGAGTTCTTCCTTCATCTGCTTGGCATATCCCCCCTGGCTCTTCAAGTAGTATATTTTATTAAAAATTTGTTTATTTAACCTTGTTGGATCCATTCTGACCATGTGTCCATAGAATCGCAACCGTCTTTTCCTTATTGTTGTTTCCAGGTCTTCTGTTATTTTGTATATCTCCTTATTTGAGCGTAATCTGTAGTTTCCCTCTACCACCCTTGGGCCGTAAATCACCCTCAATATTCTCCTTTCAATCTTTAGTAGTTTTTCCAGGTTCGTTAGTGTTGCTGTTTCCACCCCATACAGAATCACTGGTTTTACCACAGCATCATAATGTCTTTATTATTATTATTATTATTATTATTATTATTATTATTATTATTATTATTATTATTATTATTATTATTAATTAAGGAACAAAATAATTGTGATGGCGCGAGACTCTACTCCTTGTGCAGGTCTCATTTTTAAGAGTGTTGGGCTGATTAGCTCAGACGGTAGAGCTCTGGACTTCTGAGGTGAAACTGACGGATTCGATTCCGACTCAGTCCAGTGGTATTTAAACGTGCTCAACTACGCCAGCCTCTTGTAGATAGATTTACTGTGAGGTAAAAGAATTAACATTGAACAAAATTCCAGCACCTCAACCTCTCCGAAAACCGTAAAAGTATTTAGTGAGATGTAAAATCAGTAACATTAGTCTATTACATCATTATGAGAACAAAAGAACAGTATATACAGCAACATTGTCTAACCAAGATACATATACAAAACATTGAATATACTGCACTGCACAAACAAATATGGCTTCAAATGTCAATTCCATTGTAACTACTGAATGAGACCTGCCGCATCATCACGGGATGTCTACGACCTACTGCACATTTCTGGACAAGCTAAACTGCCTTGCTGGGATTGCACCTCTTTAACAGGAGTCTGCGTCCGCTTGGCCATTTTTGTTCTGTACATAACAGCTCTTTGGTGCATACTATATGTACTGAAGAGGATCTAATACTTTGAAATGTTTATTGGGAGTACAATGCGGCTGTGAAAATGCTATAACAATGCAGTCACACAGAAATTCATACATAATTTCCAAAATAACTTCTTCTTCTTCTTCCTCCGCTTTTTCCACATCTGTGGGATCGCGGGTGCGAACTGGGTCGCACATGTGGATTTAGCCCTGTTTTACTGCCGATGTCCTTCCTGACGCCAACCTTATATAGGGGGGGGGGGGGGTAATTACTATTGTGTGTTACTGTGGTGGTTGGACCGAGCTCGATAGCTGCAGTCAGTCAGTTTCACCTCAGAATTCCAGCGCTCTACCGTCTGAGCTAATCAACCCAACACTCTTAAAACTATCCAGTATTCGGGAGATAGTAGGTTCGAACCCCACTGTCGGCAGCCCTGAAAATGGTTTTCCGTGGTTTCCCATTTTCACACCAGGCAAATGCTGGGGCTGCACCTTAATTAAGGCCACGGCCGCTTCCTTCCCACTCCTAGCCCTTTCCTGTCCCATCGTCGCCATAAGACCTATCTGTGTCGGTGCGACGTAAAGCAACTAGCAAAAAAAAAAAAAAAAAAACCTGTGGGTTAGTTCCTTTTATTTGCCACACCCGCTCCCTTCCCATCAAAGCTTTTCAGAGACGCGAGGATGGAAAAGGGGTAGAATTGGTAAGGCAGTGGTCGTGGTCTGAATTAAGGTGCAGCCCCAGCATTTGCTTGAAAAACCAACTTCATTGCTGCCAACAGTGGGGTACAAACCCACAATATCCCAAATTGAAGCTCACATTACGCGACCCTAACCACGCGGCCAACTCGCTCGGTATGTCATAATTTTCAGTAAAGTATCAGTTGCAAAATTATAAATTATATTTGAGAGTTATCACGTAATCCTTTCAACGTAAATTGTTTACTCACATTGTTAACCTTATTGATATAAAATATACCCCTTACACCCTTACAGTATTTAAGTTACGCGGAAGTTTAGGAGTTATCGTTTTAGGTAAGAGTGCAGGAAAGGGTTAACTATCGTAAGGGAAGAAAGGTGCTAGTTAACGGGCAGGCGGTCGGAAGACCCTTGGAAAAAGCCGATTGAACAGAATACATATGTCAGAAGTAAAGCAACTAATGTCGTCTTCAAAGAAATCTTACAAGGCTTATCGTCATATAGTCAAACTGGTTCCCTTGCGAAACCGGAGTGGGTCACTAGTATAATATGAAATAAATTCACTTACGAGTAATGTGGGATAATAATTACAATGCATAGCGTAGTGTTATTTCAGCTTACTAGTTACTGTTGCACATTAAACAATACGCCATTGAGCACAGCTCTCTAAAACAACAACATGGAAGTTTTTGTAACCTGTTGTGTCGAGAAACAGGTAACCGTGTTGTAGAGGCTTTTACGACATCAGACGTAATAATTTTATCTTTCGCTGTGTTAGGTACGTATTGTTCACTAGTATACGTGAGAAACATTGCCTTACATTGCATAAGGATTATTGCAACAGTTTTTATGACTTGTGATTTTTTCTCGGTCGTTTGTCCTTCGTTCCACAACAGACCTACACAGGGTCAAAAAGCGTTTCTTTCTTTCTTAATCTGCTTACCCTCCAGGGTTGGTTTTCCCCTCGGACTCAGCGAGGGATTCTAGCTCTACCGCCTTAAGGACAGTGTCCTGGAGCGTGAGACATTGGGCAGGGGGATACAACTGGAGAGGATGACCAGTATCTCGCCCAGGCGGCCTCGCCTGCTATGCTCAACAGGGGCCTTGTGGGGGGATGGGAAGATTGGAAGGGATAGACAAGGAAGAGGGAAGGAAGCGGCCGTGGCCGTAAGTTAGGTACCATCCCGGCATTTGCCTGGAGGAGAAGTGGGAAAACACGGAAAACCACTTCCAGGATGGTTGAGGTGGGAATCGAACCCACCTCTACTCAATTGACCTCCCGAGGCTGAGTGTACCCCGTTCCAACCCTCGTACCACTTTTCAAATTTCGTGGCAGAGCCGGGAATCGAACCCGGGCCTCCGGGGGGTGGCAGCTAATCACGCTAACCACTACACCACAGAAAATCGTTACATGTAAATGTAATCTGATGAGATATAAAGAAATTTTGTTTCTGTTAACAGTTGAATGTTGCACTAGCTCAGAAAGGTATTTGGTGATGAAGGAATGGTTAAGGGAAAAGACAGACCGGGGCCATAATTAATGTACAAACCCCCATTTGTCTGATGTGAAAATGGGAAACCACGGAAAACCATCTTCAGGGTTGCCAACAACGGAATTCGAACCCACTATCTTCCTAGTGCAAGCTAACAACTGCACACCTTGAACCACGTAGCCAATTCGCTCGGTGGGGAAGAAGTGGCCGTGACCTTAATTCATTTCTTTGGTGTGGAAATGAGAAATGGCCGAGCGAGTTGGCTGTGCGGTTAGGGATGAGCAGCTGTGACCTTACCTTCGGGAGATAGCGAGTTCGAACCCCACTGTCGGCAGGCCTGAAGATAGTTTTCCGTGGTTTGCCATTTTCACACTGGGCAAATGCTGGGGCTGTGCCTTTATTCCTTAATTAATATTATGGCCGCTTCCTTCTCACTCCTAGCCCTTTCCTATCCAATCGTCGGTGCGACATAAAGCAACTTGTAAAGGGAAAACAAAGGGTGAGAAATCATGGGAAACCATCTTCAGGGCTGCTGATGGTGGGTTCAAACCCTCCATTTCCCAAATGTAAGCTTACAGGTACGTGGGCTGTACTACGCAGCCAACTCACTCGCTTCGTTAATAATGTTTCTTATAATGTTGCTTTTTATGTATTATATCAGTCATTCCCAAAGAGTGATCCACGGACCCTTGGGGGGCCACGATGGTAATCCAAGGGGTCCGGAATAATAATTTAATCTGTAAGTATTTGAAGAGTGAAACTGTATTGTACGCACACAGTTCATAGACCATTATACTAAATTTAGGAACTATGCCTTCACTGTTGTATAACTTACATACAGTAGGCTACATGTAACTTTTAACTTGTCCGATAGATGGTAGTCTACAAGTTAGCAGCGGAAAAACAAGAAATACTACACGGCAGTGTAAATGACGTACAGTAATTGTGAGACACTTAGAATTGCTAGTATCCACACTCAGACCATACTTTCCGCCTCTGGTTGAGAAAATCTCGTGGATCAGCAATCTCTTCTTTGAAACGGAACACGAACTGCCCTCTCTTGAGGAAAATCAACTGGCCGTAGTACGAGTACAGTATCTTGGCAGAGAGAAAGTGAAAAATAAATTGAAGTTTGTATTTTATCTGAGACTGCAGAAGATCTTAAGAAGCTGCTGAATGGTATGGACAAAGTCTTGGGTAAGGAGTACAAGATGAAAATAAATCCAAAACAAAAGTAATGGAGTGTAGTCGAAGCAGGTGATGCAGGTAATATTAAATTAGGAAGTAAAGTCTTAAAGGAAGTAAATGAATATTCTTACTTGGCAGAAGTAAGGAGGATATAACATGCAGATTAGCACAAGCAAGGAAGAGCTTTATTCATCATCATCATCATCATCATCATCATCTGTTTACCCTCCAAGTTCGGTTTTTCCCTCGGACTTAGTGAGGGATCCCACCTCTACTGCCTCAAGGGCAGTATCCTGGAGCTTCAGACTCTTGGTCGGGGGATACAACTGGGGAGTATGACCAGTACCTCGCCCAGGCGGTCTCACTTGCTATGCTGAACAGGGGCCTTGTGGAGGGATGGGAAGATTGGAAGGGATAGGCAAGGAAGAGGGAAGGAAGCGGCCGTGGCCTTAAGTTAGGTACCATCCCGGCATTCGCCTGGAGGAGAAGTGGGAAAACACGGAAAACCACTTCCAGGATGGCTGAGGTGGGAATCGAACCCACCTCTACTCAGTTGAACTCCCGAGGCTGAGTGGACCCCGTTCCAGCCCTCGTACCACTTTTCAAATTTCGTGGCAGAGCCGGGAATCGAACCCGGGCCTCCGGGGTTGGCAGCTAATCACGCTAACCACTACACCACAGAGGCGGACAAGAGTTTTATTAAGAGAATAAATTTGCTCAATTCAAACATTGATCTAGGAATTAGAAAGATGTTTTTGAAGACTTTCGTGTGGAGCGTGGCATTGTATGGAAGTGAAACATGGACGATAACCAGCTCAGAAAGAAAGAGAATAGAAGCTTTTGAAATGTGGTGTTACAGAAGAATGCTGAAGGTGAAATGGATAGATCGGATCACGAATGAAGATATACTGAATTGAACTGCCGAGAGGAGATCGATTTGGCTAAATTTGACGAGAAGAAGAGATAGAATGGCAGGACACATCTTAAGACACCCAGGACTTGTTCAGTTGGTTTTTGAAGGAAGTGTAGGTGATAAGAACGGTAGGGGTAGACCAAGGTATGAATATGACAGGCAGATTAGAGCAGATGTAGGATGCAATAGTTACGTAGAAATGAAAAGGTTAGCACAGGATAGGGTGGCAAGGAGAGCTGCATCAAACCAGTCTATGGACTGATGACTCAAACAACAACAATGATATGGTGGAGAATCAGATAATATGACATGTTTAGTTCCAGTAAGTTCGATGAATGTATCACAACTCCATGTCTCTGATCGACTTTTGCGTCCATGATATCCCCTATACCAGGGATGGCGAACCTTTTCCAACTAGTGTGCCATTTTAACTCTGGTTTATTATTCTCATCTGTTGACTGTGCCACTTGTTATTTTCCATTTCCATTACGAGATGTCTACAACCTACCCCCCCCCCCTCCCCTCGCAACTTCCTTTCAATTTCCCGATTATGTTTCATAATACGTTATTTATTTATTTATTATTTATTTATTTATTTATTTATTTATTATAAATATTTGCATAACGGGTGCAATATATCTTGTAAATACTTCCTCCATTAGCTTCATTATCTTCCCACGTTGTAGTATGTACGCTCAACAATTAAACTAATTTCTCCCTCATCACATTTCCATAAGGAAATCTAAACAAAAAACAGCTATCCTTGTTTGTAAGGTCACATTCATGCTTTCATCAAAACATACTGCATATATGTGGGAGTTATCCAAATTAGCTTTCAACTGCTCCGGAACTTCTTCACCCATTTTTATTATTCTATCCTTGACAGCAGTTCAGCTGGCTGGGATTCCTTTAATCTTGTTAATTATTAGTTGTTTGTTAGGGAAGTTTTCAAATGATGTGTCGGACGTCAATAAGAAATTTTCTTTCAACAACTCACCGTCAGAAATCTGTTTCCCATGCATGCTGTACTATGCAGTGAGACAGATAGAAAAAGCCGCACTGATATTATTCCTGGACCGGAAAGATTATTCAAAAGAACTAGTTTGTTTGTGTAATGTTGGATATTTTATGAAATGAATTCTCCTCTTTCTTCATTTGAAATGGAACAAACATTTGAATGACCAGTCTCAAAATTGCGCTTTACATTAAATATGGGGGATACAACTGTTTTCGAACACAGACAACACGTCTTGGCCAGTGTTCTTGAAAAATACGGTCACCACCTTTGTTCAGTTTCTGTTTTTTTCGGCACCGAAAACATATTTGCGATGTCCGTATACAAAACCACTAGAAAACGACACTATCTCACTTGACTTTCGGACCTATCAGTATAGCAGTGTTGCCATATTGCACGTCCGAATGAAACTAGTATTTACATTTTCGATATTTATTTCTTACACGTGAAACACTGTAAGATATGCACTGTCTGTAGTACGAGACGTATATATAAAATATTATGTTCACCGGGCGAGTTGGCCGTGGGCGTAGAGGCGCGCGGCTGTGAGCTTGCATCCGGAGATCGTGGGTTCGAGCCCCACTGTCGGCAGCCCTGAAGATGGTTTTCCGTGGTTTCCCATTTTCACACCAGGCAAATGCTGGGGCTGTACCTTAATTAAGGCCACGGCCGCTTCCTTCCAACTCCTAGGCCTTTCCTATCCCATCGTCGCCATAAGACCTATCTGTGTCGGTGCGACGTAATGCAACTAGCAAAAAAAAAAAAAAATAAAATAAAATAAATTATATATATATTATGTTCATGTGGCGTGCCACCGAAATCGTGTCCGCGTGTCACCTAGTGACACGCGTGGCATAGGTTCGCCATCCCTGCCCTATACCCTACCATTTCTACAAGGGAAATACTGGGTTTAATGCTTTTCATGACAACATACCTGTGTGAGTGTACCTTTTCTGCTATCGTACAAATGAAAATCCAACGGCCGTAGCCGTGTTGAAACACCGGGTCTCGTGAGATCTCCAAAGTTAAGCAACATTGGGCGTGGTCAAAATTTGGATGGGTTGCCACGCGCTGTTGGTGGGGGGTAAGGGAATGGAGGAGCGGAAAGGAACTGGCCACCCCACCGTACGTAAACGCCGGCTCAGGCACACCTCTGCGGAGGTTCGGACCTGCCTTCGGGCAGAATACACCCTTACCTTACCTACAAATGAAAACCGAAGTACAGAAACAGTGCTAATGTAGAGACTGATATTCAGTTCGAGTTACCACACTTGTCAAACACTTAGTTTTTGGGAAACAGCACCACCCGCCCATTGATCCAACAACCGCAATAATTAATTTTTTAAAGAAGGTTTCCAGATCTAGACTGTTGTAATTATTAGCCAAGTGTCACATTTTAAAATAATTTCTTTGCATTTATAAATTATATTAATGTAAATGAAGTTAAATTAAAATTTCAAGGAAAGTAAATATTAGTCCTAAATTATGAGAATAAAACATGTTATCATTACAAAATTCTGGTTTTTTTTTTTTAATTACTGAGTGCAGTATTATGTTGTGTGGCTAAGGGATCATTAGACATGGATACGATATACTCAGAGGGCTTCAGAGACAAAATGTTTGGGAAACCTTGTACTAGATACTTTTAAGTTATATTAGGGACGGTGTTGGCAAAGTGGTCTAGCTACTCGGCTCGAATATTCGGCTGGAATTTTCATCAGAACTAGAAAGTACCGGTATGAAGAGTATCCCGAAGTACCTACTGATTCCAGACATACGTGAGAAGTTAAGTAAAATGCATATAATTACATCGCTTTCACATATCGGAGGTAAGGCTTTTTGCGGATGATGTTATTCTCTATAGAGTGATAAATAAGTTACAAGATTGTGAGCAACTGCAACGTGACCTCGAAAATGTTGTGAGATGGACAGCCGGCAATGGTATGTTGATAAACGGGGCTAAAAGTCAGGTTGTGAGTTTCACAAATAGGAAAAGTCCTCTCAGTTTTAATTACTGCGTTGATGGGGTGAAAGTTCCTTTTGGGGATCATTGTAAGTATCTAGGTGTTAATATAAGGAAAGATCTTCACTGGGGTAATCACATAAATGGGATTGTAAATAAAGGGTACCGATCTCTGCACATGGTTATGAGGGTGTTTAGGGGTTGTAGTAAGGATGTAAAGGAGAGTGCATATAAGTCTCTGGTAAGACCCCAACTAGAGTATGGTTCCAGTGTATGGGACCCTCACCAGGATTACCTGATTCAAGAACTGGAAAAAATCCAAAGAAAAGCAGCTCGATTTGTTCTGAGTGATTTCCGACAAAAGAGTAGCGTTACAAAAATGTTGCAATGTTTGGGTTGGGAAGAATTGAGAGAAAGAAGAAGAGCTGCTCGACTAAGAGGTATGTTCCGAGCTGTCAGCGGAGAGATGGCGTGGAATGACATTAGTAGACGAATAGGTTTGAATGGCGTTTATAAAAGTAGGAAAGATCACAATATGAAGATAAAGTTGGAATTCAAGAGGACAAACTGGGGCAAATATTCATTTATAGGAAGGGGAGTTAGGGATTGGAATAACTTACCAAGGGAGATGTTCAATAAATTTCCAATTTCTTTGAAATCATTTAGGAAAAGGCTAGGAAAGCAACAGATAGGGAATCTGCCACCTGCGCGACTGCCCTTAAATGCAGATCAGTATTGATTGATTGATATATGAAGAAAGACGCGTAGTGTTGTAGGGTAGTGTGTCTGCCTCATATCCGAAGATCCCGGGTTCTATTTCCGTCCAGCTCACGTATTTTAATCCTTGGTTAATGGCTGGAACGGGGTTCAGTGAGCCCCCGTGAGATCAACTAAGCGGATATCTAATATGAGAAACACCGGTTACGATATCCAAGCAATGTGGCTATGGATGTCATCAGGATGGGCAGTGGTCACCATTAAACTAGCCTCATTATATCTGTGATTTCATATCTACCAAAATGCACCACCGTTAAACATATAACTTTAATTACACCATATTAGAATGGAAAGTTCCCATCTAAATACTCTGCTGAATTAGTTTTTTTTCGAACACCCTTGTGTTATGAAATCTGTAAGATATGAAAATGTATTTCCACGTTGAAAGAAATCTTAGTGGAGAGATAACAACGCCTAGGCTGAGGTAAGAAAGTTACTTACAATAGTGAGAATGCCAGAAGGGAGAATATTCCGGTCAAAATGGCTCACTGAAAAAAAAAAAAGGCCCAAATAGACCAAGGCTGAGAAGGATGGAACCTTTTTGGGGAAACTTGAGTCCAGAAAGACCAGTGGATAGATCTGGCAAAGAACGGGAGGGACTCGAGAAGGACCATCAAAACCTAAAACTCTACGATCAATCAGTCACTCAACTGCATTTACGGCTGTCGCCCGGGTGATAGATTCCCTATCAGATGTTCATCTAGAATTTTCATAAATAATTTCAATGAAATTGGTAAATTATTCCCATTACTAACTCCTCTTCTTAAAAACGAATATTTGACCCAATTTGTCCTCTTGAATACCATCTTTATCATATTGCGACCTTTCCTACCTTTCCACTCAATCTTATCCTACTATCATCATTCCACGCCATCTCTCCACTCACAGTCCGGAACATACTGCCTAATCAAGCGGCTCGTCTACTTACTCCCAGCCTAAACTTTGCAACAATGTCGTAACACTACTCTTTTGTCGAAGAAGGAACGCAGCTGTCAGCTTCCATTCGGGAGATCGTGAGTTCGAGCCCCACTGTCGAGAGTCGTGAAGACGGTTTTACGTGGTTTCTTCTTTTCACACCATGCAGGTACTAGGGCTGCAACTTGATTAAAGCCACGGCCGCTTCCTTTCCACTTCTAGTCCTCCCCCGTGCCATCGTCGCCATAAGACCAGTCTGTTTCGGCGTGACGTAAAGCCAATTGTAAAAAGGAGAAAAAATTGTCGGAAATCACCCGGAACAAATCGTGCTGCTTTTCTTTGGATTTTCTCCAGTTCGCGAATCAAGTAACTTTGGTGAGGGTCCCATTTACAGCACAGCAATAGCAATTATGGTCTTACCAGTGACTTATATGCCCTCTCCTTTACATCCTTATTACAACTCCTAAATATCCTCATAACCATATTCCCCTGTGGGTGGGGGCGTTAGAATAACACTCACGGTATACCCTGCCTGTCGTGAGAGGCGACTAAAAGGGGCTCTAGGATCACTCAACTTGGGAGCGTGGGTCGGCGACCACGTGGCCCTTGGCTGAGTCCTAGCATTGCTTCCACCTACTTGTGCCAGACTCCTCACTTTCAACTATCCTACCTGACCTTCCTTGATCAACTCTTGTAATTTTCCGACCATGACAGTATTAGAGCATTCGAGGCCGAGGTGGTCTTCCTTTTTCACGCCCTTCGTGGTCCTTGTCTTTCTTTGACCGATACCTTCGTTTCTCGAAGTGTCGGATCCCTTCCATTTTTCCTCTCTGATAAGTGTTATATATAGGACGGTTACCCACATATACTCCCTCTTAAAACAATAATCACCACAACCACCACCACCACCTCATAATCATGTGAAAAGATCTGTAACTTTTATTTTAAATCCCGTTTGTGTGATTACCCCAAAGAAGAGCTTTCCTTATATTAACAGCTACGTACTTTATTAAATAAACACAGTCATTAAAACTGAGTGTATTTTCCCTCTTGGTGAAACTCAGAACCTTATTTTTCACCTCTCTTACCATCATGCATACCATTGTCTACTGTCCATCTCACAACATACTCGAGGTCTCTTTCCAGTCGCTCACAGTACTGTAACTTATTTAATACTCTTACCCAGGGCCTCTCAAACATCCACAATCTCACGCGTGCAAACCGATGCGCAGAGGCTCCGTGCACTGTGCATCGGTCCGACTCGGCTCAGCTGGACTTGACTCGGATGGTGTAGTGGACTGAGAGCGACGAAGCGTTCGGTGATAGACGGCTGGTTTATCAGTGAAACAGATAAGCGAAAGACAACAACATAATACTGGAGCAACCTGTTTCGAAGAAAGCAATGACTTCCGAAAGTCCATTTCAATCGAACTGGGAACTTTCGTATTTTTTCTCAGTCGTGACGATAAAGCCAAATGCTTAATCGGTGGGACAATAATTACATTATCATCAAAAAATCTGTTTTTCAATACAAAGGCTTTGTTCGAATTCTACCAGAATTTCTCGGAGGAAGATTTTCCTAAGTTGCATCGAGAAGCAGCTAAGATTATTTATATGTTTCGTTCCACATGCATACGTTAAAGGTTTTCTTCTGTTTTGAGTTGTACGAAAACTAGATTGCGTACGAGTATTTCTGATTGTAATTTAAAGAGCGCTCTCAGAATTGCTCTCAGCCGATATCTTGTTCCAGACATTACCGGTGTAAATGCAAAGAAATAGGAAAAGAAGAGCTAGGGAAGATAAATTGTATGCTGAAACCAAACTGAAAGAAGAGTTATTTTTAACACCGGTAATACTGTCCCATACAACAGAGTGTCTTCACTCACCGCACATAAACACTTCGCAGTGAGGGGAGAATCAGCGGGGAACATGAAGAAGGCGGAGACAGGCCGAACGGGCGAGACAGATGTAGGGCAAAAGGAGTGGCGGGGTTTGCACTCTGGTCAACATAAGGAAGTCGTCTCCTGCACCTTGCGCCGTGCAGTGCACTGGCGCATGCACCCTGAGAGGCCCTGCTCTATACAGTAAAACATCGTCCGAATAAAGACCTCATATGTAATTCCAGTTCTTCACTCACATAATTTATATACATAACAAAATATAAAAGTCCAGCAATAGTGTCTTGAAGAACACCCCTCTTAATGAATACGGGATCAGATAATGATTCATGTACTCAATTCTCTGAGTTCTGTTTTCCAGAAATGTAGCCACCCTTTCAATCACTATTTTGTCTAGTCCAATTATACTCATTTTTGTCAGTAGTCTCCCATGATCCACCCTATGAAAACCTTGTATAGGACAATAGCGATACAGCCCATTTGACCTTCTATCTAAAATATCTACGATAGCTTGCCGGAATCCTATAAGTTGATCTGAATACATTTTCCTAAATCCGAACTGCCTTTTATGAAACCAATCATTAATACCGCCAACATGTCTAACATAATCAGAAGTAAAGTGTTCCCAAAGTTTGCATACCACACATATCAAGCTGACTTGCCTGTAATTATCCGCTTCGACCGGGCGAGTTAGCCGTTCACGTAGACGCGCGCGGCTGTGAGCTTGCATCCGGGAGATAGTAGGTTCGAATCCCACTATCGGCAGCCCTGAAGATGGTCTTCCGTGGTTTCCCATTTTCACACCAGGCAAATACTGGGGCTGTACCTTAATTAAGGCCACGGCCGCTTCCTTCCAACTCCTAGGCCTTTCCTATCCCATCGTCGCCATAAGACCTATCTGTGTCGGTGCGACGTAAAGCCCCTAGCAAAAAAAAATTATCCGCTTCGTGTTCGCCACCATTTTCTTTGTACATAGTGGCTTCCCCAGCGTTCTTCCATATATTTGGTATAGCTCCTTTATGCAAACAGTACTCAAATGAGTAGGCCCTACTTAAGCAGCACATTACCTTTAGTATATCCCCCAGAAATCTTATCAATGCCAGCTGATTTTCTAATTTTCAACTTTTGCATCTTATTTAAAATATCTTTGTTATCATAGTATTTTCCCCTGTGGATTATGGCAGGAACACCTCACTCCTCGTTTACATAGTACGCTTCTTCGGTGACACCTGGGCAAATAGCCTAGATGGAAGCTGGTGATAGAGCAGTTGGGGATCCAACTAGCTTTCCAACCGAGGAAAATGGAGGGGCCTTACTAATGCGCCGTGAAATATCAGGCGAAAATGACAGCAGCATTTAATCAACCGGAACATGAGCCTCATCCACCCTGGTCTAAATCCAATATCTAAGCCAATGAGCTAACGAAAGTAAAACCATTTCCGTACAGGACATGAAGCCCATTGGAGGAGTGGATGGTGAAGGTTTCCACTATCAATAACCTTAACACCAAGTGGTTACTACCACCCAGCAGTTTACTTAACGTCCCACTAACACAAAAAGGTATCAAGAAGGGACTAAAACTGGGAAGAAAACAACCGTAGCCTTAATTAAACTAGAACCCCACCATTTTCCTGGTATGAAACTTAGAAAAAACCTTCTTCAGGACTGCCAACGGTGGGGTTCGAACACACCATATCCCGAATGCACACTCACAGCTATACCATCAGTACCGATAACGGTAGCTGTACAGAATATATTCGAAATGTGTTTATATTTCATGCCAGCTCGCTTTCTCTTTGACAGGTACAGTATCAACTCGTTGGGTGGAAAATGTAAATAGTATTTAGAGGTTGGGACAATCATTAAGTTTATTATTCGTTGTCAAGTTTGCTGAGCACAACTGCTTTTAAGCCTCTATTATTCTGTCTTTAAGTGTTCCCAGTTTTATTGTATCATGTTATACAAGTTATTATAGACCTTACGACTATTAGTGATTTTTATAATTTCTACCCTCTCGACTATACAAAATCCGTGAAGTTAAGCAGCGACTTAAGATTATTTTCATGCATCGTAATAACAATCTTATGGCATGTTCATCTCCATATTTCAAAATATAACCATCCTACAACCAACAGTAGAACTAAGTGGGATAGAATAGTTAACTCTGTGCTTGTGCTTTCTTGTTAGTTGTTTACGTCGCACCGACACAGATAGGTCTTATGGCAACGATGGAACAGGGAAGGGCTAGGAGTGGGAGGGAAGCGGCCGTGGCCTTAATTAAGGTACAGCCCCAGCATTTGCCTAGTGTGAAAATGGGAAACCACGGAGAACCATCTTCAGGGCTGCCGACAGTGGGATTCGAACCTACTATCTCCCGAATACTGGATACCGGCCGCACTTAAGCGACTGCAGCTATCGAGCTCGGTCCTCCAGTAATTAAGCCGGTGCTCATTTCTGACGTAGGCTGGTTGAGCCTCGCTCCCATTTGCCTCTCCAGAAGTGGTGTTCGTTTTCTAATTTCTTCGAATTCCAAGCGGGAAATCGAACCCACGTCCTTTAGAGTGAATCGAGGATGACTTTACTGTCAAAACTAGGCAGCCCCCACTGTACTAATCACGTCCCACTAAAATTAACAATGTCATTATTATAAATAACATGAACTTGAATACCATATCGACGGCCCCAAGTATTAACATCGTAAGTCCAAGGATAGCCAAAATAAGTTACTATCATCACTAAAACCATTACTTTACTATTTTTCACCTGTATAAAAATCGCATCTCCTGCACCCCAAAACTTAGCAGCAAAAATAGATCTTAACGTCATCTCCTAGGTGAATGGTAGCCCAAAAAATCTGTAACAGTAGTTACGACGTTTGAACAGGGGAAAAGTTACGATGTTAATGCTTGGCGCCGTCGACATGATGTCTGTCAAGTCATCAACCCGGAGGCTCGTTAGATCCTCAAAATTTGATTTAAATTAATTGCACCACGAAATTTACGCACTTGCAAGGAAATCGTAAATACAGACGGTGGTGCCATAATCAGTATATTAGACAAGGTGAGGAGTGAGATAGTTTGCAATTGCTTTCCTCACTGAGCCAAATAAGACTTACTCAATGAGTAGCACCTTTCACAACATCCAGATGCACCAGTCGTGCTCTGAATACCATTCATTCATTGCCTTTTCTTTCCTTCTTTCTTCCTTTCTTTCTTTCTTTCATTCTTTCTTTATTTCTTTATTTTTCTTTCTCTTTTTTACACGATGTTCTACATCGCACCGACACAAATAGATCTTATGGCGACAATGGGAGAGGAAAAGGATAGGAGTGGGAAGGAACCAGCCGTGGTCTTAATAAAGGTACAGCCCCAACATTTGCCTGATGTGAAAATGGGAAACCATGGAAAACCATAATTAGGGGTGTCGACAGTGGGGTTCGAACCCAGTATCTTCCATTCATTGATCAGCACCACCCAAATCTCAGCAGCTGCCATACTGTCACAGATAAAGACTTTAGTAAAAGCCATATTTTTGCTCTGGTCTGTGCCAAGAAACAGACGCAAAACTACTGCACCCATCAAATTGTAACACTGGTAAACACGACAACATGCGTGTGATACCCCGAGGGCATGGTTGTCTAATGGCATTGACACTGGCTTCTCACCAAGGCGTCCAATATGCACGTGGGGTTTTGAAACGAAATGGCACATCCGTATGGTTCGGATTACACATTAAATTGGAGGTCCCGTGGCTATGATCATGATATCAACAGCCATGTAAAATTGCAAATTTGCATTTAGGAATATTTTTCCAGTCAAGTGGAGTGTAAAACACCTAATTTAAAAGAGAATCCAAGAATAGCACCTAATTTCGTTCACAAGGATCTGGTTATTGTGGAATTAATTTTCGAACATTCCTTCAGAATTACTTTACATTTACTCTGCTAAAGTAAGGTGAATGATGTAGGCATCAACCATGCTCAACAACATCTGAAGAAGGTTCAGCAAGAAGATGTCTACAACCAGTTCTCAACGGCCTCGGGGTTGCGTTGACCGTGAACTGCCACTTGCCGATCTCTTTCAGGTAGGTAGGTTACAACCGGGAGTCCTTGAAACACACCGCACGCTGATGCAATTTAAAAACAAATTGAAGTACGTATTATGCAAACCACTAAGCACACGTGACTCCTGCTCTATAATACACGTAAGCGATGCTATGGAATGTTTTAGACTTAAATTCCTATATCATGTAACATATCTTCAGTGGCGACTGCCCGCTGTCGAGACTGCGAGGGCTGCAGCATAGTGCCGATGGCGAAAGCATCGGCAGAAATCTCTTCTTCTTCTTCTTCTTCTTCTCCTTCTTCTTCTTCTTCTTCTTCTTCTTCACCCACTTTGCCCCACAACCTCCTGGGGACGTGCGTGCGAATTGTATCGCCACCTCATCTCTCACGTTTGTGTATCGTGATCTCTTCAGGAACGTGGTCTCCAATTCTAATTTGGAACTGTTTGGTTCCAATTCAGCTCCTTGGTGATGTTCACATCTTTACTGTTATATGTTTCAGCTGATGTAGAAGGATATCATATCTAACGTTGTCAAAAGCTTATAAAAGACGTTTTGTTGTTGGTCAAGATATGTTTGAACTAAAACTTGGATAGACACCAGGGCGTTCCTAGCACCAGACCATTTCTAAACCCAAGATAGGATGCACTGAAGTTTTCCTCTATTTTCCTGCATAACCGAGAGTGTAGAATTGTTAAACATACTTTTAAGAGTACCGATCGAGTTGGCCGTGCGGTTAGGGGCGCGTAGCTGTGAACTTGCATTCGGGAGACACGACAGCCCTGAGGATGGTTTTCTTATGGTTTCCCATTTACACACCAGACAAATGCTGGGGCTGTATTTAATTAAAGCCATGATCGTTTCCTTCTCACTCCTAGACCTTTCCTATCCCATCGTCGCCATAACAGCTATCTGTATCGGTGCGACGTAAAGCCAATTGCAAAGAAAAAAAAAAGAAAGCATGCTTTAAGAGTGTGGCTCATAGGCTTGTCAGCCTGTTACCACCGCATCGTTTAGAAATCTATTTCCTTGGAAGGATGATAAAGGTGGATTTCAGCCATTCTGTAGGGATGTTTCCAGTTTTACAGATGTGGTTGGACAGTATTTAGAGGAGGTCACCATTATTAACAACGATCAGTTGAAGAATTTCTGCGCCGGTCTGAGTGGCTCAGACGGTTGATCTCAATTTGGCAGCTTTGATCCCGGCTCAGTCCGATCGTATTTGAAGGTGCTCAAATACGTCAGCCTCTTGTCAGTAGATTTACTGGCACGTAAAACAACTCCTTCGAGACAAAATTCCGCCACCTCGGCATCTCCGAAAAACTGTCAAAATTACTAAGAATTTCTGCATTAATATGATCTCATCCAACGGCTTTGCCAGGTTTTGCTGGGCCCTAAGGCTTTTGCCAGCTTATCCTTGAGTATCTCTGGGCCATCCATTTCCTTTCCGACACCATCAGACGATCAACTCTGAAGAGATCTACGATGACGATTTTCTGTACTTCCACTTGCTCTTCCTTCCAAATTTTGTTTTTACTGTCAACTAGTTTCACGTTCATTCATTTCCGGCTAGTGAACATTATATCCTTCACTCTCTTATGACGTTTAAAGCTGTCATGTTTGCGTCCAAGATATTCCATTTCTTTACTGATTTTGCTTCTTTTATCTTTCTCCTAGCAGTTCGTGGATGTTCACATTAGCTACTTCGTTGTTCTTATTAACTCTCCGTTCTTCCATTAGCTCAAGACCTACTTGTTCATTCAATCTTGTTTTTCTATTTTCTAGAGGTTAAAAAATCCTATTTGATCAACTGCAGTTTCTTGAATTTCTCTCTTTACCGTTCTTGCTGCGTTTTTTTTTTCTATTACTACGTCAGTTACTTTGAAATGATTAAATCTAAATTTCTTCTAAGTAAAAAAAAGAACAAACCATCACACAGGTTACGTCTCAAAACTCAAGAGTCTCTAAACTCACGGGCTCTAAAATTACTATAAAATAGTATCAAAACTCACGACTACAAACTAGTAGCTAAATTAACATTCTAATGAGTCTCATAATTCACGATTCCGGACAGCAGGTACCTGCGATGACCACAGAAGGGATGAGGTGTGCGGTGACTTACGCTGCCCTTTCAACCCATGTGTGTCCACGCACTTTAGAATGGAATATCCCATATATTGTTAACAGGAATTATCACCCTGCCACAGACCAAATTCCCCAGGTATAACACTGATCTTTACTCAGTTATATTGCTTGTGTCATCGGGCAGTGAAAAACATGGAATTCATTACTTCGCAAAAGGTAAACCAAATTTAATGTACCGGCATAACTGTTATAGGTTTTATAACGAGAGAGAAAACAAGTCGGGCGAAAGAGCACTGTCATCAGCGTGTGCCGGTAATGTTATAATTGCGATTGACAATAGTGTTTTAAGTGAAACATCCCACCAGTGTGTAACTGATGTTCGTGGGTTTCTGAACCTCTTGTCGTGAATACTTTCTGCGAGGCTACACGACAGGTCCGCCTCATAACCATCTCCCCCTGTGGATGGGGGCGGTAGAATGACACCCACGGTATCCCGTGCCTGTCGTAAGAGGTGACTAAAAGGGGCCTCAGCGGCTCTGAACTTTGGAGCGTGGTTGATGACCACGGGGACCTTAGCTGAGTCCTGGCATTGGTTCCACTTACTTGTGCCTAGCTCCTCACTTTCATCTATCCTATCTGAACTCCCTTGGTCAACTTTTGTTGCGTTTTTTCTATTACTACGTCAGTTACTTTGAAATGATTAAATATAAATTTCTTCTCAGTAAAGAACGAACAAACCATCACACAGGTTACGTCTCAACAGTCAAGAGTCTCAAAACTCACGGGCTAAAATTACTATAAAAAAGTATCAATACTCACGACTACAAGTGGAAACAATGCCAGGACTCAGCTAAAGGCCCCGTGGTCGCCAACCCACGCTCCAAAGTTCAGAGTCCCTGGGTACCCTTTTAGTCGCCTCTTACGACAGGCAGGGATTACCGTGGGTGTTATTCTACCGCCCCCACCCACAGGGAGAGCTCAACTGAGGTTGGCGCCAGGAAGGGCATCCGGCCGTAAAACATGACATATAAATTCATCTCACCTCATTCCCGACCCGAAAAGGGTCTAAGCTGTAGACACAAATGGTGGTGGTATTGGTTGTACGTATTTGTATTTATTTATTTATTTATTTATTTATTTATTTATTTATTTATTTATTTATTTATTTATTTATTTATTTATTTATTTATTTATTCATTCATTCATTTATTCATTTAGATCCTTGGCTGAACGGTCAGCGTACTGGTCTTCGGTTCATAGGGCCCCGGGTTCGATTCCTGTATGTGTATGGTTAATTCCTGGTGCTCGGGGACTGGGCGTTCGTGTTCATCTCAATACATTCCTCTTCATATTCACACAACATTCCACACTACCAACCACCACAGAAACACGCAACAGTGAATACATCCCTCCATATAGAGTTGACGTCAGGAAGGGCATCCGGCCGTAACACTATGCCAGATACTCATGTTCGACACATTTTGTACCCGCGACTCCACCAGTGTTGAAAATACGGTAGAAGAGGAAGAAACGGATGAAGAAGACGAAGATTCAACGAATGGCTTTTAGTGCCAGGACATGTTCAGCTTGCCTGGAGCAAGTCTTTCTATTTGACAACCGTGGTCGACTGCGTGTTTGGGTGTGAGATGATAATAATAATAATAATAATAATAATAATAATAATAATAATAATAATAATAATAATGAAGCAGGGAGAGGGTGAAACCCGGTGTCGGCATATAGCCTACACCTGTCTGCTTAAAGCTTAACGCCCTCAGAATCACCTTCAACAGCGTCACTTCAAATGAACACTGCGGAAAGGTTTTGGAATCAGCACGTGATCAAGTTATTAGAAATTGTATAGCACCTCCTCTACCCTTTCGGCAACATTCTGATGGTGAATTTCTTTTCCACCAACGGGATTCGAACCGGCTAACCACTCTGTCAGACCATAGAAACTTGATGCCTTCAAGACAATGACCACCAGGCGGGCTGTTTGAAGAACGTGTCCATTAGACACTGTCAGTATTCTTTACAAAAGTCTACAAATTGGTGACCCCTACAGTTTATGGTTTCCAGACCGAAGTTCCAAAATATAGAGACTTCAACCAAGCAAATGGCTGCGGAGTTTGGGTCATGTAGCTATCAGCTTGCATTCGGGAGATAGTAGGTTCGAACCCCACTGTCGGCAGCCTTGAAGATGGTTTTCCGAGGTTTCCCATTTTTACATCAGGCAAATGTAATTGTGTATGGTTAATTCCTGGATGTTCGTGTTCGTCCCAACACATTTCTCTTCATATTCACACAAACATGTCACACTACCAGCCATCACAGAAACATGCAACAGTGAATACATCCCTCCATATAAAGTTGGCGTCAGGAAGGGCATCCAGCCGTAAAAGTACATCAGTACCTTAATTGAGGCCACGTTCGTTTCCTTCCCACTTCTAGCTCGAGCAACCACACTAAAGGCGTTCAAGAGAAGAGAATGGTGGAGTTCATCAACTAGCTGGCTTAATGATGATAGTCAGGATGCCTCAGCAATGAGGCAAGACTAATAAGTAATACAAAGAATAAATATCAATAAGAGAAACATGTAAAAATGTGCATTTTCAGCGTTTATGTAATAATATAAAGTAGTTCAATTGTTTAAAATGTTTTAGCCTTAGGAATAGATAGCAATGCACCTACACATTTATAGAAAAATTAGAGTTATGTAAATGGCCAAACGTACCTCGACTCCTAAGCGTTAAATGTTTGCTCTACCGGGCGAGTTGGCCGTGCGGTTAGGGACGCGTGGCTGTGAGCTTGCATCCGGGAGATAGTGGGTTCGAATCCCACTGTGAGCAGCCCTGAAGATGGTTTTCTGCGGTTTCGCATTTTCACACCAGGCAAATGTTGGGGCTGTACCTTAGTTAAGGCCACGGGCGCTTCCTTACCACTCCTAGCTCTTTCCTATCCCATCGTCGCCATAAGACCTGTCTGTGTCGGTGCGACGTAAAGCCACCAGAAAAAAAAAATGTGTTTGCTCTAAGTTGACACTGTCACTTTCCGGGAACAAGAAGAGGAAACTAGCGAAGACCTCAGTACCCTATTGCTTCTCGGAATCGTAAAATAGGCTGACAAACACAATTACAAAACAAGGCCCATGAGCTATGAAAAATGGGCATCTTGCCTGTACACAATTTTACTAACGTCAGTGGAAATTCTCATAAAACGGAATGTGATCCTCATTTTGTTTTAAATACACACCTATTCTATTCACACTACCAACTACTTCAACAGCACATAATAGTTGATTACATGCCTCCACATATGTGGTTTGCGTCACGTAGCGGTTAACATGCATTTGGGAGACAGCGGGTCAGAAACCCACTGGTGGCAGCTCTTAAGATGGTTTTCACACCAGATAAGTGCTGGGACTGTACTTTGATTAAGGTTAAGACTACTTCCTTCCCACTCCTACCCCTTTCATATTCAATTGTCGCCACAAGATCTGTAAATAATAATAATAATAATAATAATAATAATAATAATAATAATAATAATAATAATAATAATAATAATAATAATAATAATAATCTCTCCGCATAGTACTGGCATCAATAAGGACACCCAGCCGAAAAGTGGGCCAGTTGACAGGTGGGACTCAGATTACATCCGTGACTCCACCTGAGAGAAAAAATAGGAGGAGGGATATGTTTGCCGAAAACAAGTTATAGAATTGTAAATGAATTGTATAATGAAAAAAAATTAAACTATAAAGCCCACCTTGTGGCTATGATCCTTAATGCGTTAAGTCTATACGATCTGGCACCATGATTTGCCGGTTCGAGTTCCGTTGTCGAAAACATTTCACCATCAGAATGTTGGCCGGCAGGGTAGGAACGGAGGCGGTATACAATTTGTAATCACTAGATTGAGTGTTAAAAGCCTGGATTCAATTCTAAACCTCTCCGCAGTGTCCATTGAGTGAGAGCATATGATGCTGCTGACGGTGATTCGTCTGTCGGATGGAGACGTTAAGCCGTAATAAGACCCTTTGATGTTATTCGACAGGAGTAGGCAATGTGACAGAATCGGGTTTCACCCTCTCCTTTCCTGCTATCATATATCACGTCATTCATTTCATCTCATTAACTCCTCCGATGAGACTGACGTCAGAAAGGACATCCGGTCGTAAAAACCCGCTACGAAGATTCATTTCATTTCATACAAGACCCATAGAGGAACGGGGCAAGGATTGAACATGCATGTAATTAAAAAAATAGATGTTAAAACTAAACATCTGTTGCAGCGGGTAGCTGCAGAGCAAGTAGCTGCAGAGTGATGTAGTAGAAGGCAGTTGAAGCATTGTGTAACAAGGGAGGGGCGGGTTGGGTCATGGGTTCGAGTCACTGTTTGGGTGGGTGTATTGTTGAAATATTGTCACACGATATTCTTGCATATGTTGGATTCGCTGACCAAACCTGCCTATAAACCTGTATTGTAGGTACGGGTAAATGGCAGCACGTGACTCCGTTACTTGAGATGGTCTAACGACCCGCTGCCCAGGTCTCATCACGAGCTGGTTCTGACGTACGCGGATGCTACCACGAACATAATAACACAAACAACATAATAAAATATTCTCCTGTTTCGACTGGATAACGGGTCATCTGGGTGTGTATAATCTTACTAGAATGCACAGTTAGTTCAAGACGAGTTTCGATCTCCATATACTAAGTGTTCAAAGAATATTAAAATTCGTTTTAAATTAAATGGAAGTCTCTCCAGAATTCTGTTTCTTGAAATGAGGCTTAGGTTCTACACAAATCTATATAAGGTACAGAAAATCATAACGACCGTGTCTGTCTTTTTGTCTGTTTGTCTGAGTACTTACAGCTTGAAACCTACTAGATATATTTCTACCAAACTTCGTATTTAGAATCCACCTGTCCTTGGGTAGGTTTCAGGGTCTATATTGTTTCTAAATCCATGAACTGACTGGGGGTTTATATGAAACCGAAACCGTGGTTTTGCAGTCCCACAAAGTATACACAACCAGACTTAATGGAAATCTACCTGCCTTAATGGAAATCAATTTCTATCCTTAACGGACCGTTTTTCATTCTACGTTCGAGTGGACATTAGCTTTTTTGTCGATTTGTCTGTTCATCCGTTTGTTGAGTTCTTATAACAGGACAACTACTTTATACACTGACTGACAGAGCAAATGCAACACCAAGAAGGAGTGGTTCGAAAGGGATGAAAGTTGGGGAAAAAACAGAGACGGCACGGACGAATAATTGATGTTTATTTCAAACCGATATGCAGGTTACACAATGCGCACGGCATCGACTCAGTAGGATGTAGGACCACCGCGAGCGGCGATGCACGCAGAAACACGTCGAGGTACAGAGTCAATAAGAGTGCGGATGGTGTCCTGAGGGATGGTTCTCCATTCTCTGTCAACCATTTGCCACAGTTGGTCGTCCGTACGAGGCTGGGGCAGAGTTTGCAAACGGCGTCCAATGAGATCCCACACGTGTTCGATTGGTGAGAGATCCGGAGAGTACGCTGGCCACGGAAGCATCTGTACACCTCGTAGAGCCTGTTGGGAGATGCGAGCAGTGTGTGGGCGGGCATTATCCTGCTGAAACAGAGCATTGGGCAGCCCCTGAAGGTACGGGAGTGCCACCGGCCGCAGCACATGCTGCACGTAGCGGTGGACATTTAACGTGCCTTGAATACGCACTAGAGGTGACGTGGAATCATACGCAATAGCGCCCCAAACCATGATGCCGCGTTGTCTAGCGGTAGGGCGCTCCACAGTTACTGCCGGATTTGACCTTTCTCCACGCCGACGCCACACTCGTCTGCGGTGACTATCACTGACAGAACAGAAGCGTGACTCATCGGAGAACACGACGTTCCGCCATTCCCTCATCCAAGTCGCTCTAGCCCGGCACCATGCCAGGCGTGCACGTCTATGCTGTGGAGTCAATGGTAGTCTTCTGAGCGGACGCCGGGAGTGCAGGCCTCCTTCAACCAATCGACGGGAAATTGTTCTGGTCGATATTGGAACAGCCAGGGTGTCTTGCACATGCTGAAGAATGGCGGTTGACGTGGCGTGCGGGGCTGCCACCGCTTGGCGGCGGATGCGCCGATCCTCGCGTGCTGACGTCACTCGGGCTGCGCCTGGACCCCTCGCACGTGCCACATGTCCCTGCGCCAACCATCTTCGCCACAGGCGCTGCACCGTGGACACATCCCTATGGGTATCGGCTGCGATTTGACGAAGCGACCAACCTGCCCTTCTCAGCCCGATCACCATACCCCTCGTAAAGTCGTCTGTCAGCTGGAAATGCCTCCGTTGACGGCGGCCTGGCATTCTTAGCTATACACGTGTCCTGTGGCACACGACAACACGTTCTACAATGACTGTCGGCTGAGAAATCACGGTACGAAGTGGGCCATTCGCCAACGCCGTGTCCCATTTATCGTTCGCTACGTGCGTAGCACAGCGGCGTATTTCACATCATGAGCATACCTCAGTGACGTCAGTCTACCCTGCAATTGGCATAAAGTTCTGACCACTCCTTCTTGGTGTTGCATTTGCTATGTCAGTCAGTGTATTTCTACGAAACTTTATATCTGTCCTTGGGTAGGTATTAGGGATAATCTATATATATAAAAGAACTTGTCCTGACTGACTGACTGACTGACTGACTGACTGACTGACTGACTGACTGACTGACTGACTGACTGACTGACTGACTGACTGACTGACTGACTGACTGACTGACTGACTGACTGACTGACTGACTGACTGACTGACTGATTCATCATCGCCGAGCCAAAACTACTGGACATAAAGAAACGAAATTTTGGGGATGTATTCATACTAAGATGTAGGTGCTCGCTAAGAGAGGATTTTTCGATATTCCGACGCTAAGGGGGTGAAAAGGGGGTTGAAATTTTAAAATGAGTGTATCTATATCTCAAAACTTTAAAAGTTCACAGATGTAAAAATTGGTATTTAGAAACTTCTTCAAAAATAAGGAAACACGTATTTTTCTGTTTTCAGAATATATCAATAGGAGGGGTGAAAAAGGGTGAAAAAGGGGTTGAATGCCATTAATCAGGATACCGGTACTTATATCTCAGAAACTGAAGAAATTACAGACCTGAAAATTGGTACTTTTGATCTCTTTTAAAAATAAAGAAACACGTATTTTTTTGTTTTTGGAAAATACAATTAATGGGAGGGTGAAAAGGGGGTGAATTTTTAAAATGAGTGCATCTACATCTCAAAACTTTTAAAGTTTACAGATGTAAAAGTTGGTATTTAGAATCTTCATTAAAAATAAAGAAACACGTATTTTTTTGTTTTCGGAAAATCCCAAGAGCAGGGATGAAAAGGGGTGAAAAATTGGTTGAATGCCTTTAATGAGGGCACTAATATCTCAGAAACTGAAGATATTACAGCCCTGAAAATTGGAGTTTGGGATCTCCTTTAAAAATAAAAAACACGTATTATTTGTTTTTGGAAAATCCAATTAATGGGGGGGGGTGAAAAGGGGGTGAGTTTTTAAAATGAGTGTATCTATATCTCAAAACTTTTAAATTTTATAGATGTAAAAATTGGTGTTTAGAATCTCCTTTAAAAATAAAGAAACACGTATTTTTTTGTTTTCGGAAAATCCCAATGGGAAGGGTGGAAAAGGGTGAAAAAGGGGTTGAATGCCTTTAATGACGCTACTTATATTTCAGAACTTGAAGATATTACAGTCCTGAAAATTGGTATTTGAGATCTACTTTATAAATAAAGAAACAGGTACTTTTTCGTTTATGGAAAATCCAAATAATGGGGGGTGAAGGGGGGGGGGGGTGAATTTTTAAAATGAGTGTGTCTACATCTTAAAACTTTAAAAGTTTACAGATGTAAAAATTGGTATTTAGGATTTCCTTTAGTGTAAAGGAACATGTATTTTTTTGTTTTCTGTAAATCCCAATAGCAGGGGTGTAAAAGGGTGAATAATGGGTTGAATGCCTTTAATGAGGATACATATATCTCAGAAACTGAATATATTACATAACTGAAAATTTGTATATGGGATCTCCTTTAAAAATAAAGAAACACGTATTTTTTGTTTTTGGAAAATCCAATTAATGGCGGTTAAACAGGAGTGACAAATTGGGTGATTTTTTCGAAAGACTATATCTACAGAATATCTGAGAAACGTAAAATGTTACAGACGTAAAAAGTGGGTATTTGGAATTTTCTGTAAATGTAAAGACACATAGGTGATTTGTTTTTGGAAACTCCACTTACGGGGAAATAAAAAGGGTGAAATTTTAAAATGACAATTTCTACAGTATATCTAAAAAAACGTAACATGTTACAGAAGTGAAAAATGGTATTTTTTATCTCTATTAAAAATAAAGAAACGTGCATTTTTAGTTTTCGGTGGAGGGGGGGATAAAAGTGACTGAAAATGGTGTTGATTTCTTTTAATTAGGCTACTGATATCTCAAAAATGAAGATGTTAAAGACGTGAAATTTGATATTTGGAATCTGCTTTAAAGGTAAAGAAACACGTATTCTCGGAAAATCCAATGAAGTGGGTGTGTGTGTGAGAGAGAGAAAGGTTTGAAAATGTAATTGACTTAATTGTATGAGAATACATACATCTAATAAAAACTAAAGTTGTTACAGATGTGAAAATTGGTGTTTGGATTTCCTTTAAAAACAAAGAAAAACGCGTTTTGAGGGGGAGGGGGAATATTGGGGGGCGGGAGTGAAAATGAGTTGAATTCCTTTCATGAGGACACTTAAATAAAAAACTGAAGAAGTTAGAGTCGTGATAATTGGAATTTAGAATATCCTTTACTATTAAAAACAAGTACTTTTTGCCGGAAAATTCACTACGGGGGGGGGGGGGAGGAGTTTGAAAAGAAGTGATAAAAAAGTTAATTATTTTTATGGGGATACTTATATCTCAAAGCTGAAGGTAATAGACGTCAACATTGGTGTTTGGAATCTCCTTTAGACATAAAGAAACACTCCTTCTTTTAAATTTTTGGGGGGTGTAAATAAATTTGGGGTGTAAAAGGAGGTGAGACCAATTGATTTTACTGTTCATAATGTACTTATAAGGAGCCTCCGTTGCTCAGGCGGCAGCGCGCCGGCCTCTCACAACTGGGTTCCGTGGTTCAAATCCCGGTCACTCCATGTGATATTCGTGCTGGACAAAACGGAGGCGTGACAGGTCTATCTCCGGATACTCCGGTTTTCCCTGTCACCATTCATTCCAGCAACACTGTCCAATATTTAATTTCATTTGTCATTCATCGAGGAGTGCTTCGGCAGCCGGCACAGTTCCTATTGTCGCCGCTAGATGTGGCTTTATTCATTCTATTCTTGACCCTGTCAAATGACTGGAAACCGGCTGTAGATTTTCGATGTTCTTATTCTGATCATACCGAGCTCGATAGCTGCAGTCGCTTAAGTGCGGCCAGTATCCAGTAATCGGTAGATCGTGGGTTCGAGCCCCACTGAAGACGGTTTTCCGTGGTTTCCCATTTTCACACCAGGCAAATGCCGGTGCTGTACCTTAATTAAGGTCACGGCCGCTTCCTTCCAGTTCCTAGGCCTTTCCTCTCCCATCGTCGCCAGAAGACATATCTGTGTCGGTGCGACGTAAAAGCAAATAGCAAGAATATTCTGATCATAAACCGATCATTTTTAATCTTTCCTAGGTTCGTTTTCAACAGCCATCTTTTCCTTCGGAGAACGTTCTTAGATTACAGTAGATTCTCCTGGCATATAAATAAAAAATTAAACAGATTTGAAATAAACGATAGGAATGGGATTGACCGTCAAATTGTTCACCTCTATAATAAGGCCAATAATGCCCGGAAGTATGTTATTCGTATCTCCAGAAATCCCGCACACTTGCCTACGCGCGTCAATGGCGCTGGTCACATTGTCAACAATGACAATGGCAGCAGATGTAATTTACCACCAAGTAACAGTCTTACATCTTGCTGTTGCTGTGGGGTCCAGAACATCTAATAATGATAATAATAATAATAATAATAATAATAATAATAATAATAATAATAATAATAATAATAATAATAATAATAATAATAATAATAATAATAATAATAATAATAATAATAATAATAATGTTCTGGACCGTCGTCAAATGTGCGGACCGCGCTGGAAACGGGTCCTGGACGGGTAAAGGTTAAGAATGCAGTCCGGCCGCGGGTTCAGTACCGCCAAGGCACCCAAGACGACACCACGCCCGATCTCCTGAAGGATTTGATCCATATTAAAAATGCTTATAGGAAAAGATGGCAAAGATTTAGGGACCCAACTGACCGGGTGGAATACATGGACCTAGCCCGGGAAGTGCGAAATCGATTGCTGGAAAGAAAGATTGAAAAATGGGAGGAAACTTGCTGTAATCTATTAGAAAACCAGTCAGATCGCGAATCTTGCCGGATTCTCGCAGAAAACGAGTCAGATCACGAATTTCGACGGATTATATATCTAAAACAATAAGCATTCAATTATAAATTTCAGTATAATGCCGTAGCGAAGCACGGGTATCTTGCTAGTATTATTTATAAACCTCGGATCTGTTTGGGGGTTTATAGGAAGTCGAAAGAGTGAATTTACCCTCCCACAAAACATCCATGACCAAGCTTAATGGAAAACTACCAGCCTTAATGGAAAACAATTTCTAAAAATGTTGTTCTCACGTGCGCCTTTTCGATAGGAGGATAATAAAGGAATTATCATTAATAGACTGTTTTATAAGCTGCCATCTCATTTCAAGTTGGGTTAAATGGTTTAATTAAAGAGCCATTTTAGACTCTTCGATAGAACAGATAATAAGACAGGTTATCGCCAACGACTGGTTTCATGAGGCTTCAGCTACAGCGCCACTCCCGGTTTCAGAAGAACAACAATATGTAACCGTGAAATAGAGAGTATAACACACAACTTCGCACCAGGAACTGTATCTTTCAATAAACTCTGTGATCTAATTCTGTCTCCACTTTGTTCAGCTTTATCGCACTTCACGTTACTACTACGTGCTTTCGTAGAAGAATATCGGTTTAACATACCGTATTAAATAAATTCGTGAAGGAATCCTGAAATCGATTACCAGTTCCCGTGCGAAGAACGGGTACATATGCTAGTAAACTTATATTTGTCTATGTACTTCGAAGAACATATGACATTGAGTCTTAGTTAACATGCAGCCAAAGTCTTACTGAGTAATCTCAACAGCTATATCACTTTATAGGTGAAGAACATTTTTGTTTGAGGCGCGGAGTTGGAACAAGAGATGCCATTGGGCTGCTAAAACTTTTGACTGTATCAGATGGATAAATTGATGGCAATCCTAACGAAACATGAAGTCTGTTGGAGAGATAGAAGGCTGATAAATAATTTGCCCTTAAGCCAGAGAGGAAGAGTAAGAAAAGGATATGCGATGAGTGAAGAAATTGAATTAGGAAGTGGTATAAGATAGGGCTGCTGATTATCACCAATACTGTTTGCATCTATCTCGAGGAAATATTCAATGTAAGTTTTAATAGAAAAGGTGGCGTTTGTGTTGGGGGTCGAAGAGTAGAGTGTATAAGATTTGTAGATAATATGGTTGTGATGGCAGGAAGCGCACGAGGAATGATACAAATGTTAGATGAAATCAACACGAAACTAGAAGAATATGGAATGAGAATGAATTAATAATATCAAAAGTATGATAATTGGAGGAAGAGGTAGAGAATGTGTTATATTAATATAGGGGGTGAAGAAGTAGAACATGTCAATAACTTTAAATATTTGGGAAGTATGATCAGGGAAGATATATACTGCATAATAGAAATTAATAAAATAATTGTCATGGCAAAAGAAGATTTTAAGAAAAAATTAAATTACTTTGTGGGTCACTAAAGATTTGAGGAAAAGGCTTGCCAAGTGTTATATCTGGAGCGTTACGCTGTATGGTGCAGGGTTTTGGACAGTGCAGAAGAAAGACGAAAGAAGATTAGAGACACTAGATATGTGGATAAGGAGGAGAATGGAACAAGTGAAATGGGAAGACCGGGTTAGGAATGAAGAGGTACTACTACGGTGACGCCATCTCTCAGGCCGGGAGATTTGTTACGGTGAAGGAGATCTGCGGAGAAGGTGAGGGGGTGGGCGGCCGTGGCCTATCCTACGAACTGTCCCGGCATTCGCCTTAGTGCAGGAGAATGGAAAACCACGGAAAACTATTCTCAGGACAGCCGACGGGTGGGGCCAGGCGTGAAGTCCGGCACTGTGCCCCAAGCCCGTCTCCCGAATGCAGAGGCGTAGAGCCACGATAGAGCCGTGGCCAACTTTCCTCTGCTCGGTTCGCCGGTCAGAGTACAGAGCTGTTGGACCACGGACAAGCCGTGGCCCCTTAAGGGACGAAACCCAAGGGCCGAAACCCACTCTGCATCCACCGACGTGAAGAGGTATTGCGAAGAGTTGTAGAAGAACGAACTATGTTGCAAATCATTAGAAGGAGAAAAATGAACTGGATCGGACATTGTTTGAGGAGGGACTGTTTATTGAAAGAAGAGATAGAAGAAATGGTGAAAGGCAAAAGAAGAGAAAAGAAAAGATATCAAATGCTGATCAACATCAAAGGAAATAAATATTCCGACATGAACAACTTGGCTATGAGCAGGCAAAAGTGGGAGAGGTTTATCACATGACAAGATCTACCATAAGGCAGAATGAATGATACACTTAAAATGTTTTCTCTCATACTGTACTTCGTATTTATCTCAAATTAGGTACGCAAAAGTACAAAAAAAAAAATGTTCTGTTCAGTTTTTGACTGTCTGTCTGTTTGTTTGTTTCGAGAGCGGCTCCTCAAGGGGATTGAAGTTTTCTGCAACCCCCAGTTATCCAGATTCTCTTTCTAGATCATTACAGTCTTTGTTCATGACTGCCTGTATCTGGAACTCTTATTATTTTCCTTTTTACAATTTTGCTTTACGTCGCACCGACGCAGATAGGTCTTATGGCGACAATGGGATAGGAAAGGCGTAGGAGTGGGAAGGAAACACCCGTGGCTTTAATTAAGGTACAGCCCCAGCATTTTCCTGGCGTGTGAATGGGAAACCACGGAAAACCATCTTCAGGGCTGCCGACAGTGGGGTTCGAACCCACTATCTCCCGGATGCAAGCTCACAGCTGCGCGCTCCTAACCTCATGGCCAACTTGCCCGGTGCGTCTTGTTTTGTACGTCTGTAGGAGACTAGCAGCCCACGTTTGCAGTAGCATTACAGGTAGGTTCCAAACCTACTAAACGTCAGTTCGTTCATGATTTCGGCTTGTGTGGAGACAGGGAATTTAGAAGCGTGGCTTGCTTTTCTATTGACAAAGGTTTGTCAACCCAAGACCGTCTAGATCAATCTCCCTGACATGGATACCAACATACCGAAAGGAACTTCAGGGAAGTGTCTGTTACAAGTAGGCTTCTGTTCGAATTGGTGTGAACATTATATTTATTCAGCTTGTGCCGTATGCTGTCGCATATCTTGCATAGCGGCAAATCTTGTCTTCGATAATAAAGTACTCAACAGTGCAAGTTATCATTTTCGTAATCTGTCAAGAGGTAGCAGTCGCCATGCTATCTTCCTTGCCTCTGGTCCTGACAGATCACGAATGTTGCACTTCAGTTTGAACTGTTAAACGCCATAGTGAATACATCCCCCAATATGGCGTTAGGAAGAGATCCGGTCTTAAAACTGACGAAGTTCACACCAAATGCTAACCCCAAGAAATTGAGAAAAAGCCAGGAGGAAGAGGATCTAGGCAAATATTCTTTCTTAACACTAATCAGCATGGAATAAGCCTCTGTGGATCCGTGGTAGAGTGTCGGCCTCCGGATCCCAAGATAGCGGGTTTAAACCAGGCAGAGGTAGTCGGATTTTTGAAGGGCGGAAAAAAATCCATTCGACACTCAATGTTGTACGATGTCGGCATGTAAAAGATCTCTGGTGATACATTTGGTATTTACCCGACAAAATTAATTAAATCTCAGCCATAGACGCCCAAGAGAGATCCGGTTTACTCTGTCTGCCATCTAACGGACCTAGAGTAAAACGAAACGTCGAAATTGACGAGCAGACAGCCAGATGGCGTCAAATTGAAATGTCTGCACACGGTAGCTGAGGCCATACGATTATTATTATTATTATTATTATTATTATTATTATTATTATTATTATTATTATTATTATTCGCCGCCTCTGTGGTGTAGTGGTTAGCGTGATTAGCTGCCACCCCCGGAGGCCCGGGTTCGATTCCCGGCTCTGCCACGAAATTTGAAAAGTGGTACGAGGGCTGGAACGGGGTCCACTCAGCCTCGGGAGGTCAACTGAGTAGAGGAAGTGGTTTTCCATGGTTTCCCACTTCTCCTCCAGGCGAATGCCGGGATGGTACCTAACTTAAGGCCACGGCCGGTTCCTTCCCTCTTCCTTGCCTATCCCTTCCAATCTTCCCATCCCTCCACAAGGCCCCTGTTTAGCATAGCAGGTGAGGCCGCCTGGGCGAGGTACTGGTCATACTCCCCAGTTTTATCCCCCGACCAAGAGTCTGAAGCTCCAGGACACTGCCCTTGAGGCGGTAGAGGTGGGATCCCTCGCTAAGTCCGAGGGAAAAACCGAACCTGGAGGGTAAACAGATGATGATGATGATGATGATTATTATTATTATTATTATTATTATTATTATTATTAGCATGGAATAAGGAAGAGGACTGTCAATCAATCAGTCAACATTGATCTGCATTTAGGGCAGTCATCCAGGTGGCAAATTCCCTCTCTGTTGTTTTCCTAGTCCTTTCTTAAATGATTGCAAAGAATTTGGAAATTTATTGAACATCTCCCTTGGTAAGTTATTCCAAACCCTAACTCGCCTACCTATATACGAATATTTGTTCCAGTGTGTTCTCTCGAACTCCAACTTTGATTAAGAAATTCTTAATCAAGCGAAGTATTGTTTAATTTCAGCCTCGCTACTTTTAGCCCACGAATGGTCTCGACTATATACAGGACTGTGGACTGGACTGTAACTTTGTGAGATGAATGTTTTACTCAAGGAATACACGAATTGAACAATGCGCCATATTACGAGATTTGCAGTCTAGCGACCTCCTCTCAGCACCCGAACAGTACAATATTAAGTTTGCCAGAATGAAGTACCCACCGCTCCTGTCATCCAGGCCAGTACCTAGCTCAAGTACCTCGTAGTTCTTTATAGCTGACACGTGCAAGATTCTGTATCAGCACATAATGGTACCTTGCAAAAGTTTTTTGTTACTTACTGGCAACCAATGAGAGAATGCATTGCAATATCACAACAGGTGGGGCTGGGTTCACGGCATCAACCCGACAACATTGACCCTACATCGCATGTCGAAAGCAACTACTTACGTTTTTGTGTGCTCATTGTACTGTAAATACACTGTATTTCGTCGTGTCATGGTACATGACAGCCTGGAGTAAGCATAATAAATCACTGTTATATGTCCAGTTGTAGCTTACAAGAAGACGATTATTCTTATATAAACAGTGTTATACCATATTTTACTTACTATATATAGAGTCAAAAAGGACTCGGTTTAAAAAAAAAAAAACTATTTTCTTCATTGCATATTACTAACGTACAATGTAAGATACATAGTAAGTAGAAATGCTCTGAAAGTTTTGAGACTATTAGAGATACTCAGTCGTTCGTATCCCGGACAGGGCATTAAATGCTGTTACCACCAAATATTTAATAGAATGATGCGGAAAACGGCACATATGTCTTACTGGGCTTCATGACATGTCTAATAGCGTGGTATAGAACGGTTTCAATAGAATGCTCATAAAATTGATCAACATTAACATTACTCTACTTTGACCATTGTTTGTTCTGATGTGCTCTGTGTCTTCTGCTGCAACTCATCTCCGATATAAGTAAGTAAGTAAGTAAGTAAGTAAGTAAGTAAGTAAGTAAGTAAGTAAGTAAGTAATATGTTTTATTTATCCTGGCAAAGTTAGGGATGTACTCCCTTTCTTACACTTAACCAGTCTTAACCTAGAACACTTAATAATAACTACTGATGACAATAATATGATAATATGGACAATAGTAACAGTAATACCATTAACAAAAGTAACCACACTTTAAAAAAAAGATCATATCATCTATATAATATAAATCGTACGAAAAGTGCAGAATATAATTATGAATAATGAGTACTAAGAGTATAACTATGAATAATGAGTACTAAGAATATCATTATGAATAAGGGATTACTGCTGCGTACCGAGTAAAACAGCCTGTTTGAATACTGGCGGGAAGCAGCTGGGGAGTTAAATCTCTCTCTTTTTTAGTATGCCATTCCTTTCCTCTGTTTCATACATTTTCTGATACTATTGGTACGTAACACACTGTTTCATCACAGCATTCCAGCTATTCAGTCCCTACTCTGAAGCACTGATTAGAATGAGCAGTGTGCATATTAAGCGGATTAATGGCAGAGGAGTGTTCGCGGCTGCGGCCTGGTCATTCCAGCCCCGGAACTTTGGACTGTTAGGTCGGCAGCGTAGTGAATTAAAACCTGTTTTCCAGTCATTGACCGGGTCAGGGATGGAATAAATGAAGTCCCCAGCTTGCGGCAAGGATAGGAATTGGGCCGGCTGCCGAGGCCTGTCGCACTCCTCGGGGGCAATGATTAATGACTGACAGATGAAATTAAATGATAATGGAGAGTGTTGCTGGAATGAAAGATGACAGGGAAAACCGGAGTACCCGGAGAAAAACCTGTCCCGCCTCCGCTTTGTCCAGCACAAATCTCACGCGGAGTGACCGGGATTTTAACCACGGAACCCAGCGGTGAGAGGCCGACGCGCTGCCGCCTGAGCCACGGAGGCTCTCGGCAGCGTAGTACTGTTCGTTAAAAGTGAGCAAATGTGCGTTTTTTTTAATTTGGTGGAGTATTTTATATAATAACATTGCTTTTAATCGCGACATTCCTACTGACGTTATAGTAATGAGTAATGACCTATGTTGACTTCAGTTGGGAAAAACAAAAAGACCGTTTTTCTGAGAATTCCGTAGTGAAGCACGGGAACATCGGCTAGTAACATATATGTGAGAATTATATTTTAGACCTTCCCCTAAACTACCATTTCACTCAGCGTGAATAAAATTATTTACTGCCTAGATTATAGCGACTTATGCTCTGACTTTGCATACCGATTTTCACTAAATTCTCTTCAGCTGTTTTCTCATGATGCGCTTCCATACATACATACATACATACATACATACATACATACATACAGACAGACAGACAGACAGACAGACAGACAGACAGACAGACAGACAGACAGACAGACAGACAGACAGACAGACAGACATTACAGAAAATTTAAAAAGGTGCATTTCCTTGTTACTGGGGACAAGACCGATACAGAAATACCATTATTTTTAAATTCTGAACAATGTACAGACAAAACTCTTATTTTATATATCTTCTTTTTCTTCTTCTTCTTCGTTTAGGCCTACAATGGGCCACGTGGTTCTTAACTCTGGTCGTCAAATTTAAGAAACGAGATTTCCACTTCCAGAGGTGCTCATGGCACTGAGGTTCACTCAGCCTACACCAAAAATGAGTACCAGGTTAATTCCTGGGGGCAAAGGCGGCCGGGCGTAGAGCTAACCACTCTACCCCATCAAGTGCCGAGGTTACGGATAGTGGAAGCCTTTACCTTCCACCCCTCCAAGGGCCTTCATGGCCTGTATGGAGATTACTTTGCTTTGCTTTTTTATCTATTTATAATAAGGAGTACACGCGCCTCATTGGGAAGGGGGAATATATTCCCTCTATTCCCCCCTTACCTACGCCACTGACATGTAATATGAATCGCACATAAACTTCGGCAGGATAGATTGCTGACTTCAGAACCGTCTTTCATCCGGTGATGGCAGATGATGACTGTCGTTGACCGTCACTCATAATTCAGTTCTCAAATTGAAATCCTACAAGTTTAGTCAATTTTTACAGTACTTTTCCAATTTTTAGTTCACGATTGCATGTGTGTTTTGCTAATTGTTTGTTGTATAACCATCCGAAATAGGTCAATCTCCGAGCTGTTTATTTTGATACAACTTACATTTGAGCTAAATCAATGCCACTGGGAAATACCAAATTAAGACCGGCGGAGTAGTCTGGATTATGGACGATTTAACCATAAGCTGACGGGAAAATTATGAATTTTACGAGAACGATTATTTGTAAGAAGAGGTGTTTCCTGCATTAAGAGACATAAAGAGCTATATTAGGAATGAACACTTACGATAAATTTGTATGTATGAATCGGCTTATGTCGTGGGGTCATTTGATGTCAATAAATGTACAAATACCCTTAGAGAGGCTATCGGGAAAGTTATGAGACGATTGTGAGATTCAGTATTTAACATTTTCAACAAAAAAAGTGTAGAATTGGATTATGGATGAGCATAGTTTTTTCATTGAGTCTTGCAGACTAAGAAGTAAAAGGAATTAATTAATATCTGTATCCAAATTAAATTAATTAATTAATTAATTAAATAATCCCCTTGAGCTATCGGTACTGAAGGATCTTTGGCATATAAAGAGACCGCTGCTTAGTCTGAAAGCCTGCAGATGAGGTGTTGCGTGGTCATCGCGACGAATTCTCTCGGCCGTTATTCCTGGCTTTCTAGATGGCTCCTTAATTGTAATCATGTAGGCCGAGTGGAATTCGAACCAGCCCTCAGATCCAGATAAAAATCCCTGACCCGGCCAGAAATCAAACGCGGGGGCTCCAGGAAAATGGTAGGGGTAGGCGCACTCCTGCTGCTGCTGCTACTATTACTACTACTACTACTACTACTACTACTAATAATAATAATAATAATAATAATAATATATAATTTCAGGTATGTCGAAGTAGTACATTACTTTTACAATAATTAAAACGGATCAAGAGTTTGTAAGTTATTTATTGTTGCGTGGTAATTTTCATAATTGTAATGAATAATAATTACCTTGCTCATAGTTGTACATAAAGTATAGGCCTATCCATTATTAGTGAGAATTCTGTTGAAGCTCGAGGAAGAGTAAACTGTCTGTAGGCATGACAATCACTGAGTAAAGATTTAATCATAGGGCGTACCGTACAGAGTAAAGTTTGTTAGCCTACAGTTGTACAAGGTAGACGGCGATTTACCAGACTTTTTGCTCGACAGTGGAAACATTTCTTGTTTACATACTGTACAAAGAAACAATTATTTCCTGTGACAGCTGTTTCCCTGTCTTAAGTCCTTAAACTCAACTGATTCTTTGATGATGGTGTCATGACGTTTGAGACTTTTCTGTTAGCAATTTACACAAAGGGGTGCTAATTGTTTAACCAGCCATAGCTGTGTGTAGCTTCCAAAGTCAGGAACACGAATAAGCTGAGGTTTTTTGAATCAGCTGGTTAAGGTGGATGAGGTTGTAGGGAATATACTTTGCAAACAAAGAAAAGCTTTCTCCGAAGAGGCCATGAAAGTCATTGGAGGTGTGAACAATAAATGCTTTATCTTTCCTTTATTTATACTCTCATGTTCATAAAAAGCAGAACACCTTGAAAGACTAGAGACAGGAAGTTGATATTCATAGAACATGTTGTGGCTACTCCAACCACTACTCTTATACCTTCATATCTTCCACACAATATAAATAACATTTGTTTGAGCGCCAGTTGCTTTTTTAAGAAAAACAACAAAATTCGGTAGAGCATACCTCTTATACCAATTATCTCAAGGCGTGAGGTGATAAACTCACATATCTGGCAATATACAGGGATATGGATCAGGAAAATATTAAATTACTGTTGCATTTCCACAATTGAGGATTGTACATCGAACTGGAATCACTTATTATAATTAAAATAAAACTGAGTTTATGACTATAATTTACGTCACAATGAACAATCATTGACGTCTTTTAATTTAACAAAAGAAATATATCGTGAGATTTGCGGTACTAAATAAAAGGAAAATTTAATCTAAAAAAAAAGTTATTGGCATGAACTTGAAGTGAGATGTGATATCGCCGCTGATTACATTCTTCTTCATGTTATGAATGCATAACATATCTGATGCTTTAATTACCTGATGTCTGCATTCACCGCTGTTGAACTTGAAATTCTTGGGAAAACCTCTGAGCTGAAGTCGGGAGCCGTCTGCTGTTATCTTCTTATATAACAAGGAGTTGGCCTACATACCATGTACGCGTGTAGGGAGTTCCAATGTAATTACGTCCACTCAATATATTATAAATAATTGGAAAATATTATTGAAACATCTTGTGAAGTCCATCCTCACAAGAAGATGATGTTTCTTTATCAGCATAGTACCCGTCTCTGCTCGGATACAACCACCACTTGTAGACCTCCTCGATTATTACAAGACCTCTTGAAAACACAACTCTTAGCTCTGACCATCACACTAAGACCACTTCTTCCATTTGATACATCAGACTGTTACATATGATCTCCACAATATGAACTGAATACTATGAACTGAGTAGATATGAACTGAGTACCTCTCCCCACCATAGCATCAACTTATATAACCTCGCGATGACGACTCATCTCCCTACTCACTCTTCATCCCTTCCACTTCAACATACAGTAGCTGGCGAATACTGACACTTGGTCGCAATCACGTGCCCACGCACTGATGTCATCAGTCAAGTGTTGTCTAAGCGTACCCAAGCGGCTTGAGAATGACTAAGCTGAATGCGTCACCGGAAAATTTACTTGCACAGTTAAACCTAGCCTCGATTGCAAAATACTATGCCAGCTCATCCAGCCAGAGTTACAAGCCACAGCATGACAATATGAAACCAACAAATCTCACTTACTACAATACAGAATAATTACAAATAAATTTCACTTACCCTATGATTAAATACAATAATATACGTGATACCTAATTATAACAGTCTAAATGATGAGAAACAGAATATATAAAATCTAATGAATCGGGTTAATAATAATAATAATAATAATAATAATAATAATAATAATAATAATAATAATAATAAATACTGAATGGAATCTGTAACCCTGTTGTACGGTTACAATGTGCACTAGTATGTTCTGAAGAAATGATTAGCATTTGAGCCATGTCGGCCCTCAGGTTCAAGGTCCACATCGATATCTCGGCACACCACCACCGACTCGCAAAATGTGCCTGCGACTCTCGTCGTCGCTATAAACCGAAGGTAATGGATTAGTGTGACTTGAGCAGACGTTCAGGATGCCTCGCAGACGCATGCGAGATCCGTACCGTCAAATGAGTGAGTTTGAAAGAGGGCGCATTTGTATAGCCATGAGAGAACGTATTGCATTCATCCAGGAAATTGCTGCTCGTGTGGGACGAAGTGTGTCGGTAGTGCAACGGGTGTGTACAGAATGTTTCACAGGAGGCTGTAGAACACGACGAGATGGGTCTGGTCGCACCACCCAGATCCTCCCCTCCGAGAAGATCGACACCTCATCCGAATGGCATTGCAGGAGAGATCTGCGTCTTCCTCGGCTCTGGCGCAACAGTGAAACAGTGTAACACATCGTACACTATCAGGAGTGACAGTCCGTTGCCGTTTATTACGGTCTGGGTTACCGGTACGTCGTCAACTTCTCCGCCTACCTTTGACTAATGTGCATAAACATGCTAGACTGCAATACTGTATAGAACGACGTCACTGGGGACAGGAATGGCAGCAGATAGTGTTTTCGGACGACTCCAGGTTCTGTTTGTTTGAAAATGATGGTCCATTTTGGTTCTCCGCAGACAGGGGGAGAGGCATCACATTGATTGCATTCGCACCAGACGTACAGTGCCAACTCAAGACCTTATGGTGTGAGGTTCTATTGGATACAACAACAAATCACAGTTGGTGCGTGTCCAGGGCACTGTGACCAGTTTGACCTATGTGAATGACATCGTACGACCCGTAGCCATACCCTTTCTGCATGACACCCCGGCGCCATATATCAGCAGGACAATGCGCGACCACATGTTGCTGCAAGAACACGTGACTTCTTGTTGTCGCAGGATGTCACACTGTTGCCCTGACCCGCTCGATCACCGGACTTATCGCCAATCGAAAATGTGTGGGATATGGTGAAACGACGGGTGCGGCGCTGTGTCCTAATGCCAACGAAAAGATAAACTGTAGAACCAAGTGAATGCAGCATGGTTGGCTATACCCCAGGGCGCCATTCGCGTCTTATACGCGACGATGCCATCACCCATGGAACAAATTATCAGTGCCCATGGAGGACCCAATGTCTACTATGCAACAGGACACATGCTGTACCTAGGTGACTGAAATGCTAATCGTTTCTGCAGAACATACTAATGAACATGTCATTTGAATATGAACTTGCTATCTCTAGTCTGTCAAGGTGTTCTGTATTTATAAACATCAGTGTACCTTCACCATTCGAGGAGTCAGTATTCTTCCATTTTCTTTCCATCTGTGGAAGGGGGTGTAGAATAAATCCAAGGAATTCCCTGACTGTCGTAAGGGGGTAACTATGAAGGGTCACTAAGAGGCGTTCAACTTGGGAGCGTGGTATGAGTGCGGAGCCCCTAGATGATTCTGGCATTGATTTCATTTACTTGTGCCAGGTTCACCTCTTCCCCCCCTTTCGTATCTGACCTTTCTTGGCCAGCTCTTGTTCTCTTCCGACGTATTGTGTCTTTCTTCCTCACACAGTTCGTGGGTCTTCACTTTCTATTGCCGATACTTTCAAAGAATGGAGCCTCTTCGTTGTCCATTTCTGATTAAAATTAAGAAGGAAAGGTTGCTTAGTCGCACTTCACCTTATAACAGCAATCACGATCAGCATCACCACTACCACTATCTACTTCTTGTAATCAGTGATGGGAGGAGTACAAGAGAAAAGTAACTGGGCTTGATTACATTACTTGTGAAATATTGTACTTAGTTACGACTACAAATTACTTTTTCAACAAGAAAAAAGAAAAAATACAATTACTTTAGAGAATGTTAGTCTCATGGAAATCACTGGTTTTTTTTTTTTTTTTGCTTGGAGCTGGAATAATACAAAAGCTTGCAAGGGAAAGGAATATATTACTTCATTTTGTGTGTGTGTGTGTGTTTTTAATCACAGAGACATTAAGGTGAGATTAAACATACCTTGGAATATTCGACATTATATTTTACCATCATTTTTATTTTAGTTAATGAATTTTAGCGTTTAAAGTGATATCCCATTTATTTTGCAAATAATTTATTTGATTCTTAAAATTCTCATCACTAACTCTCGATGTCTTAAGCGGGAAGTACATACAGATACTCGAAAAAGTGTTCGTACACGTCACATTATGCGAGAATGGGACGTACATGTACGTAGATTTAAGGGCAAATATAAAAAGGTAATATAAATAAAACACGGACTGCATAGTTTGGAATGTTAGTTATTTATTACCAGCAATAATTGTTTACAATATGAAACAAAAACAAAAGACAACCGCATACCCTCTAAAATATTACACGCGGCAAAAAGTATTCGTACACCATAGCCAGTCCGAGAACTTCGTTCAGTTTTCAATACTTCGTCGGGCTCCCCTTTGCCTTTACTATTGCCTGCAGTCATCGTGGAATGGAAGCAACTAAGTTCACGGTAACCGATGACGCAACATTGTTCCATTCTTCCAGCATGGCTGTTTGGAGATCAATCCTGTTGGAAATTACCCTGGATGGTAATTTTCTGTTCAATATCCCATACTTGCTCTATCGGATTAATGTCGGGGGACTGTGGGGGTGTAGGAAGATGCATTGGCACATTGTAAAGTATCCACATCTTTGTATTAGGGGCGGTGCGTTTTAGATCATTGTCCTGCATGAACTTGAAATTATGTTCCAAACCAAATTTCCTAGCACTGGGTATAAGATGTGTCTTGAAAATATTTATGTAGCATTTGTGATCCATGGTTCCATCTATAAAACACAAATTTCCAACACCGGCAACATTCATGAACCCCCAGACAAGAACGGAGCCCTCTCCATGTTTGACTGTAGGAGTGACATTTCTGTGTTCGGTTTTCGCCACGCTAATCTTTTCCCAACGGAACCAAATACGTTATAATTACTTTCATCGGCGAAAATCACACTCTTCCAAAATTCGTCCGTCTTATCCACATGTTTTAAAGTGAATTCTAGGAGTTTCTTGCAGTTCCTTGCACTAACAAAAAAAATTCTCCTAGACACTCGACCATTATACCCTGCTGTTTTCAAGGTATTTCACGCAGTATCCGTACATACCTTAACGCCCCACTTCTCCAACTCGGAAGCAATCTGAGGGGCACTAGTTTTCGGATCCTTTTTCACAGTTAGAACAATAAACGCCCTGTCCCTCTGAGACAGTACTTGGAGACGACTGCTTCTGGGCCTGTTCCGTACACTTATAGCCATACAATACCTGCCAATGATGGATTGAACTGTCGACTGAGGTCGATTGATTATTCGTGTAATGTCAGACAGGGACTTTGTTTCATTGTGAAGCTTCATAATTATTTTCCGTTCCTCTTGTGTTGTTTCGTGTCCTTTTCGCTCCATTGCGATTGTAGGCCTACATGATCTGCAGTCTTCGCGTGCCACTGCATGTACATGGGCTTGGAAAGGGCCCTGCATGTGACTACAAGGAACTGATTCTTGGTGTACGAATACTTTTACGAGGTGCGCAATGTCAGACTCAACTTGTACAATCAACAATCTAGACTTCTTGATGCAATGAAATGGGGGCAAAGGACGTTCAGACATTACGTCTCATTCTATATTCATCCATACAATCCCCGTGCATATCAATATATTTATCCAGAGAGGCCCAGAATGTAAGTCAGCATTTTCACGTGTACGAATACTTTTTCGAGTATCTGCATTTGCATTTACTGAAATGACTCTGTATAGGGGCACTTGAAGGAATCCAAACCAAACCCCCATGGCACTACAGCCCTTGAAGGGCCTTGGCCTACCAAGCGACCGCTGCTCAGCCTGAAGGCCTACAGATTACGAGGTGTCGTGTGGTCAGCACGACGAATCCTCTCGGCCGTTATTCTTGGCTTTTTAGACCGGACTTGAAGGAATACCTGTGTTTAATTTGAAGAAAATCGATGGAATGTGTCTTTGAAAGTACTAAAGAGGTAAGAAAGTATCTCATCCAGAAATGGTGAAGCTACTGGTTCTGTTTTAATAGAATTTAAACAGTTATCTTCACCGTAGTTTAATTTTTCAAGTTTCTGCCTCCGAGCGATGAATACCAGGTACCGTACTAGAATGAAACGATTACAATTTTATTTCAACAAGTAAATTACGAGTCTGCTTCTATGATGTAGTGGTTAGTGTGATTAACTGCCACCCCTCGGAGGCCCGGGTTCGATTCCCGGCTCTGTCACGAAATTTGAAAAGTGGTTCAAGAGCTGGAGCGGGGTCCACTCAGGTGAGGTACTGGTCTTCCTTCCCAGCTGTATCATCCCACCCAAAGTCTCACGATTCAGGACACTGCGCTTGAGGCGGTAGAGGTGGGATCCCTCGTTAAGTCCGAGGGAAGAACCAACCCTGGAGAGTAAACGGATTAAGAAATAAAGAAAATAAATTACGAGTGAAAATTACCTTTTGTAAGTAAAAATACAGTACTAAAAATGTAATCGTTACAAGTAATTCGATGACAATTACTTGCCAACTCTGCTCGTAGCCTCGACGTGATGTGTGAGAGTAGACAGTATGTCCGGCCTTCTTAGCATTCAGGAATTAACCTGGTACTCATTTCTGTCACAGGCTGAGCGAGCCGCAGGGCCATGAGCCTCCCCATAAGTGGAAGTCTTGTCTCTAAGTATTTCAACTTCTTCACAAAGTTTCGTAATTATATTTTGAGTGTACTCTAATTCAAATTGCCTCCGTGGCTCAGACGGCAGCGCGTCGGCCTCTCACCGCTGGATACCGTGGTTCAAATCCCGGTGACTCCATGTAAGATTTGTGCTGGACAAAGCGGGGGCGGGACAGGTTTTTCTCCGGGTACTCCGGTTTTCCCTGTCATATTTCATTCCAGCAACACTCTCCATTATCACTGCATAGCATTTATCACTCATTAATAAATCACCTTGGGAGTGGTGACCCCATTGTAATAACAGCCCATATATCTTTCATTCATTACATCCCAGACCCGGTCAATGACTGGAAAACAGGTTGTAGGTTTTCATTCTAATTCAAACTAAATTAGCTTCCTTGAAGACGACGTTGTGGTGCCTACCTGACTAGAAATCGGTATGTTTCGGACTTTAAAAATCCGGAAGACCAACATTCAACAATGTTCAATGTGAAATATGAGAACATTTTGTTGTTATTGTTGTTGTAAGAGATTTATAAATGACTAGCTGATGTACCCGTGCTTCGCTACGGGATTCTCAGAAAGACTGACTTTGTGGTTTTCTTAACTGAAATCAACATAGATCATTACAAAAACGCAAGTATCAATGTAGCGATTAAAAGCAATGCTACCATATAAAATACTCGATCAAATGGAAAGCCGCACGTTTTATCACTTTTAACGAACAGTGCTGCGGTTAGATTGCGGTGCCAATCTAATAGCCCAAAGTTCCAGAGCTGGGATGACCAGGCCTCAGATTGCCATGAACACTCATATGCCATTATTCCGCTAAATATGCACACTGGTCATTCCAATCAGTGCCTCAGAGTAGAGATTGAATAGCCCGAATGCTATGATGATCCAGTGTGTTGTGTATCAGTAGTATCAGAAAATATATAAACCAGGGGAATGGCATGCTAAAGAAGAAAGTTATCTAACTCCCCAGCTACTTCCCATCAATATTCAGGCAGGCTGTTACACTCTGTACGACCGGGCGATTTGGCCGTGTGGTTAGGGGCACGCAGCTGTGAGCTTGCATCCGAGAGGTAGTGGATTTGAACCCCATTGTCGGCAGCGCTGAAGATGGTATTCCGTGATTTCCTACTTTCACACCAATCAAATGCTGGGCCTGTACCTTAATTAAGGCCTAAGGCACTCTAGCCCTTTCCTATCCCATCGTCGCCATAAAAGCTATCTATGTCGGTGTAACGTAAATCAAATAAAAAAATACTCTGTACGCAGCAGTAGTCCTATCTACCGGGGATGAGGGGCAACAGAAGACAAAGCACATCACGGCAAACAATGGTCAATGTAATGTTATTGTTGATCAATATTAAGAGCTTTCTATATTGTAGGCCTTCACATTTAGTTTTCTTTAGACTCTGTGATTTGTAAAATATTGTATAACATAAACTGTAGTTTCTTATTCTCCGACTTACATAGCGATTTCCATTAAATACTGTTTACCCATTTTCTCGTTACTCGGCGCTGATATGGACTTAGTAACAAAAATCCAAATTCATGAACATGTTTGTGATCAAAGCCAGTACGGTAACAATGTAATAATAGGAAATTTAATACTATATAACCTTAGTTATGTAGCATTCATCGATTACACCTCTATTTGAGAATTACATTTTAGGCCTTCCCCTAAACTACCATTTCACTCAGCGTGAATAAAATAATTTACAGCCTAGACTATAGCGACTTATTTCATGACTTTGCATACCGATTTTCATCAAGATAGGACTACTAATAACAACAATATTTGAGAATTAAATTTTAGGCCTTCCCCTAAACAACCTTTTTTCTCAGCGTGAATACAATCATTGATAGCCTATATTGTAGCAACTTATTCCCCAACTTTGCATACCCATTTTCTTTAAAATACGACCACTAATAATATAAATAGTTGAGAATTCAATTTTAGGCCTTCCCCTAAACTACCATTTCACTCAGCGGGAGTAAAATGATTTATAGCCTATATTGTAGAGGCTCATCCTCCGACTTCACATACCGATTTTCATTAGACCACTAATAACATAAATAGTTGAGAATTCAATTTTAGGCCTTCCCCTAAACTACCATTTCATTCAGCGTGAGTAAAATGATCTATAGCCTAGATTGTAGAGGCTCATCCCCCGACTTCACATACCGATTTTCATTAAATTCTCTTCAACCGTTTTCTCGTGATGCGTGTACATACATACAGACAGACAGACAGACAGACAGAAATTACGGAAAAGTAAAAAGTGCATTTTCTTGTTACTATGGACACGACCGATACAGAAATACCATTATTTTCAAATTCTGAGCAATGTACAGACAAAACTCTTATTTTATATATATAGATGAACGAGGATCTGGTTCACTAGATAAGGCTGTTTGAGCATGATGTTATACTATTTAGAGTAGGAAATAAGTGGGCGATTGAAAAAAGACCTCAACAATATAGTGAGATGGACGGCTCCCCACTCCCACTAGCAGTTTTGGTTCCGCAAACTCACAGGACTGCTCGCATGATCCCGATATTCCGATTCTGCCAGGAAACATGCTCGTGAGAGGTGCCAGTTGTAGTGGGGAGAGTAGGCTACGCGCAAATTGAAAACATAGTGTAGGCCTATATGATCGAAAACTTGTATCTTATTGAATGTTCTTTACTTTAAAATGAATATCAAGCATATTAACCAATTCGGGTGTGTACTAGCGATTATGCAAATACCCAGGAGCCACCATTGTGGGATGGTGTCTGTTTATTTCTCGCTCAATCACGTAAAAATTATAAAACGAACCGAGATAAAATTTGGTATAGATATATCTCAAGTACTCCATTCAAACATAGGCCCATTTTAATTTTTCAATAATTAACCATTTCAAAATGGTGGCCAATAATATGTAATGTGTCCAGTTAAATTGCGCATGCTTCATCCGCTAAACCAGAATAATGGGCAAATGGACAGTCATATCACAATATCAAACCCAGCAAGTGTACTTAAAATTGCCGGGCTGAGTGGCTCAGAGGGTTAAGGCGCTGGCCTTCTGACCCCAACTTGTCAGGTTTGATCCTGGCTCAGTCCGGTGGTATTTGAAGGTGCTCAAATACGTCAGCCTCATGTCGCTAGATTTACTGGCACGTAAAAGAACTCCTGCGGGTCCAAATTCCAGCACCTCGGCGTCTCCGAAAACCGTAAAAGTAGTCATTATAGTGGGACGTAAAGCATATAACATTATTATTATTATTATTATTATTATTATTATTATTATTATTATTATTATTATTATTATTTTACAATTTGTTTACGTCGCACCGACACAGATAGGTCTTGTGCCGACGATGGGATAGGAAAGGTCTAGGAGTGGGAGGAAAGCAATAATAATAATAATAATAATTTTAATGTTATTGGTTTTACGTCCCACTAACTACTTTTACGGTTTTCGGAGACGCCGAGGTGCCGGAATTTAGTCCCGCAGGAGTTCTTTTACGTGCCAGTAAATCTACCGACACGAGGCTGACGTATTTGAGCACCTTCAAATACCACCGGACTGAGCCAGGATCGAACCTGCCAGGTTGGGGTCAGAAGGCCAGCGCCTCAACCGCCTGAGCCACTCAGCCCGGCCTGGGAGGGAAGCAGCCATGGCCTTAATTAAGGCACAGCCCCAGCATTTGCCTGGTGTGAAAATGGGAAACCACAGAAAACCACCGTCAGGACTGCCGATTCAGGAGAGTGACAGGTTTGAAGTTCTTGGAGTCATCTAGTGTCTTGCTGGGTTTTGCCTTAAGCCAGTCCTGGGGGATCATCTCAGACCAAATGCACCAATTATAGAAAGTAGTGACCCATTCCAAAGTCCTTGCACCAAAATAACCTGCTCATTCCTATAGTTTCTTCCTCATTAGTTAGTCCTGGAATATATAATCTTCATATGCCCCTAGGAATCATTTTTTGAGATCTCTCATAGAGCAGCATCAGCAGTGAAGTCATTGTGTCCTTTGCAGTTGGTGGGTATACTTTAAATGGCAGAGTCCTGCTGTAGTTAGAATTCCTCTCAACCAGCCTTAATGAAGTTGGCATTGGCTTGAAGGGCTGTATCCCACATGTAATTCTGCACACTATGGGTCGATGCTGACTGTGCGGGAAGTGGCTGCCCATAGTTTTGATACCGGTATATTGAGTTCTACTGGTGTCTGAGTTAGCATGACTAGACTAGTGCCTGCTTGTGAATGACTTAGGCTGTTTAGTATTGTATATTTTGTTATAGTGGAAGTTATTTCTTTTCAGTTTTTACATAGTTAATATGTTGTTGAGAGGTTTTTTAGTCTGTTAAATCTGTTTAGGCACCTTCTACTTAATAGAATGATTTTTTTCATAAACAGTAAGGCAACTAACACACAGGTTTCAGACCAGAACAGTCATGAACAGACTAAGCGCTAACCTTACTCAATTTATTGAGGATGGATTTCAGAAGGTCATTGTAAATGGTGCTGTTTATGCAACCTAACTGCTCCTGATGATATGATCAACCATGGACTTTTCATACACAAGCTGTTTAAAGTGACAGAAGACCTCAAACTTTCAAGAATTATTCAATGTTTGTTATTGAACAGAAGATTCCAAGTGACACTCCAAGGCAAATAAAGTCACTGGAGGAACCAAAATAATGGTTTTTCACAGGATAATGTACTTGCACCAATTCTCTTCAATATTTACATTAATGACCAACCTATTGGACTGAATACCAGGCATTTCTTATTTGCTGTTGATCTTTATGTTAGAACTCAGTTAATATCATGAATATTGAATCTTGACCAGGAGTGAAATGTATCTGGTTGCCTGTTTGCTGTTGCTCGCATAGCATTACCCGGGGGTCACATGTAGGGTACTTTAAAGTTAAACTAACAGACGTGAACAACAATTGTATTCATCCAACGTTTATCATTCATTTTGGGGGTGGAGTTAGAATATGGCTGTCCATCTTCTTCACGAACATCCTACAGAGTGGGCAATTGCTCAAAGTTATTCAAACAAACAAAGATCATAGCCATCTTGAAGAAAGGCAAAGCTAACAATGAATCAGAGAGCTATCGCCCTATTGCCCTGCCTGGTGTGACATATAAATTACTATAAAGTCTCCTCAATAGAATTGGCCCAAAGATATTCAAAAAAATCCCAGTAGAGCTGGCAGGATTCAGACTGTACAGAAGTGCTACAGACCAAATTATGTCTCTTACAACTTACATGAAAGCAGGCATCAGAGAAAACTTAAGACATTGGTGGCTTTTATTGATCTGACAACAGTCTATGATAGTCTGGAAGGATGGCCTACTCTTGAAGTTTCCGAAAGTGATTGATACCAGGTAAGATGACTGCCCAGCTCTTGAATATAAGCCAAATACGTTTCCAAACATATGGAAAATACTGTGAGCACCAAAAGATCACTAAATAATGAGCTACCTCAGGGTTCTGTTCTTGTTCCAATCTTATTTAACTTATATATCTTAGATATGCCTGCCACACTTTCAAGAAAATTTGGTTATCCTGATGATTAGGCGATTGCTACCAGAGATACAACATTCAAGAAATCTGAGATGGCTCTAACAGACGAACTTAAAGAGTTGATACAGTACTTTAATTTGTGGAGACTTACACCTAATGTCAACAAAACAGAAGTATGTTGTTTCCATCTAAACAGCAAGACGGCTAATAAACAATTGCAGGTGTACATTGGAAATAAATTACTGAAACAAAATACCCTAAATATCTAGGAATCACCTTAGATAGAACACTCCCCTTTAGACAACACCTTCATAACATCCAGTCCAAAGTAAGAACTCGTAACAGTGTAATCCAAAACTTGGGGTTCAACAGCAAATTTACTTCGATGCACAGGTTTGGGACTTATGTTTCTGACTGCTGAGTACTGTGCTCCTGTTTGACTGAATAGCCCTCACACCAACCCCATAGATAGGCAGCTCAACACCTATCCTCAGCCATATCTCCCCACCAGATGTCACTCTCCTCAGGGAGTTCAAGAAAGTATTGAGTAATCCTCAGTTACCAATACCGTACATGGTGATATCGCTAATGTCCATTTGAATCGTCTAAGGCAAGAATGGCAAGGAAGACAAGATACTAGGCCTGAGTCAACTCTGCCACAAATTGGTTCATCATTGCCACCTGGATTTGAGCTTCCTCATAATACCTGGCCTACTCTTAACAGGATACGATCGGGACATGATAACTGTGCAGATTTCCACTACAAATGGAAAAGAATTCCTAAACCTGACTGCGATCGTGGTGCCTCTAAGCAGACCATCCAACATATTATCACTGAGTGTCCAAAAAGAAAGTACAGTGGCGACATCAGTGATTTTACTTGTGCATTTCCAGAGACCATTAGTTACATAAATAACCTGGACATAAAGACATAGTTTGCTTTCCAAAATCATGTATGTATTGTACCAGGAATGCACGGTACATGCTGTATTTATTAACAGCAAGGTCGTATAATTATCACACATGCCGAGAACTCCAAGCTCGCTGTGTTTACATGTGCCAGGACGAGGCAGCGAGCGAGCGAACAGCTGTGCATGATGTAGATGCAGCAGCAAGGCAGATAAGCCCACCCAACTCATCAACCTACCTCATGGCGAGAACTAGATGCATCTGGATTCCATGAGTCATGCATTTGAGAATTTTCGATTCAGAAATTTATAAAATGTTTTTTTAATAATGGTCATATCATCTTGGGAGATACACCATTCTGTAGCCAATCACAAGAATGTCTCAAGAAAATCCATCGGAGCATTTTTGAGTAAATCCACTTTGAAATAATCACGTTATCATATTTTACGTTTAGGCCTTGACAGTATAAAAGATGATACTCAGTGATAGACAGACATTCTCCAGCAAGTGCTTTGCCTGGTCAGACCCTGTGTTATTCTGTCCATGGGAAAGTAAAGTCAAGTGACGATGTGGTTGATTGTAAAACGCGACTTGTAAATTCTCATGCCGAGGATTGAACTTGGTATAATTCTCAAACTGTGGAACTTAATGTTTCTTCAATCATAAACCAAGTGAACTGTGTAAATTATTTTGTTGCTGTGCAAGTGTTAGAACATTATTTAATATTTCAGTAACTGTGATATTTCAAAGTGTTGAGATATCTCATCGTTATAACACAAGTGTTTACATATTTCTTGCCATTCAACACTTAATAGCTCCTTAACTGGTGATAAACTTTGAGTACAATAAACTGTGTGAACCGTACTATTATATACGAGTGACTTAAACTGATAATCCATTACGGTGTTAATCCTAACTGGATTCAAACTGATTTCTGCACCTAACTATATATAATTCCTTCTAAATATTCTTCAGTGATTGTTATTTTATGAATCTCACTGTGCTAAGAGTGACTGACTAGTTCTTATTTATTTCATTGCTATTAGCAGTGTCGTACCGATAAACTCTTTAATAGCTCTTTTTTGTGTATCTAGTGCACCAGTATTATTTTTACATTGTGGCAACTAACCCCAGACAGTGTATAGCAAGTGAACTGTGTTTAGTTGCATCATTTTTCAGTGGTAAATAACCATAAACTGTGTTCCATCATTATTTCATTTTTTTGGGTAAAATTTTCGTTTCTTAAATCATTGCTATCCGTATTTTCAACTTTAACATTTTGAAGTGACATTCATTAATTTCTATCTCCAAGTGTCATGTGAAGTTTATTGGCATATTTTAAACAACATATTGTCTGCCTATATAAATTATAGGCAGTACTTTGTGCAAATTTTCGTGACAAGTGATTGTGAACGTGTTAGGGGACTGTACGACTATGTACACTTGTATAAAGGTAAACCATGGGTGATTACACCACATAAAGATCACCATAGACCTCCGAAAAATTCAAGACCTTCAGGTACGAGTTACGGGTTTGATTCCATAGTGGCAACTGGACTTCGGAGCATGAGCCCAATTTCATGGTGACGAGAGGATCCTGGAGTACAAGTACAACCCCATGGTAATGAGACGACCCTGGAGTAAGAGTTGCCTGGAGAACCATTCTGGAAGGCAATTTAGGAGGTGGTGGTTCACTATACCAAGGTGATATAAATTTCAAACTTGCCAAAATTTTGAATAAACCAAGAGTTCAAAGTAAATCTTCACTTATTGTGGATAGAACCTATCCTCCTGTACCAAGCCCTAGCTATTTTTGCCTACAAAGTGCTTTGAAAACTTTAATTCATGCTCTTTTCAAATAACAAGTTAGTACAGGCTATCTTTTACTGGCACAGTATGTACTGTGTCTGTAAAGCCATAAAACAATAAGTCAAGATCATTTTGGTAAATAAAATTCAGGCTGCAGAAGTGCCTCAGTGAACTGTCCAAGTGTTACAGGGACAACTACAATTCCTTGAGTCAAATCCTTGCAAAACATAGGTTACACTTTTCCATCTGCATCTAAGAATCCAAGAAAGTGAAGTGGGTGCTTCTCTGAACAAAATGTGCCATGAGGTTTCTGGCTGCCTCATACCAACAAACATCACAAAGATATACCACACTTTTGACATAGCTTCATCTCCAATCTGAGGGCAAGTAGCAGCCAAAACTGGAAACTCTGACAAGAGGTGGAAGATCATTATCCTCTCCATGGCCATGAAATAGTACAATGTCTCAGTTCACAGAGCAGCAGATCCAGCCACATCAAGTGTCCTTAGGATGCAAACTTCAAACTGCAAAGCCATGAAAAACCTCATAGTTTAGAACAAACCAGTAGATAGAGATAAATACTGATAAAAGTTTACATGTACTTTGGACTATAGCAAACAAATAATAAATTACAAAATATTACTTTTAATTATATTTCTTTTATATACCGGTATGCAATTATTTTATTAAATCTGGATGTATTTCAGTTAAAGCTATTGTTAGCTATACCAGTAATCAAATGGAATCTGTACTGGTATTTTGACTTGGCGTAATTCATTTGTGAAAACACTAACTCACACAAATATGTACTGTACATAGAAGCAAACATAGCCTAAACCTATTACCACTTTGAAATACAGAAGGCAAAGGACAGTGTCTTCTATTGAAATGTAGAATTAATGTTCTTCCCGTTTGCCATGCAAGTTGCATTTTGATACTAACGTTGGCTTTGAATGTGTAACAACTTTCCAACTGGGACTGCATCACTGCTCAGCACTGAATGTTATCTTGGTTTATGATACAAAAGTGTGACAGACGAATGTACAATGACCTGTCGCAGTGCCATCTCTTGTAGTTTGCACGAAGGTCAAGAACCACTTGACCACTTAATATACAAGCATATTCTACCATCTATATTCCTCTGTATAACTTTGTCTTTTCCTTTTCCTGTTCTTGCATGGCTTTCTTCTTATCTTATACTTTTTTCATCAAGACTGAAAATCTGTCAAGATGGTTCCTAAATGAGCAGTGATCCCCACCCTCCTGATGAGGCTGGGAAGCAGATATGAGTCGGTCCCTCATATGCCCTACATTTTTTTTTTTTTAAGCCAGAGGTCATTCTCCTCTCAACATTCTTTTTCCTGGTATCTTCCCTTGGAGACTGGGTTGCAGTAGTTGATATTTACTTCTCCTATTCACAATGTGACTGAAGTATTGAAGCTTCCTTGTTTTTACAGTGGTTAGTACTTTCTTGTCTTCATAGAATTTCACTGTTTTTGTATGGTCTGTCCACAATACCCTCAATGTTTTTCTGTACAACTACATCTCAAAATACTCCAACATTTTGCTAACTGCCTCTGTTAATGTCCATGTTTCAACATTATAGATAAAGAACAGTGAACACATAACAGTAAAGAAGTCTGACCTTTGTGTTCATTTTAATCTCACATATTTTGAAAAGGTCAGTCATTTTACTGAAAGTAGCCCTGGTTTTCTCAATGCAAGATCTTACATCTTCGGAGCTATTTCATCTGTCATTTATAATGGTGCTGAAGTATGTATTTTTGTAATAGGCTTCTGAACTTTCATAATTTATATTTATTTACTAGTTGATGTACCCATGCTTCACTACAGAATTCTACATTGTATACAGAATTCTAGGCTAGGTAGTGTAGCAAGACTAGGTAGTGAGCAAGATTGTATTAAATTGCATAGCTCATAACGTTACCCTAGAAACGTGGCAGGGAAGTCACCAAACGTTTTTTCTCATGAAGGCTGGGTTAGGGAATTTTCATTGTAATAGTAAGCCTGCTTGCCTACCATCAGTCACAATCAGGTTGGGGAGTTTTCATTATAATGGCAGACACTCACTCTCCACCCGCCTTTTTAAATCCTCAGAAAGACTGTCTTAGTGGCTTTCCATTACAATGACATTAGAAGGAATGACCCAGCTAAAAGCAATAGTTTCATATGAAATACTCAATAAAATGAAAAACCATACATTTTCTCACTTTTAACAAACAGTACTAGGCTGCCTATCTAACAGTCTAAAGTTCCAGAGCTGGAATAACCAAGCCGCAGACAGCCATGATCCGTGAACACTCTTTGCTCTTTTTTGGCGGGGGGAGAGGTTCGAATAGTGGAGAGTCCCAGCTGTTTCCTAGGAGTACCCGATGAGTCAGAAAGTCTCAATTCACTACACTTGCGGCTGAAAAATCTATCTGACTTGGAGGGAAAGTTTTCCTCCAAGCCAGAGAAGAAACCCCCTCTTCACTGCTAATTTGGAAAAAAATGAATGTAGAATTTAATAAAAGTGAAGAGGAAGAAGCTTTTCTTAAGAAATGCCTCTTTTCAGGGTTGAATTTTCAGTTATTTAGTGAATTGTAGTGCTATAATTTGGAATAGGCCTAAATTGTAATTCTAGACCAGGTCACACTACTACTACTAAGTGAGCCTCTGCCTTAAGTGTGCACACAGCTCATTCAAAACAGCACGTCAGAGTAGGGATCAAATGGCTGGAATACTATGGTGAACCAGTTTGTTATGTACCAGCAGTATCAGAAAATGTGTGATCCAGAGGAATGGCATGTAAATAAACTTGAAAATATTTAAGTATTGTGAAGCCATGAGGCTGGTTCTCTCACAAGATGCAAGAAGGATTAATATAAACAACGGTAAACTTGAGTAACTATATTAAACATTGCCACATGAAGAATCAATACATACTGTATAGGTAGTTAATACAATGGTGCAGGACTAAGCTGCAAAATGCAGGGCTAAGCTGCAAAATGCAGGGCTACGCTGCCACTAACACTCAAGCAAACATAGCATCTCTGTCCCTCATGTCCAGAGCTACCCCCACTCACTCACCCCCTCCCTCACACCCCCACCACACACCGTAGCTGCCAGGAGACATTCAGAGGCCATCTGGTAGCGCCAGAGAGAAGTGCATCACACCAAAGGGAAGTGGTGCTACCCACAGGCTAATGACAAATATACATTACTGTAATATTACAAATCCTTCACCGTGTTGAACTTGTTCAAAACATAACTATATGACAATATGCACAGAGAGTTAATGAGGAGGCAGAAACACCAGCTTCGTGATAGAACGCCTCAAGATATTGGAATTGCATCTGATGTCGGCAAATCTTATTAAATTGTCCCATCCTGGAACCACCTGCTCAATAATGCCCATCTTCCATTGCAAAGGCAGCAGGTGGTCTTCCTTCAGCAGATGAAGAGTGCCTGCTTGAAGATTCAGATGCAACGTGGACCATTTCTTCCTCTGTTGCAAAGTGTGAAGATAATCCTTGGACCATCGACGCCATCAGGGCTGCTGCATCTGCTGAAGATGTTGCCAGCATGACAGTCTGTTTGGATGAGACTCAGTCATATCAGGTCAGGGATGGACATCAGTAGAGCTCCAATTAGAAAGTGACCAGGTGTGAGAATAGAAGGATCACTAGGGTCATCGGATAATGCACACAATGGTCTAGAATTGAGGCACGCTTCAATTTGCGTAAGGTAACCAACTCTTCATAGGTTAAAACTGTTTGATCCACTACCCGACGGAAGAGGAACTTCATCGCCTTCACTGCGGATTCCCATATTCTGCCAAAGTGTGGAGAACGTGCCGGAATGAAGTGCCATTTGAATTTTGATGCTGCAGCATGATTGCTTATTTCCTTGTTGAATTGTTCGACCTTCAGCATTTGCTGCAGTTCCTTGTTAGTCACAACAAATGTTTTAGCATTATCACTGTAGAGATCTTGAATATGTCCACAATGGGAAATGAATCTTCTGAGGGCTGCGATGAATGCCTGAGACTTTTACCTATCCTGGATCCTATTTTAGCATCAACTGGCCCTGTAAAGTCGACACCTGAGGACAGGAGTGGACGAGACATCTGGATGTGAGCCTTTGGCAGTTGGCCCATGAGTTGACTTGCATTCTTTGCCTTAAGCACTGCATACATTTGTGGATGACTGACCAGACGGTTTGTCTTGCTCTAGGAATCCAGTACCTAGATTGTAAGGATGTGAGCAGCAGCTGAATCTCAGCGTGGAGAAGTCTGTGGTGCTCATATTGAATGAGTAAACAAGTGAAATGGTGATTAGGAGGGAGGATTATTTGATGCTTCTTATTGTAGGTTAGGTCTGAGTTGAAAAGTCTTCCTCCAACTCACAGCATTTGCATTTCGTCCAGAAAAGGGCTTAGACATAAAATCTTGCTCTTATGCGAAATAGTCTGCCCCTTGCTTAAGGCTGCGATCTCATGTGGGTAGCTGACCTGCTGAATCAGTCTAATACAAGTCAGGCTTGCCTCTTCAAGCTCCGTTGAAGAGAGTGGTGTGATGTGTTTGTGTTGAGGGTTGCGGCAGTTTAGGACGAAGCGTTTGCAATAAGCAACTATTCGGACTAGTTTACTGTAAGAGGAATATCTTTCGGTTACAACCTCGGGGGCCCCTGTAGTAGTTGAGGTGACTGGTCATACTTCAGGCAAGTCTTGAGGAAAGTCTCTGGGAGTTGAATTTAACCAGAATTCATTCTGTTCTTCGAGCCACTTCGGGCCTTTCCACCACAATGTTGTTGACTGAAGTGCTAGATCTACTGGATTATCGAGCGTCGATACATGTCTCCAGGATTCCATGTTGGTCTGCTGCTGAATCTGAGACACTGTGTTAGCTACAAAGGTCTTCCAGCGGTTGGGTGTGCCCATTATCCAGGTGAGCACAATCATAGAGTCAGTGTATAAATGAATGTTATGGATGTCAAGTCCAACAACAGGAACTACTCTTTCAATTAATCTTGCGAGTAATGCTGCTCCACGAGTCCCAGTCTGGGCAGAGTGATCCGTTTCACTGGAGCCACTCTTGATTTGGCACATAACAGTTTGCTTGTGATTGTGCCGTGAACATCCATGGCACGAATGTAGGGGCAATCTCCATATGCTCTTTCACTAGCGTCACAAAATCCATGAAGTTGTATGTTGAAAGCAAGGTAAGGAACCACAAGATGCTCAATTCTAATGTAGTTCAAGTGTTGTAGAAGGTTGACTAGGCTGAGCCACTTATCCTGCAATTCATCTGAGAAAGGATCATCCCAGCCCAAACCAGAGCTCCATAAGTCTTGCAAGAACACCTTTTAAGTCCCAACGGATCAAATGTAGAAGCAACTATGGATGCGACCTCATGCTTAGTAATAAGATGCCTTGAAGGGATCTTGTTATCCATTGTCCTTGAAATGCTTTTTATCAGGAAATGGTCTGTTGACGGATTCCAAAGTAAGCCGAGGGTGTTGACACTATCATGTGTATCGAGTGAAATCAAATCATGAGTCTCTTTAGAGGTGGGTGGAATTCTTTCCAGAAGCTCGCTATGGTTGGCTGAAAACTTTCAAAGCTCAAATCCACCCTTCTCGATCAAGGCGATTAAATCTTCTTGTAGTTGTACAGCATCTTCAACAGTTCCAGTCGCGGTGATTAAGTCATCAACATAGAAGTGCCTCTTCAGGATTTGAGATGCTAATGGAAATTGTTTCATTTTATCATCGGCTAGTTGTTGTAGAACATGTGTTGCAAGAAATGGTGCACAACTAGTACCGTACATTACCGCTGTCAGTTCATAGATCTTAATCTTCTGATATGGGAATGGTTTCCAGAGAATGCGCTGGAGTGGAGAGTCTAGCTGGTGCATGTAAACCTGTCTGTACATTTTACAAATGTCAGCAGAAAATGCTACAGGCTGCATCCAGAAACGCAAAATAATGGAGTAAAGATCCTGTTGTATGTTGGGGTCCACCATTAACATGTCGTTCAGTGACAGTCCGTTGCTAGATCACGCAGGACCATCGAAAACTACTCGGGTTTTTGTGGTGCTACTTGTATCCTTGAAGACGGGGTGATGCGGCAAGTAGAACGCTTCCCTTTCAGAATTGTCATTGTCTGGAACTTCTGTCATGTGACCTGGTTGCTCATATTCCGACATGAATTCATTGTAGGCATGCTGAACACTGGTTGTCTATGCAGACGATGTTCTAACTGTAGCAACCTCTGTTTTGCATGTGAGTATGAGTCTCCCACCGGACCCACTTCTGAGCGATGAGGAAGGCGGACAATGTAGCGACCTGTAGAATCTCTTCATATCTCATCTCTTCAATAATTCGAGGTTTGTTTGGGAGGTCTTCTAGTTCCCAGAACTGTTGAAGCTGATCATCCAATGAGGTTTCTCCACAGATGAAGAATGAGCGTTGCAGCTGTAAAGTTGAGGATGGTGTGTTCGATGCATTTATTGTTCCAGACAGAATCCATCCAAGCTCTGTTTCTTGCAACACTGGGTAGTTGCCTGGTTTGGTCATCTTCCCACGATGCAAAATTTTGAAAAAGATTTCAGCACCTAGAAGTAAATCTATTTCTCCTGACTGATGGAAGTTAGGATCCACAAGTTGGATGTCTGCTTCACAGATGGCACGTCTCCCGTAATACGTGGTAGTACAGCACAAGTGACTGTTGCCTTGTAATTGCTTGCAGTAGACTGTAAGTGCAAAGATACTGAGTGTTTTGACTCGGACATTACTTCATTAATCCTTTGGATTGGAAAAGATATGCAAGGCTTCTTCAACCGGAGCTTTTGAACCAAGGATTCTGTGATGAAATTAGTTTGTGATGCAGAGTCTAGAAGAGCTCTGTATTTTTTAAGTTGTCCCAACTGATTACAAACCATGACAATGGCTGTAGCAAACAATACATGAGCAGAAGGCTTAGGTTTAAAGGAACAATAGGAACCGAATCCTTTGTGTGAGTTTTGTAACGAATCCGACTCCATACTATTCTTGGCACTTACTGGCATGGCAGACTGTGTATGGTGCTGATGGACAAGTGTATGATGTGCCCTGCCACACTGACGGCACACATTACCTGATGGACAATTAATAGCATTGTGCCCACTAGCCAAGCAATTCAAACACAGTTGATGTTCCTTAACAATGTCTAACCTTTTTTGAACACTAATGTCCCTAAATCTTCCACATTTATAGATAGGACGAGCGAGCTTACAGGCTACACATGCATTGTTAGTTGAAATGTAACTGTGTTTAGTATCTCTGTTTAATTTAGGTTTTGTCTTCTCATGCTAGGCATGTTAGATTTAATTAATTCTAAGGCATGACACCTTTTCTCTAAGAATTGTAGAAATTCGTTGAGTGACGGAGAATGTTTTGCTGGTAACATGAGTTCCCAGTCCTTCCTTGTATTGGCATCAACTGTATCTAAATACAGCTGAGAAATGATTAGTTCATGTAGTGGAGTTGACAATTTTAGTGCTTCAGTAGCATTTAAGTGAACCTTACAATTACTTAATATAATGTGTAGGGAATGAGGGCAATCCTTATTTGTTGCTGGCAGAGATAAACAAGGCTACTAAGCTACTAAGCATGGATTGTCATATTTCTCACAGATCTGATTCCAGGCAATATCGAAATTGGTCAGCAGTGACTGTCAAGTTCTCAGTTAACTTATGTGCTTCACCTGATACTGCTGACAATAAATAATAATATTTCTGAATCTTTTCTATAGTGTCATTATTGATCACCAAGGAATTGAATGCCGGTGTGTCATAAAAATGTCTGAAGTCAATAATATTGTTATTAAACGCAGGCACCTTTATTGGTGGCAGGTTTACATTAGCTCTGCGTGAGCCCAAAGAATGTAAACTTGGTGGAAAATTACTGCCCTCTTGATCTTCGATTAATCTCGTCATATGAGCCTGCAGATCATAGTACACCTCTGAGAATTGTTCCCTGTCCCTTTCATGATGTTGGGAGTTATCATTTTATTTTTCTAGTTGATCTTGCATGACAGTATAGTCCTGCCACGCTTGTTGTAAAGCATCAAGTCTAACCTTAACACTGAATTTATCAATATGACCAGTTAAGGAATAGGTATACTTCTTTATGTTGGTTACCTCCGATTTCATGATTCCACGCTTCTTTATTAATGACTTTCTAATATCAGGATCTATTGTGTGCAAGGATTTGACATATGAAAGGAAGTATATGAACTGAGCTTACCAGGTGTTATTCTGCTGATGAACTTGCAATGGTGCTGGATCCAGTGTCAGCGCAATGAATGGGGCATCACGCCGCAAGATGGCTGCTTCCATACACAAGTTCGAACAACTGTCCGATATGCTATAAGCGTATATTGTATCACAGTCACAACACTCTCAAGACTAAATTTAGTTCACAGTATGCACAATCCATTAATTTTAAAGTACACCTTCTATGCATCCGGCCCGTGATGGCCATGAATAAACTTGACAATATTTAAGTATTGTGAAGTGGTCTGTATTGCCATGAGGCTGGTTCTCTCACAGGATGCAAGAAGGATTAATATAAACAATGGTAAACTTGAGTAACTATATTAAACATTGTCATGTGAACAATCAATACATGCTGTATAGGTAGTTAAAACATTGGTGCAGGACTAAGCTGCAAAATGCATGGCTACACTGCCACTAACACTCAAGCAAACATAGCATCTCTGTCCCTCATGTCCAGAGCTACCCCCACTCATTCACCCCCTCCCTCACACCCCCACACACACCGTAGCTGCCAGGGGACATCCGGAGGCCATCTGGTAGTGCCAGAGAGAAGCGCATCACACCAAAGGGAAGTGGTGCTACCCACAGGCTAATGACAAATATACATTACTGTAATATTACACAGCATGCTAAAGAAGAAGGTTTTCTAACTCCCCAGCTATTTCTCGCCAATATTCAGTCAGACTGTTATACTTGGTATGCAGCAGTAATTCCATCAATCAGAGTTGAGTGGCAGCGTAAGAGACAAAGAATGTCACAACAAACAATGGTCAATGAAATGTTATTGTTGATGAATGTTATGCGCTTTCGATATTGTAGGCCTTCACATTTAATTTTCTTCCGACTCTGAAATACTACTCTTATCATAATCGGTACAGTAAAACTGAATAAAACATAAATGATCGGAAATTGTATTCTCTGTAACTTTTGTTATGTAGTACTTTTCGATAG